>NC_088689.1:23264642-23918571 GCF_028017835.1 Emys orbicularis | reverse complement strand
GAGGCAGCATCATTATTTGCCGGGCAGAGTCAGCCATGGAGGCAGTGTCACTTTTTTCCCCACAATGAATATAAACAAGGCAAAATACTGAACACAACTGTCTGATGCACACCTTGCTGCAATCCTGAAGGTTTCAACTGCTCAGTCACTGAGGCCAAACATCGACAAACTGATGCGTTGCCAGGTGTCTGGCAAACACTAAAAACTCTCTGGCAGGCAAAGAATTGTATAAAGTTGTATGACCGTTTTCTTATTTCTAAGAAATTCAAAATAAAAAAAGACAATATAAATGTTTTCTTTTCTGAACACCATCTTCAGTGACATTATTGGCCCACTGCTGGGAGGATTTGAGGACTGGCACTGGCCCTAGGGTAAATTGAGTTTGAGACCCCTGTTCTATGGCATTTAGGTGTTCCTTGGGAGTCTCTCATCTAAGATCTTGTGACAGCTGATAGGAACACTGGGTAAGTTGAGCTAGGAGCAGGCATGTTACTATTTCCTTTCTTTCTTAATAAAAATCATTTAAAGCAGATACCTGCAGTGATATTCTGGCCCCACTGAAGTCAATGGCACTGGCCCTATTATTGACTTATACGGATGTGAAATCCTGCTCCCGTTAATTACTATTTATTATTTCTATTGCAGTAGCACCTAGCAGCCCCAGCCATAGACCAGGATCCCATTATACTAGGTGTTGTACACACACAGAACAAAAAGACTGACCCTGCCTCATTTTGATGCACGGGCATGTGTGTAATTTTAGGGACATAAAACGCACTTGGGCATCACGTGCAGTTCATGTCAATGTCAGTAAGTGGCCCTTGGAATAGTTACTTGGCAAGTCTACATGCAATGAGTGAAGGACATATACCATGGGTGAAATCCTGGCCCCACTGAAGCTAGTGACAAAAATCCCATTGACTTCAATAGGGCCAGGATTTCACCCTATAGATTCTGAATTATATTTCATTAGTTTAAAAGCATATATTTGATGACTTTTACCACTTAAGAAATTATTCCCATACAATATTTTAATGTCACACGAATGTTTTAAAACAATTAAAAAAAATAAGACAGAGTGCTTACTAGGTAAAAATACTTGCATACATGAACACAAGTCAGCTGGCGCTTCATGTGTGTGCCTGAGATCAGAATTTGGACAATGGGGTCATGGACAAATAAAAATTAAAAATAAATAAATGAAATACTGGTTTATTCATCCAGTAGGAGTTCAGTGAGTAAAATAGTTCAAATTAATTAGGAAAAATAGCAAAACCATCTTATTTTAATAAAATCTGATTTAAATCTACAATAATTTATTGTATTCTTCAGATTAAGCAAAATGCAGAACTTTAGTGAAACTAGACACCCGCTTAAAGTAAGTAGGGCTGAATCAGGGCCTATATTATTTATATAAACATGGAATGGCATTGGTGAAAAATGCTACAGTATGCAAAGGAAAGAAAAAGTGTGCTTTGAGGACTCTCCCTGATAGGTTTACAACATCCCTGGAAGCTGCCAGCAGAGGTCACAATCAGAGATTTCCCTATATCCCCCCTGAACTCCCCCATTCTCCCCCCCCCCCCCATGGTCAATTTAGTCATTTTCCAACATCCCTGCCCCCATAAATTCTAACACCCCCTGTGTCACAGTTCCCTTCCCAGTAGTCCTAACCTTTTTAGTGTTAGCAGTGAGAAAAATAGCACTGGTACTTGCCTGCTATAAATTTCTTGCTATATGAAGAGAGATTCCATAATGACGCAATAAAACTGGAGAGATATGGGAAAGGCTCAGGGTAACATAAACCTGCCAGTCATGATAACATTACACATAGTGAGGAAGAAAACAAAAATAAAAGTGCACATGTTTCAATGTATTGGTTTTCAGTAGAGGTCCCAGTGAGATCAATGGGAATTTTGCGATTGATCTCAACTACAGTAGGATTTGACTTTAAGCTCTTGATATATCCCTTGTATCCCAATACATTTTGTTTGTCTTTTTATATATTACTCAGTAAAAATGAGCCCAAGCAGAACATCAAATCCAACCACCCCTCACTTTGTGTAAATGTGAATCTGAACGTTACAGCTGAGGTCCATACCTGGCATCTAGAGATGGATTTGTCTCACACTATCTCAATAAAGCGCTCCAAAAATGAATATGCCATAAAACTTACTGTGTGTTTGTTTTAAGTTAAGCACAAGTTAAACAAACAAAGGATGGAGTGTATGGAGCTGTTGTATCCATAATTCCCTTGAATAAAGATCTCTCAGACTTCTTATTCTGAGTCTATATGGGTGGAGTGGGTCTACAATAAAAGTGTCAGAATTAAATAACTACATGCTGCTTAAACTTCTTGCCTCTTATCAATAGGAGAGTCTACTTCACATGAACTTGCTTGTTATAAAATAGGGAAATAAAAAAAGGGAAATAAAAACAACCCAGGAAACTACAGACCAGTTAGTTTAACTTCTGTGCCAGGGAAGATAATGGAGCAAGTAATTAAGGAAATCATCTGCAAACACTTGGAAGGTGGTAAGGTGATAGGGAACAGCCAGCATGGATTTGTAAAGAACAAATCAGGTCAAACCAATCTGATAGCTTTCTTTGATAGGATAACGAGTCTTGTGGATAAGGGAGAAGCTGTGGATGTGGTATACCTGGACTTTAGTAAGGCATTTGATACGGTCTCGCATGATATTCTTATCGAGAAACTAGGCAAATACAATTTAGATGGGGCTACTATAAGGTGGGTGCATAACTGGCTGGATAACCGTACTCAGAGAGTAGTTATTAATGGTTCCCAATCCTGCTGGAAAGGCATAACGAGTGGGGTACCGCAGGGGTCTGTTTTGGGACCGGCTCTGTTCAATATCTTCATTAACGACTTAGATATTGGCATAGAAAGTACGCTTATTAAGTTTGCGGATGATACCAAACTGGGAGGGATTGCAACTGCTTTGGAGGACAGGGTCATAATTCAAAATGATCTGGACAAATTGGAGAAATGGTCTGAGGTAAACAGGATGAAGTTTAACAAAGACAAATGCAAAGTGCTCCACTTAGGAAGAAAAAATCAGTTTCACACATACAGAATGGGAAGAGACTGTCTAGGAAGGAGTACGGCAGAAAGGGATCTAGGGGTTATAGTGGACCACAAGCTAAATACGAGTCAACAGTGTGATGCTGTTGCAAAAAAAGCAAACGTGATTCTGGGATGTATTAACAGGTGTGTTGTGAGCAAGACACGAGAAGTCATTCTTCCGCTCTACTCTGCTCTGGTTAGGCCTCAGCTGGAGTATTGTGTCCAGTTCTGGGCACCGCATTTCAAGAAAGATGTGGAGAAATTGGAAAGGGTCCAGAGAAGAGCAACAAGAATGATTAAAGGTCTTGAGAACATGACCTATGAAGGAAGGCTGAAAGAATTGGGTTTGTTTAGTTTGGAAAAGAGAAGACTGAGAGGGGACATGATAGCAGTTTTCAGGTATCTAAAAGGGTGTCATAAGGAGGAGGGAGAAAACTTGTTCACCTTAGCCTCTGAGGATAGAACAAGAAGCAATGGGCTTAAACTGCAGCAAGGGAGGTCTAGGTTGGACATTAGGAAAAAGTTCCTAACTGTCAGGGTGGTTAAACACTGGAATAAACTGCCTAGGGAGGTTGTGGAATCTCCATCTCTGGAGATATTTAAGAGTAGGTTAGATAAATGTCTATCAGGGATGGTCTAGACAGTATTTGGTCCTGCCATGCGGGCAGGGGACTGGACTCGATGACCTCTCGAGGTCCCTTCCAGTCCTAGAATCTATGAATCTATGAATCTATGAAAATAATTAAAAATGAATCTTTAAGGAACCTTCAATCTTCAGAGCTGGCTAGGTATACAACAGGGATCATGTTGAATCCTTTCAAAGGGAGGCAGAGTTGCCAATCTGGCACATGCTCCTCAGGAGCCACCAGAAAGAATTTTTTTCAGGCTCAGCCAGGTTTATTCTTGAGAGGTATAGCTGCAAAGCAGATATGAACCCCTTCAAGCATGCCAGGGGGCTCCCAGAAGAGAATCCTGACCTTAGTTTATAGGGCAAATGCAGGGCCACTGATCTTATTCAAACTCCTAAATTGTCTCCTTTATAAATTAAGTTCAGAAACTTTTAATAACTACTTAGGAGAAATGTAGGCTGCTCCCCACACCCAACAATTGAGTTCCTTTCTGCCATGCACTGGAGATTTTTTCCCCCCTCAGCAACAGCTGGCCAGCATAAAGGCCTTATTATATGATAATTAGCTGTAAGTTGGTTTTCATAACAGTGAGATGGAGCTTCCACAGATGGAATAAAACCAATGGTCTAGTTATGTAGTTGTTATGCAACATTCCAGTTAAAAAGTATTTCCTAAACTCTAAAGGCATTTGAAAAAATATTTAAAAATAAAGGCTATTTGATACTCTTAAACCAGGAGGCACTATGCATTTGCCATAATGCAGACATTGCTCTAGTCACAAGAATAAGACATGTGGTGCAAAACTGCTTCCCTTTCCCTAATTTCTCCAGTAGCACATGCTTGAATTCTTTAGAAGGACTAAAAAGTATAGGGTAAAAATAGCATAAATTTTGATTGCATACTTGCTTACCCATGGAATAGATCCATTACACATACTTGCTATGAGAATCAGAGGCAGTGCTAGCCCATTGAGAGCCCTAAACAGGGATAGTGTCCCTGCCCCTTGCATACTAAAATAGGCAAGTTCTTTACTCCTCAGGGAATTATGTGCCAAAAAATTAAAAATTATGCACACAATATTTTAAAATTCTGCAAATTTTATTTGTCAATAAATAAATGTGGCTCCAGCACGGCAGTGGGGAACACAGGCCACTGGCTGCACTGAGGTGGGAGATCACCCTGAAGCCCCCACCTCCACCAGTACAGGGACTCGGCAGTGAGGCTGCACTTGACCCTGACACAGTGCAAGGGCTGGGTCTGCCCCAGAAACACCCCAGGGCTCTGCCCCTCTGTGCCAGGCACACCAGGTGTGGGTAGGCAGGCTCAGCCCAGCAGGATCCAAGTGTGGAGGGTCTTAGTGCGGGGGGATCCAGGTGTAGGGTGAGAGGTTTCGGTGTGGGGCAATCTGGGTGTAGGCAGCTCAGTGGAGAGTCTAGGTGTGGGGGGATCTGGGTGCACAGGGGCTCATTGGGGGGGTCCGGGTGCAGGAGCAATGGGACTCTGCCAGGGATCCAGGTGATGGTGGTTGGGCTTAGCAAGGGGGAGGAGGGGTGTGGGGAGATGGGGCTTGGCAGGGGGTCTGGGTGCTGGGGCTTGATGGGGTGGGGGTCCAGGTGCAGCTGGTTGGGGCTCAGTGAGGTGGTGGTCTGGGTGTGGGGGGCTCGTCAGGGGGGTCCAGGTGAGGTGGGGCTTGTCAGGGTGAGGGTTTGATGGGCCTGCTTAACGGGGGAGACCCAGCTACTGCCGAGGGGATGCCGCATGATGGGATCCCGCTTCCCCTCGGTGATTCCCCTTTTTTCTCCATCCCCCTCTCCTCACTCCCACATTGCCCTCCCCCTGCCCTATTCCACCCCCTCCTTCCCTCACTTCCCCAGCCCCACCGCGGGAACTCACTGTCCCACAAAAACAGGCAGGCTCCCAGCACAGAAGGGGAGCACCACTGGCACTAGGACCCAGGAGGCTGCGTTCAGCTCCAGAGTCTGCGGAGCCCGAGAGGAGACGCAGCCTCCAAGCTGGGCAGCTCTGCGTTTGCAGAAATGGGGGGGGGGGGGGGGGAGTGGCACGTAACCCCGTGTGCCCTGCCCCCCCCATGCCTCGCCTCTGTTTGGGGGGCAACCCCCCTCCAAAAAACTGCACACATGGACGCCCCCCCGCGCGGCTTCCGTTTGCTGCAGGGAAAAGCAGGACATGTGCGGCGGGGGGGTTCTGCTGCGGGCAGGAGTAAGTCACTGCCACGCACGTATGTTCAGCCCCCCCTCCGGGTGATCACGGACGCCCAGGCCCCCTCCCCTGTCTCTGAGGCTGCTCCAGGCAAGTTGGGACAGACGTGCTGCCCGGGGGGGCCTATGAATTCTGCACCCCCACATGGGCGCAGAATCCCCCCAGGAGTCGTTTTTATAATAAAGAACAAATAGGGGGCCCCCTTGAGCTGCTAGGGGCCCTGAGGAATTGCTTAGTCTGCTTACATCTAGCATCCTCTCACCTGTAAATTCAGACTGAACCATCAGGGTTTCTCGGCTCTGGCTCAGTGTTTAAAAGTGTGCTTCACTGCAAGAAATAAAGTGTCTGCAATTCACTGCTGACAATATTGTACCAGCATGACACAGAGAAGTACAAGGTGTTCATTGTCAGACAGGGGCATAAAATTAATGCTGTGAGGTCTTTCACTATCCCTCAGTAGGAGCCTTCATAGTAAAGTACAATTTACCTCGCAGCTAGAGAATTCATGCTGCACTTACAACTTCAATAATGAGGTGCACAAAAGCCAGTCAATACCTTACTCTTCAGGATGCCATACCCAACTGACAACATATAGGTACGTTATGGAATTGACTTAAATGCAGTAAATCTTCATCTCAGTGCAGAGATTACACACATGACTTATGTTACATTAAAAAAATCCATACATGTCAAGATAGATGTATAGGCTTTAGCAACAAGTTTAATGTTAGTGGTACAAATTCATACTACATCCATAAATTCTACCATACTTCTCACTTAGGCCATAACAGTGATTTTCTCTGTCCCTCCCAGCTTCCAGGTAATTTTTTCTATCTGTTCTTGATTTAGATAACCTTTATCTATTTTTTAAAAAGTTATACTCTCTCTCTCCTGTAGCTTGAAACAGTTTTGCACATCTCAGACATAGTACTATACCTGGGACTGGCAGCTTGGTATATTGTTAATTGCTTTTTTAAGATAATTATTATAATCAGATGTGTGCAGGCTGAAAACCAGATACAGTTGTGCAGCTGTAGAATTGTACCACCAGCATAGGGAGGGCACATGTCATTCCATCAGTGTCTAATGAATCTTTTACAAGCAGCACACATCAGCTAAGTTTTGCTGGCCTGAAACAGTTCTGGGTCAATGCAGTAGTTTTAGTTTAGGGCTAAAGGGCAGTTTTACATTGTCCACGATTCCTAGTTTTACAATACTTTAACTGAGCAATGTTTGTGTTTTCTCATTTCTTTCATGTGCATAAGTAAATCCAGCTGAGGAAAAAAGAAGGTTCTTTCACCTCTAATGGGTTTGAAATCCGCAACGTGATGCCTGCTGGAAGCCATGTTTTTCAGACCAGGTAGTGTAGAATATGGGAGCTGGAAATTCCAGCAGACTAATACTCTCCAATTCATGCTGTGTCCATTATGAACAGCATTAGTCTGGGTGAAAAAGCAAGGCAAATTATAGCACTTTTGAGACATCAGCATTTAAATTAAATTATCTTGTTCATATAAAAGGCAGAATTTTGCAATACTGGGGAAATAGAGGGAAAAGTTTGGATGCAGACTTTTAAATAAAACTTAACTTCAACTCATACAGTCTCTTGTCATTTTATTTTAAATGTTACTCAGTACATGAATGAATGGTAGGACTGGGTCTCTAAATTTGCACAAAAAGGTCATATTGGCATATGGCAGTGTGTACTTTGCATATCAGTTCACATATGCAAATTAGCTACAGAAACAAAATTCTCAATTTTTAGTCTGGAAAATAACAGCAGTAATTGGACATTCTCTGGACAAATTGGCCCCCAAAATGATGTTTTTAAAAGTAATCCTAAAAAGGTTTCCACAATTAGTTAAAAAAATTCTAATGAAAATAGTGTTTAAACATTGTATTATATTTACAACCTGCTTTGATATTGACTTCCTGGAAAATTCAAACAAGCGAGATTATAGTTTGCAGGGTAAGGAAAGTCATTTATTTTAGAAACAAATAGATTCATCTATGTATGATACGCTTGTAATTTCTGTTATATGCATCTTGTTCAGTGCTAGATTAATTTACATATTATTGATCACTGGAATGTGGATAGTACATCATACAACATGCAGGCTGTGGCTTAGGTGCCATAGGTCTTATATATGAAAGAGTACATTGCATATTCTACATTATTTTATGGAATTCTTCTAAAAGTTTTAAATTTCTTCTGAGCAGTTACAAGGTAAACTCTCATATCCATCTCTCAGTGAGGAAAACCTGGGTTGATGACATGTTTCTTTACTAATTTGTGGGAGCACGGGACTGTCATAAACTATCAATAGAAGATTAAGGATCGCTGTGTGACGTCAATGGGCAGCATTTAATTTTTGGACTACTCTCTAATGGTTAAGCAAAGATAAGGGGAAAAAAATAAAGCATAAGGGAAACATTTCATCAGTAATTTTACCAAGTTTTTGGTAGAGCAAAGTGAGGCCCTACACTTAACTTGATGACTTTTCTCTGCTTGTCTGTTCACAATGGGATAACTTTTGACTACCACCTTTGATTAATTCCAAAGTTTTGGGGAATGTTCTAGCCATCAATGGGCAGAACCCTATTGATTTTGGGAAAAATTGGAAGGGAGAAGTAGGGGAGATAGAGCCCCTGGCATCTTGTTAGCACACCTATCAGCTTTAAATAGGTTGGTAATGGTCTATAAAATAAAAAAAATAAAAACAAAACAAAACAAAACACACAGTTGACGGCAGCCATTCACACCTTCCAGCATAACTCCTTCCCATCTCAGCTCTGTCCATCCTCCCAATAATGTTTAAAATGTTGATACCCTGAATGATTTATCTCCCATATAGAAAGGAAACAAATAAATAATTTAACAAATTGTGGGGTGAGCAAAGAGATGCAAGGAACCTTGGGTGTGTGCAAGGAGCTTGACCAACAGAAACAATGCAATGTGCGACTCTCTAGCCATGGGTAGACTAAGACAGGAGAAGTCACAAGAGAAATGGAGGATACATGGAACCCCTGTAATAGGGTGGAGAGAGGAATGGGGGGACAGCCT
The DNA here is from genome assembly GCF_028017835.1 of Emys orbicularis. Taxonomy (NCBI): domain Eukaryota; kingdom Metazoa; phylum Chordata; order Testudines; family Emydidae; genus Emys; species Emys orbicularis. Next base: position 23,909,573 of record NC_088689.1, on the reverse strand, counting down.
CTGGCACAGGGCGGAGGATAGGGGATGCTGGCAGGTAGAATAGAAGGGAATGGGGGACACGCAGAACTCCTACCATTGAATGGGAAGGGTGCACACAGAGAGCCCCTAGCACTGTGGAGAAGAATCTGGGAGGCACTCAGTGTATGACTACACTGCAGCTGAGAGGTGTGATCCCAGCGCAGGTAGACAGACTTACGCTAGCTCAGCTTGTGTACTGAACAGCAATGGACGTCCCTTGTTCCAGCACAGACATAAATGATAGTTGTGCTGGAAGTATTTCTTTAAACTCTTCTGTTTTAATTAAGTTTGAGTGTCCTGAGGTCCAGGACAGATCATGGCAGGATGTAAAGTGATTACACTTTACCGGAAGCTTTTCCAATTGTACTAGGGATGAGTGAACTGATTCAGAATAAATAAATAAATAGTTAAAGGAGAACTTTCTTCTATGTCTCCTTGTGAGCTTTGTGTCTGAACGGTGTTGATTGTAAGCCCCCCCGAGACCTTTTCTTTATATTTGGTTTCTGTAAGTGGCAGCTAGCACATCTGCTTCCCTTTTCTGTTTCTAGTGTTCTCGCAGTATGCCTGAGAGGTGTCATGTACACGGCCCACCATTGTAGCAGGTCAGACTTCTGTACCGATTTGGACTGGCTACAGAGCTTCCTTCCCAGAGAGGTACGTACACTAGCTGCATTCATGAGAAGATCCTTTTCCTGTGCTGCCAGGAATGGCTGTTGTGAGCACAAGTAATGTGTCACACACGACACCACCTAGTGGCTGAACTATATAATGCAGTTTAGCATTCCATTCCAGCCTGTTCCCCCTGAAAGTCAGGTTTAAGCGATTTGGAAGGAAGTCCCCATTCTGGAACAAGAGTCACTGGATCTCACTGTTCTAGCCCTTCCATTATTAAAAGCACTCGAATTTTGAAATCTCTTGATCTCACTTACCACTAAGGATCATGGAATCATCCACTGCACTCTGGATATAAACGGCATCGTGCTTTCTGTGGTGTATACAAAACTGTTAAAATTACAAGCCATTACTCTAACCTGTAAGGGATTTCCTAGTCCTACTTGCAGGCTAGGGGATTCTGAAGGAAGCCATGTGGACTGGATCCTCAGTTCGCAGTCTGTAAAAAGCCAGCCTGGAGCAAGGAGGGATGAGTTGTGTCTCTCTGCCTTATATAGCAGCCTGTTTTGTCTCTGTTTTTGGTTCTTGTGTGTTAGGATTCTGGATTCTAAGACATGGAGTCATGTTACATCGCCATCTTCCTGGAAGAGTACTTTGTAATTTTTTCTGCATGCATGCTGTGAACACAACACTTTCAAATATTGAAAGGAACAGAACAGTGAACCCTAGCTGAGGAATTTCTAGGTCCAGGGCCCACTGTTCCAGAACAGGAGAGCTGATCAGCCAGTCACCAGAGATGCTCACAACTCTGGGGAGGAGATATGGGTGGAGGAGCTGTCCTGCTAGCTGGCCCCTGAAAGTGAGAACATTGGTTAACTGACTGCCCTTTGAGGTGGGAGAAGGCCACTCAACTGTTCCCAGAAGCTAGACTGGGGACAATGAACCTACTGCCTAGATCTTTGAAAACACTGGAGGAGGAGGTAGGCAGTGGGCTGTCAAATTGCTCCCATGAAAATTAGTCGAGGCTCTAAGGGAGTCAGAAGGGGAAAGATGGGTCACAGACCTCAGGGCCTCCCATGAGGTAGGAAGGAGATGACTTCTGTTGGAAGAGGCAATTGCATAGCAACAGGGGAGAGTCACACAGCTTCAGGTGGACTGAAGGGTCTCAGAGCATTCAAATAAGCATTCAAGTACTACATACTTAGCCAAACTGAAACTCTGACCCTTTTGATACTGTTTATTATGATTTGTAAAAGCCATGATAGCGTGCTAAGTGCTCAGGCTTCATCAATACTTGGTATAAGAGGATACATTCAGGGTGAAAATTCAAAAGTACCTTAATCAGAACTATTCATCGTAAAGCAGAGATCTGTTTTTCTTCCTTAGAAAGTTCTGAGTATGGCAGAACACACATTTTTTTTCACCCGAGAGAACAGGCATATTAACTTTTTCACCATATTATAAAATCTGCAGAATTCTGATGCCTCGATCACAGTTAACAAAAGGTGACCTTGGGTTCCATCACATTATTTAGTCTGAATTATATTGACAGTAAATACAGTCTGGAGTTGTTTCAGCTGTTAGGTAGGCAGGGAAGACAGGTGTCTTGGTTTGATTCTTACTACTGTGAAATAATAGCAAAACAGATTTAATTGTCCAAATGTTTACAGTAAATTACCTGCTCTGGACAAATATCTTCAGAACGTATGCAAATGGTGGAATGTATGTTTACTTGGCAATAGCAAGAGCACAATATAGTAGAACAGTTACAATTTCTTGTACCAGCTGTGGCTGGTAGGGACTGTGAGGGCTGTGGTAATACATTGCTGCAACCACCTTTTTACTGGTACCAAAAGTATTACTTGGGAATAAACAAGAGTCAACTCACCGTTAGACCTGTGGCTCAACAGTTATTGTTGTTAAGATTATTCCTGCTCTTTGGACAAATATACACATGCAGGGAAGGGAAATGCTAGAAATGAAAGGAAAAAATTTGTCTCACTGATGCTTGCTTTATTCATGTGGCTATGGTACACAGACAGGTCTGTCACAAACAGGTGTTCTTTAACCTTTGGACCATCTCACTTCCCCAGCTGGAATGACATCTAGCTGGAATGCTCTGGTCTCTTCCCACCAGAGCAAGACTGCTTATGCTATCTTAGCTTGTCATGCAGGTTAAGGCAAGGACATCATGGAGTTCAGTTAATTCCAAAGCTGGTCAAGCTTGGAATCAATTAAACAGAAGCCAGAAATAAGGGACAAGAAAGACAATGTAAAATGAAGATGAACTGACACACAAGACACTGGCTATGAGATATAAAAGACTCCTATTACTGAGATGTTGCTTTAGGATTCAGCTTATCTGATGGCAATGGCCTGCTGTCCCCACTGGCCTGTTTGTATCAGAGAATTTCCCCAGACTCTTTTGGAGGAGACGTTGAGCTGCCATAACATGAGGACTTGAGAACATTGCAGGACCCAGAAAGATGCCCCCTGTGCCATGCTCAAAAATATTTAGAATGAGAGTAGTCAGCCATCATTTTCCCACCCATCTGACACTCAAATCCAGTTTCTGGGGTCCCAAACATTTATTTCCATTTAAAGGTATTCTAAGCCCATCATTAGGCCAACTTGTGTCGTCACAGAAGTCTGCATAGATCATCTCTGTCTCAGATATCAGCCTAAACAAATTCACTTCATGCAATTCCGTAGACAATTGTGTGTGACAAGTTTACAAGTCAGGACAACTCACTGCCACCTTTGACCCACTTCAAGAACCCGAACATCATAGGCTTCAACACAACAGTAGTCCTCTTGATACCAATGTGAGTGCTCCCATCAGTAAACACTACAGTAAGGAATAAGCATTTATTGAAATAGTCCTTTATCTTTCTCTTCATCTGAGTCCTTCACTGTGGAAACTCTTTGTAACTAAGGTTAAGATTTACAGAGGAAGGAATAAGAACATAAGAATGGCCATACTGGATTAGACCAATGGGTCCATCTAGCCCAGTGTCCTGTCTTCTGACAGTGGCTAATGCCAGATGCTTCAGAGGGAATGAACAGAACAGGGCAATTATTGAGTTGTCCAGTCCCAGCTCCTGGGAGTTGGAGGTTTAGGGACTCCAGGAGCATGAGGTTGTGCCCCTGACCATTTGGCTAATTGCCATTGATGGCCCTATCCTCCATGAACTTTTCAAATTATTTTTTAAACCCACTTATATATTTGGCATTCACAACATCCCCTGGCAACAATTTCCACAGGTTGACTATGCATAGTGTGAAGAAATACTTCATTTTGTTTCTTTTAAACTAGCTGCCTATTTATTTCATTGGGTGACCCCTGGGTTTTGTATTGTGTGAAAGGGTAAACAACACTTCCCTATCCACTTTCTCCACACCATTCATGATTTTATAGATCTCTATCTTATCCCCCCTTGTTCAACTCTTTTCTAAAATGAACAGTCCCAGTCTTTTTAATCTTTCCTCATATAAAAGCTGTTCCATGCTCCTAATCATACAAGACATTGTTTGAGATTTTTTTTTTAAAAATAGAACTTATTTTGTTACAAATGACATACAGAATATGTGATATTATGGTGTGGTATAAAGGTTATATCAGCATTTGTTTGGGATGACTCACTCAGGCCTTTACCATAATGCCAAATGAAGCCATCCCAAACTCAGACCATCATCATGTCTTCCTGGTGTGCATGTGCATGGATAATGTACAGTAATTTGTATTCAAGTCCTGATTGAGTAGTTTTCTTGACTTGTTCAATGCTCTACACAACTCACTTGCCAATGATTGAGACAATACGTATAGATGGGAACAGAGAGAATAACACTGACCACATAAAAAAAGGATCACGTGAATAGCTTTTAAAGCAGATGATTGGTATCAGTGGGTAGAAAGAAACACTAAATCAGAGAGGAATCAAATAACTGTGCTGTCTAGGAAACAACATAGTTCAACAAAGGCTATACATAGCTTAACTACATCAGCCTAAGAGGCATCTCCAAAGCCATCAATACAGTGTATTATCTGAGCTCCCAAGGAAATTAAACAACACTGTTGAGATAACCATAGCTAACATGGATTGGCATCTGGATCCTTGACAATCGCCTGAAGATAAGAAGAAGAAGAAGAAGAAGAAAAAAAAAAAAAAAAAGGGGGTGGTACAGCCACCTAGGTATACCTTTGTTACGCTGGTATAAGAAAGAAATACATATAGACAAATACATTTAATTTAGGATCTCCTTAAGTTTTTTCAAAAAAACAAAATTAAGTATTTTGAATGCAATGACACTACATGGCTAGCAAAAAAATTGTTACAAAATACCCAACTCATTTCAGGAACTGAATATTTCATGTTTTTGCATGGAGGAGAACCTTTAAAAAGTAAATACCTTGATTCAAATTTGCATAAAGCACAGTTTTCTGTACTGTAAATGATGCTTTATAAAAGTCAGTAGGAAAATTTTATAGTTGAACAGATGATATGGCACTCTACTGAATAATTAATTTTAATAATCAATGTCATAGCAAGCTCATACACCACCAGTAGCATATGGCTAGTTATTTACAAAGCAAAACAAAATGCCTGTACTCTAAGTGGGACCCTTAATGACATTTTCTATGCATGATTTGGGATTCAAGTCTTCATTCAATAATAATAATATGCAGTGCTTAGAAGGGCTTTTTAAAAATCCTTTTTTACAGCCAAGAATGACAAATGTTGATGTTTCTTCAAGTTGCTTTCAGTCAAATTTAAGTATGACATTTTATTTAGACAAAGGAAAAAAGATATTTATGTATATTATTATGACTATCAATGAGAGTCATGAAATAATGCTGGGGGATAATTTTAATCAAACATTTATCAGGAAAAACAGGTCTGGAGTTTTAAATCCTTTGATATAACCTGGAAATGAGGCAGCCTGTCAAAGCAGTGCCTGAACATTTCTGATAATATGATATTTTTTAAAAGAGCCTGGGCTTTGCTGGAGGCTGTATAGTAGATGGAGCACTGTATCTTGATGGGGTTTTCTTTTCCTTACAGTACGATATGTGGTGTTGTATCTCCTGAGGTATTAGATTCGCAGTGACATTAAGTTGGCATTTGTTCAGAATTTACTGTTTAAATATACTGACTTACAAGCACTTTCTTGCAGTGTCATGAAGTGACAAATATTAGTTTCTACTGATCCCGTCTCACTGTTGATGTACTAAATGCAGTTTTGTACTTTAGAAGGTCTGCTTAGATGTATTCTAGGAACCAGAGAAAAACATTAGGCTGGATCAGTGGTTCTCAACCTATTTACCATTGTGGGCTGCATATGCAGCTCTCTGTGTGTTATGTTGGCTGCATCCACACAATATATGTACAACTTCTATGGCCCCAAGGATGTCACATGGGCCGCAAGTAGCCCACGGACGGCGGGTTGAGAACCACTGGGCTAGATTCCCTTTTTGGTCAGGTCATATTACATCAATAGGGTGGGGCAAAGGGACCTAAACAAGTAGCTGGAATCTGCAGAGTTGGAGATTTCCCCCAGTGTTGGAGTATCCCATCTAGAGCAGAGTCAATATAGCTAGCCCCTGATCCACCCCACTGCAGCAGAGGGTTGGTAGGGAGAAGATGGGGTGTGGCTCTGTGCTCTGGGGTGACTCTGTGCTCTGGGGTACACCAGCTTGCATGTGGCATCTTGGAAGCTGTAGCCAGTAGGCATAGATTCAGAGATGGATTAGGGGTTTGAGAGACCCTGGGCCAGAGGAAGTGGGGGTCTCTCCCTACCCCTTCCGTCTGCAGTTTCCCCATGCTGGGGAAATGGGGTTGGGGTGCAAGGGCTTGTGCCACCGCGCCAGGCGCTCCTGCCAGGGATCAGGGTTGGGTGAGGGGGCTTCCCCTGCTCCCCACCAGGAGCACTGTGTGGGTGGAGCTGGGCAAGACCCCATGCTTCAACCTGCTCCCTGGCAGGAGCACCAGGAGGGCAGGCGGAGTGGGTTGAGGCGTGGGAGCATCCATTTTTCCAGCCCCTCCCCCCCCCATTGGCCCAGTGGCTAATCCACCACTGCATAGATTAGAGAAGCCTCATATTGGTGCTGGGCACGTAGCATAAAATCTGGAAGTCAGAAATGGCTCCTTTGTGGCTGAGACTTGAGGTAATGGAGAGGGAGTGTGGTCCAATGGACAGGGCACTGACTGGGACTGAGAAGAACTAGGTTCTGCTCCTGTCTCAGACACTGACAGAGTGAACTTGGGCAACTGTTTGTGCCTCTGTTTCCCCTTCTACTCCCTCACCAGCCCATCTTGTTTATTTAGCCTGTAAACTTTTTGGGGCAGAGGCTGTCTTACTATGCGGAATCGTGGCTTGGGGTCTCCATGCAACACTGATACAAATAATTATCCAAAAGTACATTTGTAATATATTTAAACTGCATTTTTAGATTGAGAGTTCCAAGTATCTAGAAAAAAATACAAACAGCTTGCATATTGTATTCCTCATGCAAACACTATACTTGCAAATTCCAAATGAGGCAACACATGCTAGACATTCAGCAAGCTACATGCTTGTGCTTCTGCAAGTGGTTATTTCAGATTTAAGCTCAGCAAAGATACATGAGGGTTTTTGAGATGTAAAAACTTACTACCCAGATATCAAATGCATTCAGGAAAGCAATTTACCAAACAAGCACTGAATTTCAGTGTGCTGAAATCATGTTTGCAAAACTACTGACTTCCTGTCACATGGATTGTATTTAAGAAGTCCATGAAGCACAGGAATCAATAGCTGTTTGCTGAAGTGTCACTTCCATGCTGAAGGGGATTGCCACCCTGTGAAAGCCAGAGAAGGATACAGGAATGCAATCTGGGAGGGTAGAAGATGAAACCATAAGGATCACAGTGGCTCAGTTTTACCTTTGCCTAAAAATCAGGAAGGCTCTTGATAAATATGGCAATGTATCCTCCCATATTTTTACTATTTCTCCCCCCCTGTTCATACATATGCCACTGACTAATTTCATATAAACATTTTTCTTTTTTCATTGGTCATGGTTGGGTTGGGCAAGTGTTTGTGAACAGAGTTTCTAATGTAAATTCCCTGTTTCAAACAGCAAGGATTTTATAATCTTACTGTTCCAGCAAAACTGACTGATTACTAGGCAGTGCTCTGTGAAGCTTTCCATGTGTGGATCACAATGGACATATATATTATATGGAAACTCAAAACAGATTAGAACTGAAATAATGAGATCTTTTATTCTGGTCCAGGTACACGTAGGCAACTAATTAGCCTCCATCTTTAAAAGCTTCTTCACAGGCACGCCCAAACTGCTGGAGCATGCTCAATACAGCCTTAGGGCTTCTAACATTATTGCCACCTGGTGGCCAAACAAAAATACCTACAGCATTACCACATACTGTGGGTGTGTGTATAAAGTTCAGGTGAGTTTTCTGGCCCTGAGTTTGTGTTCAAATCCCTTTCCAAATCCAAAGGTAAGGTTCAAGTTTCTGAAATGTTCACCACCTTACATGATGCAGGATTAGCAGCCATGTAGGATAGTATCAAGTTACTTAACCCCATATGACTTTTCACAGCAACAATGGGTAACTCAAAATGCACCAGTGAATAGTAGCTTCAGACTGTTGATGTATATCCTGATGCAGTGGAAGAAAAATCCATATCTAGCATTGGTTAAAAGTTCATGGATGAACTTCTAGTTTTTACGCATGTCAACCTCAAACCAAGGTTGATTTTGAGCATGACAAGGCTTCCATGTCAAGGTAGGCTGGCAGATGGAGGTATGTGGTAGGGAACCTTGCTGATGTTCCCAAGGAACTGTAGAACTAACCTCTGACATGGAAGCTGACACTTGCTGCGTAACTAGTATCCCAGGGTGAAAGCATCTTCTCAGACTGTGTTTGAGCAACTTGAATAAAATAAAGGCTTCTCTACAAACCAGTTAAATCCATACAATTTTTGTATTTGTGTAGTTAAAACAATACACCCCCCTACTATGGATGCAGTTACACTAGTCTAAAGGTGCTTGTACCAGTACAGCTTATTCCTGGGAATAAACTATATACAGATAAAAAGCAACAGAGGGTCCTGTGGCACCTTTAAGACTAACAGAAGTATTGGGAGCATAAGCTTTCGTGGGTAAGAACCTCACTTCTTCAGTCTTGCATCTGAAGAAGTGAGGTTCTTACCCACGAAAGCTTATGCTCCCAATACTTCTGTTAGTCTTAAAGGTGCCACAGGACCCTCTGTTGCTTTTTACAGATTCAGACTAACACGGCTACCCCTCTGATACTATATACAGATATAACATCTTTATACTAGTTTAAACTGTGGCCGTACTAGGGGTTATATCAGTAAAACACAACATACCCTTAAATCATAATTGTTAAAGCAGTACAAAAACTGTGTGTCAATCAGTCTAAGACACTGTTTGAGTGAATGGAGTCACAAGATCATGGGTAGAGCCAGTCAAATCTTAGAATTTTCAATTTCTGCAGGAAATTCTGACATTTTGAGATCTGTTATTGTTCCAAATTGGAACAAAAATAAAAAAAATTCAAAGTTTCCCATAAAATGAAAATTTTTGGGAAAAAATTATTTTGGGTCAATCAAAATGTTCAATTTCAATTAAATCAAATGAATCAATGAAATCAAATTTTTCACTACAGTTGATTTTTTAATTTCATGTTCTATTTATAATTTACAATATAAAATTTCAAAAATGAGAAGTTGAAACAAAAAAAAAATCATCTGATGTTCTAATAGTGGAAATGGAATGTTTCAACGTATCAAAATGCCCCCCCTTTTTTAAAAGAACAAAATTGTTAAAAAAAAAATATCAAAGATTTTCACATAGAAAGTTTTGTTTTTGCTGAAGTGGCATTTTCCAGTGGAAAAAATGTTCAGTCAGAAAAATTTCAACCACCTTTAGTCATGGTATTCAAGAATACGTGTGAGTACCCTATTTTCTATTTTTTCCTTTATTCTTAGAGATGCTGTACAGTATGAAGGATTGTGTTTAAACTCAAGGGAGTTCCAGCAACAGTTCATTTAAATGCTCCACACTCCACTATACAACTTCCTATCGGTGTTTGTGGGAAAGAGAAGATATAGGGAAGCTAATAGGCAATACCCATGTCCTAGCAGCATAAAGATAATAGAGTTTTCTAAGGACATTTGCTCACATTTGAAAATTGATTTCATTCAAACATGCTTAAGTCCCTTTTGTCTGTCTTCTGTGAAAATTTGAACAAATGAATTGTACTCAGACAATTGCTCACAGAAAGTGAATTGTAACTTTGCATGCTCAGAATATTTATACTAGAAACAGTATAAGATAGGGCATAATTATTGACACAGTATGGGGCTTCTAAAACCCTTTGCAGAGCCCTGGCAAATAGGCAATTAAACCAGCCCACAAGGATTTGACTTCCTCAGTCATAACTAGGACAGTGCAGGAGCATGCAGTTTTTTTATATGTGACAAGATTAAATTAATTTTAAACTCTGCATCTATCCAGTGAATCTTACAGGAGCCTATTTCCCCCCTCACCCCCCAGAGGAATAAGGCCTCCCTGATAGCATATGTGGCCAAGGATGGAGAAAGTTTCATATTTTCTAAAATGTTCTTATCCAGTATACACCTCTACCCCGATAGAAAGCTGTCCTCAGGAGCCAAAAAAATCTTACCGCGTTATAGGTGAAACCGCGTTATATTGAACTTGCTTTGATCCGCCGGAGAGTGCAGCCCCGCCCCCCCGGAGCGCTGCTTTACCGCATTATATCTGAATTCGTGTTATATTGGGTCGCGTTATATCGGGGTAGAGGTGTATTTGCTACTCTCTAAGATTTCAAATGTCCAGTGGCTCTTTGAAGCCCTCTTCCCTAATAAGGATTTATGCTTTTCCACTGAGGAGACAGAAACAATATCATATGATTTCTGTGACCAATCACAACTAACCAATACAGCTTAAATTCCAAATCTCTCTCACAATGACCCTTTTGTGATCAATCCTTAATTGAAACAAAACAAATCCCAGTCAAGAATTCACCACAATAAACACAATTTTGAATAAAAGACATTCATGGAAGCAGAAAGAGAAGCTAAATTCACTAAGCAAGTTCATTGGGAATTACTTGCACAACAACTCTAGAATGGTCACATTGGGCATCTTCAGCCCTCTCACAGTATCCACCCTCATTCTGTCTCTCTGTTCTTCTTTTAGATAAGTAGCTTCTCTCTCTTCACACGAAGGGCCCAATTCTGTATTTGCCCCACTGCATTTAGTGGGAGTTAAGGGAGCTTAGCACTTCATAGATTCTAAGGCCAGAAGGGAACATTGTGACCATAAAGCAGGGGTGGCTTGCGAGCCACATGCGGCTCTTTTACAGTTAAAGTGCGGCTCGCTGAGCCCCTCACGGCACCCCTAATTCTCCATCTACCAGACTAGAGGGGGGTCGGGGGAGCTCGGGACCTCTGCTTTGCAGCAGGGTGGCGGGCTAGGAGCTTCTGTCCAGCAGGGTAGGAGGGTCTCAGGGCTTCAACCCCATGGGGTGCACCTGCCGGGGTTCAGGGCTCCAGCAGGAGTGGGGCATGGCAGGTACCTCCCACTGGGCAGAAGCCCCCCAGCTCTCAAACTTCTGAAGATTGTCATATGCGGCTCAGAGGGTCAGTAAGTTTGACCACTCCTGCCAGAAAGTCTGACCTCCTGCATAGCACAGGCCATAGAACTTCCCCAAGAGAAACATCCACTCTGGATTTAAAAATTGCCAGTCATGGAGAATACACCACAACCTTGGTAAATTGTTCCATTGGTTAACTACTATCACCATTAAAAAGTTATGCCTTATTTCCAGTCTGAATTTGTCCAGTTTCAACTTCCAGCCATTGGATCTTGTTATAGCTTTCTCTGCTAGACTGAAGAGCCTATTAAATATTTGTGCCCAGAGTGGATACTTATAGACGGTAATCAAGTCATTCCTTAACCTTCCCTTTGTTAAACTAAACAGAGTGATAGATTCAAGGAGCTTGATATCCAGGCATGTTTTCCTAATCATTTAATCATTCTTGGGGCTCTTCTCAGAACCCTCTCCAATTTATCAACATCCTTTTTGAATTGTGGGCACCAGAATTGGACACACTATTCCAGCAGCAGTTGTACAAGTGCCAAATTCAGAGGTAAAATAAACTCTCTACTCCTATTCAATGCACCCAAGGATTGCATTAACACTTTTGGCTGCAGCATCACATTGGGAACTCATGTTCACTTGATTATCCACCACAACCCCTAAACCTTTTTTAGAGTGACTGTTTCCCAGGGTAGAGTCCCCTATCCTGTAAATATGGCCTAAATTCTTTGTTCCCGGATGTATACATTTAACCATATTAAAATGCATATTGCTTGCTTGCACCCAATTTGCCAAGACATCTGGATTACTCTGAATCAGTGACCTGCCCTCTTCATTATTTACCACTCCCCCAATTTGTGTGTCATCTGCAAACATTATCAGGGACAATTTTATGTTTTCTTCCAGGTCTATAAAGATGTTAAAAAGAGTATTGCCAAGAACTGATCCCCACAGGATCTCTCTGGAAATAGACCTGCTCGATGATGATTCCTATTTACAGTTACATTTTGAGATATATCAATTGGGCAGTTTTTAATCCATTTAATGTGTGCCATATTAATTTTATATCATTCTAGTTTTTTAATCAAAATATTGTGCGGTACCAAGTCAAACACCTTACAGAAGTCCAGGTATATTACATCAACACTATTATCTTTATCAGCCAAAATTGTAATTAATCAAAAAAGGATAGTTAGTTTGACAGGTTCTGTTTTCCATTAGTTACATTACCCTCCTTTAATTCCTTATTAATCAAGTCCTCTATCCACTCCATTATCTTGCCTGGTATCAATGTCAGGCTGACAGACCTATAATTAACCAGCTCATCACATTTAACTTTTTTTAAAAATTGGTGCAACATTAGCTTTCTGACAATCTTCTGGAAATTCCCCAGTGCTCTAAGACTTATTGAAAAAGAATAATTGTTCAGCAAGCTCCTCAGCCAGCTTTTTTAAAACTCTTGGATGCAAGTTATCTGAACTTCCTGATTTAAGAGTGTCTAACTTTAGGAACTGCTGTTTAACATCCTTCTGAGATACTAGTGGAATGGAAAGAGCGTTATCACCATATGATTAGACTATATCATCTGTTCCCCCCCCCCCCCAAATACAGAACATAAACATTTACTGAACACTTCTGCCTTTTCTGCATTATTATTGATAATTCTAGCATTCCCATCTAGAAATGGACCAATAACACTGCCAGAAGTCTTTATGTTCCTAATATATTTAGGAAACTCCTCACTTTCCTTAATTCCGTTGGCCATAGATTTCTCCTTGAGTCTCTTATAAAATCATAGAATATCAGGGTTGCAAGGGACCTCAGGAAGTCATCTAGTCCAACCCCCTGCTCAAAGCAGGACCAATCCTCAACTAAATCATCCCAGCCAGGGCTTTGTCAAGCCTGACCTTAAAAACCTCTAAAGAAGGAGATTCCACCACCTCCCTAGGTAGGCCATTCCACTGCTTCACCACCCTCCTAGTGAAATAGTGTTTCCTAATATCCAACCTAAACACCCGCCACTGCAACTTGAGACCATTACTCCTTGTTCTGTCATCTGCTACCACTGAGAACAGTATAGATCCATCCTCTTTGGAACCCCCTTTCAGGTAGTTAAAAGCAGCTATCAAATCCCCCCTCATTCTTCTCTTCTGCAGACTAAACAATCCCAGTTCCCTCAGCCTCTTCATATAAGTCATGTGCTCCAGCCCCCTAATCATTTTTGTTGCCCTCCACTGGACTCTTTCCAATTTTTCCACATCCTTCTTGTAGTGTGGGGCCCAAAACTGGACACAGGCCTCACCAATGTCGAATAGAGGGGAAATGATTACGTCCCTCAATCTGCTGGCAATGCCCCTACTTATACAGCCCTATATGCCGTTAGCCTTCTTGGCAACAAGGGCTCACTGTCGACTCATATACAGCTTCTCATCCACTGTAACCCCTAGGTCCTTTTCTGCAGAACTGCTGCCTAGCCATTTGGTCCCTAGTCTGTAGCAGTGCATGGGATTCTTCCATCCTAAGTGCAGGACTCTGCACTTGTCCTTGTTGGACCTCATCAGATTTCTTTTGGCCCAATTCTCTAATTTGTCTAGGTTCCTCTGTATCCTATATCTACCACTCCTCCCAGTTTACTGTCATCTGCAAACTTGCTGAGGGTGCAGTCCATGCCATCCTCCAGATCATTAATGAAGATATTGAACAAAACCGGCCCCAGGACCGACCCTTGGGGCACTCCGCTTGATACCGGCTGCCAACTAGACATGGAGCCATTGATCACTAACAGGTAGAAAATTTATAAGAGAAGCAAAGAAACAATTCCTAACTTCTGATTTTTATTCATTACTATCGACTTCTCTTTTATTTAATTAGTTTATGTATATATTTTACAGCTGCTTTCACTTCCACTCTAAACCAGGTTGTTTTTTTAACCAGCACAGCCTTCTTCTTCAGTTGTGGGATTGTGGATTTTGGGGCATGTAGTAAGGTGTTCTTAAATGATTCCCAATTATCTTTTAAATTTTTCTGATTAAGTTCTTCCTCCCAGCTGAATTGGTTCAATTATTTTCAGCTTTATGAAACTGACCATATTAAAACACCAAGAATAAAAACCAGGGAGGGAGAGGAATTATTTAAGCTCAGTACCAATGTGGACACAAGAACAAATGGATATAAACTGGCTATCAGGAAGTTTAGACTTGAAATTAGACGAAGGTTTCTAACCATTAGAAGAGTGAAGTTCTGGAACAACCTTCCAAGGGGAGTAGTGGGGCGAAAGACATATCTGGCTTCAAGACTAAGCTTGATAAGTTTATGGAGAGGATGGTATAATGGGATAGCCTAATTTTGGTAATTAATTCATCTTTGTCTACTAGCGGTAAATATGCCCAATGGCTTGTGATGGGATGTTAGATGGGGTGGGATCTGAGTTACTACAGAGAATTCTTTCCTGGGTGTCTGGCTGGTGAGTCTTGCCCACATGCTCAGGGTTTAGCTGATCGCCATATTTGGGGTCGGGAAGGAATTTTCCTCCGGGGCAGATTGGCAGAAGCCCTGGGGTTTTTTCGCCTTCCTCTGCAGCGTGGGGCACGGGTCACTTGCTGGAAGATTCTCTGCACCTTAAAGTCTTTAAACCATGATTTGAGGACTTCAATGGCTCAGACACAGGTTTGATACAGGAGTGGGTGGGTGAGATTCTGTGGCCTGCGTTGTGCAGGAGGTCAGACTAGATGATCATAATGGTCCCTCCTGACCTTAAAGTCTATGAGTCTAAGTATATATATTGCTGATTTGGACTTTATTCTGCTTGCACATTATAAATGTGATCACGTCATGATCACTTGTGCCTAAGCTACCATTAACTTTTAGGTCTGCAATCAGTTCCTCTTTATCTGTTAGGACAAGGTCTAATATAGAATTCCTCCAAGTTGGCTGCAACACTTTTTGAGTTAAGAAATTCCAAGGATGTTTTAGTAGTGGCAGCATGAGACCTCCAGCATATGTCACTCAAATTGAAGGTCTCCATGATCAGTTTTTTCCCCCTACACCTTACAGATAGGATGACTGCCTCCTTATGACCCGTTCCCTAGTGTGATTTGGTGGTCTGTAACAGACACCAACTAGTACCCCATCTTGTGCTTTATCTGTTAGGACATGTAAATTTGTGGATCAAAGATCATTTTCTTCCAAGTTATCAGTGATTTGAAACCGGTAATGCCATTTTTTGACATAGAGTGCTGCTCCTCTCTTTGAAACTATATCACTGTGCCTTGCCAAAAATGTATTTTTTTTAAATACAAAAACTAAAAAGTGTCTTTCACTTTTCTTTAAGCATCATACTGTCCATGGAAACTGCTCATTTCAGCTACAAAGCTGAAGGGAGACAGATTTTGGTGGCACCTACTTGCAATTTTCACCTACTTAGGACAAAAATCACCCATTTTCTCATCTTAGAGGGCATTGGAATACTCAGCAAAATATTGGGACCCAGTTTCTTTAGAGCCTGTAAAATTAAAGGCATGATACTTAGGTATCATGCCTTAGACTAGACTATCTTATATTTACCATGCAGTGCCTCTTTCCCTTTATATGACTGGCTCAATATGTACACCACTTTACAGGAGAGATGTTCTGAGTACTTCAAGATTATACAGTATCACAATATTTTTTATTAATGGTCACATCATAATCCCAAGGAGTGTCACTGAATTTCTACATTATGTCATATGATGCATAAAGCAGTAACTTGGGAAGAGTGTCTGAAGGGAATTGCTGGATGTCCCATTAAGTGTTGACAAAACACTGGAGAACACACAGCCTTACAATGGCAGGGGCTGATGGACACCATAACCCATTAGGCCTTTTCCATTTCTGACTTGTATTATTCTGTGATTTACTTTCAAAGGTGCAGTAAGACAACATCTGAATACACTCCATTTCACATCCACCTTTTACAATCCCACTTGAAGTAGTCATGAAGAACAATTGTTAATAAGGAAAATAAGCTGATATATGAAAATAAATTTGTCACCTGAAGACTTTTCCTGTGAAAGTCTGATTTATTAAAGACAAAAGTTGGAAACCAATAAGCAACTTTATTTGCATAATGAGATCTGGAGCCTTTCAAAAAGCACAGTAAACCTCGCCTTTGGCATCAAAGCCTGTGGGCATTATGTTACAACCGAAATGTATAGTAAATAGTGGGTTGCTTTGCTTGAGCTTAAAGAGGCAGCAACTAACTTGTCCTGACAATATGCAAATGGCACAATGAAGAATGCACCAGAAGCTTGTGTGCAGTACTTCATTTTATGTTTTGTTTGGTATAAATAGCTAATCCTTTACTTGCACAAGAACAGGAAATCAGAGATGGGGTCAAACCCAAACTCTAGATCTGAATACCCAACACATTTTGGAGAAGATCGAATTTGGAGCCAAACTTTGTTGCTCAACCCTATAGTTAAGTGGAAACCTCTTGCAACTCTCCACCCTCTGCACACCCTGAAAGCTTATTGAAGTGAAGCCATCAAAAGATGGCTTAATAATTATTTGCATGTATCAAGTGCTGATTTCCCTCATTTCATTCAAATTTCTAATAGGAGTAAATAAATAAAAAGACACTACTTGAAAGGAATATAATTTCTGGCTGCACTTTCATATAACAATACTGACTACTTATGCATTCAAAGTGCTAAGGAAATGAAGCTAAATAAACTCTACCATTATAGTTACAACAACTGAACAATGGTCTTTAAAAATATAATTTATTTGGAACCTTCTCAAAAATACACTTTAAAGTAAGAGAAAAGTAAAATATGGGCTCTATCCTTTGTCTTCAAAGCTGCTGTTTTAAAATATTATCAAGGTAATTTCACATACCACGCAACAGTATTAGAATTTGACCCTTCACAAAGAAATGAATACTACATAGATCAAACGTCATTTTTGTTGTTTACCAAAGCAGTGCAGATCAAGACATAAAGAACTCCTGGACAAGAGGCAATATACAACAACAATCCAATCCCATACATAAATCAGTATCAATACATCTGTTTTGACAGGAAGCTGAGACAGTGAGGTTCACAGGACTAGGAGAAGCAGGTTCTAATGCTGCTTCTGCAGTATTGCCAACCCCAAATGTTCAAAATCATAAGCTGTACTCCCTAGAGTCCTAAGATTGACGTAATCATGAGATTTTAAGAAGACAACTTTTGTATTGTTTTGTCATTGTGGCCTTTAGGGCTCACATTTTCAAACTTCTCTCCAGAAGCCTGAGGTTTATAATTTTTTTTGTTGTTAATGAAAACACAGAGTCTCATGTAATCACATAACTCCAGGAGCTGGGTTTTCAGGAAAAGTACCAAATATCATGAACTCTTGCAATAAAATCCCAAGAGTTTGTAATTCTACTTCTGATACTATTAAACATTCACAGTCCTTAAACTAAGACCTAACATAATTTAAAATCTTGTTTATCCTCTATTGGGAACGGTATCTTGCATTTTTAGGACAGACTCACTGATCCAATAGCTATTTCCCTCTCTAACTACCATAAATCCAGAAACACATAAAAGAAGAGATATTCAGTGAATAGGGTGAAACACACACTTAGCTTTGGCTTGATGGAAAGTTTCAGTGCAGGTAGTGGTGACTCAGTAGGGTGCTCTGACCTAAAACATATTAATCAGGTTGAAGTGATACTTCAGGCCTCCTTGTTCTTTGGCAGGTGAAAATCAATGACATTATATGGGTGACAGTGTTCTGTGTGGAGATTTGATTGTGAAGAAGGAAACACAGCTGACCTAATTTCTTCTCAGTCCCTCTTACTGATTGATTAATAATGCCAGACTTGAAGGAGAACATGTGTTTCCAGTGCTTTCCTTGCCTGTAACAAAAGCTGCTATGATTGTTGGTCAGAAGGGGTGAAGTTGAGCGGAGTGGGAAATTCAGGGCAAAATGTAGCTCTTCAGGCTAGGAGATAGATTTTTACCCACAAGTAGATCCTGGGGTTTCACACATTAGTTAAAAACAAAAACAAAAACAAACAAAAACCCCAAACCCTAAAAACAGGATTCTAGTTGATCATTCCACCAAAATAAATGTGAAACATACAAGTATACGCTCTACTGATGAATTATTGCTATTGTGACTTCAAAGGGACACTGTCAGCCTAAGTTTGGCCCAATATTTTATTTTTGTAAAATGAATCAAAGATAAACATTCCTCTTAAATGTTTTTGGCCAAAACATTGCCACATTCTGCCAGTGCTTGAGACCCAGAGAGTGAAAATGAATAGAAACTTACTGGAAACAAAAGAGAAATGGAGTAGTCCATCTTCATGGCCCAAGCTGACAGTAATGCACCAAACAAACAGAAAATTAGATTTTTAACATACTTTCATTTAAAATTACTTATTATTTGTAATGAAGAAATGTGTTGCTTTTTTTAAAAAAAAATTATTAACATGTCAGTGCCACTTTTAGTTTGCAATGTGTGCCACAGAGCTGTGGAAATGGTTTAAATAGTCATGACTGTGGAGTTAAAAAAAATTTTTTAAGGGTAAATTCTGCCACGGTGAATATTGTATAACAATTTGGCCAGGCACCTCCTCCAGAAGGATTAAGCATGGCTTTTGTTTCCATAAATACTTCATACAAATCTGCTTTAATTTGCTCAAGATTAGTCTTATTACTGATGTCTGCTAATTCTCTCTATTTTTATTTGCCTTTTTTAAAACCCAGTTATTTTTAATATGCTGCAGTTCTATGGCCTTTCCAGAAGCTATGTGAATGGATTTTGCTTTACTGTATTTCATGATGGATTCACTCATGTCCTTTAATACTTGCAAGCCGTCTACAGACTCCTTAACTATGAAGGGTGAAAAAACTGCATGACATGCACCAGTGCTCAGCAGGCATTGAGGCCCCTGTTAGAGAACTTTAAGGTGACATAAAGGCAAGGTTGATAATCACTGTTTGTGTCTCGTTGTCTAAATTACTGTTCGCAGGTGCTATTAATATAATCACATAGTGACACCTTGATTTAGAACCAATTAAGAGTATTTGAAGGGAAATGTTATGTGGCCTAATTATGTTTTTTAGACTGTAGCAACAATTTCAGTTTGTAAGGGTCAGACTTTTGCAGGAGTATTAATTATGCTTAAAAAGACTGCTTCGTTATTTAATGTAACTGTTTTAGGTTGTTTAATGGCAAGTGATTATGTGTTCAGTTAAGAAGAAAGCAGTAAATCAGTGTGACATCTTTAATAAAAAAAAGTGTGTATGTGAAATAAATTCTTTTGATTGATAGTTTCCTGTACTGTGTCTTTCCTCTTCCCTCCCAATCTAATTTATAGTTTACCATGTATCACTTTTCCACCCTGGTGCCCATTTGGAGTAAAACAGTCAATCTTCTCTTGCATGCTACCTAGTATTATCCACACATGAACCATTGTTGGTCCTATTTTCTTCATTCAGGAAATGACAGATACTTCTTCACCTGCTCAGGAAACTGTTCTTAATCTGACATGATGCTCTTTGAAAAATGAAAGCTCAATGCACTGATGCAAGACTTCAAATAAAATGCAGTCAAGCCGTGCTAAAATCTGAACTCCTCACAACTGACAACAGATGTAGGAAAAAGTCCTTTGTCCTTGAGGCATAGTTATTTATATTCTCAAGTTAAAATGAAGCGAAGGGCAGAAATAAGAGTTCATAATGGCAAGTGAAAAGAAACATGATACTTCCTCTATAAAAAAATTGTATTTGTACACTTTCCCTCACTGTTTATAGTATGCTTCTCCTGCACTTTGTCATTCTTTTCAGTAGCTCATGTTCATAACTTTGGAAATATCTTCTGCTCTCTTTTTCTTCCTTTCCTGCTAACCACCCTTTTTCATGCCACTCCCTATACTTGGGACAGCTTTCCCATTAGTGTATACTGAGACCTAGCTATCTCCTCTAAATCTCTTCCCAAATCCCCACCTCTTCTGCCAAGCCTATCATGATAACATCTACATGCTACGCTTTGGGCCTGATCCTCCTGACCCCCAGCTTGGAGATATGCCTGCAGGAAAAGTGGGAGATCAGATCCTTTGTCCCCATTTGTGCTTTTGGCCCAGTCTCACAAAACCAAGCTCACAGGTTTAGTCCTTACTTAGGGCTTGTCTTCACTGCAAAGTTAAAATCACGTTATAACTTGAGTCTTGCTCTTAATTCAAGTCCCATCCACACACAAAAATCTTTAACTTGAGTGTGCTGATGCTTTTAACTTGTGTTGGCTAGCCTGTCTGGGTAAAAGGCTAAACCTCACCTGAGCCAATTTGTTAGCTGCTCACATGACCACTCTGTATTGTGAATGCAGGCTGGCTTCACTTGAGGCCACTAATGGCCCAGTGCCTTCCCACAATTCACTCCATGATCCTGGAAGGGCTAGACCAGTTCTCCCATAATTCCCTGGGAAAGAACTCAGGGTTGCTCAGCTCAATGTGAGGTGAAGAACCAAGGGATGCACCTGCAGAATTCCTAGTGCCACAGATGATGCGTGCAGCTTCAGAGTGGACACAACAGCTCAAGTGTTATGTCAACTACATGGCCCCTCTCACTTGCGCTAGGCTAACTCAAGATAAGCAGGTTGCGTGTAGATGACTTGAGTCAACTCTAAAATGAACACAAACCCCTACACAGCTAGTCATGTTGACTTCAGCAGAGAAAGTCCCATTGAATATCCCTTGAGAAAAAATTTGCAGAATAAAGATAACAGGTTGTAAATTATTGACTGGGGCAAGTGTTTCTCTTCTTTGTTTTGTGCTTAGTGTACACACCCTGCTCTGAAGTACCTTGTCCAGTCACTGTGCTATATGGTGAACAATCAGTACAATCATGAAACAATAGTTTGACAATATTTTCTGCTCTTGAGTTCTACTTCTCCAGGGGTAATCAATTATTTTTTGTCAAGGTCCAAATTTCTTAGTCGAGGTATTGTCAAGGTCCAGACTGCAGAGAAAATAATACAAAAATAATAACAATAATGATAATAATAAGTAAATAAAATGATGTCACGGTCCGTTCAAAAGCATCTGGCAGTCCAGATTTGGCTCATGGTCCACCTATTGACTACCCCTGTGCTTCTCTTTCTGAATCTATTTCCACCAGCTTCTGAGCCTTTAGTTCTCAAGGAACTGTCCAGAATTCTAGACCAGGAGTCCAGTTCAGCCCCGACATGAGCTGGGGTGACCCTGTTTACTTCATTAGTGTTGCACTCATATCAAATCTTAAAATGCCTTTAAAAAAAACAGTTGATATACTCTGGCTCAGTAGATGACACTAGAGCAGTGTCTTTGCATTTAGTAAAATGTGGGCTTTGTGACTGGGGTACGGTATGCCAGAACATTGTGGTTTTGAAATCAGATGATTAATTTATATTACAGTAGCGTCCACAGGCCCCAGTCAGAACCAGAGCCGAATCTTGCTGCAAAGAAATGTTCCTACTGCCTTTGAACTTGTTCTGTAACAGATATATATTTAGGTGTTTATGGAAAATAAACTGAAAGGACCAGGGCCGGCTCTGGCTTTTTTGCCGCTCCAGGCAAAAAAGCCTCCCGCCGCCCCTCGGCGGGGAGCACCGCGGGGAGGGCGGCGAGCCCGGCCGGGGCCCCGCTCTCCCCGACCGGCCGGAGCGCCGGGGGGAGGGCGGCGAGCCCACCGCGGATCCGCTCTCCCCGGCAGCAGGAGCGCCGGGGGGAGGGCGGCGAGCCCGCCGCAGGCCCCGCTCTCCCCGACCGGCCGGAGCGCCGGGAGGAGGGCGGCGAGCCCGCCGCAGCTCCCACTCTCCCCGACCAGCTGGAGCGCCGGGAGGAGGGCGGCGAGCCCGGCCAGGGCCCTGCTCTCCCCGACCGGCCGGAGCGCCGCGAGGAGGGCGGAGAGCCCGGCCGGGGCCCCGCTCTCCCCGACCGGCTGGAGCGCCGCGAGGAGGGCGGAGAGCCCGGCCGGGGCCCCGCTCTCCCCGACCGGCCGGAACGCCGCGGGGAGGGCGGAGAGCCCGGCCGGGGCCCTGCTCTCCCCGGCCGGGGCCCTGCTCTCCCCGGCGGCCGGAGCGCCGGGAGGAGGGCAGCGAGCCCGCCACGGCTCTGCTCTCCCCGGCGGCCGGAGCGCTGGGGGGAGGGCGGCGAGCCCGGCCGAGGCCCCGCTCTCCCCGGCCGGCTGGAGCGCCGGGGGAGGGCGGTGAGCCCGCTGCGGCTCCACTCTTCCCGGCGGCCGGAGCGCCGCGGGAAGGGCGGTGAGCCCGCTGCGGCCCCGCTCTCGGGCCGGAGCGCCACCCCCCTCCAGGTGCCGCCCCAAGCACATGCTTGGTAGGCTGGTGCCTGGAGCCGGCCCTGGAAAGGACTAATAAAGGTTGCTGGGTAATCTAAAGGAAAGTATTCTGCCAGAATTTTGAACGCAGTTAGATTTTATGCATACTCTAGGAATCAGCCATAATCAGTTGTAAGGCTTCATTCATGTCACATAGCAATACACTGTTCATTGTCCATTCTCAAAAGAAAAATCTTATTTACATGTCTAAAACATCTTCACTGTAATGGATTTTTTATTGCTTTCTGAAGTATTCCAGCAGACAAAGGATGAGATTATTATTAGGGCATCCTGAGAATGAAAGCATACCTGTTTTAATGCTGATCTCTGATCTTCTTAAGCTTTTGCTCTTTCTGATCGTCTCTGTGAACTACCCGAATAGTATGATAATGAGATTCTGTGTCCACCATGGCTTAATGTATACACATGAGTCTGCCTACACCTTTCTTTTTTTGCAGGACTGGGGCATAAATCAATGGCTCACTGCTAATGCATAGTACCCTCATCAGAATCTCCCCTCCCCCCGCTGGTGGGGGAGGTAAGGGAGTTTACAGTGAGATAAATAATGTGCATTAGCTACCTTGCTGTAAAATCCTGGTGGAGCCAAGGCACAGGTAGTTTTTACTATGATGTAGCTATAGCTAAGGGAGGTCAACACTATACTCCACCCCATCCATGGCTGATCTCACCTAGGCATTGTGTAATAAGAACTCCCTGCAGCTTCTCCTCACTAGGATTTTACAGCAAGAAAACTAATGCACATTAGTTAGATAATTGTAAAAAAAACCAAGTGAAGACATAGCTTGATACTAAGGCTAGCAGTGCCACTGTAAGGTACGCAGTGTAGCCACTCTGTCGGTGGAGAGAACTCTCCTGCCAACCAAATAAAACCACCCCCGAGGGGGTCTGTAGGGTTCCATTGTTGAAACTGATTGTGGTGTCCAGGAAGTTGATGCTAGTGTGGGAGTGTTCCAGAGAGAGTTTAATGGATGAATAGTGGTTGTTGAAGTTGTGGTGGAAATCTATAAGGGAGTCTAACAGCATGGCACCCACCTCCCATGAGCACCCTGCTTCTGGTCAGGTGTGTCTGCACTTCTCTCAGTTCATGGTGACCCGTTCTGGTGATTTCTATATGAAACACAACTCAGATAGACCCTTCCATTGGTATTAGTCCACCAAAGTCTTTAAGTTCACCTGGCCCTGGTAGGGGGCCTTGCCACCAGGACTTCCTCCCTGGAGGCTTTTGGCTCGCTCTGGTCTATCCTGGTCCTAGCTCTCCAGCTGGGCCTCTTAACAGTTCAGATCCCCTTCTGGGGGTTTATCACTGTCCAACTGTAGGCCATTTTCCCTGTGGCCTATGGGGGGGACCCAGACCCAGCCAAGGGCCCCTAAGAATAGCAGCCATGCAGTACTATGTCCCTTTAATTAAACTGCTTTCAGTTCCCTGGGCCACTTCCCTGCAGCACCATGCTTCACCGGTGCTTCACCCTTACTACAGTGCTCTTCTGTGTTCAGGCCCAGCAGTCAACCAAGAGCACTTCCTTGCTCCCCCAGTCCCTGCCAGCACTGAGCTGTTCATAGTGCTGCGCTTCCCTTCAGCCAGCCAGGATCACCATCTGCACTTCCCTGACTCAAGCAAGGAACTGACTCTGGTCTGCACTGCAGCTCCTTTTATACTAGCCTGCAACCCCTGCCTGCCAGAACTCCCCTGCCTGAGGGTTAGTGCTCTAGACTGTTTTGCCAGCACTCCCCTGCCTAAGAGTTAGCGCTCTTGACAGGGCCGCCCAGAGGGGGGGGCAAGTGGGGCAATTTTCCCCAGGCCCTGGGCCCCACAGGGGCCCCCACGAGAATGTCGGAGGCTCCCCCCTGCCTCCGCCTTCCCCCATCCCCCGGCGCCTCAGCGCGCTGCGTCCAGGAGCAGCCCTGGACAGCACTGCAGCGGCGTGGCTCGGGCGGGGCCTGAGGTCCTCCCACTTGGAGCCGCGTGGTAAGGGGGCGGGGCTGCGAGCTCCGGTGGGCCGAGCGGCAGGAGCTCCTGGATGTGGGTCGCTGAGGCGCTGGGAGAGGGTGTAAGCATCATGGTAAGCCCCTCTGAGCAGGGCACCCCCTGACCCCATCCCCCCCAGCCCTGACCCTCAGCGCCGAGCCCAGCCCCTCTGAGCAGGACACCCCCCCGACCCCATCCCATCCCATCCCCCCACAGCCCTGACCCCCAGCTCTGAGCCCAGCCCCTCTGAGCCGGGCACTCCCCGAGCCCAGCCCTCCACAGCCCTGACCCACAGCTCCGAGCCCAGCCCTTCTGAGCCGGGCACTCCCCGAGCCCAGCCCCCCACAGCCCTGACCCACAGCTCCGAGCCCAGCCCCTCTGAGCCGGGCACCCCCCGAGCCCAGTCCCCCACAGCCCTGACCCCCAGCTCCAAGCCCAGCCCCTCTGAGCCGGGCACCTCCCGACCCAGAGCCCAGCTCCCCACCCAGCCCTGGGCAACAGTAGCGCCACCCCCAGGCAGCGACAGTCCATTGGCACCAACCATCACCATCACCCAGCGACAGCCCATTATGTAATTGCAAATGTATACATACCATTAAAGCATTTAATGTTTTTAAATAATGTATTTCGTGTATTTTCAAATTATTAAAAATTAATTTTTGAATGTATTTCACTGGTTATTTTTTAAATTTCCAAATACATGTTACTATAGTATTGCAACTTTTTTTTATGGAAGGGGCCCCCAAAATTGCTTTGCCCCAGGCCCCCTGAATCCTCTGGGCAGCCCTGGCTCTTGAATGTTTTGCCAGCGCTCCCCTGCCTAAGGGTTAGCGCTCTTGACTGTTTTGCCACAGCACCACGAACAGCTCAGTGCTGGCAGGGACTGACTGGCTAGTCCCTGGCAGCCTCCCCTCCTGATTGGCTGATTGGCACCGTCTCTCTAGCCGCTTGAGGACTTAGCTCCACTTCTTCTTTCCTGGGATGGTTGTGGCAAGATCATTAGTACTCCAGCCGGGGCCTCTGAGCATAGTCCACCCCATCACAGGGAGTTTAAGCTGTCTGTCCAGAGGATGAAAATATCATCAATGTGTCTCAGATATATCATTGGTTTTGTGGTGCATTTGTCCAGAAATTCTTTTTCATGGTGGCCCACGAAGAGATTGCCATATTGGGGAGCCATCCTAGTACCCATGTCTGTTCCCATGGTTTAGACAAAGTGTTTGTTGTTTAGTGTAAAATTCTTATGGGTGAGGATGAAATGGATGAATTTGGCAATGTGTTTGGGGTGGATATCTGAGGGTTGTCCATTGTCTTGTAAATATTTCAGGCAGGTAGCTATGCTGTCAATTGAGGGATGTTGGTGTATAGGGAAGTGACATCCCTGGTGGCGAGAAGGGTGTTCTGAGGGAGGTTATTAATATTGTGAAGTTTGTGGAGGAAGCATAGGCGCTGACTCTGCAGGTGCTCCAGGGCTGGAGCACTCACTGCAAAAAATGGTGGGTGCTTAGTACTCATCGGCAGCCTCCCATCAGCTCCCCCCCAGAGCTTCCCGCCCATTGGCGGGCCCCATTGATCAGCACCTCCCCTTCCCTCCCCACTCCTCCCACCTAAGCACGCAGGGGTGGGTTGGCAGGGGTAAGGGAACGCAGGTCCGCCCGACTCCACTGCATTCCAGCCCAGGGCCCTAACAGTGGTGGGGTGTTCCAACACCAGGTCAGTGGGGGTCCTCCCACAACACGCTGACCAGCTGTTAAGCCACAACACCATCAAACTAAACCCCTGAGCTACCTCCTAGCTGAGTTCCAGATCCGGTTCCGTGGTCTCCGGTTCCTCAGGTTCGTCAGGGTATTTGGCCGCCAGCAGTCCCACCAGCTCCAGCTCCTCCTCGGCCTCGGGCATCTCCGGGTCCAGGCCGCCACCTGGCTTGGCAGCAGGGTCAGCGAGCAGCAGCAAGCAGGACACATCTGTCTCCTTCCCAGGCTTGGCCCCAACTGGCCTAGGGATGAGTGGAGAGAGTGGTCCCTCACCCTCTGGCTTGGAGGGAGGCCACACCGCCTCACTACAGGTGGGTTCGTGGGGGATGAGTTTGTAGAGTTTCTCTTGGAGTTGTTTGGGGAAGGATTTGATGATGTCCTTAAGTTCCTGGTTAAACTGGTGGTGTGAAGTCTTCTTTGAGTTCTTTATAGTAGATGGTATCATAAAGTTGTTGGTTGGCTTCGTTAACGTAGTCATCACAGTTGAGGACTACAATGGTGCCCCTTTTGTCTACTGGTTTGATCACTATCTGGTGGTTAGAAGTCAGGGACTGTATGGCTGTCCTCTCAGCAGTGGAGAGATTATGGTAGATGTGATGTTTATTAAGGATTTCAAAGCCAATTTTTTTCCTGAAGTGATCAATGTAATGATCAAGAGTGTGATTTCATCCACTTTGTGGTGTCCAGTCAGATGATTCTTTTCTCTTATGATTGTTGGAGGGATATGGTAATTATGAGTGGTATCGTCATTGTTATGAAATAATTTTTTGAGGCAGAGATGGTGGAAAAGTTCTTCTGTTACTCCAAAAGGTAATAAAATGTTTTTTAAGTACATCAGAAGCAGGAAGCCTGCTAAACAACCAGTGGGGCCCCTGGACGATAGAGATAAAAAAGGAGCACTTAAAGACGACAAAGTCATTGCGGAGAAACTAAATGAATTCTTTGCTTCAGTCTTCACGGCTGAGGATGTTAGGGAGATACCCAAACCTGAACCGTCCTTTGTAGGTGACAAATCTGAGGAATTGTCACAGATTGAAGTGTCATTAGAGGAGGTTTTGGAATTAATTGATAAATTTAACAGTAACAAGTCACTGGGACCAGAGGGCATTCACCCAAGGGTTCTGAAAGTACTCAAATGTAAAATTGCAGAACTATTAACTAGGGTTTGTAACCTGTCCTTTAAATCAGCTTCTGTACCCATTGACTGGAAGATAGCTAATGTAATGCCAATATTTAAAAAGTGCTCTAGAGGTGATCCCGGCAATTACAGACTGGTAAGTCGAACGTCAGTACTGGGCAAATTAGTTGAAACAGTAGTAAAGAATAAAATTGTCAGACACATAGAAGAACATAAATTGTTGGGCAAAAGTCAACATGGTTTCTGTAAAGGGAAATCATGTCTTACTAATCTATTAGAGTTCTTTGAAGGGGTCAACAAACATGTGGACAAGGGGGAACCAGTGGACATAGTGTACTTAGATTTCCAGAAAGCCTTTGATAAGGTCCCTCACCAAAGGCTCTTACGTAAATTAAGCTGTCATGGGATAAGAGGGAAGATCCTTTCATGGATTGAGAACTGGCTAAAAGACAGGGAACAAAGGGTAGGAATTAATGGTAAATTTTCAGAATGGAGAGGGATAACTAGTGGTGTTCCCTAAGGGTCAGTCCTAGGACCAATCCTATTCAGTTTATTCATAAATGATCTGGAGAAAGGGGTAAACAGTGAGGTGGAAAAGTTTGCAGATGATATTAAACTGCTCAAGATAGTTAAGACCAAAGCAGACTGTGAAGAACTTCAAAAAGATCTAAGAAAACTAAGTGGATTGGGCAACAAAATGGCAAATTAAATTTAATGTGGATAAATGTAAAGTAATGCACATTGGAAAAAATAACCCCAACTATACATACAATATGATGGGGGCTAATTTAGCTACAACTACTCAGGAAAGAGATTTTGGAGTCATTGTGGATAATTCTCTGAAGATGTCCACGCAGTGTGCAGCGGCAGTCAAAAAAGCAAACAGGATGTTA
The DNA here is from genome assembly GCF_028017835.1 of Emys orbicularis. Taxonomy (NCBI): domain Eukaryota; kingdom Metazoa; phylum Chordata; order Testudines; family Emydidae; genus Emys; species Emys orbicularis. Next base: position 23,881,171 of record NC_088689.1, on the reverse strand, counting down.
GGAATCAATAAAAAAGGGATAGAGAATAAGACAGAGAATATCTTATTGGCCTTATATAAATCCATGGTACGCCCACATCTTGAATACTGCATACAGATGTGGCCTCCTCATCTCAAAAATGATATACTGGCATTAGAAAAGGTTCAGAGAAGGGCAACTAAAATGATTAGGGGTTTGGAATGGGTCCCATATGAGGAGAGATTAAAGAGGCTAGGACTTTTCAGCTTGGAAAAGAGGAGACTAAGGGGGGATATGATAGAGGTATATAAAATCATGAGTGGTGTGGAGAAAGTGAATAAGGAAAATGTATTTACTTGTTCCCATAATATAAGAACTAGGGGCCACCAAATGAAATTAATGGGCAGCAAGTTTAAAACAAATAAAAGGAAGTTCTTCACACAGCGCACAGTCAACCTGTGGAACTCCTTGCCTGAGGAGGTTGTGAAGGCTAGGACTATAACAGGGTTTAACAGAGACCTAGATAAATTCATGGAGGTTAAGTCCATTAATGGCTATTAGCCAGGATGGGTATGGAATGGTGTCCCTTGTCTCTGTTTGTCAGAGGATGGAGATAGATGGCAGGAGAGAGATCACTTGATCATTACCTGTTAGGTTCACTCCCTCTGGGGCACCTGGCACTGGCCACTGTCGGCAGACAGGATACTGGGCTGGATGGACCTTTGGTCTGACCCAGTATGGCCATTCTTATGTTCTTATGACTGAGGTCCAGCTGGAGATCAATCCTGCTCTGTGTCTGCAGCAACACTAGAATAATCATCCTACTGTATATCAAAATGTAGCTTGAAGCTGTCTTCAGCAGGCCTATCTGTTTATGTTATTTTAAGCAAGATTTGGCCCTCAGGCAGCTGATCAGGTTAGACATTCCTCTAACAACATAGTAGTAAAGCTGCATATACATCTTGTAGGCTTACTTGTGTTTTAGCTCATTAAATAGAATTGCTCTCAATGATCAGAAGAAAATGAGCTGAATGCAATGTGAAGTGGGGTCCAATGGCTAGAAAAAAATTGGTCTGATTGTTTTAAACACACATGTTATTTATTTAACTACAAAAAGCTGTTTTGTTGAAAAAGACATTTTTGCATGTAGTACTTATTTTTCCAGGTTTAAAATGTCTCTGTTCCTAAATTTCTTTCTGTATGTGGTTTCACTGCAATTTTAGTCTCTGTCTACTCTAGCACTTTTGTCGGCATAACTTATGTCACTCAGGAGTGTGAAAAAACCGCACTCCTGAGCAACATAAGTTACACCGGAAGAAGCGCTGGTGTGGACAGTGCTATGTTGGTGGGAGATACTCACCCATCGAAATACCTACAGCTGCTCGTTGGGGATGGTTTAATTATGTCAATGGGAGAGCTCTCTCCTATCGGCATAGAGTGGCTAGATAGGAGATCTTACAGCAGCGCAGCTGCATTGGTACAACTGTGCCACTGTAAGGTCTCTAGTGTAAACATAGCTGTAGACTCTACTTCTTCCCTTTTCCCTCCCAGCTGATGTCTGAGGGGAGCATCCTGAATACAGCAACTGTGTTTCACAAAGGACACAAACTCAGAATCCACATAGCTCCAATAACATGGCCAACCAAAGATGTGGAAGGCTGGGGCTTAATTTTCTTTCCCTATCTTCAGTTACATCCGGTCTAGTGATTAAATTATTAAAATACAAATCTTATGGCGAAGAGAACTTATATTGATGCTTAAGTCAATAAGGACATACTGTACCACCATGACAATGAAAATAGTGTAAAGTATTCAAGAATAATAATAATAAAAAAATACTGCAGGCGGCTACACTGTATTGTTTGGAGCAGTAGTATGTAATCATATGTAACTAACAACTGTATCATAATGTATAGGCAGATTATACACTGCTCTACAGCCAAAATGCTTCTGAAATAAATGTAGTCAAACTTTACTAATTCTGGGTCACTGAGAACAAAAATGATGCTTAAAATTGTTGATTGGCTCTAGTTTTCAAGATATGCTATTGGGTCAGTATAGACGACCCTTGACTTGGGAATGGCGGAGGATAAGTGAGTTATAAAGGGAAGGGATCTCAATTTAAACCAGAAATGACTAAAATACATCTTTGACTGGATCTATGAATAAATCTATGACTGGGTTTGGACAGTACTTGCTTTTTAGGCAAAACAATGAATGATGCAATTCATATCATGTATGATGCAATACCAGCTTCAGATTGCATCATGTTATTCCTAGAAGTCATGGATGATGCAATCATAACGAAGCTTACATCACTCTGCTGAACAAATTGCCCTAGATCAGCTCTAGAAATCATACAGTGTCGTGCTCTCTTATTTGTCAGTGTTTGATTCTGCAAAGGGACACATTTCTGTTTAGCCAAAGTGAGCAGAGATGCCTCGTACTTGTGTGAACAGTGCAGACCACTTCTGCTATGTTTGTGGTGAAGTGACTTTTGCATCACAAAAGCGCAGTATAACCACTGTGGTTAAGAAAGCCTATCACCTTTATTTTGGCTGCAAAATTGGAGATCAGGACAAGAGGTGGGCCCCACACATATGCTGCAACACTTGTGCAACAAATCTTTGCCAGTGGTTGAACAGGAAAAGGAAATCTATGCCTTTTGCAGTGCCAATGATTTGGAGAGAGCCAACAGATCATACCAGCAATTGTTACTTCTGCATGGTGCCTCCAGTTGGGAAAGGTGTGTCAAAGAAGAAAAAGTGGACTGTGCATTATCCAAACATTCCATCAGCTATACACCCAGTACCCCACGGAGAAGGACTGCCGGTTCCTGATGCACCAGAATCATTCTCACTTGAGTCAGACGAGGAAGAGGAAGAGGATGAAACTTCTGGTCCTGAACCATCAATGTCACAGGACCCACATTTTCTCCCATCCTCCTCCTCTGAACCACACCTCATAACACAAGGTGAACTGAATGACCTTGTCAGGGATTTGGAACTACCCAAGAATAAGGCAGAGCTGTTGGGCTCCAGACTACAGCAGTGGAATCTCCTGGCAGGTGATGTTAGGGTTTCCATGTTCCGTGACCGTCAAAAGGATCTTGTCACAGTCTTCTTTATGGAAGGTGATCTTGTAGCCTGCAACAACATCGATGGTGTGATGGCAGCCCTCAACATCGTTCACGATCCAGATGAGTGGAGACTGTTCATTGATTCATCGAAGACGAGTCTTAAAGCTGTTTTACTGCATAATGGCAATGTTTTGCCATCAATTCCAGTTGGTCATGCAGTCCATATAAAGGAAACCTATGACAACATGAAACAACTTTTGAGGTGCATAAACTATGACCAACATCAGTGGCAGCTTTGTGGCGATATGAAGGTTGTTGCTCTCTTGCTTGGTCTGCAGACTGGATACACAAAGTACTGCTGTTTTCTCTGCGAATGGGATAGTCGTGCAAGAGATTCCCACTACATCAAGAAAGATTGGCCACTCCGACAGTCATCGGAGCCTGGGAGGAAAAGTGTTCAGCATCCACCACTTGTTGAATCAAGGAAGATTTTGTTACCACCCTTACACATCAAGCTGGGTCTGATGAAGAACTTGGTCAAGGCCATTGACAAAACACAAGCAGCTTTCAAGTACCTCCGTGGAAAATTTCCAAGGTTAAGTGAAGCTAAGATAAAGGAAGGTGTCTTTGTTGGTCCTCAGATTCGTGAACTTCTTCGAGATGATGCATTTGACCATGCACTGCGTGGCAAGGAAAAGACGGCATGGAAAGCCTTTCAGTTAGTGGCAATAAATTTTCTCAGAAACAACAAGGCAGACAACTACAGGTTGTTGGTGGAAAACCTCCTCGAGGCTTACAAAAGCCTTGGTTGCAACATGTCACTAAAGATACATTTTTTGCACTCTCATCTAGATTTTTTTTCCACCGAACTGCAGAGCAGTGAGCGACGAGCACGGCGAGCAATTTCACCAGGACATTGCAACAATGGAGAAACGCTATCAGGGCAAATGGAGCCCATCAATGCTTGCAGACTATTGCTGGACAGTGACAAGAGATGCTCCATTTAATGAATACAAGAGACAAGCCAAGAAGCGCCGAGTAGACACTGAATAGGACTAAACTATGTACATAATAGTTTTTTGCCTTTTGTTTCATAATACATTTTATTTATATAACCCTTTTGCTGATTTTTAAAGTGTTACATAAACAAGACAGGTGAAATATTATCATGTAAAGCAACCATAAACACATGAAAAGACCTAGGTTTACTATTTATGATTAAAACTCTACTATCTACACAATATACATAGACATAAAATGTAAAAACTTAAATATCTTAGAAACAGTAGCCAATCAGTTGTTTTGTCATATTTGAATTCAGCACATCAAAATACATAATAAATAGCACATTTTATCTCTGAAGCAGACGACTTCTCAAAAATTGTAGACCAGTGTTACCTATGAAAACTTCACTTCTTCATTTCCCAGTGTCTGAGTGCTTAACTGTGCAACCTGAAAGGTCTCTTAATACACATGCGTACATATTAATATACTCAAGTACACAGTGTGGAATATGGCCCAAGTCCGAAGTCTACAAAGGTGTGTACAATGAGTTACTCTTCCAAAGATGCTTTAAGCTATTTATGGCGGGGGGAAAACATAAAAGAAAGGCTGATATTTAGTTTAATTGCCACCATAAACACAAAAAAGTTCATTGTCCTGAATGATCTGACCTTTGAATTCTCTGATGTGTATTATCCACAAAAATTGCATGCAATCATACCAATGGCAATTGCTGACAAAATGCAAACGGAGGTAACTCTATGGAGCATCATTCCATCCAAAAATGTAGAGAGGATACTATCAAGAACAACATTTCTTTCAAAACTAGAAGCAGCAGCTTTGATAAAAAAAAAAAAAAAAAAAAAGAATACCTTGAATGTCAAGACCTGGCAATGAATGCACTAAAAATATGATAAAAGAATGGCTGCCATTTCAAAGAGTATCATTTAGTCATCCAGTTAGTATCTGTCTCATCTTCAGCTGTATACAAGGGGAATTGAGATTCCTATCACTCTGATGCTGTCCATCATAAAGATGTATTAAACTGTAGGAGCCATGACATTTATAGGATGAGGTGCAGTCAAGGCTCTTGTCTCTGATTAAGCAGTAGGTACAATCTCCGGCTGAGATGAATCTTACTGATAGGATGGACAGTGGAGTTGCTTAAATAGCCATGTGTAGGAAGTTTCTTTATGAAGAATATGTAAGTAAAAATTCCTGTCATTAGAAAGAGAAAGTAATGCAGAAATCTCTTGTTCGTTAAAGAAAACAGATCAACCAAGGACCTCATTCTCATTATCTTTGTTGTATTAGAAAGACTCTTTGTTTTTCCTAGCTGCTTTTGAATTTGTGTAAGCAAAGAATTGCTAAAGAGGTTTATGCAATGCCAACAGATATTGAGAGGGTCCAGTTTTGCATTAAATTGATGTTACCAACTGAGAACAAGTATGGAGCCGTGGACTAAGTATTCTTCTAAATTCTCAGGGACCACTCCTGAGCTCTTGCTAAACAAGGACTCAATTTTCAAATGGGTTGTAGCTCCAAACAGGGATTTTGGACCTGTAAAATCAGCCACAGATGGAAATTGTGCCTACCCAGCAAATTCAAAGGACAATGCAGCTGGGAGTTGTGTCTGTTTGTTGTGTCTGTACATAGCACCTGGGTGAAGCATTCCCAGGGAAAATCACCCACCCTTGTATTTGTGAAGATACACTCTGAGACAAAAATGCGGGAGACAAACATGTGACACCTCAAAATGGGCCCATAGCACCTACCATTCACCCATTCGTCTGTATTCTCTCAATACACCAGCCATTGTAAACACACACAGGCAGATCCTCAGCTGGTGTAGACGGTAACTGACTTCAGGGGAGCTAAACAATTTACATCACTGAAGATCTGTCCCATATGCTATTCAGCAAAATTTATATACTATTCAAATCACTGTCAATATCCCCACAGCTCATAGACAGGCCAAAACTAAGTTCTGACAGGATGAAAAAAGAGCAGGAGGAATACGAGAAGACCCAGACGCAAACTTCCCAGACACTATCCAGGCACCACAGGACTACTATAATGTCCGGCTGAACCTCTGTGATCCGTCATACCTGTGAGGGGAAGAGCAGTCCCAGATGCAGGAGTGACAAGGAATTTAGCACCTATCTGTGACAGACCAGGGCTCATAAGTCACTCTGCTTCTACCAGGTGCAGAGGGCAGTTTGGAGATGCCAATCCAAGGAGAAGGAGTTGTTAGGAGACATTTCCCCTAGAAATGGTTTAAGTCCTAAGAAAGTCAGGGCACATTGCAATGTGTTCATTCAATCCTGGATTCTGTAGAAAATAGTCACCAGAGTTAAGTGAAAAGTTAGTCTCTTTCCTATGATTTTTCAGTATTTTGGAGATTTCACCCAAATGAAAGTAAAATACATAAAACCATTAGAGATGTTTGATATGAAGCAGTTACAAAAGGATTCTTAACAGACTACACCAATTTTATCCTATATTAAAATATTCCTGAAAGAGTAACATGTTCGATACATTCTAAGACGCATAATTTAAAAACATAGGTGAGGCAATTTCCTTCAGTGTTCTCTGTATATTTCAGAAGTATCCTAGTAATGGACTTTCAATAACAACACTGTTGGAGTCAAATCATGCTTCCCTTTCTCTCCTGTGCAGTCCCATTTAAGATAATGGACTTGGGAAAGTGAGTCAAGAAAGCTTTGGCCTTTGGAAATATTTTGTATTCAAATAGCTCTGAAACCAATCTGAAAATGTAAAGAGCCCTTGGGGAATGGAAATTAATGGTTAATTAACACTGTATTAACTTCAGAATGTACTTCTAAACCCCTGGAGGTGCTGGTAAAACTCATTGTTTCTTTATCTAGGGGCATGGCTACACTTGCAGCTGTAGAGCGCTGTGAGTTAAACCAGCCCTCGGAGAGCGCAGCAGTCTGTCCACACTGACAGCTGCTTACGCACTGGCATGGTGACATTTGCGGCACTTACAGCGGCATTGGGAGCGGTGCATTATGGTCAGCTATCCCAGCATGCAAGTGACTGCAACGTGCTTTTCAAATGGGGGGTGGGGGGTGGAGTGTGACAGGGAGTGTGTTGTGTATATGTGGGGGGAGAGAGAGTGGGTTTTGGGGGGCTAAGAGCATGTTAGCATGCTGTCTTGTAAGTTCAGACAGCAGCAGACCCTCCCCCCCCCCGCCCCTCTCTCTCACACACAGCATTCCACACTAATGGCTTGCATGCCGGCTGTCAGAAAAGGAGCTTGGAAAGGGCATTTCCGCATTCCTACAGGAGTTCAAAACAATGACAAGAGTGGCCACTTGACTTAAGGGGATTATGGGATGTTTCCGGAGGCTGATCAGAGCGCAGTAACCCAAAACCTCGTTCACACTGATGCCCGTGCATTGTAGCCAAGGCGCAGCAAACGTTATTCCTCTCGCTGAGGTGGTGTACCAGGAGCGCTGTAGCCGTGGAGTCAGAGCGCTCTACGTGCCTTGCCAATGTGGACGGGGAGTGAGCTAGGGTGCCCGGGGCTCCTTTATTGCTCTGTAACTCACAAGTGTAGCCAAGCCCTAAGTCAGGAGTAAAGTTGAATGTCCTCTTGAGACAACAAAGGTTCAACTCCTCTTCCCATTAACTTCTCTGGCAGGGGGACCGGATCCTGTCTTATGCATGTACTCTATTGCGGTCTTTTTTCCTCTGTTTGCTTTGCTATTTCCAAATCAGCTGATCTTATTCCATTACATCATTAGTGATGGTGGATATTTTTTCTTTTGCAGTAACCATACCAATATGGAAAAATTTCATTTTAAGTCTCCTAGTGATGGGGTCACCCTAGTATTTTAGCTACTCATTTTAACATCTCAGAGCCCTTGGCTCATTGGATATTTCAGAACCGGATCTTTAGCTATATGTTTTCTCTGCCTCATCTCTGCTTCCAGTGCTCTATTTTTCTCATTCTTTCAGGTTCCAGACACCGATTTTATTCTCTTTGCTCCCAGGTCCCTAATTCTCAGATCCATTGATAACTACCAGAAATATCCTTTGGGTGAAATACTAACATTGAGGTTGCTTAACAAAGTTGCTTTGCCATGAAAGCTGTGACACAGAGGGTTGAAATCTCTATTGCAGCCAGTGCCTCTGTTGGGGATACAGCAACAAGGGAAATTCATTTAAGCAACCTTAGTGCTATCACTAAAATATAAATGCAATGCCAATGGAATATATCATGGATTCCAATTTCTTACAGCATATAATCTTGCCAAGCAAAATGCAGTAAGAATGAATATAATCATGACCTGTATTTCTTTATAACATGAATTAATGAGCTTCTGCTGTCATTTTCAGTGAGAAATATGGAGACTGTGTATCATTTTCAGGAGCTCAGGAGTGTGAGAAAATATCAGAAGCATGAAATATCTCACCCCCTTAGCAAACCCTTTTTTTCGGTTATTTTACAGCCAGCAGGAGAAAACTCTTGTAACTTACTCTGAAAATTGATGACTACTGGTAAAAGATCTAGTAATGATTTGGGTCACTTTGAATTATAAAAGTCATCATTGTACTCTTTGCTCTGAAGTATCTCAGAATATAGTGTTGTAAGTGTCAGACTGAATGATATGTAGTATATTTAGCTAACCTCTGACTCAGAACTTATATGTCTCTGGTTATACACTGATGATGAGAAGTGCAGATACTCAGTGGGGCATCCCTTATAGTACAGACACGGCACCAGATATTGGGGCAGTAATTCTGGAACTCTCTAAACATACTTTACTGAAAGCAAAGTTTATGTGAAAATCCACAGTTCTACTGTTTACTTCATATCTCTACTGCATAATACATTAAAGTTCTCCCAAAGTATTGGGTGGGCACCTTTCTAAAGCTAAATAATGTTTTCAAAAAATGCCATGAAAAATATGAAATCATAGCAAACTTTTCCTGAAGTAACATTTTAATCTCAGAGGCCCATCATACATCACAATAACCCCCCAAATGGAGGACTTCCTACTCCACTGCTCATGCCATCAACACACCTCCTATGCTGGGGCCCTGAGTGGTTGGGGACAAACGTAGGGCCAGCTTTGCTGGCTCTATGCCTTTAGAGGATTTCCTTACACCCAGGGAATCCTGAGCTGGACACTTACGCCAACACCGAGTCTGATAAATTCAAGTTTATCATTAAAATGGCTGAAGAACCAAGAGAAGGACAAATATTGTACAAATGAACAGAATGCAAACATTGTATATACCACAGATGGGGAGATCATCTTCCCTCCAGTGAGAGATTACAAAAAGGCATTCATCTCCTTAGAGAAGGGTCAGATCCTGCCTCCTTTCTCAGTTTGACTTAAGGGACGAGGCCCCCAGTTTGCATGTGTAACTGAGCTGGACCTGACTTTGGGATGTTCAGAGTGTAACTTTCCCACCATCTTTTTGGAATACTTGCCTGCTTTAAGGCCCTGAGACAGTTTGTTCTCTCTGGGACAGGTCTACACTGAAGTCTTCTAGGGCCTTTGTCTTATGCTGAAAATTGCACCCCACTCTCAGTCTCCTCTCTTCTGTTTACACCAACAACTTGCTGCTCTAATCAAGACCCTTACAGATGCTACTTCAAGTTACTGTATTTTTCCTGAGTCAAACATACTTCACTTGCTGTTTAATCTGAAAACACACAGGCTTATCTCCCGATTTTTCTGCTGCAAATGCATTGATGATGGCTGATAATCCCTGAAATCTAGTTTCTGATTCCTGCCAAGATGACAGATTTGGACACCCAGTCCAATACTAGCACAATGAACACTAACTGCAGAGGGTACCATTAAAAAGTTCCACCAATTTGAGAGGTCCTACCAACTCCAGAGACATTCCTGACCTTTTAAATGTTAGAAGTGGTAGAATCCACTGTTCTGTTAGAAGTGGTAGAATCTTTCACACCAGGGGACTTTATCATGATGCTTGCTGCAATCTCTAGCATTCAACCTGTGGCAGCTGCCACCTTCACAATCCAAGATGGTTACCATTATAGAGAAGCCAAAGCCTTGCAACCCATCTGTGTGACCAGCAGAGACTTCCTTGAAGCTGTCTCATGGGTGTGTTGCTTGGATTTAATTTGGTGGTGACTATCTTTAAACCCTTCAGTGCCCCAGCTAGTTCCCAGCACCATAAATATGTAGTGAGTGGGTTTCGCTGTTTAGTTTCCTAAAATATCTTTAAAATAATGTACTGTTATATGCTTAGCAAGGGGTGAGAAAACATTCTAGAAGGAAAAGAAAATGATGATCCGTTGAGAGGTCAAGAATTAACATGTAGATTGAGCTACATTGTCACTTCTAAGAACGGTTGAGAAGAATATCGCTGCTGCTTCTGTAACTTCTGAGAACACACAATGGGCCTCAATCTCCATTAAAATCAACCTGGCACCTTACACAAGCCCTAGAACTTGCTTAAAGGTTTTTAATTTCTTTCCTTTTCTTTTAGGTTAGTACTCTTGACCTGGTAATCTAACTGAGTATAGAGAGGATATTGCATTTTTATTACATCAAAATGATGGGACCCCTTAATAGTTCATTATCTTCTACCTGTAACCATTTAATTAGAAACTCATCCACGAGTGGGAAGCTGAGAATTCTCTCATAAAACTGGCTAAAGACCCAACTAACATCAATATCCATCACAAGCATGTGCTCTTGCATGTATTAAACTTTATTTTAAAAGCTTTTTTAAAGCTCTCTTTCTCTCATTTAAGTTACCAGGCAAGTGATTTCCCTGATTTATTGCGGAGATCTTAGTTAAAAAAAAAAATGTTGGTCTCTATTAAAAATGAAGCAACTAAAAACTCAGCCTCTTCATCACCAATTCACTGATAGTGAAATTAACCCCTCCAAAGACAAAGCCTTGTTTTTGACATTGTTTGGGGGATTCTGCAGGAAAAGCAGATGAAATTAATTCCTCCTTCTGCTAGTAGACTGCAGCACTCAAATCAGCCCTCCACAGCTGCTCCACCAGCCCATCGGCTGGAATAGTAGCTGTTGCTCCTTTTGCACATTTTTTGGATCTGTAACTGCTGACCCAGAAGCCCTGCCCACCCCGTCCATGCAACAGCCCCTTCCATGTTTTCTTGTTTAAATATGTACAATATAACTTTGATATGGCTTGACCAAATGAGGACATGATAATAATCTACAAATGTCTGAAAGCTATAAACACCAAGGAAGGAGAGGAACTATATAGGTAGCACATGGTGGTGTAACAAGGAGAAAAGATTGACAATGTATAACGTGTTCTATAAACTTTGATTCAAAAACCAGAATTTGCCCTGTGAGTAATTTACACTACATATGTATGGGATGGAAGTTAACTGAAGTCTAAAACTTAATCTGCACTCAGACACTGGACTGGTTTAACTTAAATTGGTGTACATTTTTTTGCTTTGACATTTTTATTTTGGTTTAAGAGGTTTTATCTGGGCTTAATGTAATCCCTTTTTACCAGATTAAGATAGACACTTTCATTTGGGTTAACACACAAAATTTCATTAGTTTAATTTAGTTTGAAAGCACAATTTTAGTTAAACCAATACCAGTTTGTCTGTGGACAAGACCTAAAATAAAAGTCAAACCTAGCAGCTGGATAAAGCTGAAAGGTATGTTAAGCTGTACTGCAAATTTTAAAGTACTGAAACTAAAATTTAATGAAAGCAGCGTGAAGCACTTAAATTACAAACAAATCTATACTAAACTAAATTGACTTACTGAAGGTGTCTAGTTCAGCAGGAGTCAATATTTCCTTCATTTCCACCAAAAAGATGACTGCTATTGGCCACTATTTCCCAGAGGGTGGCAGCATGATTCTCTCATATCACGCCGTGATTCCCATAGAAACTTTTTATGAGCAGCGTTTTTGAAATTATGTAACTGATCCGATTTACGGTTGTAGAGAACCATTAGACTCAGATATCAGATATACATTTCATCTCTTTTACAGTGGTGTGAAATGAAGAGGCCATTCTTCATTGAACAGCAAGGATTTGCCCTAGCTGTCATCAGACTGTAGAACTAAATATTTAACTGCCCCCTGAGATTAGGAATATGCCTGGTTTCACTAGAGCTGCACAAACAAATAGAAGTTTCATATGACTAAATTCAACATTCTATTTGTTCCATCATTTTCCCAGACAAAAAGTGTGTTGTTATTTTTTTTAAATAAAAAGATTGTAGAATAGACCCCCAAAAATGAAAATTCAAGGCTTGTTTCCCTATAAAAACATCCTCAAGACAAAAATGCAAGTAAACACCATAGACAGTGTAATTTCACTTTGTGCTTATTGTCACAGACTCACAGTAGACCTGCAGTCTACCACAGAGGAAACTAATTGTGCTAACTATTCAGTGGCAGAGTGCAAAAGTTTACCATAAAGTATGAAACTTTAGCATTACTACATTGCTGCAAAATAAATAATTATATCATAGTGAGACGATGACATTATTGGTGGTGCTAAAGAATAGACACTAATAACAGCTAACAAACCCATTTATTTGATCCTGTCCTCTGTGCATTGTGATAAGGAAATGTTAACATCAGATTCTTGCTGTAGACCAGGGGTCGGCAACGTTCGGCACGCGGCTCGCCAGGGTAAGCACCCTGGCGGGCCGGGCCAGTTTTATTTACCTGCTGACGCGGCAGGTTCGGCCGATCGCGGCCCCCACTGGCCGCGGTTCGCCGTCCCGGGCCAATGGGGGCGGCGCGGGCGAGCGATGTGCTGGCCGCGGCTTCTCGCCGCCCCCATTGGCCCGGGACGGCGAACCGCGGCCAGTGGGGGCCGCGATCGGCCGAACCTGCCGCGTCAGCAGGTAAATAAAACTGGCCCGGCCCGCCAGGGTGCTTATCCTGGCGAGCCGCGTGCCGAACGTTGCCGACCTCTGCTGTAGACAAAATTATATTTGCTCCATTCAAATGCGCCTGGGTGAATAGGATTTGTCTGCTTCTGGTTTTTTACAATTGAATGCTGACTTTTTCAGCTAAATTGAAACGACGTCTGACAATTGTAAAAGGATAACCTTTCACAAAAGGTGTATCTATTCCAAAACCTCCTAAACAGCTTACTTCTGGACTCCTGATCTATGACACAGCACTTCAAGGAAATCCCCAGCACAATATCATTTGTAGAGTCAGAAGAGATGCAATAATTAAATGATTCAGAAAATATCATTTTCTAACCATTAAATAATTGAGCATTCTTCCCATATGAAATGGGCATAATACTTTATATAAAAATATGGCTAAGCATGCATTCCTCTTGCATTCCTCAAACAGACAGTATTTCTAATATGCTAGTGATTAGGACTACCATAACAACTCCATAAGAAAGTGTTAGTCTCAGAGCAAGTTATCACAATATCGCAATGCTATTCTATTACAAAACTAGCCCAGTGCAATGTAAGGGCAATGGGGCAAGTCACATGAGTAGGCTGAAGGATAGAGCTCTTTTTTTATTGCTGAAAGCAGACTTGTAAAGTGCTGCTGTCTCATCATGTCATATTAGCAAAAGCAGCAAATTCAGTGGTTGATGACAGAAGTGAGTGTAGGCAACAGGTAGCATTTTTCTGTATTTTTACTGTGCCTAGCACAATGGAGTCCTGGTCCACCACTAGTGCTATGGTAATACAAAAAATAAATTATAACAAATAGTACAAAACCCCCAGATTTGTTTCCCATATGCAGCTGCATGAAAATATGACAGGCACACAAGTGCCTGACCATTTAACAGCATACAGCATCATGAGTATATGGGGACACTTTTCAAACCCTCTAGTCACAAGCAGTGGGTGGCCAGGTGTGGGGGGCCTGGATGACTTTAGGAATAGGGTAGTAAAGACTACTAAACTTATTACACTCAGTGGTGATCCTGGTAGATTTCCAGCTTATGAGGGTACCAAAGGCCCACAAAAGGCAGCTGCTTGAGGGGGCTTGTGGTTGCTGAGGCCCGTATGCTGCCGACCTTGGCGCAGTCATGGTTCCCCCAGAGTGGCGTTGGAAGATGTCCTGCCGTGGGGGGAGAAACAAGGCTCCTCTGCCTAGAAATGGCCAGGTAAGGATAAAACACTACTGGCTTGAAAAGTTTGGTGAAATTGTCCCAGAGGACTGGAAAGCTGTTCAGGCCAAGATAAATGGGCCCCTCTGCAAGCGGCAGACAGCCCCTGTGACTGCAGGATAGAGATGTAAGCCTGTCCAAGCCAAGCCCCATCGAGCTAACCGCACATTGTTTCTACCTCTTTCCTGAATCTAAGCACAGTAGGCAAGTTTTGGACTAGAAAACCTGCTTTCCCTCAGTTTACAATTTATTTTCTGCAAAATCATGTAGCTTGAATTATTAGCTAAATTAGCTGTTACCACTCAAGAAAAAGATCTTGGAGTCATAGTGGATAGTTCTCTGAAAACATCCACTCAATGTGCAGCGGCAGTCAAAAAAGTGAACAGAATGCTGGGAATAATTAAGAAGGGGATAGAAAATAGGACAGAAAATATCATGTTGCCTCTATATAAATCCATGGTATGCCCACATCTTGAATACTGTGGGCAGATGTGGTCACCCCATCTCAAAAAAGATATATTGGAATTGGAACAGGTTCAGAAAAGGGTAACAAAAATGATTAGGGGTATGGAACGGATTCTGTATGTGGAGAGATTAATAAGACTGGGAGTTTTCAGCTTGGAAAAGAGACGGCTAAAGGGAGATATGATTGAGGTTTATAAAATCATGACTAGTGTAGCGAAAGTAGATAAGGAAGTGATGTTTACTACTTCTCATAACACAAGAACTAGGGGTCACCAAATGAAATGAATAGGCAGCAGGTTTAAAGCAAATAAAAGGAAGTATTTCTTCACACAACACACAGTCAACCTGTGGAACTCCTTGCCAGAGGATGTTGTGAAGGCCAAGACCATAACAGGGTTCAAAAAAGAACTAGATAATTTCATGGAGGATAGGTCCATCAATGGCTATTAGCCAGGATGGGCAGGAATGATGTCCCTAACCTCTGTTTGCCAGAAGCTGGGAATGAGCGACAGGGAATGGATCACTTGATGATTACCCGTTCTGTTCATTCCCTCTGGGGCACCTGGCACTGGCCATTGTCAGAAGACAGGATACTGGGCTAGATGGACCTTTGGTCTGACCCACTAGGGCCATTCTTATGTTCTTATGTTGAATGCTCACTTATTGGCTTGTGTGTAGCATACAGTCACTGCTAGTGGGGTTTTTTCAGATGCATTTCATTTTATTTGGTTACATTGCCTGAAAATGGGAATGCTTTTTGACTTCTTTTTCAAATGTCCTTTCTGTTGGTTTTGCCTAGTATGGCATTGAGCGCCTCATAACATTGGTCTACAATTTTTGAGAAGTCGTCTGCTTCAGAGATAAAATGTGCTATTTATTATGTATTTTGATGTGCTGAATTCAAATATGACAATTAAAACAACTGATTGGCTACTGTTTCTAAGATATTTAAGTTTTTACATTTTATGTCTATGTATATTGTGTAGATAGTAGAGTTTTAATCATAAATAGTAAACCTAGGTCTTTTCATGTGTTTATGGTTGCTTTACATGATAATATTTCACCTGTCTTGTTTATGTAACACTTTAAAAATCAGCAAAAGGGTTATATAAATAAAATGTATTATGAAACAAAAGGCAAAAAACTATTATGTACATAGTTCAGTCCTATTCAGTG
This sequence comes from Emys orbicularis, assembly GCF_028017835.1. NCBI lineage: Eukaryota > Metazoa > Chordata > Testudines > Emydidae > Emys > Emys orbicularis. Next base: position 23,865,380 of record NC_088689.1, on the reverse strand, counting down.
TCTACTCTGCGCTTCTTGGCTTGTCTCTTGTATTCATTAAATGGAGCATCTCTTGTCACTGTCCAGCAATAGTCTGCAAGCATTGATGGGCTCCATTTGCCCTGATAGCGTTTCTCCATTGTTGCAATGTCCTGGTGAAATCGCTCGCTGTGCTCGTCGCTCATTGCTCCGCAGTTCGGTGGAAAAAAATCTAGATGAGAGTGCAAAAAATGTATCTTTAGTGACATGTTGCAACCAAGGCTTTTGTATGCCTTGAGGAGGTTTTCCACCAACAACCTGTAGTTGTCTGCCTTGTTGTTTCCGAGAAAATGTATTGCCACTAACTGGAAGGCTTTCCATGCCGTCTTTTCCTTGCCACGCAGTGCATGGTCAAATGCATCATCTCGAAGAAGTTCACGAATCTGAGGACCAACAAAGACACCTTCCTTTATCTTAGCTTCACTTAACCTTGGAAATTTTCCACGGAGGTACTTGAAAGCTGCTTGTGTTTTGTCAATGGCCTTGACCAAGTTCTTCATCATACCCAGCTTGATGTGTAAGGGTGGTAACAAAATCTTCCTTGATTCAACAAGTGGTGGATGCTGAACACTTTTCCTCCCAGGCTCCGATGACTGTCGGAGTGGCCAATCTTTCTTGATGTAGTGGGAATCTCTTGCACGACTATCCCATTCGCAGAGAAAACAGCAGTACTTTGTGTATCCAGTCTGCAGACCAAGCAAGAGAGCAACAACCTTCATATCGCCACAAAGCTGCCACTGATGTTGGTCATAGTTTATGCACCTCAAAAGTTGTTTCATGTTGTCATAGGTTTCCTTTATATGGACTGCATGACCAACTGGAATTGATGGCAAAACATTGCCATTATGCAGTAAAACAGCTTTAAAACTCGTCTTCGATGAATCAATGAACAGTCTCCACTCATCTGGATCGTGAACGATGTTGAGGGCTGCCATCACACCATCGATGTTGTTGCAGGCTACAAGATCACCTTCCATGAAGAAGACTGGGACAAGATCCTTTTGACGGTCATGGAACATGGAAACCCTAACATCACCTGCCAGGAGATTCCACTGCTGTAGTCTGGAGCCCAACAGCTCTGCCTTATTCTTGGGTAGTTCCAAATCCCTGACAAGGTCATTCAGTTCACCTTGTGTTATGAGGTGTGGTTCAGAGGAGGAGGATGGGAGAAAATGTGGGTCCTGTGACATTGATGGTTCAGGACCAGAAGTTTCATCCTCTTCCTCGTCTGACTCAAGTGAGAATGATTCTGGTGCATCAGGAACCGGCAGTCCTTCTCCGTGGGGTACTGGGCGTATAGCTGATGGAATGTTTGGATAATGCACAGTCCACTTTTTCTTCTTTGACACACCTTTCCCAACTGGAGGCACCATGCAGAAGTAACAATTGCTGGTATGATCTGTTGGCGCTCTCCAAATCATTGGCACTGCAAAAGGCATAGATTTCCTTTTCCTGTTCAACCACTGGCGAAGATTTGTTGCACAAGTGTTGCAGCATATGTGTGGGGCCCACCTCTTGTCCTGATCTCCAATTTTGCAGCCAAAATAAAGGTGATAGGCTTTCTTAACCACAGTGGTTATACTGCGCTTTTGTGATGCAAAAGTCACTTCACCACAAACATAGCAGAAGTGGTCTGCACTGTTCACACAAGTACGAGGCATCTCTGCTCACTTTGGCTAAACAGAAATGTGTCCCTTTGCAAAATCAAACACTGACAAATAAGAGAGCACGACACTGTATGATTTCTAGAGCTGATCTAGGGCAATTTGTTCAGCAGAGTGATGTAAGCTTCGTTATGATTGCATCATCCATGACTTCTAGGAATAACATGATGCAATTCATATCATGTATGACGCAATACCAGCTTCAGATTGCATCATTCATTGTTTTGCCTAAAAAGCAAGTACTGTCCAAACCCAGTCATAGATTTATTCATAGATCCAGTCAAAGATGTATTTTAGTCATTTCTGGTTTAAATTGAGATCCCTTCCCTTTATAACTCACTTATCCTCCGCCATTCCCAAGTCAAGGGTCGTCTATACTGACCCAATAGCATATCTTGAAAACTAGAGCCAATCAACAATTTTAAGCATCATTTTCGTTCTCAGTGACCCAGAATTAGTAAAGTTTGACTACATTTATTTCAGAAGCATTTTGGCTGTAGAGCAGTGTAATCAGGATTGGCAGGAGGGGGGGGGGCAGGAGGGATTCTGTGGCCCATTCTGAAAAACTGACGAACCTCAGACTCACAGAAGGGCTGAGATTAGATATAAGGAGGGTGTTTCTCAGGATTTACGTTGTTTTTCAAAGATCAATGCAGTTACGAAATTCCGTTGCTGAACCTATTGTTCCTTGCCACATTGTCTCCAAAGGGGTTAAAACAGAAGCCCAAAGTTCACACACCCTCCATGGAGTTCTGGAGGAGCATATGTATGCGAGTGGGTGGGGGGGTTCAGGAGATCTGAATCCCTGGTTTCAGGCCTAGGGCAGCTAGACTGCAGAGTCCAGCATCCTAAGAAAAGGTTTGGGTAATGAATCTAAGCTTGGGAGTGTGTCGTGTAGACCCACTAGAAACAATTATTCCCATATTAATTTTAATTTATGAATCTCTGCTATCATAAGTGAGGAGCACAAAAACATTAAAATGTAAATTAAAAGGTGTGACATTATCTGATTAAAATATGACCATATCGATCATTTCTGCAACCACGGTTATATATTTGCAACAAATCTTGTACAAAATGTGGCTGTCAGATGTCTGATTTGATGGTTATGATTATGCTATCTGTATGCATGTATCATTTTTGTATTTGAAGTTATGAGTATTGGCTCTAAGCCTGTATTTCAAATGTGTGCTCCTGGGGTAACGCCCACAAGAAAGTTAGCCTGCACATCTTGGAGGGACTATTCAAATTAAATGGCTCATCAAGAAACACTTAACTGATAATGGACCATGGGAGACGCCCATCTACACTGAATGTACTGTCCTGCAAATGTACTGTCTGGAGTATAGGTAATGGCTTCCTGCAATGACTAGGCGAAATTCATGGACATGTGACTTGTCTATTTGACTCCAACCACCATCTTGTTACTGTACTTTTCCACAGTAAGAACAGTGGGATTCCCTCCACATGGCCGAAGATATAAAAGGCCCTGGAAACCCCTCCATTTTGCCTCTATCCTGCTCCAGCCTCTGGACTATGAACTTATACAAATGGGAGCATTCTAACCAAAGAATTGAGGACCTTCCAATGATTTAGAAGCAGCCAGAGACTTGACTTAAGCCAGCAGTTTGTTCCATCACTGCTACAAGCCTGAACCAAGAACTTTGCAATTATTGTATGTATTTGATTCCTTTAACCAATTTTAACTCTCACCTTTCTTTCTTTTTATGAATAAACCTTTAGATTTTAGATACTAAAGGATTGGCATCAGTATGATTTTGGGGTAAGATCTAAGTTATATATTGACCTGGGTGTGTGGCTGGTCCTTTGGGATCAGAAGAACCTTTTATTTGAACAGATTGGTTTTAAAGAACCACTCATCTCTAAGTCTAGTGTTTTCGGTGGTAATACAAGGACTGGAATGCCTAAGGAAACTGCTTTTATGACTTCTTGTTAGCCGGTGTGGTGAAACAGAAGTTTACTTTGGTGCTGGTTTGGTGTATCCTATGGGGGATTAGCCACCAGTCTTGGGGTGTATCTGCCCTCTTTCTCAGCAGTTTGTCCTGAATTTGGCACTCTCAGTTGCGGCCCAAGAAGGCACCGTTACAAAAGGTATCCAGGTTTATTTTTCTGAATGCTATTTCTTTACCATGGTTCAGTACATTGGGTAGCTGCTAGGAATGACATCTACTAATAAATCTCTACTGCCTAAGATCAAATTTTACCCCTGTAAATGTGTAGCTTTCTTTAAAAGAAAGAGAGAAAGTGTAAAACCAAATCAAACCTTCCTCTGTAGTCTGGCACCCTGCCTTGGCAGTGGTGAGTACTCGATGCCTTAAAGAAAATGAGAACATAATAGGCCAATGTTCAAAAAAGCCTTGATCTTGCAAGGTGCTGAGGACTTTTGTGAGATGCTGAACATCTTCAACTCCTACAGACTTCAATAAGAGTTGAAGGTGCTCAGCACCTTAAAGAACTGAGTAGTAAATCAGAAAGAATTATTTTGCCACACCCAAAGGTGAGCAACTTGGGCACGGAATCTTGAAGTTTAATTTTGGATGATCTTATCTGCATCTTGAATTTGGTCTGCATGGCAAGTTTTATGGCGGGAGGGGAAACAATAAAATTCATATGGATCATTTTAACAGAAAGTAATGAACAAATAGGGCTGAGAAAAGTCTCTGATATTCATGAGTTAATATAATATTGAAATTATGGAAGCAATAAGAGATGTGCTTTTAAATATACAGGACCAAATTCATTCCTGTTGTAAGGAGGGACAAGCTTTTTTCATTTCAGTGGAGTTGCAAGCCACTTACACAAGATCTGATTGTGGCCCTCAATGCTGTATTATTGGAAGAGATTAATTCATGTTTTATTACCATTACTAAAATATTATAACTAGACCTGGTTGGAACCCAGAATTCTCATTCCCTAAGAAATTCCAAAAGTTTGATTTTTTCCCCCCCATTTCAAATCAGAATGAAAAAAATCAAATTTCTCACAGAATGAAATTCTGTTTTGACCTTATCAAAAGTTTAGCTTAAATAAGGTCATCACCATAGATCTGAGCACCTTCCAGAAGTGCATTAAGCAACATGGCTAACATTTGTCACATGTTTTTTCTTTCATCATCTCCTATGTGGGAGAAATGTGAACAGTGAAGTGTTTTTTATTTTTATACACGCACACACACATTGCTATATGTTGGTTGGAGAAGGCAAGGTCAAATAAATGTGCCTTGCTGTTAGGATGGAAAGAAGATGATGAGATTTGCAATGGTCCTTAATTCCTGGGGAGGGCATTCCAGAGTCTTGGGCTGGCCCTGAGAAACTTCCATCTGCAGCACAGCTGAGCTTTACCATTATGGTAGAAAGTTCCATTGTGCTAGAAGAGTGAAGTCATCAAATATGGCTTTCATCCCAGAGTTTTAGTCAATATTTTAGATATCCTGGGCCCAGGCCATGGAGCACTTTTACAATAAGGACTAAGACCTTGAACTTCATCCAATATTATATGGAAATCCAAAGTAGAGAATGGAGGACAAAATTGATGTACTCACGGTAGCCAGGATTGCTGAGGATACATGCTGTAGTGTTGTGTACCAGCTGGAGTTTCCTAAGTGCTGATGGCTTCATGGCCAGGTATATTGCATTGCTTGCTCAGGAACAGAAGGTTTGACACTGGGCAGTAGTTGGCTAGAACTGATGTAGCCAAGAAGTAAAATAGAATTCTTGTTATAAATATATTTTTTCTACTGTGTTTGTGTTTTAGCAAAAAAATAAAGATGAGCATAAAATTTTAAAAGTAAAATTATTGATGCTGAAAGCAAGAAGAAGAGCAAAACATACTCCCAGTCTCCAATCCTGCAAGTTTCTCCATCAATCTAGAACCCCAGTTAAGTCAACAGGGCTATACAGGGTGCCCATGCAACATGAATTATAGGACTGGGGCCTTATTTTTGTACATACAAACACTAGTCTAATTTCATGTTCTGTTCTAGATAGATCCTACTGTAGATTGTATAATTATTCTCAACCCATATAAATCCAAGTCTCACTCCCCTTACAGTATCATTGGATCAGATTCTCATCTTCCTTTAACTGGTTTTACTTTCCAACAACTTAAGTGAATGTTACTCCTGATTTAGACTGGTGTGGGATCAGAATCAAGTCATACAATAAAATTACACATGTGAGTAAGGTGAGCAGTGTTTAGCCCATGTAAGGAACAATTCATAAAACAGTCCAGGGAGATGATTGACATCAATATTCACTTAGGGCCTAGCTCTGCTGCCTTTACTCAGGTTGTGCAGTGACTTAGGGTGGGTCTATTCTACAACGGTACAACCACGGTGCTCACTTAACTACATTTCTCGGGGCGGGGGAGGGGTGTGAATTTTTCACACCCCTAAGCAATGTAGCTAGATCTACCTAAGTTTTAGGCATAGACCAGGCCTTACTGTGAGTATTCCCATTGGTTCCAGTTTTGGGACTAGTCCAATGTGTCTATTTTTTACAGAATAAGGTCCTGACTCAGGTCTGCATTTAAACAAGTGCAATTCTAAACATGTACTCAAGTCCAAGTGACTCAGTGGGACTTAAATTAAGTACATGCTGTCCTTAATAGGGATGTTTTCCTGAACAGAAGCTTAACACCAGGAGGCAGAATTTGACCCCTAAGATTACATGACAAATGTTAAAAGGCAGTGATTGCTGTGCTAAGCTCGCCTTCCTGAAACTATAGTTTTAAAACATGTTTTCTTGATCTGCTATCTTAACCCTCATGAGATGTTTAGCTGTCTTATTACAGAAAGAGAACAGTGAAAAGGGAATTTAAGGAAAGGCACTGACTCCCTTAAGATTACACTGGAAACACAAAGGCCATGTCATTTTAAAAAGTCCGGAGTTTAAAATTGCTTGTTTGAATCTGAAACCTTTAATTAAAGTATTAAATCTACTCATTCTTAAAGTCATTTCCATCTCAATTGCAATCCAAACAAATCTGCCCCAAGGCTTATCATAGCAAAGAGGTTTCAGACCAAAAAACCAAGGTTACGTCAAACTGGCAGGAGTTACTTTGTGTCAGGTGCTAAAGTTAATGTGTGCCTCAGGCAGATGAAGAGCATTAGCCCATACAGCAATGAAACGTCAAAGGACGTGATAAATTACCATGTATGACAATCAAATACAAGTCAAAGCCTGTACATTGTGGCAAAAAGAGTACTACGTATGGAACACATTGTGCAATCAGTTCCTAAAGAGAATTCTCATTGAAGCTAATGGAGAGTTGCACTTAATAATCAATTACAAAATATTGCTGTGTATAAATTTATATTATAAAAGTAATATCTTTATGTTGTATATATCTGTGTGTGCACATATTGCCCCATTATTGTAATATGCACATACATTATCAAATATTTCTTTTTTCAAACTTTTCTCTTGTGATTCCCTCCCTCCCCCTTACATTCATATAATGACTATTCTTGATAAAGGTTTGCCAGAGACTGCACGAATGAACAAGTGAACTGGATGAAATTGTCAGTAATTCTGGACACTAAAACAATGTAAGTGTTACAAAGAAAAGGGAACTTTGTTATCAGGCTTAGAGACAGGCAACCAAATCCTATATAAATTAATGCCCCTTTATACTGATTTGGAAGTTTGAGGAGACCTAAAAGTGGATGCAAATTATATTCACTGTATTGAAAAGCAGCCTTCATGTGAATGAGAATAAGGTCCAGGATATGTAATTATTATTATTATAGCAAATTTCATAACAATCTAAATACACTGTACTGAACTTTCATAAAGCACCTTAATTTGCACAAGCAATGCAGATGTGAGCCTTATAGATCAGGCTCTGTGTACCTGGATTCAGCAGCATTCTGATGTGGCAAGCTGGAAATTTTGTGGCAGCTTCATTTAAATTTTAGAAATTGAGGTTTTAATGAATGAAATGAGAAAATGAAATAGTACAGTCATTAAAGATGCCCCAGTATTATTTATTTTGATATTAAATCCAGCCTATTTTACATTATCCACACATTTTCAATATTTAATTATGCCAAATTGAAAATGCAGAACTACATCCTAGAAGTTGTCAGGGGGAAGTTGAGGATTATGACACTCAGTAGGTGGCAGATGTAGTATGATGTGGTTTAGGATTGTGGAATGAACAGATTAGTTGGATGAATCTGCTAAATGATCAGCAGTGAGGTAGTTAATGTTGACATTTAAACTGACATCTTTAGGTTTCAGTCTTAATCTATAGAAGATGTATTTTTAAAACGTTTTGGCTAACATGTTTTAACTAAAGCCAATGTAGACAAGGCAAATTATATTTTAAACATGTGTTAGCTGGTCAATTTGAACAGTAGGCTTGCTCTCAGGCTTCATTTCAACCAGTTTGTGTTAAAATACAATCATGAAATTGCAGAACTGCTAACTATGGTATGTAGTTATGGTATGAAATCAGCCAGCGTGCCACATGACTGGAGGGTAGCTAATGCAAAGCCAATTTTTAAAAAAGGTTCTGGGGTAATCCTGGCAATTGCCAGTAAGTCTAACTTTAGTACCAGGCAAATTGGTTGAAACTATAGTAAAGAACAGAATTATCAAAGACACATAAATGAACACAGTATGTTGGGGAAGAGTCAACATGGCTTTTGTAAAGGGAAATCATGCTCACCAATCTATTAGAATTCTTTGAGGGAGTTAACAAGCATGTGGACAAGGGTAATCCAGTCAATATATTGGATTTGGACTTTCAGAAAGCCTTTGACAAGGTCTCTCACCAAAGGCTCTTAAACAAAATAAGGAGTCATGGGATAAGAGGGAAGGTCTTCTCATGAATCAGCAACTGGTTAAAAGATAGGAAACAAAGGGTAGGAATAAATGGTCCATTTTCACAATGGAGCAGAGGTGAAAGTAAGCTGGTATGGTCTGGTATGGTGTATCGGCAAGAGCCAGTACACCGTGCCGGATCGGCTTCCCCAAGCTGGCGATTTAAAGGGCCCGGGGCTCCCTGCAGCGGCCGGAACCCTGGGCCCTTTAAATTGCCTCCCGAGCCCCACTGCCGGAGCCCTGGGGTAGCGACAGCAGGGCTCCAGTGGTGATTTAAAGGGCCTGGGGCTCCCCGCAGCAGCCGGAGCCCTGGGCCCTTTAAATCGCCGCCCAAGCCCCTCTGCCGGAGCCATGGGGTAGCGGCGGCAGGGCTCCATTGGTGATTTAAAGGGCCCGGAGCTCCACTGCAGTAGCCCCAGGCCTTTAAATCACCCCTGAGCCCTGGGGCTCCCAGCCGCCTCTGCAACTGGTAGCTCCGGGGGTGATTTAACGGCCCCGGGGCTCCTAGCTGCAGCCAGAGCCCCTGGGCCTTTAAGTCTTGATTGAAAGGGCCTGGGTATTTAAAGGCCCCCCTCTTCCAGTTGAGGCCACACCTCTTTCAATTGAGGCCACGCCCCCTGCTCAGGACTCCAGCACACCAGTAAGTCCTTTAAGTTACTTTCACCCCTGCAATGGAGAGACATAAATAGAGGGGTTTCTGCAAGGATCTGTACTGTGATATTCATAAATGATCTGGAAAAGAGGGTGAATGGTGAGGTGCCAAAATTTGCAGTTGATACAAAATTACTCAAGATAATTAAATCCAAAACTGACTGCGAAGAGTTACAAAGCGATCTCCCTAACCTGGATGACTGGGCAACAAAATGGCAGATGAAATTCAATGTTGATAAGTGCAATGTAATCATAGAATCATAGGACTAGAAGGGACCTCAAGAGGTCATCTAGTCCAGTCCCCTGCACTCATGGCAGGACTAACTATTATCTAGACCATTCCTGACAGGTGTTTGTCTTATCTTCTCTTAAAAATCTCCAATGATGGCGATTCCACAACCTCCCCAGGCAATTTGTTCCAGTGCTTAACCACCCTGACAGTTAAGAAGTTTTTTCCTAATGTCCAGCCTAAACCTCTCTTGCTGCAATTTAAGTCTATTGCTTCTTGTCCTATCCTCAGAGGTTAAGAAGAACATTTTTTCTTCCTCCTTCTTCTAACAATCTTTTATGTACTTGAAAACTGTTATGTCCCCTCTCAGTCATCTCTTTTCCAGACTAAACAAACCCATTTTTTTCAATCTTCCCTCATAGGTCATGTCTTCTAGACCTTTAATCATTTTTGTTACTCTTCTCTGGACTTTCTCTAATTTGTCCACATCTTTCCTGAAATGTGACGCCCAGAACTGGGCACAATACTCCAGTTGAGGACTAATCAGCGTGGAGTAGAGCGGAAGAATTACTACTTGTGTCTTGCTTACAGCACTCCTGCTAATATATCCCAGAATGATGTTCACTTTTTTTGCAGCAGTGTTACACTGTTGAACCATATTTAGCTTATGGTCCACTATGACTCCCAGATCCCTTTCCATAGTACTCCTTCCTAGGCAGTCATTTCCCATTTTGTATGTGTGCAACTGATTGTTCCTTTCTAAATGGAGTACATTGCATTTGTCCTTATTGAATTTCATCCTATTTACTTCAGACCATTACTCCAGTTTGTCCAAATCATTTTGAATTTTAATCCTATCCTCCAAAGCACTTCCAACCCCTCCCAGCTTTGTATTGTCCGCAAACTTTATAAGTGTACTCTCTATGCCACTATCTAAATCATTGATGAAGATATTGAACAGAACTGGACCCAGAACTGATCCCTGTGGGACCCCACTCATTATGTCCTTCCAGCATGACTGTGAACCACTGATAACTACTCTCTGGGAATGGTTTTCCAACCAGTTTTGCACCCACCTTATAGAAGCTCCATCTAGGTTGCATTTCCTTAGTTTGTTTATGTGCATAGTATAATGCATATTGGAAGAAATAATCCCAACTATACATACAAAATTATGGGGTAGCTGTTTCCACTCAAGAAAGAGATCTTGGAGTCATCCTGGATAGTTCTCTGAAAACATCTGCTCAATGTGTAGTCAAAAAATCTAACAGAATGTTAGGAAAAGGTTAGATAATAAAACAGCAAATATCATGCCACTATATGAATCCATGGTATGCCCACACCTTGAATACTATGTGCAGTTCTGGTTGCCTTATCTCAAAAAAGGTATATTAGAATTGAAAAGGGTGCAGAGAAAGGGCAGGGACTAGAAATATGGAACAGCATCCATCCGAGAAGAAATTAAAAAGACTGGGACTGTTCATTTAGAAAAGAGATGACTAAGAGGGGATATGATAGAGATCTATAAAATCATTAATGGTGTGGAGAAAGTGAACATACACAAGAACTAGGTGGTCACCTGATGAAACTAATAGGCATCTGATTTAAAACAAACAAAAGGAAGTACTTCTTCACACAATGCACAGTCAAGCCATGGAACTCATTGCCAGGGATGTTGTGAAGGCCAAAAGTATAACTGAGTTAAAAAAAAAATTAGATAAATTCATAGAGGTTAGGCCCATCAATGGCTATTAGGCAACATAGTCAGGGATGCAACTCCGTGCTCCTGAAGTTCCTAAACCTCCACCTGCCAGAAGCTGAGACTGGATGACAGGGATTGGTCATTCAATAATTGACCTGTTCTGTTCATCCCCACTGAAACATTTGACACTGGCTGCTGTCAGAGACAGGATATTGGGCTAAATGGACCATTGGTCTGACCCAGTATGGCCATTCTTATGTTCTTAATTTGCTCTGTCTACTCTGTGCCTGAAAACAGAAAATAAAGCTAGCAAACAAATTTCATTTGCCACTACCTGTTTGTATTTCTAGTAACCACCTTCTGTTTATCCAAAAATCTAGTCAAGCATAGAGAATTATTGTATTTACTGTATCCTCTAGAGCTAAGACTAAAATTTATGGGCTCAAATTCAATAGATCTATTTATAGACTAAGGTGTTTTGTGGTGCTGTTTTGTTTGTTTTTGAAGAAAAGTACCGATAATTGCCTGTTTTTCAGTGTATTATAGATTTTTTTAAGAGAAGAATTCTGTGGCAAAACCAAATATATTATTTTGAATTCATCATCCAGCTCTTCCATTTCTGTAAATTAATCCACTGGACACCTTACAGGTCTGGTTTACATGCAGCTGAAATTAAGTTTATCCTTATGAGCCAGAGGCCATTCATTGTGCACTCTCCAAGCTCACTCTACGGCATTTCGTGAGGAGGAATAGTTACCAAATTATGCCTGGCTGTTGTTGTGACGAGGACTATTGTTCACTTAGAGAGATTTCCAAACTCCCTTGGCTTAGGATCTGAAGCTGGGTTCAAATCACAGTTCCAGAGTTAAATGTTAAAGTGCATTAGCCACTAATCCACCAGCTACAGTATCACTTAGCATTGCAAATGGTTGATCACATTTTGCTTCCAAAAAAGAAGCATTTTGATTATCCTATAGCCTCATATTTGCTGGTATATAAAAGCAGTGCACTGCTCTAGATAGATAGTGGTAGCTTTGGTATATTGTAATCTCAATGTTAGTATAATTGGTCCAGATTCACCAGTATGCCCTGGCTCAAATCAACCATAAACCTGTTTTAACTAAGCTTCTTGAATATTCTCCCTGTGTAAGAGACTCCTTGGGTGGTGTACAGAGCCTTCCCTACCCACTCCATGCTTGGATGAAAGGAAGTGTGATTGGGGTATGCCTATATCCAACTGTTCCCTACATGGGCAGCTAGCACAAGATAAAACAGCCCTCAGATTGCTCCAATTTTCTCTGAGCAGTGAACCAGCTCCTGCACTGCCCCGGATCAGGGGGAAACATCAAGATGTCCTAAACCTACATTTGCCATCCCCCTAATCCTGCCCCAAGTGCAGCTTGGCTGGGCTGGGAGTTCTGGCTCATTGCCTTCAGATGTAGTGAGATGCTGAAGCTCAACAAAATATTTGTAGTTTGGCAATCCCGAAAGTCTCCAAGAAATAAACTCTGCAACTAAGAATACTTCTGGGCTTCAATGGGCGTTTGGCCTGAGTAAAGAAGGCAGCGACAGGCTCAGGTCTCTAACCACGGGTGGCAGGGATGCTATAATCTTTTGTACAGCGCTAAACTCTTTCAAGTAGGAGCCTGACAAACAGCAAGGCAATGTTTCAGTCAGCTAGGCAGGGAAAAAAACCCGAGGGTTGTTTATACACAACCGCATATATTTCTACGTTTTCACTAAAATCAGCAAGTATACCCTTTGCCCCCCTGCTGACAGAATTCTTCCCGGAACAGATGCGTTTACTTAAAGGAATTACAACTTCACCGCATAGTTTAGACTGATCTGTATTTACAAATAAACTTTTCTCCCGATCTCTCTGAAATGATGCACGGTTTATAAATAGACAGAAGGCTAGTTTTCCTAGACATTTGACATGCTCTCACGGACTCAGTGTAAGATCCGGAAAAGGGATCCAGATTCTGCTCTCGCTGAAGTCAATGCCCAAATTCCTCCGGATTTTAGCGGATGAAGGATCCGACTCACGGTCTACGACAAACTGATATAGAATGTCCATAGTCGAAAATGGCTAGACACCTATAGCGAAGTGGAATCTCCTATTTCAGTTTTGCTGAGTGTTTTCAGGGGGGCTGCAAATGTTACTCTTTACCCCGATGTAAGTTGCCCCAAGGTGAAAATACCTCACTCGGTCAATATAGCTGGATCCGGATCCCTGTAATCCTGCAGCAGAAGAAAATGTGATTTGAGTGATATAATTTGCTTCCCAGCTCTGAGGTCACAGCGTCTTCAGTCTATCTCAGGGGGAGTTCTTTGGCTCTGCACGGCGGCTGCTTGCACGCAACTTGTTTGTGGGACTCATGTCAATTTCACTTTACTCCTGACCGCAGATGGAAAGAATGCGTTCAATTATAACCAATTATAAGGTGTTTTACTTTATTTACTTGCTTCGATGTCAGCACATCATGTCTCTTATAAAAAACAAACAGGCATTTATCTGGGGTAGGGCTGTGCTCCCCAAACCCCTGTCCATCTCCTGCCTTGTATTATCTGTGTTTAATTATAAATTAGGCGTTGTTTCTTTGTTCTTCCTAATAAAACGCAGTTTATTTTAATCAGTGTGTTTCAGAACCTAAAAGCAGATTTTATAGCTTAATGTATCTCTCTTTATCCGTTTGCTGCAAGAAATTTAGCAACAGGAATTTGTCAAATTACAAGTTTGTCTCTCCACTTTATTCTGAAAATTAGTAATTTACTTACCGTATTCACCAGCATTTTATAAGGAAGCAACTAAAGTTAAACGTACTGCAAACAAATAACGTCAGTGTTACAGCCAATTGTTACTGTTTTGAAACGCTATGAAACAATATTTTGAAACGTGTTTTATTCTGACCATGTAAAAATAAATTTAGCGATTAGACGTGAAATATTGTATTTAATTGACAGTTTTAGAAATAGAAAATACAGGGATTATGTTTGCTCTATTTTGATGGCCAGCCTTTGAAATAGCAATTTTTCTCATATGCAGCATTCGCAACTGCTCCATTAAATAATACGTTATTTACAAGACTGCAGTTCGACACAGGTCAAATGCTATAGCTACAGTTAAGTCTTATTCTAGGCCTGTTTTAGAGTTGGATTCTCTTCTAAGACATCTGTCTAGCTAGAAAAAGCTAGAAAAAGCCTTACACATAAATCTTGCACATTTAACTCCTCTTTTCTGGAAACACACACTCCAACATAGCCTTAAACTCTTAGGTTTGGTTGTAGTACAGTTTATGCTTGCTGCTTCAAAAACCAAAACATTTTCCATCATATCTTTCAACAAGTGAATCCAAGTTACATCAGTAATGTATCCAGCTTTTTCTTTTACCATACCTATATTTTTATCATGTGCCAGGGGTGGAGGTGGAGCCTCCAAACGCATTTTAACAGATTATGTAATACATAATATTGTTTGTTATTCAAACTCACAGACCTTCAAAGCACGATCTAAAACAAAGAGGAAAATGGGACCAGGCAATAAGAAGTTAAGTGAGTAGTATTAGCCAAACCGATCTTGATTCCTATCAAATATTTAATAAAAAGTACAAACTTAACCTGAACTTTTGCCCAAACACTCCCCTCTCACTAATTAGAGCCATTGCTCTGAGCCAGCTTTATGTAATTGACAAGCAACCAAGTGATTTAGAAGTTTGAACTTTGGTAGCTAAAATCTGCAATGTCAGATTTAGCTTTCTAGTTGTTTAAAGCTTCTTATATTACATTATAAAAGTATTTATAACTTCGGAGTCTTTTCTCCAGTTAGCACTTAGAAAAGAACAAATTAGAACATGGCCTTTTAAAGCAATAATTATCATTCTCTTTTAATATATCTTCCGCAAGTACTATCCCACATCAGACATATTGCAGCACCAGGCATACCTAGGAGAAAAGTTTGTTGGCGTTAGTTTTTGATAAGACTACCCCAAATGGTAAACTAATATCCTGCAAGCTTCCCTGTCTCAGATAACTCACTTCCATTGATTTAATTTTAATACTGAGAAATAAAGCTTTTCCCCCCTCCAAACTGGCAATTAAGTTACAAAAGTCTATCCTTCTTAAGCAATGACTCACAGGGAAAAGCGTGATACAAGATCGAAGAACTTTGGAAGTCTACATAGTTGGGGTGGGAGAACAGGGATTGTCCTCTACATTTCTACCCCCCGCCTCAGGGGGGGGGGAAAAAAGAAAGAAAGAAAAAAAGATCGTTGAAGAGGTTAGCATTCAGGAAACTAGTAATTAAAGAGCTCCGCAGCGGGGATCCGGATTAATTTTGGACGCTCAATTAAATCTGAAATTCTTCATATAAATTATTGTCAGCTCCATGGGCTGACACAAAGATGATCTTTTGTGTTTGAAAAAATAAAAGAGTTTATTTACAAACGGTCCTGAAGATTGGACGCTCAACACGCGAACCTGCTGATAGTACCACAGTGTGAAAACAAGGGAACGGATTTTACGGCCTGTAAAACAAAATAAGGACTGCGGGCTCTGCTCATGGCTGGGTTTATTTCAACAATGGAGGCACAGTTTATGCCTCAGTCAGCCAGGCTCTATTTGAAGTTAAGCAGTCACTTAAAACGCGTTCTAACCGACACCAAAGTACAAGTTCAGCTTTGAAATCTTTGTATATTCAAACCTTCATTTAAACCTCTGCAAGGTAGAAAGACAAGACTCACTTTTAACCTGCTGAAATCGTAGCTGGGTCCAATTTTTTGAAGGCCAATATTTTAAATGCCAGTTCGTTGTATGCCAGTGCTTACAGGATATTTGTGGGTTATTACGGTAGAGGGGAATGAACAACAAGTAGAAATGAAGAAAAACACCTGGTGCTAAAGTATCAAAAATATTTTCACAGCGTAAGATACGATTCTCTTTCTCCCCATTTGGCACATCTAGAGTGGTCGATTATCGTCCTAAAATATTACTTTGTCAAGCTAGGTATTAAGAGATACTCGATTTACTTAACACAGATCCTTCCACTAGTGAAGTCTCCTTTAGACCTTCATACACATTGCAGTAGGTTGTACGTTTTCCTTGCTGCAGGGGAACTCTCCACAGCTGTAACTATCTTCCTAGCGCTTGCAGCCATGGTAAACAATTTGCAGTTAGACTCGCATTAGATCAAGAATGGTTCCTTGGCTCTGTGCTCCTCCAAGTCCACGTGCGCCTTGAGAGAGATTTAAGTGGAAGGAACATTACTGCGATCGGATTGGTTTTTTTTTTAATAAAGCAAACATTTAATGACTATAGTATAGTCAGAAGGCCGGATCCTCAGCTGGTATAAACTGGTTGAGGATCTGCCCCAATTCAGATGTATTTACAAGTCATTTTTTATGTTTGACAAATCAATTTCATGGCCGGTTCCCTGAATAAAGGCCCAATCTGAAGCAAAACCTCTCAGTAAGGACTGAATTAGAAATGGCGTCTCCAATAGCCGCATTAAGGTGGTATTTTTCTCCTTTTAGGGGGCCTTAACCTCCATTTTGTCTTTTCGAAAAATCGGTTTAATCTCAGGTATTTGACGTTTCGATTCCGAATGACCTTCCTACCAGACCTGAAAGTCTTTCCCAGTTATTCGCACGAGCGTTTGTTTGATACCAAAGCTGCTGCATCCCAGGACAGCGCGCTGTATTCCGCTCCATTCACCCCCATCCTATCTGATCGAAAGCCTTTATCTGTTCAACAGGTTTCAGAACAAATGTTAACTTCGATGACAGACACCAGACTTCCAAGATCAGTATCAGGCAATAATACGGTTTACCTGACATTGTTATAAAGCACTGGAGAACAACTTGGCAGTTAAATGGCTTCAATTCTGTGTTAAATTCCCAATGATAATTATTTGTAGTCATTATTTTAGTTTTAGAAGGCACCCGTTTGTTTAAACCAAACTCTTGTCATGCTGTTAAAGTCTGGAGAAGAATAAAATGGATACCATACATATAATGTGTCCAATATCTCAATTATACCAAGCTTATAGGAGCTTCTTTTTGGTATTTTCTAAACGGAAAAACCTGAAAGAAGAAATAAACCTCATTGTCGTCTGTAAGGAAAAGCCATTTTAATTTTAAGTATTAGATGGCAAAATGTTATAATTCCATAAAACTTAGAAAGGAAGAAAATAGTTTTGCATTACCTTAGAATTTTAAAAAAACAAACAAACCACGATTGGGGAGCTTTTTGTTACCTAAGATTGCATAGATCAGCAACACATTACACTGGAATGTCAAGTCTAGGTGCTCTCATCTCTATTTTTAAAAAAGATTTACTTTATTCTAACAGCTGTACAGAACCATTATATAATATATATAATATATATTACAAAAATATTCTTATCTTGTGTATTAGTGCATTTTGTTAAGGTCAATCGTCTAGATATGTATGCATAGGGTATCAATACTGTAAACAATCTACTGAATAGGATTCTGGGTGTGGGGACACCTCAATCAAATACAGGCTATAGACGTTTAATATACGTGTGTGTGTGTGTGTTCTAAGGCACAATAACACAGTGTCCAAAACTAACAAGAAATTGTTTTGAGTACCATGGTATATACAAACTTCTTCTAGGCACAGAACATGGCTTCTGTGATTTGCACCGAAGTTATTTCACAGTCAATTCAAACTTCTGTCCCGTCCCTGCTATAAATCAGATGATTGACGCTGAAGTTGTTAATGGGGGGGATGCTGAGCCCGCTTTGCTGGCCGCTGGCACAGTAGTTCATTCTCGAGTGGGCCGGCGGACTCAGTTCGGGGTTCTGGGCAGTGCCGCTGCTGGGAGTGGAGCACGAACTCAGAGCAGGCACATCTTGCCTTCCGTGTGAAAACTCGCCCGCCCGCCCTCCCGAGAGCTGCCTGGCGAAGCCATGGTTCCCATTGACAAGGGCCTGCATGTTGGAGGCGAAGCTGGAGAAACACGGGCTCCGTTCGAGCGCTGGCGTGGGGGAGGATTTGGGGCCGCTCCCGGAGCCGGGAGAGTCCTGCGGTGCAGGGGAGCCCAGGCCCATCAGGCTGGAGGCGTTTGGAGACTTCAAGGCACCGCCGTTCTTGTCTTCCGCTTTGTCAGGCACTCCTGGGGCGCTGGACCCAGGAGCGTCCGATCGTCTTTTCCTCTTCCTTCGAAAATTGCCGTTGTCGAACATTTTCTCGCAGTTCGGGTCTAGGGTCCAGTAATTGCCTTTCCCTATGAATAAATGAACAGCACATGGGCTCAGGGGAGGAGGGTACCGCTCGGCAAGGGCTTTGCCCCATTAGTCAATGCCTGACCGATCGTTTCACAGGGCAGGAGAGCAGAACACTGCCTGCGCCTTTAGCTCACGCTCCTAGTTTATGTTACAATCCCAGAGATGCAGTCGCCAATCCCCTTCCCCATGGCTACAGCGACCTTTGCAATGGTTAACAGTCGGGTAACAAGCCACGCGCCCCCCAACACAAGCTGGTATTTTGCGTTTACAGTGAGCGTGCTAATGTTAGGCAGGCCCAAAGTTTAGCATCCAAAAGCGTCTCTACTTCCCCTTCAGTGCGCTGTGCTTTTATTTTAGTCCTTGATAAATAATACTAGCATTTTACACTGGGCCCGGGAGCTGGTCATTTGCAAATGCCAGCGTGGGTGTGACTTTACACGGTACCTGTATGCAACGTGCTCCCACTTAGGAGAAGAATGGGTTTTTCCTTACCTGGATCGTCTTCATCCCTGGGGACTTTCTTAAAGCAGTCGTTGAGGGACAGGTTGTGCCTGATGGAGTTCTGCCAGCCAGCTTTGCTCTTCTTGTAAAAAGGGAAGTTTTCGGCCACGTACTGGTAAATCTGACTCAAGGTCAACTTCTTCTCCGGAGCGTTTTGGATGGCCATAGCTATCAGAGCCGAGTAGGAGTAGGGGGGCCTCACCATTTTAAAAAACTCCTGCTGGCTGGAGAGAGACAACCAGCTGAGATCTGCTCCTGCAAAGCCTGAGGCAGGGGCCAGGAACTGTCTCTGGTTGGTCCCATAACCTGAGGGGATGAAAGAAGCCCCATTAGTCCCAGAGAGATAAGGAGACGAGTTGATGGCAGGTCCATTGATCCAGAGGTAGGGGTTCGCTGCTGGGGGGCTATATTCGCTCAGCCCATAGCCTGCTGGATGAGTTGATGGCCTCTGTGGGTGGTGATGATGGTGCAGGTTTTGCGGGTACATTAGGTTATCACAGTACACCGCCATGTCCAGTAAATCCTGTGCATTGGGATGCTGGAGGGGGGCCGACTGTGGATTTGCGGGCTGCTGCCCAAAAGAGTTCATAATCCCCTGTGATCGGTGGAGTTTGAAGGACTGGAGCACTGATCATCAGCCCTGGATATCTCGGGCTACTGAGCTCCCAGGCACAAGGGAAAGGCATTTAAATAATGGCCTGGGGTAGACTCAGGCTGCAGGCGACCTCAAACCAGACAGCAAATAACAGAAACAGGCTGGAGCAGGGGGCAGCACCGCCCATTCACCACTCCACCTCCACCCAGCCAACGGGCTGCCACACCTACCCTGGGCACAGCCTCTCCTCACCCTCTGAGCAACCCACACTACTACCACATGCACCTCACCACTTCCTCCTGCACCCCCCACAGACCACCCGCCCTCTGCACAACCTCTATACAACCCCACCCGCTCTCTGCACCGCCCCCTTCACAGCCTGTATACCACCCTCCCCCGCTCTCTGCACAACCCATGTGCACCACCCATCCTCTGCACCGCCCCCTCCCGCCCAACTCACATAATACCCCATCCAGTGCATAGATTCCCCCTGCACTCCCACATGCCTCACAACCCTCCGCAGCACCTCTCCATACCCGCACCCTCTGCACGACCCAGATATGACCCCATCTTCTGCATTACCCCACCCTCTAAATAGACCCCTGAACTCAGCATCCCTCTGCACTCCCCCGACACCTCTCTGTACACGACGTCACCTTCTCCCTAGTGCAGCGGCAGCACCCTCCCCCCCACCGTGCTCACAACCCCACCCTCTACACAAGAGAACACAACCCGCCTTGCACCGCCCCAGCCCCACACAGCCCGCCCCCGTCCCGTGCCACCCGCTGCGCGCGCGCGCCCCCCCCCCCCACACCTTCTCAGCCCCAACCTCCCACACCCTCCGGCCGCCTCCGCCCGTTCTCTGCACAGCCCGCCGGCACCCCAGGGCCTGCGCGACACGCACACACGGTGCAAAACCGCCGCGCCCGCCAGCGATGCCGGCCACAGACTGCTAACCCCAGCGGCCAGCTCCGCAGCACGCGCACTGCCCCAGGGGAAGCCGGCGCCCCCGAGCCGAAGGGATGCAGCTTATCTGCCTCTCCTGCCCCGGAACCTGCCGGATACCCAGCCTGGGAACGCGCGCAGAGCTCTTCCCCTTCCCAGGGCGGCTGGGTCCCAGCCGGAGGCTGGCAGAGCGGAGCCGGGTTTGCAGGATGACCATGCTCAAAGAACAAACAAGCGCATGGCCGCGGGGAGAGGGCAAACGATAGCCCGTTTGTACCTCCGAAATCCTTGCTCTCTCCTCAGGCACCACCAGCAGGGAACATCACTTTATCGCCCAGGAGCAAACGCGAAGAAGCTGGCAGCCCACGTTGCTCAAGTTATTATCTCCCCTCTGAGTTCAGAGCTCAGGGGAGAAGGAGACCAGGGCTACTGCAAACAATCCGTGCTTTTCCTTCCCGCTTCCCTCCTCCCCATCAACACCGGAACAGCGGGACTCGGGGCTTCCCTGCCATTGCTATTCCACCCGGGGGTGTTGCCTGAAAGAGCTGCTAACGTGCAACTCTTGCTTATTCTCAGCTCAACCGAACATTTTCAGCAATATGTGGATTTAAGCCAAAATATTAAATTTCCACATATTTCCTAATCTGTTTTCTAAACAAAGTAGGAAGGACACTGCCACCACCCTGTGGTTTTTCAGGCAAGGAGAGGAGAAACAAACCTTCAAAGGAAATACAGTACGGGCAGGTGCAATATAGCTCTAAGGACAGAGTTGCAAACTCAGGCACACAACTTGTGTATACACCTCACGTCCAAGAATGCAAACTGACTTCACCTATACAGGTGCCCACATACATGGGAGACCAGGGGAGGGGCCAGTGCAAGCTAGAGACATGTGTGCAGCTGCTGGTCTGATCCTACTCTCCTTGTGTACCCAAACTTCCCATTGCACGAAACCCCGAGTACCACTCAAGCACATTAGTCCTGCAGACAGGAACTTCCTAGGAGCTCTGAAGATGATCAGATCACAGGGGGCATGAAGAGGTTGCACAGCTACTTGTCACAAAGGTCCACACGAGGACAGTGCCAATACACGAGTTTCCCACACTTCCTAGCCTACTTCAGCAGGTCTTGACCTTGTTCTAAGCTGTGTGCACAGACCGAGGAGGCTATTACAGCCCTACACCTTCCTGGTGCAACCTGTACTCAAATGTGAAATTGGAGAACTACTAACTGTAGTCTGTTACCCATCATTTAAATCAACTTCTGAACCAAATGACTGGAGGATAGCTAATAAAAATATAGAGATATACCTATCTCATAGAACTGGAAGGGACCCTGAAAGGTCATGGAGTCCAGACCCCTGCCTTCACTAGGAGGACCAAGTACTGATTTTTGCCCCAGATCCCTAAGTGGTCCCCTCAAGGATTGAACTCACAACCCCAGGTTTAGCAGGCCAAATCTCAAACCACTGAGCTATCCCTCCCCCAGCTGCCAATTTTTTAAAAGGTCTCCAGAGGTGATCCTGGCAATTACAGGCCCGTAAGCCTGACTTCAGTGCCAGGCAAACTGTTTGAAACTATAGTAAAGAACAAAATTGTCAGATACATACGTGAACATAATTTGTTGGGGAAGATTCAACATGGTTTTTGAAAAGGGAAATCATGCCTCACAAATCTACTAGAATTCTTTGAGGGGGTCAGCAAGCATGTGGACAAGGGGGATCCAGTGGTATAGGGTTCTTAGATTTTCAGAAAGCCTTTGACAAGGTCCCTCACCAAAGGCTCTTAAGCAAAGTAAGTGGTCATGGGATAAGCGAGAAGGTCCTCTCATGGATTGGTAACTGGTTAAAAGATAGGAAACAAAGGGTAGGAATAAATAGGTCAGTTTTCAGAATGGAGAGAGGTAAATAGTGGTATCTGTACTGTACCAGTGGTCTGTACTGGGCCCAGTCCTATTCAACATATTCATAAATGATCTGTTAAAAGGGGTAAACAGTGAGGTGGCAAAATTTGAAGATGATACAAAACTAGACAAGATAGTTAAGACCCAGGCAGACTGGGAAGAGCTACAAAAGTATCTCTCAAAACTGGGTGACTGGGCAACAAAATGGCAGATGAAATTCAATGTTGATAAATGCAAAGTAATGCACATTGGAAAACGTAATCCCAACTTTGCATATAAAATGAGATGCATCAGTTTCACACATACAGAATGGGAAGAGACTGTCTAGGAAGGAGTAATGCAGAAAGGGATCTAGGGGTTATAGTGGACCACAAGCTAAATATGAGTCAACAGTGTGATGCTGTTGCAAAAAAAGCAAACATGATTCTGGGATGTATTAACAGGTATGTTGTGAGCAAGACACGAGAAGTCATTCTTCCGCTCTACTCTGCTCTGGTTAGGCCTCAGCTGGAGTATTGTGTCCAGTTCTGGGCACCGCATTTCAAAAAAGATGTGGAGAAATTGGAAAGGGTCCAGAGAAGAGCAACAAGAATGATTAAAGGTCTTGAGAACATGACCTATGAAGGAAGGCTGAAAGAAATGGGTTTGTTTAGTTTGGAAAAGAGAAGACTGAGAGGGGACATGATAGCAGTTTTTAGGTATTTAAAAGGGTGTCATAAGGAGGAGGGAGAAAACTTGTTCACCTTAGCCTCTAAGGATAGATCAAGAAGCAATGGGTTTAAACTGCAGGAAGGGAGGTCTAGGTTGGACATTAGGAAAAAGTTCCTAACTGTCAGGGTGGTTAAACACTGGAATAGATTGCCTAGGGAGGTTGTGGAATCTCCATCTCTGGAGATATTTAAGAGTAGGTTAGATAAGTGTCTATCAGGGATGGTCTAGACAGTATTTGGTCCTGCCATACGGGCAGGGGACTGGACTCGATGATCTCTCGAGGTCCCTTCCAGTCCTAGAATCTATGAATCTATGATGGGGTCTAACCTAGCTGTTACCACTCAAGAAAGAGATCTTGGAGTCATTGTGGATAGTTCTCTGAAAACGTCCACTCAATGTGCAGCGGCAGTCAAAAAAGTGAACAGAATGTTGGGAATCATTAAGAAAGGGATAGATAAGATAGAAAATATCATATTGCCTCTATATAAATCCATGATATGCCCACATCTTGAATACTGCATGCAGATGTGGTTGCCCCATCTCAAAGATATATTGGAATTGGAAAAGGTTCAGAAAGGGTAACAAAAATGATTAGCGGTATGGAACGGCTGCCATAAGAACATAAGACTGGCCATATTGGGTTGGATCAAAGGTCCATCTAGCCCAGTAACCTGTCTTCCAACAGTGGCCAATGCCAGGTGCCCCAGAGAGAATGGACAGAACAAGTCATTAAGTGATCCATCTCATGTCGCCCATTCCCAGCTTCTGGCAAACAGAGGCTAGGGACATCACCCCTGTTCATCCTGGCTAATATCCTCCATGAACTTATCTAGTTCTTTTTTGAACCCTGTTATAGTCTTGGCCTTCACAACATCCTCTGGCAAGGAGTTCCACAGGTTGACTGTGCAGTGTGTGAAAAAATACTTCATTTTCTTTTAAATCTGCTGCCTATTAATTTCGTTTGGTGACCCCCTAGTTCTTGTGTTATGAGAAGGAGTAAATAACACTTCCTTATTTACTTTCTCCACACCAGTCATGATTTTATAGACGTCTAGCATATCCCCCCTTAGTTGTCTCTTTTGCAAGCTGAAAACTCCCAGTCTTATTAATAGCCTCCTCCTATGAGTTTTAGATGAATAGTGTTTTCAGAACATAAAAATTCCCATATTAGTTCTGGGCACTAGTCCATCTTTTGTCTGATATTGGCCAGTAACGGATGCTACAGAGATGTAAGAAATCTTTAGGGGACTGGGTTCTTTCCAGTGGAAGATAGGAAGTGGATGGTTTATGCCCTGAAGCATGGGGGTTTATATCCATTATATATTTTAATTCTACCTAATGAAAATGTGGATGTTCTCCATGAGAAATCATACATTTCCCCCAAATGCCCCCTTGCTCACTAAACTATGCCAGCTGAAATTATGCTCTCACCTCTGAAAGATGGGGTGTCTCAGAAGGCAAAATTTAGTCCTTTTGTGTGTGTGTATGACTGCAATGTGTGCCGAGTGCTGCCTTTGATAGGAACAATATCTATTAATATCAGTAGGAGGTATCACTAATAGCCACATGTTCATTGGATCTGGCATAATGTTGTGTATATGGGGGGCATGGGTGGATTGGGGCTTGCCCTTGCTCTGTTTCCTCCACCTGCACAGTGCCCAGCTCTGGGGCAATGCTGGTCCAAGATGCTGTGAAGATAACTCCACAGCCTCTTGAAGTGTTGCTTGGATTGCCTACACAGGACTTGGCTGTGAGCAGGAGGAATGGGGGTGGGGATGGTGGAGAGACAGGCTGAGATAGAGTGACCAGACAGCAAGTGTGGAAAAATTGGGACAGGGGGTGGGGGGTAATAGGAGCCTATATAAGAAAAAGACTCAAAAATCGTGACTGTCCGTATAAAATCGGGATATCTGGTCATCCTAGGCTGGGGACTGGGAGCTATCCTGGGATCGGGTAGTGGCTGTGGGGGGTGGAGGGAAGGCAGGGGCTGAGGCAGCAAGGAGAGAGTTATTATTTCATTCACTCCCTAGGTTCCTGCTGTGTCCTAGAAACCCAAAGATTTTGCTTCTATCAGCCTCTGGAGGGTGATTCACCAGCAACCACCTCATGACCCACTTCTGGGTTATGCCTCATCAGTTTTCACTAAGGGGCTCTCCACCCTGAAACTTGCTTCCTTATCCTTATTTGATAGAAGAACCTAGATCTGTTGACCTTCAAGATACTCTGCAAGGTCCATCTGTTTTCCTAAACTTTTGAGACAGCATTAGGGTTTAGGACACTATATATAGGTTTTGGGGGTGAGACTTGATAGAATTTTGTGATGGATAGTTTGTGGGTTGAAGCTAGGTGAAGTCAGGCTGACTCTGTGCTGGTTCACTTATTGTGAAATTATTTTACTGGAGGGGCACCTAGAGTACCTGGACAGACACATTTTAAAACGATAAATGGATTAATTCATGTCACTGAGAAGGTGAGTGGACACTGAAGGCAATATATGTCCATAAAATTTGTCACATTTTTAAACCTATTGTATTCACATCAGAAAAGTAACAAGAGCTATGTCCTCCCCACTTCAGAGGAGTTATTCTGGAGAGCAAATTGGCTCCAAATGTTATACTGTTAGATATATAATTATAAGATATTTAATAAATATTTCATTACCTTGTGCTCATCAGTGGGCTAGAGATAACCAAACCTGAACAGTTGTCTTTTTCTAAGTAGCAGTGAATGTGTTGATTATAATAATTCGGTTGAAAGGTTGGGTGTTTTATTTTGTGTTACAAAAGACAGATGGGTGTCAACTAAAAGTGCAAGGGATAGAAAATGTAATTTCCAGATGTGAACATGGTACATGCATGATGTCAGACCTACAAGCAGATTAGTCACTAAAATGCAAGGAAAGAAGATTGCTGCCACCTGCTGGAGTTCTGACTCATTGCATATTTTCAAAGCCAGACTCAGGGAGGACAGAGGGGCACTGAACACACTATAGATTTTCAAGCATAAATTCCTTGTGGGAAAAGACTTGGTATCGAAGTTTGCAGTGCTGTTGTTGTTTAGTATTTATTTTAATATACTGCAGTGCAGTTGGAATAGCTCATACCCCCACCCAGTAGCAAAAAGCAGGTAATTTAAGTTACCAATAGGAAGGGGATTTGTGCTGTTTGGGAGACATACTTTTTGCTACTGGGAGTGTTCAACTCTCACTGCATGTGATGCAGAGGCAGCCAGTCAGCATCAGGCAAACAAGTGCTGATGACAGTTGATCTGGACACAGCAGCAATGAGGATAAACACAGGGGTGGATTTTAAGCGGCAGTCCAGAACTTTCTTAAACTTAACATAGGGGATTGGGGTTACCCGCCCTATCATGCAGACTCCCCCATACCTGCTATTTGAAATGGCTCCAATGCGGGGGTTACAGGGCTCCCATCATATAACCCATAACTAGGGGTAGACACTCTTCAGCCTGGTCCTGGGACTCAACTCCATCATCTGAATCCCACGAGGGGAACAGAAGGTACTAAAGGATGTGCGGGAAGTGGGAGAATCTTGATCCACGAAGGCCACAAAGTCTTCCCCTCTCCCATGAGTACAAGGCCTGTCAGCAAAATGCCAGGTCTTTTACCTGTGGGAACTAATCCTTTTAACTGGACTGGAAACCAGCCGTGAGTTGCGACAAACTAACATTAGGTACTACCCTAACTGAGCCTCCAGAATGCTGCGAGGCAGGTAAAAACTCTGGGACCTGATGCCAATTTGGCCCCTATGGGAGGAAAAATTCCTTCCTGACTGACCTCAGAATGGGTGATCAGTCAGACCCGCAGTATCCGCAAAACACAGCTCTGAAACTCCCAGTAGAGGGTGGAACTCCTGAAACAGAGCAAAGAGAGGCTCCTCAGGGCCTGGGCTAGGGTTTAAATAGAAATCACACAATACCAGCAGATCTTTAGTTCTGGTATTTGGAGCCCAAATCTCTATGTAATCACTCACATTTTAGCATTGTCAACTCTGCCATCAAACTCAGCCATAGGTCTTTAATCTGAGCCACATGCCTTATTCTAAATGTAATTAAATTCTGTTTCCTTGGCTCATCTCTACTTTTCTAATTAGTCTCTAATCCGCCAGAAAAAATACTCAATGTTACTATTATGGAACTTGGCTCATTCTTCCCCTTTTCATGTTTTCTTAAATGAGGCTCCACATCAAGGGATCACAAACTGAAAAAAAAAAGTGTCAGTAATATGATCACAGAACAGTAATCTTATCCTGGCTGTTGTAATGTTGGCAGCTCTGTGCTCAAAGTGGTTAAAATGTCATGGCAACTCAGCAACATAGTTTCTGACTCTACATCATGTGTTTAGTGATCAAATGCCAGATAGCTGACAGAGATGTGCATATGCACAAGTAAACCCACAACTAAGACGTGGCAAATAGTGCATGTATAGTTTTACAATAGTAGTTTACTGTTGCAGTATCTCTATGTCACTGCACATGCTGAAATCTGAACTCAGACAGATCACAATGTTTCTAAATCCAGTTCAAGTAGTGTGCATGTGTGACCCTTCCACTTAAAATAATTTTTGTTTTCTTAATTGTGTGACTGTAATGCCATCTAGTGGAAATTGTACCAGCTGAAAAGAGCCCACTTCAATAGCTAGAATCACACATTTTCCAGCATTACTTAATATACAGGAACAGTTAAGACCCAATTACATATATGTGGTATATTATTGACAGGGAGAGTTATGGAATAGAAACAAGAAGCATCTGCCCTGCAACCTTTGCTAAATGGTACCATCTATTCCTTCCTGACATATTGTTACCAAGCTTAACATTTGTAAATGTGATGAAACAGAACTTTGTTAGAAGCTACTACACCATATAGCAGGAAAACAGACTACATCTCCAATTATGTTACAGATTTGGTCATGGATAGTGGAGTTCAGGATCAGGTGTTTGGATGATAGACTATTAAAATCTACTTTTGTCTCCCTTTCCCTAAAAATCATATTGCTTTATTTTATGAGAGCTTATGTTTGGAGATGAGCTTCTTCAGTGCATTCAATATTTCTCCATTTCCTATAACATGTATGTGCTTTGTTATATTTGCTTTAAGGAGCTGTATTAGTAGAGTTCACATATATGAAAGGTATTGGGCAAGGTGGTCTGTAATTATTTTCTTGTATATTTCATAAAGGATTACAACACATATATACACAACAAAAATAACAACAAAAACCCACCACCAAAACAAGTAGGTAATATATTTCATTGCAAGTAGGTAATATATTTCATTTCTTTTTGTGTTAAAGTGCCTAGATGTCATCTTGATTATACTTCAGGTGAATAAATAGATGACCATATGGAATAATCCGTCTGAAGCATTTCAAATGCAGTAAAGCATAGATAGATAGACCTTGAAAGGCCATTTGTGTCTTCTATATATAACTTGCATTTTGTGTGTGTCTCTCGCTCTCCTTCAGGCAAACCAGAAGTATCAAGGGTTAAGATTTCAGAGCCACCCCGTTAGAGCAACAATATCAAGTAAATATGTGGGAGGCAATAAGTATCACAGAGGCTGCTGGCCCTGAGACCATGCATCTGAAGCAGTGAGATTTTTTACCCATGAAAGCTTATGCCCAAATAAATCTGTTAGCCTTTAAGATGCCACTGGACTCCTTGTTGTTTTTATGGATACAGACTAACACAGCTACCCCCTGTTACTGAGACCAGCATTCACAAAACAACAAATGGAAAATACAGCACTAACATCCAAAGTGACCTGGACATGTATAAACACTGTATAGCACAGATTCAGTATGTGTCCTACAGCCACAGGTTCAGCCACTGTCTGAACTCAGAATACTGTGTTCAAAAATCAGCAAGAGAAAAGAAACTATTTCCAAAATATTCCAGCCTACAGGACGAACATATCACAGCCCAACAATATTAAAGCTCCACATTTTTTCAAAGTTTCATAGCAAAGCCTGTTAGTTATTCTGATATAATTATAGTTCCAATCTCTTGGTGAATGCCAACTACCCTCACATACTTCATGTATATAGTTTATGCTATGGGAGATGTGGCTCATGAAAATCTTAGGCTTTTCTGACATACACCAACCAGATTGCAGGACAGTATCATTTGGCTAAGGAGAAGTGTACTCATGGTCTTAAGTAAAAGGAACAGGAGTACTTGTGGCATCTTAGAGACTAACAAATTTATTTGAGCATAAGCTTTCGTGGGCTACAGCCCACTTCTTCGGATGCACAGAATGGAACATATATTGAGGAGATATATATACACATACAGAGAGCATTAAAAGGTGGGAGTTGTCTTACCAACTCTGAGAGGCCAATTAAGTAAGAGAAAAAAACTTTTGAAGTGATAATCAAGATAGCCCAGTACAGACAGTTTGATAAGAAGTGTGAGAATACTTACAAGGGGAGATAGATTCAATGTTTGTAATGGCTCAGCCATTCCCAGTCCCTATTCAAGCCTAAGTTGATTGTGTCTAGTTTGCATATCAATTCCAGCTCAGCAGTTTCTCGTTGGAGTCTGTTTTTGAAGCTTTTCTGTTGCAAAATTGCCACCCGCAGGTCTGTCATTGAATGACCAGACAGGTTAAAGTGTTCTCCTACTGGTTTTTGAGTGTTATGATTCCTGATGTCAGATTTGTGTCCATTAATTCTTTTGTCCGGTTTGGCCAATGTACATGGCAGAGGGGCATTGCTGGCACATGATGGCATATATCACATTGGTAGATGTGCAGGTGAATGAGCCCCTGATGGTATGGCTGATGTGATTAGGTCCTATGATGATGTCACTTGAATAGATATGTGGACAGAGTTGGCATCGGGCTTTGTTGCAAGGATAGGTTCCTGGGTTAGAGTTTTTGTTCAGTGAGCTTTAAGCACCTCACCCTCTGACTTGAGATGTACAGCCACCTGCAGGATTTGGCCCACTGGCTCAGAACAATATTTCCACCTTTGACTGTCTTATTCCTAGATACTCTCTCCTTCAAATGAAGTAACTTACAAATTTCTCCTCCCTCTCCACCCTCTTAAACTCTCTGGTGGTGCACTGTCTTGAGGAAATTCTCTTGGGAGTTTTTTGCTTAGGCACTGAAATGATGACCACAAAACTCTCAACTGACTCAGCAGCTAAAGGATACATGAAAGCATAAACAAAAAAGGGAGGGAGCAAAAAAGCAGCAGTAACTCTCTTAATAAGGAGATCTAAAACTGGAACCTCTCCATCTTCTTATGTCTGTAGAGAACTGTGTTAAAGATACAGAACTCAGCTAATTACAATATTATAATTAGCTGGGTGGCCTAACAGCCACAAAGAGACCATTCATTGCACAGCATCTGCTGCAGTAGCAGCAGATGCATCTCCAAGGGAAGAGATAGCGAGGTGCTGTTGCAATACATCATGCTTTGCACCTGAAAAGTGGATCAACTACCAGATGTTTCACATTTCAGCCAAGTACATTTAAAAAATACACGACCTTATTGTTTCATCAGCCTTTAGGGTATATTCTCAACTTGCTGCACAAGGCTTTTACCACACAGCTCTCACTAATGTTAATGGAAATTGTTCAGAGTGACTCTTCCACATCAGTTGCAAATATATGCCTTAGAGGTTTACAGGTCAAATGATATTTTAACCCAATTTTTAGGAAAAGTTTTGCAAGACAGTTGCTAATGTTCCAGTGGAAGATATGCAAGAGAGATAAATGAGGAAGACACAATGGTTAATCTGAATTACCCACTCTAGACTTTTTTCACTTATTCATATGAAATAAATGTTCAATGATATTGATTTGAGATTTCTTCAAAAAATACACTTTTTCACCAAAATAAAATTAAGATTTTAAATAAAGTTATAGAAAGGAAAATAAAGATGCATAATAGAAAATAACAAAAACTGAATGAATTTTAACTGGGAATGTTCAAAGTTAACAAAAACTAAATCAAATTCAACTAATGTAAGGCATAGTAATTCAAATATTATTACAGAATGGCAGTTTTACTTAACTGGCTGTTAGCTAAGTCTGTAGAGCAGACTCATTTAACTCTCTCTAAGTGGTCTCGGTGCCACTAGTAATCCCACTAACTCTCTGTTATTTCAAAGAAGCCAGTAATGAAGACAAATTATTATATTTAGCAATATTTAATCTATACACTGTACTCTATTAATTTAGTATCTGACTTTGATGGTACAAACAATCCCTTTCCACCAGGAAATGTTAAAAATGGCTTTGAAGTTTGCGTATGACTTTTTGTATGCAACCATTTGTGCCCCAACATAGTAGAATTTGCATGCACACATGAATTTTGTATGCAAACCACTCAGATATATCCTATATGACATGAAAATATCATTTGCATGGGGAAATGATGCCATTTATCAGTACATGTGATTTTGCCTGCATATTTAAATGCAGATTCTTGAAGCCTACAACAAAATTTGGCTCTTAATATTTGAATCAATTGATCAATTTCCCTGCTTGCATGTATATCAGGAAACGTTCTGATAGTGATTTTTTTTTCCATTTAAAAATTTTAAAATCTCCAAAGCAGTCTTGGGATGGATTTCCTCCCCCCCCCCCCCCCTGAAATGGCCTATAACTTTTAGACTATTTTAACAAAGACAAAAAGAAAAGAAAAAGCACTCTTCTGCCTCTTGCTTGAAGAAAACAATTGAAAAACAGAAGGCATGATTATGCCACTCTCTGTGCATGGATCTCAGTCCTCCCTTGCAGGGCTGGCTCCAGGCACCAGTGCTGCAAGCAGGTGCTTGGGGCGGCCAACGGAGAGGGGCGGCACGTCCGGCTCTTTGGCAGCAATTCAGCGGTGGGTCCCTCAGTCCCTCTCGGAGGGAAGGACCTGCCGCTGAATTGCCGCTGAAGAATGAAGTGGCTTTTTTTTTTTTTTCCGCCGCATGGGGAGGCAAAAACGCTGGAGCAGGCCCTGCTCCCTTGTGAAAGGGGACTCTGCAGTTGCAGCCCTCCTTTCCCCTTACCTTACAGAGGTTGCTTTGTTGTTCTGGAGATGGGGATGAGGTTGAGCGGAGGGTGAGCCCGGGAAGGAGTTTGTAGGGCTGATGCAAAGTAGCCATAAGGGTTGGAGAATGGCTCATTTGTTTTAAACATTTTATTTATACCTCTTTTAGTTATTAATATCTTTTATTAACTATAAATTGGATTATTGGCCATACCCATTTTCTTACACCCTGGTAAGCAGTAAGACAGATATAAAGGCTGGGTCAAGGTTGTAGAACGGAGTGGTTATAGTAATTATACACAGTTGGTCTGACTGTAGTTTGTACAGTCTCATGTTAGGAATGGTGTACAGGGGCAGGCTGAGGGGGGCTAGAGGTAAGGTGAAGGCTCAGCTCCTTCCTGTTCCTGCCTGCCTCTTTGGGGTGTGAGGTTCACCCCTGAGAGTTCACAGAGGGAGCAGTCCTTGTGTGGAACATGTAAAATGCAGGCAAGGTGCACAAAGCTCCTTGTGCTCTCTGTACACCTATATAAGGGCCAATCAAAATCTGGCTATCATTACTATAAAGCCTGTATCCATGGTTATTTTTTCCATCAGTTCATCTGACTTGGTCTATCTTTCTTCAATTAGTTCAGTTGTTAATCTAATACACGCAGTAATTTGTTCCGTGTTTCTTAATCCTTCCATTTTTGTCATCCACATTTCTAGAGTGGGCATTTATTTTTGCAATTATAGCACTGACATACATTTATTAGCTGCAGGATTTTAAACAGTGTCTGTTCAATACATCATTACATCTCCCTAAAGCCATAATAAATAGGAATTTGGGGGATAAATTGTTTCTCCAGAACACTGTGGTAGCTCCATAATTAACATCAAGTTAATGTGAAGAAACCGCTAGATTTGTTTCTTGGTTTTAACCAAAACTTGTCTAATCCAAGGTTCCTAATTTTAGAAAGTTTAACTATGAGCAGTCAACAAATGACAAAGCTCAGTAAAATGAATCATATTATTTCAACACATGTAAATGATTAAAGTTTTTTTATGAGGTAATATTATTAACTAGATCTTCTGGCCTATGGATAGTCCCTTGTAGTTTATCAGGTCTCAACATTAAATCAAGATCTCCTAAAGTCAACAGACTCAAAGATTGTTTTACAAGGTTAAATAACAAGGGAATAATTTGCGTAAGAGCAAAATATGTGTTCAGCCAAGTATCTGTGACAGACTGCTAGAAGATGCCATAAGTCCCAGACACTAGAGTGTCATCAAAGGAGGAAATGAGAAGAAAAATAATCCCTCTAGTGAGGTGAAGAGCTTTTTGGAAAAGCTTACTTGGATAATGCTGCTTCAGGGCAAAGAAAGAGAGCAAATGAATTGACACCTCTCTGCCTCAAGGGAGCAGGTGAAACAACTTACTGAGCACTTTACTAACCTGTTGGAGACTCACACGAAGAGCAATGGACATCTTTCACAAAGGGATGCACTATAGTGATGCAGATAGTGTCTCCAACAAAATGTAACTCTATCTTCCATATGTCACTATAATTGATGAAACATTAGGTCTTGAGACTGAGAGGTTTTTAACACTTTGCATAGTTCAAACACTCAGCCATTCTGTGTTACTGTTAGCCAGTGATGAGGTATGGATTTGTCACTTCTTGGACTACAAGGCACCACTTTTCAACTATTAATCACAGACAGAGGCTAGGAATCCAGAACCTTCATTAAAATGTAGGTGACAAAGCTTTATAATTCTTTCAACATACTGGTAAATTACCTCTCTGTTCATAGCACTGTTTGCCTTAAGGGATTTTATTTCTCCTCCTTAAATAAGATCTTATTTTAAAACAGTGAAATTTATCAGATAATCTTATACCTAAGGCCAGTAGATCTTGGATTTAGCTGCAAGAACAATGAATTAGTTACACTATACAACATAACTCTATAGTAGGCATTAGGGACAACAATGCCTGTAGCAACAAACATATTGAACCTTGCATAAAAATGCCTATCCACTTAAATTAATGTCGTTAATGCTTCAGTAAGTAACATTCTCATTTCTAAATGTTAAAGGTTTAATCTTTGCTCAAGAAAACCAGGACATAAATGTTTCATTAAAAATGTTTGTGGGTTTAATCTCTTTTTTTTAACAATATTCCTGATGTTTACCAAAGACTTTCATATAAATGATTCTCTCTCTCTCTCTCTATATATATATATACAAACTTTCATTAAATGATTCTGTTTATATATATAAAAACAGACTCACTATGTGAAAGTGTGTACACATACACACACAATGGCTGACCACTGCCTGACAACAGGAAGCAGAGGGGCCAATCCACCTGACACACTGACTGACCTAGGACTCTCAAGTAGGGGAGAGAGCATATAAGCTTTTGTTGTTTTTCCTCTTTCTCTCCCCCATATGCAGATGTCAGAGCTTGATATCCAGATTCTGTAACCAGAGAACAATGGGAGGCTAGGTGTAATAGAGCACCTTCCATATGTCAGGTTGGGCACTCTGCCATCACATCAGTTATTAGCTACATCACTGCTCCACAGTCACAGGATGGGGAGGAAACCATGCCAACCTAGTTTATGGTTGCGGCAGAAAGCAGCCTGTTGAGCCTGGTCCAGGATCTATGATCAAGTGGGCAAGAAGCAGCAATGGACTCCTGAATGTACTTGGTGCGTTAAACTTCCTTTTCCATAAGAACGGCCATACTGGGTCAGACCAATGGTCCATTTAGCCCAGTATATTGTCTCTGACAGCTACTAGTGCCAGCTGGTTCAGAGGGAATGAACAGAACAGGGCAATTTTGAGTGATCCACTAGCTGTTGTCCAGTCCCAGCTTCTGGCAGTTGGAGGTTTAGGAACACCAAGTGCATGGGATTGCATCCCTGACCATCTTGCCTAATAGCCATTAATGGATTGTCTTCCATTAACTTATCTAAATCTTTATTGAATCCAGTTATACTTTTGGCCTTA
This sequence comes from Emys orbicularis, assembly GCF_028017835.1. Classification (NCBI taxonomy): domain Eukaryota; kingdom Metazoa; phylum Chordata; order Testudines; family Emydidae; genus Emys; species Emys orbicularis. Next base: position 23,830,365 of record NC_088689.1, on the reverse strand, counting down.
CAACATCCTATGGCAGCGCATTCCACAGGTTGACTGTGCATTGTGTGAAGAAGTACTTCCTTTTGTTTTAAAGCTGATGCCATCAGGAGTTAGTGTATCACAAATTGAATTTGAGCCAACTAAGTGATGCAGTTGCAAAAAAGGCTAATCTTTCGGTGTGTATTAATAGGAGTGCGGTATATAAGACATGAGAGATAATTGTTCAGCTCTACTTGGCTTTGGTGAGGCCTCACCTGGAGAACCGTGTTCAGTTCCCGGAGCCACACTTTAAGATAGATGTGGAAAAATTGGAGATGTTCTCCTCTGGACTAACGAATTATGAAAGGTTTAGAAAACCTGACCTATGAGGAAAGGTTAAAAAAACAGGTACATGTTTAGTCTTGAGGAAAGAAGACTGAATGGGGGACCTGATAACAGTCTTCAAATATGTTAAGGGCTGTTATAAAGAGGATGGTGATTAATTGTTCTCTATGTCCACTGAAGGTAGGATAAGTAGTAATTGGCTTAATCTGCAGCAAGGGAGATATAGGTTAGATATTAGGAGAAACTTTCTAACTGTAAGGATAGTGAAACACTGGAATAGGCTTCCAAAGGAGGTTGTGGAAAGCCTGTCACTGGAGATTAGAACAGGTTAGACAAACACCTGTCAAAGATGGTCTAGGTATACGTGGTCCTTCCTCAGGGTGTGGGGGCTGGGCTAGATGACCTCTCAAGGTCCCTTCCAGCCCTACATATCTATGAACCTAAGAACCTTTTTATATATAGAGGGATAAACACTGATCATAGTTATATAGACAAAACCTGCACTGTGGCCCATGCTTTTTAATCTTGACAGCCCATTTACCTTTAGTTCTCTGCCATCACTTACTCTATATTATTGCAGATAAGAATACACAGACCTTCAGACAGATTTTGGGCTGCAGCTGAGGAACACCTGGCATAGCTCACAAGGGAAGAGAAGAAATGCATTAAAGCCCATCTATTTGGTTCCAGCTATTTAAGGGAGCCCTGGCCACACTCCCTGCACTGGCTGTAGAGATGAGGAGGGCAAAGAAACAACTACAGCTATACACCAAGCCAGTAAAGGGCAGCTTTGTGAAGATGCAGTGGCCTCAATGTACCAAAAGATCTAGACCTTTGCAGACTGTAGTGTAAAATGCAGACTACTATGATTAAAAGTGATGGAACTTAAACACTTTGTACTGTGAAGACTGCTAGAAAGCACGATTTCGCTGCAAGGCCTAGAGGGAGGGTTTTCAGAGACCTACAGGGACTCAAGGGAATCTGTACTAGGACCTGCAGAGACGAGTGTCACTTTTCAACGGTTTTCACTGCAAATTGCAACTAGAGGGAGATAATTAAAAATGTATGTTCAACAAAGATGGTTTTCAGGTGCCAGTTCTTTTACAAACACATCAAGCTAGATTCTCTGGTCTGTTAATGTTTCTTTAAGATGATCTGGTGATACAAAGCCAACTTAACTGGCCAGTGGAAGGTTCTTCTTGCATAGGGGAATCTTCCTGTGGTGTAGGACCACTCTAGAGACTTCTGTGACATCCCCATTCCTATCTCCCAGCTACCAGTATAGCGGGTATGTCCATCCAACCCATTAGCCGTAAAGTAATCTTTCTGACTTCCTGCATGACCTTGGGCAAGTCACTTAGATGCTCTGTGCCTCAGTTTCCCATATGTAAAAATGGGTATAATAATACTTCCCTACCTCACAGAAGTGTTGTGAGGCTAAATACAATAAAGACTGTGAAACACTTTGAGATCTACTGATGAATTAGCACTATATAAGGGCTAGGTATTATCATTTGAAAAACAAAATATCTTCAGTACCTCAACATGCACAGTATTAGTATTATTTCACCCTCTTCCAGTTGCTGCTGCTACATTCTGCCTCTGTCTAAAAGTTTGGTAGGGAAGTGGGATTTGATTTCTTAGGGAACAGACATCTTTGCCTTGCAACTTACACAGTCATTTATATCTGAGCAACGTGAAAGGAGAGTTCTGATAGGGTAGCATTTTGAACCTGCTTTGCACAAGTGTAAATGTCTATACAAGGTAATGGAGAATGGGGGCATGTCTACACTGCACTGCAATTAGACCCCTGCGGCTGGCCCATGCCAGCTGACTCAGGCTCATTGGGCTTGGGCTAAAGAGCTGTTTAATTGCAGTGTAGACTTCAGGCTCAGGCTGCAACCCGAGCTCTGGGACCCTACCACTTCTCAGGATCCTAGAGCCTGGGCTCCAGCCTGACCCTGAACACATACACCACAATTAAACAGCCCCTTCACCCGAGCTCCATGAGTGTGGGCCAACTGTGGGTTTTTAATTGCAGTGTAGACATACCCTGACACACCTGAAGTTGAAATGCTGAATGGTGTATAAGAGATAACGCAATCATCCTTCGTATGGCAACCCAGATAAACTTTTGCAGTTTCCAGGAAAAGGAAGAGCATGATGGGCATTTCTATGACTTTAAAATCCCTAGATGCTGATCCCCTTGAGCTGTGTGAAGCCAGGTGTAAATTAGAGCAGCTCTGAGGCTGCTCTAATTTGCACTGGGGCCAGATGGTTTCCTGGCTGGCATCAGGATCAAGGGAATGCGAAAATGGCATAAAGCCATCTTTGCCCCACTCCCTAGTGCTGTACCAAGTGCAGCTTGATTGAACAGGAGAATATGGGCAAGAATGTAGACACGATTTCAGTGGATTATAGCAGATATAACTGATAAGTTACAGGGGGGAAATGGAACCACTACTGTATATAGCTTTAGAATTTTTAAAAAAAGAAAATCCTATTTTAGAAAAATGATCAGCTATAATACAAAGCCTACAGTCAATATTTTGCATTTCCACAGCTATAGACTTCTCTGCCAGATACTGGTCTTGCAAACTGCACTATACTAGGGTGAACACAGTAATACATTGTTAAGACTAATGTCTTGTCCTTCAACTGTTCATTACACTAAGTATTTCATAACTTCCAATTTCCCTATAAAGGGAATAAAAATGAATCTAAATGCTTTCCAACTTTGTCTCTAGGCATCTCATTAGATATTTCAGCAGTAAGAAAATATAATCCAATTTAAGATGGCACTCTAATTTGATGCCTTTTGTAATGTGCAATTCCTTCTAAGATTCCTGTGATACAAAAATCAACTTGAAACTGTCTTCATTTGTTCAATGAGCACATGCATTCACTGTGAAAAAGACTAGATAGATATAGTAGTGTATTTTAGAATTATTCCTTTTAGAATATATTTTACAGTATAAGGAGATAGCTGGTAGCAAACTAAAAGACTGATTGTGCATTGAGGCATTTTTCAGAGGAAAAAGGAGTCAAGGATGTTATTGCCCAGAAAAATGTTTTTACATGAGGCAAAATACATTCCTCATATTACAAAAAGCCCCGCTTCTTGCTCCCTAGCTCTTCACAGGCCTTTTGTTTTAGGAGGGTACCATTTCATTTTCCTCCTATGGACAAAGTTAAATTATTTCCACCAATTCCATACTCCTAGTACATGTAAAAGAAAATTGTTATGCTGCATCACCAAATAATATTTTTCCTCACAGGGAAGCTGTCAGAGGCAAGTATTGGGTACCTAAAACAGAAGCAGAGCAGGACTGTAATTCAGGAGATTGAAGTTCTATTCCTGGTTCTGCCACACACTTGCTATCTGACTTTTTGCAAGTCTTAGGGCCTGATTCAAAGGCCAATGAAGTCTTAGACTCCTATTGAATTTAACAGGCTTTGCATCAGGCCCTTAACTTCCTTATACTTCAGTTTCCCCATCTGTAAAATGATGGTATACTAACCTACCTCAGTGGTTTAATTGGCTTAATTATTGTTTTAAAGTCACTTCAAGGTCTTGAACTGAAAGTGCTATAGAAGATCACTGTTATTGTTATTATTGTCATACTTATTATAATATTAAGCATAAACATAAGCACATACATTTCTTTGAGGAACAAACCTTGGAACTGAAAGGAACTTTAAATGCCCCAAAAGCTAGAGTATTTTCTTCGGCCTTCATTTTGAGGGAAATGTCTCCTACACCAGTTTTTCACATCATTTCAGATATCTCAACATTTCAACCAAGTAGAGTTCCACTTTCCATGTCACATGTTTTTGCACCCAGACTAACACAAGTTAGAGATGTATAAAACAGTTTAATTTATAATTTCTGCTTTTCAATATTCTACTCCTCACCTCTTCCCAAAAGAAAAAAATAATAATTTAATGCTCATGAATAAGCTTTGATTCACATCCCGGGAGAATAAAGTTGTCTATGTGATCAGAGAATAGGAATAGCAGTGTAAACTTTCACATACAAAATAACATTAATTGTATTTCACAAGCAATCTTCTTCTCATAACATAATATATTTTAACCAATTAAAAATAGAGGGTTAAATTAATCCCTTGCGTAACTTCAATGGTGTTAGACCAGAAATGTTCCAATGTGTTGATATGACATGAAAATAAAACATCACATGATGTTCATAATAAGACAGTTTACAGGTAATAATAATTCTGCTGACATTAATTGGAAAATGTTGAGGTACTATATATGATGTAATGGAAACAGACAGAATGGATGTAAACGAGATTTGCTTCTTTGTATCTAATTCTTTTTCTAACCAATGACCAAGGCAGATTAAAAACAGCCAAGTCACTGACGTTAAACAGCATTGCAAGTTTGTCACCATATTGGCAGAAAACCTATTTTAATACTAGCATTCCCGAGTAGGGCTAGGAAAGCACCTTCCATTATGCTGTGTGCATTGGCTGACTTTATTTCCAATAAAAGTCACCCAACAGCCTGTAATTATACTGAATATCTTCCTGGAACCTTACTTCCATAAATGGTGCCATCTTTTGAGTTATATATCACCAGTGTGCCTTGCTCAGATTATTACACTAATATATCATTAAGAGAACAGCTTGCTTTTGTGATGGATTATATAATGCAGCTTGAGAGCCAGAGCTCACTTGGATAATGTACGATGCTCTCACTCAGATGTATAAATATAATACTGTACATCATCAAAAGGCACCACTCTGCTGATATATTCCTCAGAAAGTGGAGCAACCTAAGGAAGAACAGGCCCAGGAGTTTATGATGGGGTGTTTCTTAGCAACCAATGTTTGGAACCACATCAAAATATAATTTGCATCCCTGTCAAGAGACCCTAATATGATGAAACTTGATATAAATAGGAAATTCAATAGTTGTAACTGTACCATGAGGTCAGATAAACTGCCCTGAAGGAAGTGTGACCTAGAAAACAAAATTCAGAGGAAATTTCAAAGCAAGGTAGTAAATGCTCGATTTTTACTTTTGAGATGTTTCATACTTTTTAGCTTCCAGTGTGAACTCAGGCTAAGGTATTAGTGAATAGGAGCTGTATCACTGGGCCCTATTTATAAGATGAACTGATGTTCTTTGTCCTTTCTTGTGTTCCTGTCTAGGATCCAAAGACAGGTATGGTTAAGACCCAGATCTAAGGTGGGAAGGTGTTGACTGATGACTCACATATACTCCTTTTCCCTGACACATGTTTAGCAGTGGTACTGCTGGAACTTTTATAGCCCTATGGAGGCAAGGGGCGGGGGTAAGAAGAATGGGTCTTATATGTCTACACTACAGGATTAATCCGAATTTATATAATTCGAATTTAGGAAACCGATTTTATAAATTCGAATGTATTCGGCCACACTAGGCACCATTAATTCGGTGGTGTGCGTCCAAGCTACCGTAGTAGCATCGATTTCCAGAGCGTTGCATTGTGGGTAGCCAATAACATCTAATTGCCAATAACATCGAATTGCGGCCACACTAACCTTAATTCGGATTAACAATACCGATTTTGACGCTACTCCTCTCGTCGAGGAGGAGTACAGAAATCGAATTAAAGGGCTCTTTAATTCGAATTAAATGGCTTCGTTGTGTGGACGGGTCAAGCGTTAATTCGAATTAAAGCAGCTAAATCCGAATTAAAGTCGTAGTGTAGACCAGGCCTAAGGCCTGTTTTAGACAGCTATGGCAGGGTAAATTAGAGTTTTCCCATTTCAAAGTGTATGTGTGGGTGGTGGGTAGGGGTACAATGAAGCCTAGCATAGCATAGGCTGTATTTGTGTATGGCTGCATTTTCAGTGGTTTTTAGATCCTCTAAAGTCTTCATTACTTTTTTACTCCAGCATCTCAGAAATTGTTCTCCTGGCGGCTGAGGCTGCCATATGGAGACTAGAATACATACAAGAGTTTAGCAATAGAGGCCTCACAAATGTGAAAACTGTTTAAAAATGTAAAATCCCCTAATGGCTTAAATCCCTGTCTGTATTTTTCACAGGAGTGGAGAAAGCCTGGCCAGCATTTGTTCTGGTTTTGCAAATTGTTGAACTATTTGTTTATGTTGTTTAAGGTTTTTTAGTAAAGTTTAGTTTAGTTTTACTACCTTGTGTCCAGGCTAGGGTTGCCAACTGTCTAATCGCACAAACCCAAACACCATTGCCCGTCCCCTTCCCCACCCCTTCCCAAAGGCCATGCCCCTACCCTGCCCCTTCTCCAAGACCCCCCCCCACTCACTCCAGCCCCACTTCCTCCCTCTGTCACTCACTCTCCCCCACCCTCACTCACTTTGACTGGGCTAGGGCAGGCGGTTGGGGTGTGAGAGGGGGGTACAAGCTCTGGGCCTAGGGGTTCAGAGTGTGGGGGGCTCCAGGCTGAGCCTGGGGTAGGGGGTTGGGGTACATGAGGGGGTGCAAGCTCTGGGAGGGAGTTTGGGTGCAGGAGGGGACTCAGGGCTGGGGCAGAGGGTGGCGCTTACCTCAGGCGGCTCCCAAAAGTGACTGGTACATCGATCTAGTAGGGGCTCCTAGGCGGGGGGCCAGGGATCTCTGCGCGCTGCCCCTGCCAACAGGCACCACCCCCGCAGCTCCCATTGGCCACAGTTCCCTGGCCAATGGGAGCTGCGGAGTGGGCACATGTCCCTGCGGCCCTGGGGGGAGGCAGGGGGTCTTCATGCGCTGCCCCTGCCTGCAGGCTCTATCCCTGCAGCTCCCACTGGCCACAGTTCCTGGCCAATGGGAGCTGTGAAGTCGGCGCTTGAGGCAGGGGCAGCGCGGGGAGAACCTCTGCCCCCCTCAGGAACTGCAGGTACGTGCCAGCCGCTTCTGGGAGCAGCGTAGGGCCAGGGAGCCTGCCTTAGCCCTCCTGCGCTGCCAGACTTTTAGCACCTAAAATCTCCCAGTCTGGCATCAGTAGCCTCTGAGAGATAGGGCCTGATTCCAGGAGACTCCCGGCAAACCCGGGAGGGTTGGCAACCCTTTTATTCAGTCTTTTATTCACTGTATGTTCCAAAGAGCTAAGACCAGCTTAGTGATGTCTTTGTTCCTCTTGGGCCAGGCAAGAGTTTTGAAGAGAATAGGGTAGAGCTGAGTGACCTCTTGGATGCTCTCAGACAGGTGAGGAAGAAGCAAAAGAAATTGGAATAGGGGCTAAGAAAGGCAGAGACAACAGGCAAGGAAGCCACCAAGCACTCTGGAACCTGTTTCCAAAAAGTTTTGTGCTATGTCCAAACATGGACAATATTGAATCATAGAATATCAGGGTTGGAAGGGACCTCAGGAGGTCATCTAGTCCAACCCCCTGCTCTAACTTAAACTTTTAAAAATAATTTTTTAGAGTTGGTTTTGGATTTTAGGAATGTTTTTTCTGTAATGTGGGAAGAGTCCTGGTGTGAACAAGGCCAAGCCATGTTCAAACCCTGTAGAAACTCCTACCTTCTGGCTGTACGTATGTTGGCCAGCCAAACCATGACACAAATGTACTCCTCTCATCCACACATGGTGAACTCTAAGACTTATTGTCCGACTGTGTAACCCCAGCATACAATTAACACAAATTTATAACTAGCAACTAATTTTTTTGTAATGCGATCCTGGATGTGGATCTCAAGATTCTGCCATTTCCTAGTTATTTGTTAAAATGGGAAAGTGTATTTTTGCACATATGCACACAGCCAAAGATGGTGAAAAGGATTTTCCTCAAAGCTGGCAAAAAAACCCCACAAACAAACAAATAAACTCATAAACCTAAAAAAAAAAAAAAGAGAGAAAATACAAAAAACGCCTTTGGGCAGAGCACAGGTAATTTCAAACCTGAAGGAGAATGGTTTGTGAAAGTTATGGCTGAGCAAAAATAAGTCTAGATGAAACCATTTTACAACTTTAGCTACAGTGCTTGCTACCAAGAGACTGCACCATGTTGCAAGGACCCCTTACCTCCATTATGGTCCACTTACTCCTTGTTACTCCAACAAAATGAAAACACCATTTTAAAACACCTCCTTCAAAAGCTATTTTGTACCAAAACAAAATGACAGAAAAAACAGTAAATTAAGCAATGATCATCATCTATTTTTGATTTTTTGTTTTCCAGAAGCCCACTCAATCTCTCCATGGTCTTCCTGCTGTCCTCAGATGTTAGTACTGTATGCTATGCATCACATGTATGACATTCAAATTGACTGGTTGATAGGAAAGTAAAGAAGATTTACTAATTTAAATGTGTGTAGAAATAAACGTTATGCCTATTCTCCTCTCATCTGTTCTGTTGAGGTTATTATGTTGCACTGATCATTGTGTTATCTGAACGCATTACAGAGGTACAACATTAAGTGATTTGGCTAGCATCTATCATGTGTGGGTGTTTCTCCTTTACGCTCCCCCAAGTTAAAATTTATGTGTGAATTCTCCCCCCCCCCCCCCCCCCCCCGGTCAGTGCTAACGAGGCCAATTCAATTAAGGTGGAAGTGGCCTATCGAATTGGCCTCGTTAGCACTGACCCCCCACTTGGTAAGGCAACTCCCATCTTTTCATATATATACTGCTTACTGTATTTTTCACTCCATGCATCCGATGAAATGGGTTTTAGCCCATGAAAGCTTATCCCCAAATAAATTTGTTAGTTTCTAAGGTGCCACAAGGACTCCTTGTTGTTTTTGCTGATACAGACTAACACGGCTACCACTCTGATACAAATGGGAATGTTTTTGTCTCTGAAATACTGAGCCGTGACAAGTTAATACTCAGTTACATTACCTTTCTTTCACAGACCAATACTGCAATCCCTGCTGAAGGTGCTCAGTGGCCCCTCCCTCAAGCCTCACTGTTCTGTCTCAGCCCTCCTGAATGATTACTTTGCACTATTGCTTGCTGCCCTTTTGTTTATTTGGCTCCTCTGTTTCATGCCTTTTGCTGTCAGTCACCCTCCAGTTTGGCTGGTTGTGCTTGCTGCTACTCCTGGCCTGGCCAGCTGCAATTCCTGCAGCATAGTTGCCCTTCTGCTTGTTTGGCTCTGGTGCCTGAGGCTACCACTTAAATTAAACTCTGCTCTCAATGCTGCAACTCATGCCAAGTATTGACTCTAGTCCTGAGGTTGATTGTTGTTTAGTCTAAGTATTTAAAATAACCTTAGTCCCCTATCCTGAACCAGATTCCTCTAACTGGGAGAGAGAGAAAGCGCTGTTGCTGTTTGCTGCCTGGGTTGAGAAGAGAATTTCAGGCACTTGGGAGTGTTGTGGATTATCTGCTTTAAAAAAAATCATTCAGTGTATGATGTAGCTGTCAACATGTAGGCCTGTGTATTTGCAGGGAAGGGCGTGCAGTGAAGGGAGAAGGAGGAATAGGTGCTTTATTAAAGAACCACAAGAAAGGAGATAGAATTCAAGCCAAATACATTCTACTAAAAAAGGGAAAATAGCTACAGGTTAAACTCCCTTCCCCACAAAAAATAGTCATGGGTTAAAGACCTCTACACAAAGTAAATTGATAAGGGTCAAAGGACAAAAGAGCAAGTAAGCATATCCAGCCTCTTGATTAGGGTTCCTAAGTGCTACTGTAAGCCAAAATACCAAAAATAAACAATACTAAAAATTCAAGGTAGTGGAAGAATTATTAAAATAGACAGTAATAGCAATAGGAAATAGTGGTTATTTCATGGCTTTAGCAAGAATCAGTTAGTGGGAGTTTATCTAGACCGAAATTTTCAGAAGACTGAGTGTAGTTTATGGGTTTAGTCTGTGGCTACAAAATATGTGCTTGCAAATCTGGCTGCCTTCATCTGAATTGTAGACACAAATCTTTGTAGTTATGTATCAACCAACCTGATTTAGGGAGCAAACTGGGTAATCAGACATATACCTATTGAATTATATGCGCTCAGTTTGTGGGTGCAAAAAGTGCAGGTGGGCGTTTTACATCCACCAATACTGAAGTTGCATTTTTCACATTAAACAGGGAGACTGGGCCTCAGCCTAGATAAAAATTTGCCTCAGTGTGGAAACACCTCCAGTTTTAAGAACTGAGTAACTAGAAATATAGACTATGTAGAAAAAATAACCCTAATGGAAAAGTCTTATAGAATTGAATATGGATCAAACCTGTAATAGGGTTCATCATAAACTATCTGGAAACCTCTATCATGTAACGTAACAGAGAATGTCATCCTTTCTATGGGTTTATTTTTTTTACCATTCTATAACACTATATCGTAAGGGTATCATTTTCTATTAAAATCTATAGGATGGTCCAATAAACTATAGAAAAATTGTTTAATTATTTAGTATTTGTATTACAGGGGTGCTGTAGCGGGATGGACACCCACTCCTGCCCTGAGGGGTTAGAAAAGCCCTGCAGAGGGCTTGGGCTGGGCAAGGTAAAACCCTGGCTGATTGTGGGAAGTGGCTGCAGCTGGGCCACACCCTAATCAGAGCCCAGATGGCCTGTATAAAGAGGCTGGGAGCCAGGAGCCCAATAGTTTCTCTCTGCCTTTAGAGAGAGAAGGGCCTGGTTGCAGGGAGCTAGACAGAGTGGAGCAGGGCTGGGGAGCTCCAGCCTGGATAGCCCCAGGCTGTGGCCTGGTAATAGGCCAAGGGGTACTGGGGGTTGCAGAGGGCAGCCCAGGGCTAGGCCAAGGCAGCAGGTCCAAACCCAACCTTGCCAATGATGAGTGGCCTATACTGTAGTCTGCCCCAGAGAGTGGGGGCTAGATGGTGACTGGCAGTGGCCTTATCCTGAGGCGAGGTGGGGTTAGTGGGTGGGGGTTCCCCTGGGAGGGGAGACCTAGCGTGTGTGTGGGTATTGCCAGGGGGCAGCACCCAGAGCAAAGGGCACTGGGGTCCTGGGAGGGACACGGGGGCCAGTGCAGAGGACAAGGCGGATCACCGGCCTGCAGAGGGCGCTCCAGAGGCTGGTGAGCTGATTCCCTGGACGACCAGCAGGAGGTGCCGCAGGGGTTAGTCCGGACCTCTACAGGTGCCCAGAGGCTTCATTCAAGACCAGGGCCCCAATGTGCTAGGCCCTGTACCAACACATAGTTAAGAGGCAGTCCTTGTCCAAAGAACTTATAGTCTAAATAGACAAGGGCAATTTGAGAAGGGAAGCAGAGCTAGGAATGGAAGTCATGTATCCAGTTTAAGGATCACATTCTTTTTTTTCAATTAAATTCTACAGGAGTTTTTACAATGAAGATTTTACACAAACGTTTGGTTAATATAATGTTCAGGACAAAAACTTTGTGCCTTGGAAAACAAGGAGTTTCACAAGGGAAATATGCAAAGACTTTTCCTTTTCCTTGACCTCTGCTCCTACACAAAGGGACACAGTGACTTGTATTGTTTACTTGTTAGCAATGTGCCATGACAATGGAAACCTGGAGGATGAAGGGAGAGCTGGGCAGAAAGCAGTTTTCCCATCCTGCTAAAACGTTTGGGGTTTCAGATTCCTTTCCTGTTCCACATCTGGATGAAACCATGACACTTAACCAAGAATAGCCCAGGTGTTAGGATGCTCACCCAGCTTGGGGGAAGATATGGGTTCAAGTTCTTGCTCTGAATCAGGCAGAGCAGGGACTTGAACTGATTCAAAGCAGCATAATGGAGCCTGGCTTTCCCCCCGCTACATAAGCACCCTAACCACCTGGCTATTATGGGGTCTCGGTGTTTCTCTCATTTTGATCAGAAATTCTATCCAAGCCCAAAGAAGAGAACCTTTGATGATGATGATGAAGTTTCATCAAAATAGATATATTCTAGTGACAAGTTTTGTTTGATGAACGTTTTCCAATGAAAAGTTTTTTTCCAAAAGTTTCCAACAAGCTCTTGATGAAGGAGGTTAAACCATGTAATCTCAGGATTGTGTTTTGTCAATTTTGTCCCTGTTACAGTGTTATAAATAGTTTCTTAGCAGTGATTAGAACTTAGTTTATACAGTGTAATTATTTTGCATAATAAATCTTATTATGTAGCTAATAAAAACAACTAGGATGTATATTTTGGCTAAAAGAGGTTGGGAGTTTATTAAAGTTATACATTATGGATTTGACTAATGCAGGATAATAAGATTGAGCTATGTTGTGTATGCACTAGAGTAATCATTCTCTTATTTTTTCCTAATATTCTGTAGTTATTAGAAATTGTGCCCTATTAATCTTCTTTGAACTTCTTCCACAGCTTCTCATTGCTATAAAAATGAATAACTTGCAGAGAATCCTAGTGCAACCGCCAGTCTCTCAGTGCAGCAGCAAGTTAAGTTACAAATTACAATCAATAAAGCAAACATCACGGTGAGAACATAACGATCCCCTCTCCTCTACTTACTAGGAAAAATACCCTCAAGCTAAAAGAAAGCGAACTCTTCCAGAGCAAGATAAACATCTAAAAATTACATTTACACCAGCATAATACTTCAAGTGTAAGTGCTTAAAGCAGAGTAAGGGATTTCAAGTCAAAATGGTTTTTAATAACAACTTACTATTTTACAGCACCTTTCATGGAATAGATCCAAAAACCCTTTTAGAGATAATGGGCTAATTTCAGCCCAGCTTTCCCAGGCATAGACGCTTTTGGAGGCACCGTGCACAGGAAAAATCTAACAAGGAAGAATTTTCAGCATCAGGAAGTGTATGGCTGACGGCAGTCAGGGAGACACAGGAACTAGTGTATTTAGGTGCTATGCAGGAAGGAGGGCATACAAGAGTAACTGGGGCTTGCATTGGCATGGCACATCTTATCACTTTGCCAATCAGCCCCGTGTCAACAAAAGAATGTTCCCAGCCATCTAACCCATACCTGGCTCATCACCCATCTCTACACTGCATCCAGTGAGGGGCATGGATCAGCATTCATGTTGCACTACCCATCAGTACCCAGCCTGGGGAAGCTAATGATCCAACCAGTGGACCAAATTTAGTGATGAATACTGGTCACGTGTCACCTGAGGTATGTTGCATGTATGCTAAGAAGATGACTGCATCCAGTAGTATTCCAGAAAAAGCATGAAAAAACAGGCTTTGCTGCATACACTGAAGGTAAGGTTATCAGATCTGGCAGACTGAGATGGCTTAGGAGAACGGTCTACACAACAATGTCCTCTCAGTGCCCTCGCTCACCTGAACTGCTGTCCCGTGTGATGTCTTTGCTGAGACTATGAACTCTTTGTGTTTGTGACTTACAGCTACTACATTACTTCCACAGCATTCCGTTCTGATTTATGAAAAGATATAGCTACAGCGGGTTCAATCCTGGGCATCCTCAACCATTTATAGCAAACTGTTAGCGTCTTTAAATTATGTAAGGGGCTGGTTTTGCCCTCAACTAGCTGAGGACCAGAAAGGTGGTTTAGAGTCACCTTCTTTCAGCACAGTGAGGACTGAGCCCAGTATATTGTTTTAAAGATAGGCTATTTTCAGTGAGGAATGAAAAAAATCAACACGTTGCAAGGTCTCTGTCATTCTCTGTCTGCAAATATTATTGTTAAACATTCAGAATTGCATCTTAAAAATACACTTGCTTCCACTATGCATCATCATCAGGATTTAAAATTAGGACATGTAGCACCAAAGCACACACCACTAGCCCTTGAGCTAAAAGAGTAATTCCCTTTAAGTTCCAGCAGTTGCCTGCCATCTTCTATGTGTACTAATCAATAATTTACAAGTGTGTTTCATAAACATAGTGTTTATTACTATGAGTGGTCCTGGTGATATCTGAGTAGTAATGTTATTTTCCCTGAAGGAGGTGACAATGTTGATTTTGAGGATTTAATAAACTTAAAATCAAGATACAGTTGTGAGATACAGTTAATGGTTTTTCAAAAGTGTACTGGCAAAATCCTGACCGATGGCCTTCTTGGAAAACACTACAAAAATATGGTATTCACTACCATACCCTGCAGCATTAATATGTAGTATAGTAGTCACCTATGATAATGGAGCTCCATCAGTCTTGCTGTTTTAGCTATGACTGTGTAGAGTATAAATTTAAATACTTAGGGGTTTATAACTTGCTCATATAAATCACATCACTGTTAACCTTGGACTACAGTCTGAGTCTAGAAGTGATTTTATTTTCTTTACAAAATGTAATTCTTATCTGATTTTTTTTTTTTAATTTTATCTGCAGGATAACAAAGGAAAACTGTTGTAGGTTCAGTGCTGATCATTGTATTCTGCTTGTCTAAACAAATGTTAAATAAAATCTTACGGGCCATTGACAGTAAAGCAAACTAGGTAAATATGGTATTTAAATAAATAGGTAAATTTATTAAAATTTAAAAATAGGCTACTGTGCATGCAAAGTAACTTTAAAAAAAAGTCTTACTGTTCAATTCTCATTTTATTTGCAATCTGCAGTAGTATTTGAGTGGCTCTGTATCATATCAATGATCTTACATTTACAAATAACTAGGCCCAATTCTGCTTTTGTGGTGGTACCTCAACTCAAAGCAGACTTCAACCTGGCAGATCCAGCCACCTGAAGATTCTTCCAGCATCGGTGAATCCTCCAGTGTCTTAAGGCTACATCTTCCCTCATTCCTAGTTGCTAGCACCTGGGCATGGCCAGTGTACCCCTGCATCTGGGGTATACACAGCTGTGGGAACACTTCCTGGGAGTCATTGGCAGCTGATGCACAATTTATTCTGGAGACCAAGCCAGCATTTGGGAGCCACCTGGATTTGGAGAAAGTTAAACTTGGCTTAGTACTACCTTTGTGCTTCCCACTTGCTCAGGTCTTGTGTAGAGCACACTAAGCTGGACAAGAGAATCTGGCCCAGTTATGTTTAATGTAAACAGACAATGTACTTTCTGTAACAGCTTTGCATACAGTACATAATCCAGAATAGTCATAGTCTTTACAGTGTGTATTGTTTAACAGTCAGCAAGAGTTAAAGTATTTTGGGGGAAATAGGGCATATGAGTGGGGGGAGGCTCTCAAGGCTACACTGAATTCAGCATTCTGAGTAAAGGCTCTGTATCTGTAGTCCACAGAATGTTACTGTTCACACTGAAAATGATGAATTCAGAATATATGCTTATCAGCAGGCAATTTAAAAGAGCATTTCCAGGTGTGTGGAATAGCAGCTTTTAAGTGCTACTAAAATTTTACCTGTAAGTAGAATAAACCATCTCCACTTTCCTCTCTTTAATGTGCTCTGTGTGAATGCCAAGTAGAAATATGTCACAAAAAGACAGAAACATGTGGGCTATAAAGAAAGGAGGCTTTTTGAGGGAAGGTGAATCATTCTCTCTCCATGATTTATATTGCAGTTCAAGGAACAACAAATAGGCCACCCTAAATTGAGGCATTTTTAGGACTCCATGAATTTTCATGTCAAGCTAGCACAAGTGTTTTTAGTGCAGGTGTTTCTGTAAATATGAAATAGGGGGAAAATCCACAGAGGGTCAATGGGCAGACACACTTCTAATTGTGCTGTGTGTGGAACTTTAGTGCTAATGCCACTAGGTTGTGCTATAATACAATAGCCACTACCTGCAGGCAAGCAAAAGATTTTTTTAATAAGCTTAACACCCTCTGTGCAACTTAGATGCATCTTGTGATGTTCCCACATTTATATTCAGCACATTTTAAATACTGTTGAAACAGCTCTCTCTTTATCGTAGGAAAGTGAAATGGGGGAGCAGGCACTGGTGAGCAGCTGACGAAATCAGACATGCTTCCGAATCTTGCATTGCTCTACTTACTACTTGTTTTTTGTATTGTTTGGAACTATTCATGTTTTGCCTGGTCATTTGGGGTCCAATTTTATACCCTAACTTGTGATGGGTAGTTTCTTATATCATGGAATATACTGACTGGAGCCCATGGGCCTAGTCAGAGAGTAAGGGACTACTCAGTAAGGTGCCAGAATCAGGCCCATTATTTACACTCCTTTTAATTCTAAGAAAGTTTTGAAAACTGCATGCTATGAATAAACAGAGGTCACCTTAAGAAAAGCAGAATTTTGTAATTATGGCTGTTCAAAGCAACAGCAAAGCGCAGAAGCCTGATAAATGTGAAAGGCAAAAGGTTGTATAATCTGCTAATGCAAAATGATAAAGACATAATTAGGAATGAAGGTCAGGGGAATAATTTCTCTGACTGTAGTACAGTGAGGCTTGCCGATTTGATGAACAGCTGTAGGTGTTCTGATTGCCTTGGGATATTTTGGGAAAATGCTTCTGGGCAAATAAGCTCTTTTGAAACAAACTTTCAATTTTTAATGCCTTCCCACCCAGAGAAGCAGGGCTCAGGGCTATCAGCTACTAACAAGGGTCAGACAACGTTGCAGAAGTTTTTTGAAATTAATATGAGACGGAAGACTTTCAAGAACTGATCTTGACTCTCTGGATGAGACACAAGAAGCTTGGCACCAACTTCAAAGGAAGAGATAGGTGGCAAACTAACCACAGAATCACCCTGGCTGCAAACATGGAGCCTGAGTCTCTAGTGCCTGGCATCTTGTGCCACCATTTATACCTGTGCAAGAATGAGTGAATCATGTGTGTAAAGTGCAACCAACTCAAACTCACAGAATTTAACATCCACTTTGCACAAGTGCAAAGCACACAGGTGCACACATGGTGCAATGCCCTGGAGAATCAGGTCCCAGGACTCTAAAATTAGGTTGTACACAGATTATAATGGGTGGGACAGATACACTGCCCTGCTCCACTCCATTTGTGCTGTCTGGGTGGTGCAAACTATTTATATCTCCTAACTGGCATAGAGCTAGCATACCTGGCTCCTATGCCATTTACTTCTTCAGCCTTGTGTAGGGGATATAGGGAGGGCATGACCTTAGAACAGGAAGTGGCAACCTTTGGCCCGCGGCCCGCCAGGGTAAGCACCCTGGCGGGTCGGGCCGGTTTGTTTACCTGCCGCGTCCGCAGGTTCGGCCTATCGCAGCTCCCACTGGCCACGGTTTGCCATCCCAGGCCAATGGGGGCTGCAGGAAGTGGTGGCCAGCACATCCCTCGGCCCGCGCCACTTCCCGCAGCCCCCATTGGCAAACCGTGGCCAGTGGGAGCCGCGATCAGCCGAACCTGCGGACGCAGCAGGTAAACAAACTGGCCCGGCCCGCCAGGGTGCTTGGCGGGCCACGTGCCAAAGGTTGCCAATCCCTGCCTTAGAATATGATCCTTTAGCTATCTCCAACTGGCAAACAAGTCATTGCAGGCTGTTGTACATTAGAGCAGCTCACTCTAGACTGCTCTAAACCTAAAAAGGGCTGGGGTGCAGCTGAGCCCTCCTGTTTGCTGCACTGAGTGCTTCTCAACAGAGAATTTACCCCAGAAAGACAAGTGCTTCAGGGGATGGAAAAAATCACACCCGAAAGATCTCTAAATATGCGCTGAGAGGTCATGGATCTGCATGATGGGAAAGAGAGCCCATTGAATCATAGAAGATTAGGGTTGGAAGAGGCCTTAGGAGGTCATCTAGTCCAATCCCCTGCTCAAAGCAGGACCAATACCAACTAAATCATCCCAGCCAGGGCTTTGTCAAGCCGGGCCTTAAAAACCCCTAAGGATGGATATTCCACCACCTCCCTAGGTAACCCATTCCAGGGCTTCACCACCCTCCTAGTGAAATAGTGTTTCCTAATATCCAACCTAGATCTCCCACACTGCAACTTGAGATCATTGCTCCTTGTTCTGTCATCTGCCACCACTGAGAACAGCCGAGCTCCATCCTCTTTGGAACTCCCTTCAGGTAGTTGAAGGCTGCTATGAAATCCCCCCTCACTCTTCTCTTCTGCAGACTAAACAAGCCCAGTTCCCTCATCTTCTCCTTGTAAGTCATGTGCCCCAGCCCCATGATCCTTTTTGTTGCCCTCCGCTGGACTCTCTCCAATTCATCCACATCCTTTCTGTAGTGGGGGGCCCAAAACTGGACGCAATACTCCAGATGTGGCCTCACCAGTGCCGAATAGAAGGTAATAATCACTTCCCTCGATCTGCTGTCAATGCTCCTACTAATGCAGCCCGGTATGCCATAAGCCTTCTTGGCAACAAGGGCACACTGCTGACTCACATACAGCTTCTCATGCACTGTAATCCCCAGGTCCTTTTCTGCAGAACTGCTGCTTAGCCAGTCGATTCCCAGCCTGTAGCGGTGCATGGGATTCTTCTGCCCTAAGTGCAGGACTCTGCACTTGTCCTTGTTGAACCTCATCAGATTTCTTTTGGCCCAATCCTCCAATTTGGGCCAAAAGATTTCTTTGGGCCCAATCCTCCAATCACATGGTCTGTCATACATTTTGCTTCTGAATCTTCCCTTCTGTCTCTGGGAGTGTCCAACCAAATCAGGGGGCCTTCAGTCATGCTCTCCCAATAGGTTTGTTTGACATAGCTCTCCTGGGCACAGTGTTCAGTCAGACATCATTTAAGGGGAACAAGGGCCTTTCCATTCTTGCTAGAACTTAAGCAGTACCCTCGACCTTACTTTTTCTGGGGACTACAAACTGTCTTACTCTTCAATAAATCCAATCCTGAATTAGTGAAGGCTGTTTTAAGCAGCTCAGTGCAGTTTAAGTGTCTGCCATACAATAGGTATAGCTTATACCTTAGGACAAATTAAGCCACATTTTGTTTCCATTTTCATTTGGCATTTCCAGTTTCAAGGGGAAAACAACAAAATTAAAACAATATCCTGCCACTGCTCTGTCAATACTGTATTTACTGTTTTATTAACACCCCCCACACCCACCATTTTTAGTGGTATATTTTGGGGCATTCTATTTTTACTGTGTTGAAAAAATAGTCCTAGCTCTGTTTTTTTAAATTTTGCTAAGTGTACCAGATGATTTAGTTATAATCTTAGAAAACAACAGAGAGTCCTGTGGCACCTGACGAAGTGGGTATTCACCCACAAAAGCTTATGCTCCAATACATCTGTTAGTCTTAAAGGTGCCACAGGACTCTCTGTTGCTTTTTACAGATCCAGACTAACACGGCTACCCCTCTGATACTTATAATCTTAGGAACAGTATGTTTGAGAGTTATGGAAATGTTCTATCTATAGAGGGGATATGTATGGGGGGAGGGATAGCTCAGTAGTTTGAGCATTGGCCTGCTAAACCCAGGGTTATGAGTTCAATCCTTGAGGGGGGCCACTTAGGAATCTGGGGCAAAAATCTGTCTGGGGATTGGTCCTACTTTGAGCAGCGGGTTGGACTAGATGACCTCCTGAGGTCCCTTCCAACCATGATATTTAAAAAAAAAAAAAAATGTTGAATTTGTCTAAGATGCTTCTGATGTACTTCTTTAGAGCCCATACAGTCTTATGTACACATTGGGGAAGAAAAAAAGAGTATTTATCTTTTTATTCACCTGAATATTTATAATGCGCTCTAAAATGAGGACAAAGATATGAAAATACAAGGCTGGCTTTTCTGAAACAGAGTATTATCAGTATGCCAGAGTATAAGAGGAAGTGAAAGCAATGTTCCCATGAGGTGCATGATAAGAGTTGTCAAATATCAGGGGGTAGCCGTGTTAGTCTGTATCTACAAAAACAACAAGGAGTCTGGTGGCACCTTAAAGACTAACAGATTTATTTGGGCATAAGCTTTCGTGGGTAAAAACCTCACTTCTTCAGATGCATAAAGTGAAAGTCCACTTTCACTCTATGCATCTGAAGAAGTGAGGTTTTTACCCACGAAAGCTTATGCCCAAATAAATCTGTTAGTCTTTAAGGTGCCACCAGACTCCTTGATAAGAGTTGTGTTCATAATTTAGGTACATTTTTACAATGATAGTCAAACATCTATGCCTAGAAGATGAATAGCAAACATTTTCCAAACTGCCACCTAACTTGATCTTGCCAAGTGCGCACATACACCTATCATGCATGCCAACTCCAGATTGACACATGCAAATGTGAACTTGCACACATAAGTGCCTGTATGAGAGAGTGATTATGTATACAGGAATAAACATATCAGTTACCCATTTTCCTTCTTATATTTGGATTGCTTGTATGAAAACTTCCCATGCACAACTTGGGAAGCCACTTTAGAAAAACTGTCTCCAAATCTTAAAAAAGGTTTGTAAAATGCCCAAATAAGGACAATGAAGTGACCGTAGCATGTCAAAATGAGGTGGAATAGCAAGCCTTTTACAAAACACAGATGGATTGTGAGCCCTCTGGCATAAGTTATGATGTCTACCTTCCCCTTTCCTTGTCACTTATCAAAAGTCACACCCAAACTAATGAAAACCCTGCCTCAGATTATACTTTACACCTAATTCATTCACATGTAGTCAAATACAGTACCATGGGATTGCTGCAGGAAGGAATCTCCATTTTCTGAGAAACCTAAATTCTTTGGGCTATATACACAGAATCTCTACAGGTGCAGTACCTGTTACAAGTTAGTTCTTCAAGCAACCCTTCTTTATATTCCTCAGTATCTGCTTTCTCACAAAGAAAGACATCCTTATTCACACGATAGTCTTATAGAATAAAGTGAGTTTTACTAATGCCAAATCTGTTCAATACTCCCTCAGGCAGAAGCAGTGAGTAAAGCACAAGATGTATATTGAACAGCATAGCATTATCGTCCTGGTATAAAGCATTAGTGCACTTGCTTCCTTTGTAGGCATGATGATGCTAAAGGAAATGCCACTGGGGAGTAAGCAACTCACTTTATTTCTGCTGTCTATGATACTGACTAACAGTGCTTACTCTCAAAGATTGTTAGAGGTAAATGATAAAAATTACCAGCACCACCACCACGCCAGTAACTGCACTGAAGAAAAATGATGTTTCAGAAGGATCTGCTAAGGGAACAGGAATAGTCTTGCAATCAATTGCTTATCACACAGTTATCCAATATAAGTGGATATTTTCCCATAAAAAATGCCTCAATACCCACATTATATAGTGGTCCATTGTACATCTGTCTCACAGCCATTCTGGGAAAAATTCTCCATGAGGCATTAGTAAAAGCATCTCAGTCACTATTTAAAAGCAGAGATTAGACACTAGCATGTGTGTGTGTGCATATGGAATTCAAAGCTATAATTTCATCTGATATCTTGTTAAGATTACACACAGCTGTTGCAACTACGAACATACAAGGCCAGATCATAGTGTTTTGCACAAAGTCAGACCACTTTATGCTCAGGATTTGGCACTGCATGTAAGAGGATCCAGGTTTCTGACCCATATAGCAATACAGGCAGTACACAGATTTGATAGATCCTGAACTTTGGCTAAGCACAGAGATGTATTTGCATGCATAGGTGAGGCACAGACTTCATGCAGGAAGCAGCAAGGCCTACTCAGAGGATGTGCGGTTTGCTGCAATCATTTGCACTCTGCTTGCAACGGAGGTAAGACAAACTCATCAATGCTTTGCACAGTGCTTGAACTAACCTGCACTAGGGACTCTGGGGGCTCAGCTCCAAGGTTCTGGACTTTGGTCTTCTGCCCACGAGACATTCCATCTCATAGTTCAGGCAGCATCTTGAAAACCTTGAAAGGTGGGGCTGAAATTCCCTTGCTTCTCCACAAGAAAAGTAATGTTGCTGGAATAGTCTTGGTCAGTGAACACTTCTTGACCAACTTCGATTCTGACATGTGGAGAGGCAAGTCCTAATATCCAGTTGGTAGCTTGACGGAATAGTGAGAGTACATCCCTGACACACACCTCAGATTGTGAAGAAACGCAATGAAAGCCATGAACCAATGTGCACTCTCACACCAGTACCAGTGTGAAGATCGCATACCAAAGTTAGCAGAACATCTTGAATGCCAGCTCTTTTCAGTCTGAGCTAAAGTGCTGACACGTTGCCCAAATCAAAAGCAATTTTGATATCAATATACCCCATGTGAAGCGGGCAGTTAAATTCTCAATGTAGCTCAGCCAGAAGCCAGAGAGTAAGGGCAGCATCCATTGTCGTCCACCTGTCAGTGAAATCGGATTGCTGTGGACGACGACAAGGAGTGTCCACATCCTATCAATCAGAACATGAATGAAGACCTTTCCTTGGACCAATAACAATGAGATCAGCCTGTGTAGTTTCCACACTCAATATGAGATCCTTTACTATTGTACAAGTACACTATGACAGTGTTTCCATTCTGCTGGTACTCTGCCTGATGCCCACAATTTTAAGAACAGTTGAGGCATGCCTATACTCACTGGTTTCAAGACACCTTTGGAAGTTCAGGTGGAATATGAGCAGGTCCATCAGCACATCCATTCCGTAACTTTCAGATGGCCTTTCGTACTTCCTTGACTGTCAATCAGAATTCATCCCTGGGTCTGTAGCCCTATGGTTTGCTAGGTCACGTAGCTCTGAATGGTCATCAGCAAGTGCGTGGTTCCACACGCCTTCAGAATGTGTTTTCCATCTGTCCAGAACTTTGTCTGCTGATGAACAGGGAGAAACATTTGGTTTTGTGATAGGAATGTTAAAAGACAGTTTATGACACCAGCTAAGCATGTGATAGCTCTGTAGGCAGGATGCAGATTGCTGTGCTTTAGGCTGTCCTCTGCTTCGCTGGCTAGGGAATTGATGTAGATCTCACGGCCACATTTTGCCATGACCTGGAAAATGCCTTTCAATTGTTTACATTCACGGATATCTCTCTGCTTGATATATTAGTTAAAAGGCTGAAGCATCCAAACACCTCTTTAGAAAGCCAAGGTTTCTTGTGCAACCATCTGAAGCTGATTGTTTCAGCTTCCTGCAGCATGATATAGCACTACATATACCACTCCAGATAATCTCTGTGTTGTCCAAAAGGGTTCTGAGATTACATATGTGATCTTCAGTGGCTTGTGTGCATTTTAACAGGATCCTTGGAAAGATGCTGGTGTTGTACTGGTGGTGGATGTCTGGCTTGTGAGCAGATGGAAGATGCTGTGAGAACTGAGTAACAAGCTAGTTTATGGTTCGCATTTCCTGCTGCTTCTGCATTGCCGACGACTCGCTGAAATATCACTATGGAGCAATTTCTGATGAGGATGCGGTCAGTTTCTTTCATGGCACGTTCATTGTTTGAAAACCAGGTCCAATGATGGTTATTGCAGTGTCTAAACCAGGAACCCATGACAGACAAGCCATCAGCCATACACAATGTCGGAAGTTGAGTGGTGGTGTCATTTGGGAAGGCCAAACCACAGGGGTTTATCAGGGTTTCATACCCAGTTTGATCACAGCCAGTCATAGCACTGAAGTCTCTGAGCACTAGCAGTGTGTCACATGGTGGAATAGACTGGATTTTTGCAGTTAGGTGGTAGTAGAATGTGTCCTTTTCCACAGGTGATGCAACTTCTTTTGGTGCGTAGGCCACAAGGACAGATAAATGTCCATAATGGTGTTGAAGCTGAGCATAAAGTAAGCATGAGGATTAAGGTCTGTGCCAGAGGTTGTCTAACAAGTGCCACACCTTGAGTACACTATGGACCATTGGAGTGGAGGAAGGTTGCTCCTTCTACAGTGACTTGATCACTTTTTGGCAGGTGGGTCTCTGTGATGCCAGTGATTATGAATCTGTAGCAGGTGAGCTGTTTGACAAGGGCTGTCTTGTACCCCATACTATTCAGTGTCAACACATTCCATGTGGCAACATGGAACGTGCCTCTGAGGTCTGATTTGGACTTCTGGGGAGTTAGGGCCATCTGGGCTGCACCTTCGCTGAGCAGGATTTGGTTCGTACCCATCACATGCCTGAGAAAAAATGCCCCTCCTTCTGGAGTTGGTAATAACTGGGGCTTTAACCCTTGTGCTTTTATCATAGTCTATCATGGCTGGCTGCCTGTTCATTTTGCTCAGCCTCCTTGGGACTTGGGAGACAGAGTTTCTTTTTGAGGGGCAAACCATCCCCATTTCCAGGAACTCTTCTGCCAGAGGCCATTGGTTCCTGAGGGCATGGATGACTATTTCGAAGATCTAGCTCCTCTTCCTACCTGTGCAGTTTGATGAGTGTTTAATCTACAGTCATAGCTCATCCACCTTCACCACCATTGGTTAACTTGACCCTCATCTGCTGGGTCCATCATTGGCCTTTGCTTGTCACCCTGAGCAGGGGCCCTTGTCGAGTGCTACTGACTGGAGCCAGTCAGATCCCAGGCTTACATGGGCAAGGATGTAGAGCATCAAACGCCGCTATTACACACGACTGGTAACAATAGTACGCTATTATTCTATGCGTACACAACCCACCAGAGGTGGCCAGACAAAGTTTGCCAACACGTAGATGCATTCTGGAGGTGCTTCTTTGACCATTATATTTAGTTAGTTTATATACACATACTGAGAAGACTAAATATTAAAAATAATGTAACATATCTGGAGAAACAGAATTAAGTCCTATCACCTGCTGCCCATGCTTAGAGAAGCTACTAAAGGGTTACCATAATTCCTCTTCCTTGAGTTCCAGATGAAGGGGAGCCACTGCTGGCCATGATTAGCATTCTACCCTCCCCCTCCACAAATCCCACAGAAGGTGACAGCATTGGCAGCTGCCTTGGGGAAGTATTCCACTCTGAAAAGTAAGATCAAAGTAAAATAAATTTATCTTAATCTCAGTGCACTATGCTACTCAACATCATCATCATCATCATCATCATCATCACTACTATTTATTAGTTGTATTACAATAGCACCAGCAGCCCCACATGAGATCGTAGACCCAGTAGTGCAAGGTGCTGTACAAACACATAGTGAAAGAAAGTTCCTACCCCAAAGAGCTTGCAGTCTAAATAGACAAGACAGAACAAAGGGCAGAAGGAGAAAAATAGGCAAAGAAGAAGATCTCACAGAGGATTAATTGTTGTAAGGATTAAAATATTAAAGATTGTAAAATGCTCAGATACTACAGTAATGGGAGCCATATAAGTAACACAGACAGAGAGAGAGAGAGAAAAAAAGTGAAGTGACTTAACCAAAGTCACAGAACAGGTCAACAACAGAACCAAGACTAGAACACAAGTCTTCTATCCACTGGACCACACTGCACCTCACAGCTATTTATTCAGCAGCATAGCACTTCCACTTTCCAAATAAGAGATCCATACAAGGCAGCTCCTCATGTGTCCCAGGCTGTGTAGCATGTAAATCACAAAGAGTCAATAATTAATACCTAGCTCTGATGTAGCATTTGTCATCAGTAAATCTCAAAAAGCTTTACAAAATAACCAAGATTTCATTGTCTCACACATGGTATCTCTCTGTAGCGCATGCTTGATCTGTGAATTCTGTCAGATGAGATAAAAAATTTCCCCATATCACATGAGATGCTTTAAGATGCCATTATTCTTACAAATAAGATGTCTATGTGGAATAATTTCAGACATGTCAACATACCAGTGGGAGATCTTCCACTTTCTAAGGATTAATCTTTTTGCAAAACTAAGGCCAATTATAGTAAATTTTTAAAAAGGATTTTGTAGTCACATCTCTCTGTCATCAAGTGACAGCTCTGATATGGAGGTTGTCAACCAGCACCTTCCATTTTTCACAGTTGTGACAGATTTGTATAGCTTCCACCCTCCTCTGGATATCAGTCCATCTGACAATATTTCTGAATAACTGGCTCTTTCTTCCTCTTCCTGGTTTGCCTGTGATCTTACCTGAGAGTATGAGTGCTGTTCTAGTCACTCTGCAATCAGCACGCAATATATCTGTGGACAGATGTCACTCTTTTACCGAGGGTCTCCAGTAATTGTGCTCTTTTTACATTCATCCTTCTCAGCACCTCATTCGTAGTTTTGGTTATCCCGCTAATTGTGGTCACATACTGGAAAAATCATGGAGTAAACATCCATTCTGACTCAGCCAGTAACTGATCATTTCATATTATTTCTAGATCATTTATAACACTAAGGGAAATATTACTAATATTAGGATATTGCCAAACAATGTGTCAAATTGCCAATCTAATTACCACACCACCAACACAAACCCTTATACAGTAGGACACATTTGGATATATTTTCAGCAATGCAATAAATTCTGTGTATTATTAAATGGTCATAATTTAATTTTAGATTCACTAGCATATGTAATAGTAGCATCATGCAATTTGCACTCTCTCTCAAAGCACACATATAACTCATATTTCCATCTATCTGGGGCATTTTCTAACAACATTTTTTTTAAAAAATCAGGAAGTTGAATACATTTACAGTGAAAAAATCATTTTGGCTTACAGTTTAACTGGCTATCTGTGTTTAGAATGCACAGCATGAAAACAATATTATGTTCAAGAAATTTCATTTGTGTACCTTTCTGGGAGACATTAAAGGGAAACATCACTTTGAGCAATAAAAGCCTTTGATATTTTCAAATAGTTAATGCTGTGCAATAAACAGTAACGTATCACAAATGAAATAACTTCAAAGGATCCATAGAAGCCCTGCTTTATTACCTTTGAAATGATGAAAAAATAATGAATGCATATTGGAACCATTACTCACCATTAATGGGATCTTAAGACTTATGGCAATTTATTACTTTCTTAATGTACTCTAGTTATAAGATTCTAAGTGTCAAACAGATAATGAAGCTAAATAATTTGAATTAACATCTGTAGTACAATAGCAGCAGCTGGTTTTTCCTCGTACACAATAAATTCAAATCTCTGCTTTCAAGCAGGAATACTGCAGGAATACTTGCGTCTGATGAAGTGGGCATTCACCCACGAAAGCTTATGCTCCAATACTTCTGTTAGTCTTAAAGGTGCCACAGGACCCTCTGTTGCTTTTTACAGATTCAGACTAACACGGCTACCCCTCTGATGCAGGATCTAGATAATTCATACACAAAAACTATGTTTAAGTAACTTTAGGGTTGTGATGCAAATCATCAAAAGCAAGCAGCATTTTGCATAGATATTGTAGCACATGTGATAAATGGCATCATGCACTGATATGGTGTGCTTATATGGGGACTGTTTTGTTCAGTGATCTGGAGGATGGCGTGGACTGCACCCTCAGGAAGTTTGCAGATGACACTAAACTGGGAGGAGTGGTAGATACGCTGGAGGGTAGGG
The DNA here is from genome assembly GCF_028017835.1 of Emys orbicularis. Lineage (NCBI taxonomy): Eukaryota > Metazoa > Chordata > Testudines > Emydidae > Emys > Emys orbicularis. The sequence goes on along the minus strand of NC_088689.1, from coordinate 23,803,006 downwards.
ATAGGATACAGAGGGACTTAGACAAATTAGAGGATTGGGCCAAAAGAAATCTGATGAGGTTCAACAAGGACAAGTGCAGGGTCCTGCACTCAGGACGGAAGAATCCCATCCACTGTTACAGACTATGGACCAAATAGCTAGGCAGCAGTTCTGCAGAGAAGGACCTAAGGGTTACAGTGGATGAGAAGCTGGATATGAGTCGACAGTGTGCCCTTGTTGCCAAGAAGGCTAACGGCATTTAGGGGTGTATAAGTAGGGGCATTGCCAGCAGATCGAGGGACGTGATCATTCCCCTCTATTTGACGTTGGTGAGGCTTCATCTGGAGTACTGTGTCCAGTTTTGGGCCCCACACTACAAGAAGGATGTAGAAAAATTGGAAAGAGTCCAGTGGAGGGCAACAAAAATGATTAGGGGGCTGGGCACATGACTTATGAGGAGAGGCTGAGGGAACTGGGATTGTTTAGTCTGCAGAAGAGAAGAATGAGGGGGGGGATTTGATAGCTGCTTTCAACTACCTGAAAGGGGGTTCCAAAGAAGATGGAGCTTGGCTGTTCTCAGTGGTGGCAGATGACAGAACAAGGAGCAATGGTCTCAAGTTGCAGTGTGGGGAGGTCTAGGTTGGATATTAGGAAACACTATTTCACTAGGAGGTGAAGCAGTGGAATGGGTTACCTAAGGAGGTGGTGGAATCTCCTTCTTTAGAGGTTTTTAAGGTCAGGCTAGACAAAGCCCTGGCTGGGATGATTTAGTTGGGGATTGGTCCTGCTTTGAGCAGGGGGTTGGACTAGATGACCTCCTGAGGCCCCTTGCAACCTTGATATTCTATGATTCTATGAATTTTGTATTTTAATTAATATGATTCTAAATTGAGTGTTGACAATAAGGTGGCATGGGTGTAATATCAATTATTTCCTTATTAGCTCTAGTTCTTGAAGCCCCAGGGGTACTGGAACTAGGGTGGCTGCCATACCCCCAACTTGGAGTAGTAACAACAAACACCAAATATAGGGGTTCCATCATCAGCATCCCCACTATAAAATTGTTCCACTACCCCTGTGAAGTCCCTTAATTAATTCCAGTTTCCAAGGTCAAATTACCTTCTTTTGACCATCATCCCTTTCCCTTTTGGGATCATTCGACACTTCAGAAAAACTTGGCTTTTCACAAAAGTTCATCATCAATATATTCTGAAGTGTTATTCCTATGTGAAAAAACCCTTGCCTTACCTAAAGGGACATGGCCAATACCCTATGGCAAAAAAAGAAGCAGAGGTGTCAGTCTTAATTTTGAACTCCACTTTGGCTGTTGGTGTCAGGACAGCGTGAATGCCATGTAAACATAATTCTGTAGGCTAATTTGTTTGATGGCAATCTTTGAAGATGAAAAATAATCCCTTAGAGACAAGAGTTGGCAGAATGATCCAACATGTAAAACAGAATAACCTTGATTATACAAATATCTGAAAAGCTATCATCCAAACCAAGTTCATGCCCTCCAATACACTCACTATATTTAAAATTCACTCAGTTATCCAAAACTTTGATCATATAAACTTATTTAATGTCTCCCAAGATGTTTGGATAACAGAGGTTATTATAGTGGACACATTTGCTGATTTTTCTTTAAAAGGACCCAATGGTGAACTTTTTACTCCTACTGATGAGCAGTTATTTTCCTGAGTAGCTGTATGACTCCAGTGCGACTAACTAAACACTGATGGGACTAAAGTGTTCACAATCTGGCTGTGAGTGTATATTAGAAAAGGGCAAATGTCCACATTTTAAAGAACACTCATAATTTTTGTTAATTGGCATCAGTGTTGGGTAATCTTGGGAGATGATTTTTGCAAGGATAGAATATGCACAAAAATTAAATGGCTCCTGGAACAAAGTGAATAGAGTTTGAGGTACACAAATAGAGTTGTGGAGGAAAGCTAGCACTGCTATTTCCTAAACTATACTTACTTTGTATATACATATTTCCAGCCCCTTTCTTAAGCACTAGAACTCACTAAATATATAACATTACTATAAAATACATATAGTGTGAAGTTCAGCCCTCGTGTAACTGGACAAAACCCTAATAAATTAGCGTGTCTACTTACATCAGGGTTGAATATAGCCTACAAAGAGAATATTAAAAACAAGAATATTAATCTGATAGAGGTTATGTAAGAGCTATTATAGCCATGCAGCATATTTTCTAACATTGTAAAACTCAGGATAATACCTTTGTAGCCTATTATAACAACCTGTAAAAAGTATAATTAGTTTTCAGGGGTTATATTGTAAATCTGTACTTTGATTGTTATGGCATGATCTGTATTAAGACTTACTCAGTCACCCTTTCTATCATGTCAGAAGTCCTCCTACGATATGACATAACAGCTACAGTATAGTCCACAATGACAAACACAAGTGCCTAATAGGGAGATATCTCTTTAAGAGCTCTATGGGGGGCAGGTAGGAATGAGTTGTGTCTGGGTCATTGTTGCTAGGCAGATCCACAATTAACACTCCACACTCAGAAGTTTTTGAAATTGGGTGTCGTAGTTTTGAGTATTCTCAATAGGTTCCCAGTAGCTGGACTCAGACTCCGTGAGGGAAGCTGCTTTACAAAAGGCCATGTGCCCTGTGTGGGTTGGGAGAAGCTGAGCCCAGGAGCAGAAAGCAGGTGGGTTTCCTCTAACTCTGAAGCATTTTGCAGCAGGTTAGTGATATCCTTAACCCTCCAGCAGGGAAGCCCTGGGAGTGTTAACTATAGAAAGGGGAAATTGCGAGGGAAAACTAATTTTTTATTTCAATTGTATCCTTGGAATGTTTGATTTTAGCCAAACTGTTTTAGTTAAATTGTCTCAACTAGTATGATTCACTGACTTCTCTTATTTGAATGTGATGATGGGGAAAGAATCACTTATATTTTGCTATTCTCAGTTTCTATTTTTCTTGTAACAGGTTTTTTAAAATCTATATAATTAACTGAGTGGTTGGTTACGTAGTTAACTGACTAGTTAACTGAGTGATTTCAGCAGAGGAGGAGGAGAAAGAGTCTGCATGGATTCCAGCTGAAGATTTCTCCAACCAAGTGGAGGGAAGATGTTGCAGTGCTTTTGACTCAGCAGACTGTGTAGATTTTGGTGATCAAAAACCACATGAACTCAACCTAAGCTTTTGGGAACTCTGAGTTACTTCTCACTGTGTTTCTGTGGGGCCTGACCTGTTTAGATTAAATTGGTTTTCTGTATTTATGCTTATGTATAACTGTGAAGATAATGCATGTGGCTTATAAATTAGCCATGTTATGTTGTAAAAACTAAATTATTATTTCTTTATTATAAGATTATATAAAGTTAATACTTAAGAATTAAGTTAATTCCTTTTGTTCTTTTGGCCTTGATTGTGGGGAGGTTGGCCCTGTGCAATTCATGCTGAAAATCCTCAATGACTGAATTCTGCGTCTCCATGTGCCTTTCTGTGGGAGTTGTTTTTAGGCACTAGGAGAAGGGCAGTGAAGTAAACTCTAGCCCACCCAAAGGTTACACTAGCATGCATGCTGCCTCCTTACGGCCCAAAGCAATTTACTCTCTGAGGGACGGACTGCAAGAGACAAAGTTCCGGAATGACTGAGAGCCAGAAATCTGCAAAGGAAATGATAGTGTAGTATATTTAAACTACTAAAGGCAAGTGGAAATCATGAGCATGATAAACCAAATGCTACATTATAGAAACACAAAGACCATCCCTGCTTTAGCTTGGGCCAGATCCTGGCACTCAATTCACCACTCTAATAAAAATGGCCAATAAATCTGGGCAGCTGAGGAATCCCTGGGTGGTATACAACTGACATAACGGTCCCTACACCACGGCCTTGAAGCACCTGGCTTTGTGGGCATGACAGAAGTATTGCAGAGGTGGAGAGAGTATGGCTAGAGCACTACTGTATTTTGGCAGTCCCTGGCAGCAAGGTGCTGTTACCAGCTAGGTCACCCTGAGGCAGAGGTGAAAGTAAGCTGGTCCGGTCCGGTAAGGCGTACCAGCAAGAGCCAGTAGGCCGTGCCGGACTGGACCGGCTTCTGCGGCGGTGATTTAAAGGGCCCAGGGCTCCAGCCGCTGCAGGGAGCCCTGGGCCCTTTAAATCCCTGCCAGAGCTCCGGCAGCCGGGCTCCCGCGGTGATTTAAGGGGCCCAGAGCTCCACGGCGGCCAGAGCCCTGGGCCCTTCAATTTGCCCCTGAGCCCTGGGGCTCCCAGCCACCTCTGCACCTGGTAGCTCCGGGGTGATTTAAAGGCCCTGGGGCTCCCAGCCACAGCCAGAGCCTCAGGGCCTTTAAATTGTGAAAGGCCCTGCCTCTTCCAGTTGAGGCCACGCCTCTCCCGGTTAGGCCACACCCCCGTTCAGGACTCCGGCGTACTGGTAAGTCCTTTAAGTTACTTTCACCCCTGCCCTGAAGTTGTTCTCCCTTATGCCAGGAGCTGAAAGTCCTTCAGAATTGGTTAGGAATGAGGAATAAGATTAGCTGAGAGTCACCTTTGCCTGTCTCCTCTCCCCAGGATTCTGAACCAATGCAGCTTAGCTGGACCCAAGGATTGGGACCTGAACTGAAGCCAGGTCCTCAAAAGTGTTCATTATAGAGCAAAGACCACCTTTGCATCCCCCTTCCTGAGCTGCACTGTTCTCTTCAGTCATAGCCAAAGATCTGGGCCACTAACTATACCTTGGATTTCAAGGCTCTTTTTACAAAAGTAACTCTTTTCCAGTCATGAAAATCAAAGCATCTGAAAACCACTCACTTTTATAATTTAAAAATATTTCAATAAAACAGTCGATGGTATTTTTTCATATTTGGTAATTAAGTTAAATCTCAGCTGAGAGTCAGGGTGCCAGGTTTCAGCTTCAAGTGAAAATAAATAGCTGAGTTATAAAGCCCTAAAAATAGGAATTCAAAATACAATCACTGACACAACCTTCATTTGGGCCCCTACAGTATTATAAAAGACATTTAGCAAACAACAAGGTAGCTAATGATGCAGTAAGCATTTTCATACAGCACTCAGAGACAATTCACCACTCATAATTAGAGCATTACTAGAGGCATCAACTGTCTAGCATGCCTGAAAAACAAATGTCACCTGCTTCAAAATATGGTAGTGATTCTAGTCAGCTTATGTGCAAAGCTTTAACTGTCATAGGAAGAAAATAATACAAAAATATTATGCTAATGACATGGCTCACATCTTGTTTTGAAACATCACAGAAATTTGGAAGAGGTCTGTTTTTCAGTGTCATTTATTGAACTTTATAATAAGCTTTATAATAAAATGAAGGTACAAATGTTTTGTCCATCAAACCATGAGCAAATAATATAAAGTATATAATGTGCTGGCTAACGGCCCTATTCATCTTATTGCAAAGGTTGAGTAGGTGTGAGGAATACAGAATAAGTTCCTAAATTAGTATGTGTATCCTGTCTGGGATAGAATGTCAGACCTGTTCAGCTGGTTGATGCTATGTCACCCTCTACTGGTGGATGACCAAGTATATGAACCTCACACTGCTACAGCTAATTGAGTTACACAAGCCAGAATTGGAAAAGCCATATCAGGTCCTCTCATTCATTTTCCTGGCATATACTCAAATTGCAAATTTTCAGTAAAATTTCGTATACTGATTTTAAGCTAATATAAATCTGTGACATTTGTACAATTATATGCAGTACCAGCACAAATTTATTAAAGTGCTATGATCAGTATAACATTTTCACATATTTTTTAAACATTCACAGAAGTGACAAGAATTCAGAAAGCCAAACTTGCATTAGTCATCTGGAACCAATGGTACCTCACGTTTAGATGATAAAACAACCAAAGAATAATTAGCAACTCTGATACAAATATACCTATATATATTTCCTTAAATTCCCCTAAGGGCTAAATTGTGGTGTTGAGCCATAGTCCTCCATAGGGGAAAGTGTAGAGGCGCACTACCCAGTCAGAACTTCTAGAAACGTTGTGTTTGAGGTGTGTCGTACTGTGCCACTTCTACACCCTCTAAAAGGTAACTGTTGTGCTCCAAGTGAGACCAGCACCCCTTTGGAAAGACTATACCTTCTACAATAGGAACCAATCAGACATAGCCCTTATCCTCCCTGAGCACAAGGAAAGTGATTATACTTGTGCAGAGGCTCACGGCTTTGTGCAGCCTTTTCCCTCATACCCATGCAGGGAAAGTGCAATAATATCTAAAAGTGAGAATTCAGGACATTCATAACTTTACCCTCCTCACAGACTGTTTACTTATACTCAATTTCTTCAGGAGCCTGACATCAGAAATGAGATATTTGTTTATTTATATTGCTCTATTTCTCCATGAGAGGCAATGGACCCTCCTGAGGAGAACTAGTGAGCCCTTGGGATGCTCCACTCCTGTCTTGAGGAACTAATCCATGGTGACAATCAGGGTCCAGACACCCCCCAAGGGGAGAACAGGGGGCCTGAACCCCAAAGAATAAGCAGCTGAATCGACTGGTGGTATACAATGGTATTGTGTATAAAATGTGTTGAGTAAGATCTTTTATAAAAGTTTGTAATGTTCTGAACTTGATGGTCATTATTGGATATGCATACAGACTGTGGTTATGAATCTCTGTATTTATATATATAGAATACTATGTCTATGACCTGTACAACAATTTCAAATATACCTCACACCAGGGAAGGGCTCCTTCCAAGTCAGATATTTACACAAAACCAGATGAACATAAGGATCCCTGGTACAACCCAGGAAAAGCAAAATGACAGACCATTACAGTTAATGGGAAGACATTGAGACACCCCGGCTACCAAGTTGAGCAGGAGCTTCTCCCACTCTGAGTAACCATGAATCACCATATTTAAGAGAGTGAGAAAGGAGGGAAAAAACCTCCTGCAAACCCTTAAGAGAGAAGGGGTTTGAAATGAAGGCTATCCAGTACAGAGGGACAATCTTGAGGGTGGGGTGCAGTCTGTGAACACTGGGTCCCCCATTAGGGCTATGGGACATGCTGGGAAACTGTTCAGAGGCAATAGAAAAGGTTGAGGTATTAGAAAAGGGAGTTTATCTAATATAGAAGTGTAAAGCCTGGTTGCGTCTTTATGTTTATTTTCTGCGTAACTTGTAGGTGTTTGCTTTTCCTTACTGTTTCAGCTTTGAAGCTGTGGTTACACAATTGAATAAACTTTGTTTATTTTTACTCCAAGCAGGTCTCTGGTGTGCGGACTGTGTATGCCAAAGTGAACTGGTAACGGAGGAAGGTTTTTCACACTTTGGGGGGCGATGAACCAAAGCGGAAAAGTCTAAGTGTCTGGTAATTAAGAACTTGGGGAGCTGGATTTGTGGAGACTTGGGAGCAGAAGGGCTACAAGGAGTAACTAGGCTGGTGGAAGCCAGAGTGAGACTTTTATGCTTATGGGCTGGCTACTGGTGCCAGGGCTCTGAGTCATAGCAGCATAACATTAAGGCACCTAAAGTTCCAAAGCAGGTGATGATAGAACCCCTTACTGGTCTAGGTGATCCCCAAAATGTCACAAACATCATTATGACACAAGTGGGGCTGGAGGGAAAAGCAAGGTTTGAGGGGAAACCAGGATTTGTTCTTAGTTTGACATAATTTCCTGTGTAAAAACTTCTTAAACACTCATATGCACCTTTCAGGAGCTCATCCAACCACTGAGGTGTAGGTGACTTCTGGGTACTCTTCTGGCTCGGTCAATCTGTTTTTTCACTTCAGCACGTGGGTATTGTAGTTTTAAGAATGCTTGATAGAGATCTTGTAGGTGCTTGTCTCGGTTTGAGGGATTGGAGCAAATGCGGTTGTATCTTAGAGCTTGGCTGTAGACAATGGATCGTGTGGTGTGTCCCGGATGGAAGCTGGAGGCATGTAGGTAAATATAGCGGTCAGTAGGTTTCCGGTATAGGGTGGTATTTATGTGACCATCGCTTATTAGCACAGTAGTGTCCAGGAAATGGACCGGTTGTGTGGACTGGTCTAGGCTGAGGTTGATGGTGGGATGGAAATTGTTGAAATCATGGTGGAATTCCTCCAGGGCTTCTTTTCCAGGGGTCCAGATGATGAAGATGTCATCAATGTAGCGCAAGTAGTGTAGGGGCGTTAGAACAACGCTTCCTTAGCTCTCATCCCCTAAGTTAGCCATAAAAATGTTGGCATACTGTGGGGCATACAGATTGACAGAGCCAGAAGAGTACCCAGAAGTCACCTACTACAAGACAGGCCCAACAAAGAAAATAACAGAACGCCACTAGCCGTCACCTTCAGCCCCCAACTAAAACCTCTCCAGCGCATCATCAAAGATCTACAACCTATCCTGAAAGATGATCCCTCACTCTCACAGATCTTGGGAGACAGACCTGTCCTCGCTTACAGACAGCCCCCCAACCTGAAGCAAATACTCACCAGCAACCACACACCACTGAACAAAAACACTAACCCAGGAACCTATCCTTGCAACAAAGCCCGATGCCAACTCTGTCCACATATCTATTCAAGTAACATCATCATAGGACCTAATCACATAAGCCATGCCATCAGGGGCTCGTTCACCTGCACATCTACCAATGTGATATATGCCATCATGTGCCAGCAATGCCCCTCTGCCATGTACATTGGCCAAACCGGACAGTCTCTACGCAAAAGAATAAATGGACACAAATCTGACATCAGGAATCATAACATTCAAAAACCAGGAGGAGAACACTTCAACCTCTCTGGTCACTCAGTAACAGACCTAAAGGTAGCAATTTTGCAACAGAATAGCTTCAAAAACAGACTCCAACGAGAAACCGCTGAACTTGAATTAATATGCAAATTAGACACTATCAACTTAGGCTAGAATAGAGACTGGGAATGGCTGAGCCGTTACACACACTGAATCTATTTCCCCATGTTAAGTATTCTCACACCTCTGGTCAAACTGTCTGTAATGGGCTATCTTGATTATCACTACAAACGTTGTTTCTCTTAATTAATTAGCCTCTTAGAGTTGGAGGACAACTCCCACCTTTTCATGTTCTCTGTATGTGTATATACATCTCCTCACTATATGTTCCATTCTATGCATCCGATGAAGTGGGCTGTAGCCCACGAAAGCTTATGCTCAAATAAATTTGTTAGTGTCTAAGGTGCCACAAGTACTCCTGTTCTTTTTGTGGATACAGACTAACACGGCTGCTACTCTGAAACCTGAATATTTGCTGTTTTCCTGTGTGTGGGTCTGAGTAGACTCACTCATTTGGAAAATTTGTTCATCCAATGACTTTCTTTTCTTCCAGCTCAACAAGGCTATTAAAGCCAAAGGCCCTGGATTCTATCCCCTATACCCAATGAACAACTACTGTAACCAATCTGTGGCTATAAAGAACAGAAGCTAAATTTACTGGGTATGTCACACATGTGGCACTAGGGATAGAACACAGGAACAGTAAAGGGCCAGATCTCCAGCTCTCATAAAATGACTTCAAAGGACCTCTGCCAGTATGCAGCTGCTCAGGGTCTGGCATTGATTCCAGAAATACAGATTTGGTAACACTTCAGCTAATGGAGAATCTATTTGATTAACTAGAGTAGCATATTTTCCAAAACAAGATTGGACTAATAGAGTTAGAGTTATTTGTGAATGGTATCAAAAAAAATAATCTTTGGATTTAATAGATTTTACATTATTTTTCTGATCTCTCCTTAGCAAAAAGGTGACAAGGGAGATATTACACCCTACAAGACATTTTTAGCAAAATGTACAACAACTAATTGTATTAAAGGAGGCTATGGTTTTCATTTACAAACACCTTCAACAAAAATAGAGAGAGTATACTGAAAAAAACAGATAAGGGAGTCTAGCTATTTTGTAGTGGGAATACTGGAAGAAGTGGGTTTATTAACAATGTAGCAAACTTGTGATTGAGTCAATATCATGGCATTTTTCAAAGTATTTGGCTCACACAATTCAGTGAAAAGTCAATTGACTCTCAGAATATTTGTTTTGGAATTGAGAGAAATCCATAGTAAAATTAATAGTGGTCCTTTATTTGCAGACAGCTTTGTACTGCAGGACTTGCTAAACACTATCACCACTTTTACTACTTATACTTAGTTGAAATTTGCTTGTGGTTATTAATATTCCCTAACTATTGAGAAATTCTTTGCCTCCTTTTTAAAAAGTTAACTAGTATTTCAGCAAAAACCCAACTTGCTATGTAGTTGATAACTACTGATGGCCTTGCTTAAAGCTTCTTGTAAATCTATAAACATGCCAGCTTAGTTATATTTTTGGATGAGTAACCTTCACAAAAGCTTCATAACTGAGTGATATATCTAAACATTTTTAGAAGAAATTAATTATTCCATTAATTTATTTACCAAAGGGGAATAGGAACTATGAGTTTACTTACACCAACTCAAACAAAACATCCCAATCAAAAGTAATCCGGATGAAAAATCTGATAGATATATTAGGGTAACAGGTTTTCTTGAAGGTGCTGTATGAGAAGTGACACTACTAAAAGAGACCATCCATGAGAGACAAATAAGGAAATATATAATGCCTGACTCAGTACAATTTTCATTTGTATAAGATGATGGTTCTGAATCTTACCCTCATGTATCTGTTTGCATTTCACACAGTGTAAACATATCATACTCTGTGTAAAATTAAAAACACACAATCACTTGGGTTGAAAGGAAGTTAGAGTTACTAAAACTGCATGTCATACATGGAAAATATTGTGTAAGCTGTATTGCCTTTAAAGGACCTGATCCAAAACTTACTAAAAATCAATGGAAGGACTCCCATTGACTTCAATGGGCTTTGGTTCAGGCCCAAAGAGCACAGTGGATATACTTAATGGGCCAGATCCATAGCTGCATCCAGTGATTGCTCTGTGCATCTGGAAAGGGTTGGAGGAGGTGTAGAGATGCCTAGACTACCAGCACAACACAGAGCAGCCTTTAGTCTACTCTAGCAAGTGCTGACTGCCACCCAGCCCAAAGGGTGGTTACTGCTCCTGGGAAACACTGGAGTACAAGGATTTGTGAACACTTCTTCCCCTAGCCACAATACTTGTTCTAGCCATAGGAGGTTAAGGATGGAACTGCTATGGTGGTGCTGTACCACCCAAAGTTCTCTGAAACAAAGGAGGCTCCCCTTCCTCTGGCCAGTTAGACCAGCTTTAGTGCAAATCTGCTGCTGTGGAGTGCCACAGAGTTGCTCTTTTGGAGGATCTGGCCAATTTTGTCCAGCCAGCTACTTGTCTACAGAGACTGCAATCAATCCCATAAATACCCCGATTCTTCCTTCAGACTGCATGAAAATTATAAATGAAATTTAGTATTAGAATGTAGCTCAAAATAAATTATCGTAGAATACAGAGCTTTACAATTGGTTACTAAAGCTGTAGTTCAGAAGATTGCAAAAAAGATAAGTACTCTGTTTTGAGTTATAGTGGTACTACGGAAGTGTCACAATCTGCCCGCTAGCATCCGCCAAAATAAAGCAATTTAATATAGCAATATACATATGTGCACAATGCATACATATCCATATATATGAGCTAGTCACACACATACATTTTCAATTTAGTTTTGAGCCATTTAATATCCTCCATTAGAGTTAAACTAATTGCATTCAAATATTCCATTACATTTTTGTTGATAAGAAAATCTCTAATTGAATAATAAATTCAGGATCTCAAATGACCACTTGTACCACAAAAAAGGGCAGATTTCTAAATGCTTTTTTAAAATATAAATTTCTTCACAAACACTTGAAACTTTAGCTTATGCTAGGTGTGATCTTTATAAATGAGACTCTGAACTGGATCGCTGAAGCTAAAGCCATATGTACCATAGCTGATGTGTAAGAGACAGATCTTGTAAACAGCTATGCACATCAGTAACTTTATTTATGTGAGCAGCCACAATGAAGTAAATTGGACTATTTACATGAGTAAATTAATCATGTGAATAAATGTTCACAGGACTGGGTCCTAATTATGTAAAATATAATGCTATATAAATGTTAAGTATTATTATGTTTCTGGAGATCAAAAATATCAGACTGTTGTACCAAGGTCCAAATGTGGGAACCTGAATAAGGGACACAATAAAACCTTCAGTACCTTGAACTTCAAAAGATGTGGGATTTCTCTAACAAAATTAATATTGAACCTAATCATGCAAGTGAGATAACACCCAACGTGTATGTGGTCTGGAGGTAAATGTGAACTGAAACAACAAGGGACATTTAGTCCTTACTAGTAATATAAGAGGCATGGTAAAAATAGCATTTAATCAACCAAATGATATTGTAGGCTGTGAAGGCCAAATCACTCACAATTTAATATATATATACACATATATGAAATTACAAAGATCATTCTATATATAGATTTTATACATATATAAATCTATATATAAAATCTTATCATGTACACCATCTTTCCTCTTCCATTGCCTGTCTGATGTTACTGCCTTCCATTTGCAGTGCATGCTTTTATGTCTCTTTCTTGCTCTACCACCAGTTAGTCTTCAGTGATGGTTTTTCACAGTAGCCCAGTGCACCAGCTCTGCAGCAATTTTTCCCCCCTGACCACAGACTCTTAGCATGGTCAGAAATGCTAGAGAATATTTACCATAAAGTTCAATGTTTTGTATATTTGAAACTTCCAGCTTCCAGCTTCCTGCCTCCCTTAGTAGTACCTTACTTCTTCAGTAGCTTTATTGAAATTAATGGGATTGCTCAAAAACGTTGGCAGAATGTGGACCTAAATACTTTTAAATCCCATTAACATGAGACCTTGTATATCCTAAGTTGCAGCCCAGAGCAAAATTTTTATAGCTGCGTTAAACCTATGGATTTTTAATGGGAATGTTGAACAGCAACACTTTGCTGTAATGGATATGAAGAACAGAACATCTAGGAGTTGATAAGGTCAGTGAAAAAAAATGGTTGTAATTTTCTCATGTTTAAGCTATTGTGCCCGATGTTACCTTATGACAAATCAGCTACCATGGAGGTCCAGTTTGTGCAAACTGCTCTTTAGGGAAGGGAGCATTTTAGTATTTCTTAATGAGATATTGGATCATTTGAGAAATATTATATCCCAAGGAACAACAGAACAATTAATTTAATCTCATATCATAGTAAAAGAGAAGGTTGCAGCACATGTTTATTTGTGTGGAATAATAAATCAAGAGAAGCCCAAAGCAGCATTTGTGGTCTGCTGCTTTGAAACTAGAAAGCTTGCAGAGTAGTTGGGCTCATTTAATAATTTATCACTATCTCTTGCTAAAACCAATATAATGAATTATTTTAAGTCTTGGTAATGTTAAAGTGTCAAATTGATTTGGTGTTAAGAGGAAAAAGTTAGAAGAAACCTGGTAGCCCACAGGGGGTGGGGGGAAGCACAGTTTGACCATTTTCCCCTAGGTAAGAATTCCTTTAATTGAAGAATTTGATGAGTTTTGTTTTTTCACAGATATTTTCTCTAGTAGGTAATTAGTATGATACCGTATATACCTTTGAGTCTAGTTAAAGTATAATGTAAAGTTTATAGATCACATTCTTTCAGTATTAATAATTAAATACTTTTTGTCACAAACTGAAATTACTTTCAAGTTGAACTCCATATAGGACAGGATTCACTCCTCATGTACTGACTCAAGGAAAGCTCAATCCTTAAAAATACTTATACTGGGCCTGATTCGTCTCTCTTGTACACCAGTTGTATACCAGTTTAACTCCATTACCTTCAGTGGAGTTCCTCTTGATTTACACCAGTGCAAGGGTTTGATCCAATGTCCACTGAATTCAGTGGAAGTTTTTCCATTGACTACAATGGACATTGGATTAGGCCTAATTAACTTTCATCCAAGGAGCTCAAAGTATTTCTCAAATATTAAGAACAAAATCTGCTCTCCAATATAATAGACAGCTCCCATCAATTTGTTCATGGTTATCAAAGGGAAGAATTTGGTCCTAACTAAGCCGCCAGTGATCAGGGGGAAGGAGGAGGATGATAAATTGGACATATTTACATTAAGGACTGGTAAACTGAGTCTGATGTACAGAGAGGTTATTTTCCTAGAGTTGCACAGCCAGCCATTGACCAATGGGTGTTCTGATTCTTATGCACTTGCTCGAAAGCACTTTTACAAGCAAGACACCAAATTATTTTAATCCCTCTTCTCAATGGTATTGAGTTTTCCTCTCAATGGGTTATATCCAAAGGACAGTTTCCATTGACTTCAGAGGCTTTGGAGCAGACCCTATGTAACTAGTAAGTGACGTTGCAGTTTATTGCATGTTGACTTGTTTCCCTCCCAAAACAGTTTGGGCTAGATTGTATTGTGCCCATGACGGCATATGGGAATAAAGCAATTCTGCTAGAAACATATGTTTTCCTGTTTGCTTAAATGACTAATGATATAAGTGGTTTAAAATATGAATCGTGAAATGTAAGCAGGAGGCAAATTGAGAGTGGAGGGAAATCCATTTTCTTATTGAAATGTATAAATAGAGACATTAGCTTAATATATATTCCTCCCCCAAAAGTCATTAACTTTGAGTTAAGTATGATAGACCTGCTATCCCATCAATGCAAACTGTATAAAACAAGGAAATCAGCAGTTAAGTCATTCAACGCCTCAGCTACACTCCACTACATTGTTTCATACCCATGTCTAAATGGTGAATGTGGTAGTGGAGTAGAGAAGCGGAGCTGGGAGCAGGGATGTGGGTGATGGGAGTTTAATGAGGGGTGGTGCTGTGGGGCAGGATATATATACAGGATGACCAGATAGCAACTGTGAAAAAACAGGACGGGGGTGGGGGGTAATAGGTGCCTATATAAGAAAAAGTCCCCAAAAACAGGACTGTCCCTTTAAAAACGGGACATCTGGTCACCATAAATATATAGCAACATGTAAGGGAGTGAGCCTGAGCAGTGTTGTGGGGGCATGGGAGAAATTTGCGTGCTTTTGAGAGATGTGGAGATAAGGCACATCAGGGTTGTCTGTGGGCAACGTGGGGAAAAGTGGAATGTTAGCTGGTAGTGCCTGGGGAGAAGTGGAGTGCGACTTGGTTCCCCCAATCAGGCCACCCATGCAGCAGGGCTCTCCACTGCTCCACAAACAACTGTGTGTTTAATTTTAAAAGTTCAAACTGCCTATGTCTGAGATGTGATCAGAATGTCTGTGTGTATATGTGAGAAGGATGGTAGGAGGGAGTGAAGTCAGAAGTTTGTAGGATCTGTGGTTGTTTAGCTAGAGGAACCCAAAGGAATGTGAAGAAAACAGGGCAAAATTTCAAAATGGGGAGCATCTTCAAATATTTCTACTGGAAATGACAGTAAATATTACTCTGAAAATGTATATAGAAAACTAAAATTTCCTCTGAAGATTTGGTGAGCCAAATCTGGAAGCTAACTTCAGCATTTTAAGTGTGAATCAGATGACTTTTAGACCTAGTTTAAGTGGTAATCTTAACACAATGTTAACTATAGTGTTGGTACCAATGTCTCTTTAGGAAATAGTGGGGAATAAGAGGGTAAACTCATTAGATGTTCAGTTCAATTCTCTGGCAAGGAAAACTGACTCTTATAAAGAAGTAATGTATTTATCCATTGTGTCTCTGGATGTTTCTTATTATATTTTTGAAGGTCCTAAGGTCTGGTGAAGAGAAGAGGGAAAGACGGTAAAGGGAAAGCTCCTTTGAACTTATCAGTGGTAGTACATACCTTAGGGATGCCCTGCCAAATGTGATTTCAGCTACAGCATCTGAGAGGAGTGGGATTGACAACAGTGATGTTTTTCAACCAACTCAGATCTCATGCAACAAGTAAAGGTGGATTAAATGAGGTCTCTATTGTAAATTAAAGGTAGGCTTTCCTGGATAAATGTTGTAAGCCAGTTAAAACATATTGTACAATGTTGGAAGATGCAATTTTTCTTTATACTTTAAAAGTGGACAATTTTCATGACTCATTTTCATAAACTAAAATCTCCTGTGGAGTTTAGTGGGAATGCTATAGCACCTCTGGGTAAGACTCTAGAAAAGTGGGGCGAGAAATGCAATAGTAGGTAGTAACTTAGACATAAGAGATAATGGACAAATTGAAGAGGAAAAATTAAAATCTGGACATTTATAAATATGCAGTTTCTTAGGGGAAAACACACAACTCCTGTCCCACTAAATTATATAGAGAGTATCTGAAGTATGGGGATTCACACTAGAACATTTTGCTCCTATGGTAAAGGCATTTTTTTTAGCAGCAAAATAGTACAGTGGCTGGGGCACTAGGGTGGGATTCCAGAGAGTTGAGTTGTTTTGAGGTCCGCCACTGACCTTGAGCAAGTCACTTCCTTCTCTGTGCCTCTGTTTCCCTTACACTTTGTCATGTCTATTTAGATTGCAATCTATTCAAGGCAGGGACTGTCTTTCACTTTGTGTTTGTACAGTGCCTAGAACAATGGGGCCTAGAACTGGGTTGGGGCTCCTAGGTGCTACCATAATGCACAATAAGCAACTTCTTGCCAGATAAATTCAAAATAGAAAAACCTGTAGACCTGAGCAAAAGGACAGTATCTTATGAGAATGGGCTGGTGAACTCTCAGCATATGTTAGTGACTGCCCTAGAAAGCACTGGATCAGACCATGTTTGGGGGGATATATTCCTCATAGCTTTTATTTTCTCTTTTAGTAAAGAAATATTTGGTTTGTGCAAAAATAAGCTGTTTTGATGGTGAAAATATTTCTGTTCCACAGACAGCATGGAATTCATGACAGTGATTTCTGCTGTAGGCTGTTTTGTGCAATGAGAGTTCTTAACATGTCATGCAGCACAGTCACAGTTATGTCGTGAACAAAAGGGGAGATGTGCATGTGAAGACTCTCAAGGAGGAAGAGTAACTTTCTTAGACTCTGGCACCTCTTGAACCAGTGGAAACTAACCTCCTGAAAGGAGCCTCATCCACTCCCATGAGATACTCCAGAGGCCCCACAAAGTCACGGGACCTCCTGGTCAACCTTCTCCTGGCCATGGCTAAAACAGCCATCTATAAAACCAGGGAGAGGAGGTTGGCCGATGGAGACTCCTGTGACTGTGAGGCCTGTTTCCGATCCTCTGTCCATTCACGTATCTGGGCAGAGTTCCTCTGGGCGGCGTCCACTGGCTCCCTGGACGCCTTCGAGGAGCAGTGGGCGCTGTCCAGGGTTCTCAGCTCGGTGTCCCCATCAGGCTCCCTTCTTTTGACCCTTTGACCGCACTCCTGTCCCTGTTATTTCATTACTTGTCCCCTGGAATCATTTGGTTTCTAGGTCCTGTAGATCCTCGCCTTAGGCTGGGGGGGCGGTCCTTCAGCAGTGGGCGGGCCTTTGTCCGCCCACTTCCCGGAACCCAATAGGAAGATACTCCAGGTGACTCAAAAAACCCCTAAGGTCAATGATATTAAAGCCTGTTCCTGCTGAGAGATCTAATGAAACCAGCATGACTATTGTCTGAATTCGTTGCCAGACTAAACCATACCTAAAACCAAACTGGTGGTGATTGAGGACATATATAACCAGGACCCCGTGCAATCCACTATTCCTCAGCCACAGGATGTGTCAGAGAACCCTGCCTTGGTAGGGTTTGAAAAAATTATGTTTTTATTCCTCATGAAGGGAACTTTAAAAATCAGAATTGCTGTCTTCCCGAGTCTGCAGACAGCCTGAAAAAATCGTTCCAAAAAGTGTCAATTGCTCCATTCATCTCAATGGATTATTAATGCTGAAAGATCGATATCAGAATTCAAACACTGACCGAACTTTGTCACTACTGGTCATATTAGCAGAATATTAGACAGCTAATAGCATTTAGTCCACTATCCTAAACTGCCTCCCAGGACTCCCCCGGTGCCAAAACCCACAAATTTACCCTGTTCAGCTACCAGAACATCCAGCTGTCAACCCCATCCCACCTTATAACATCTATGATGCAATAATGCACTCATAACTGAACAAAAATCTGTGACACTCAAAAGCATAACAAATTATATTTAATATATCAAAAAATGACACAGCACCACTGTACTGGTTATACTATTCACAGTATGTTTAATCATTTATGAACCCTGACGCTGCTCTGAGTTGCACCAGAGGCTGATTTGGCTTGGGAGATTGTAAAAATTGCATAGGAGCACCTTTGTTCCCTTCTGTGAGTGGAGCTCAGCTGGCCTCAAGGAGCTAGCCAAGAGCTTCTCTTTAACAGTGAAGTGTGTAACATATAATGCATCCACCACATTTTTTCATGTTCTTTTGTGTAGAGCAGCAATGAATGGATGCAACTGTACAGTGCCATATAGGCTGAAAAGATATTCATTTAACGAAAATATCACTTTCAGCTGAGTTGTGGTTTTAAAAAATGACCCTGGTTGTACTCCCTTGTGTGTGAAATTCAAAGCCATTTGTTAACCAGCTGGTGGCAGTGTTTTCATTAGAAAAAGATAAAAGATATTACTTTCATTTTTCTCAAAACCCACTCTATCAGATATTAAAGTGGAAGCATCTTAGTTGCTAGGTTTCTCCCATGGAAATTCTGAGAACATCCTTATGAAAAATAAAAGTACTCATTCATTGCTGAGGAACCGTCTGCTTTTAATAGTTATATAATGCAAGGAAAGAAAAGACACGGCTTTGTTTCTTTTCAAGCTAGGGTGTTAATGCAGACTGAATGCTGATTTGTTAGAAGGAGCCTCTCTTTTCCTGCGTACATTAGTTTAGATTTTGAACAGAGATGTTAAGAACAAGATAAAAGCATGACAGATATAATATTGTTTTCTATCCAGTACTATGCATTGTGTTTTGAGAGAGAGAGAGAGAGAGAGAGAGAGAGAGAGAGAGAGAGAGAGAGAGCGCTTCTTGAAAAGGAGAGCATTGTAACAGTCTCTTCCCATCACCAAACATTTAACAATGTCATGTTCCTATCACTGTCCTGCCTCTTAAATACAACCAGATCCATAGCAATAGCTGGGGGGCAGAGGGAAGAGGGGGAGAAGTCTGAGCTATATTTATGCCATACACTAAAAAGCTATAAAATTACTCAGCAAATCACACACAAAATACAGACAATTCTGTCTGGAAATGGCATCCAAATGTCAGACCTGCTCTAAGGTACCAATAATACCAAGATAACCATGACATATGTATTGACTTTCCATCCTGGAATTACACTGCATTCCTGCTGACAAATACCAAAAATACTAAGTGATAGGTGAAAGATATGCTGACCTCTCTATTTGAGAAAAGCATCATACTCCTATTGTGAAGTATCAAATATATGAGAGCCATGGCATCTGCACTATCTCCATGTGGTAACAGCATCTGATTTCTTCACAAATGTACCCAACATTGATGTCTATGTATGTCAGACACACATACCTCTAT
Source organism: Emys orbicularis (assembly GCF_028017835.1). Lineage (NCBI taxonomy): Eukaryota > Metazoa > Chordata > Testudines > Emydidae > Emys > Emys orbicularis. The sequence continues at coordinate 23,783,538 of NC_088689.1, read as the reverse complement.
GTCTGGGAATAAGGTCACATTATAAGGAAGAATTAAAAAGGCACATGCACCATCACTATTAAATTGTATATAGTGACTTGGGCTTTGATCCAGCAAAGTACTTAAACACATGTATATATAAGCACATGAAGAGTGGGGAGGCAATGTGGTCTAATGCATAGGTTACTGCACCAGCATTCCGGAGACCTAACTTCTATGCCTAGTGCTGCCTGCCTTGTCTGTTTAGATGGAAATTATTCAGGTTTGAGACTGCCTCTTACTATGTGTATGTACAGCACTTAACACAATGGGACCTTGATCTCAGCTAGATCCTTTAGATGTTACTGTAATACAAATAAATAACAAATATTTCCATTGACTTTCGGAGACCTACTTGCATGCTTAAAGTTAGACAGGTGCTTAAATGCTTTGTTGGATGGGGCCTAAGTCTCCTTCCGATGAGGAGATGGTCATTAGCTTTTGTGCTGGTTTTGCGTTTGATTTGGCTTTCATGCTAGAATTTACCAGAAACTGAAATTCCTGTTCCATGGGAACTTCTGAAATTTATAAAATATGAAATAAATAAATATAAAATAAATAAATAAATAAATTTCTGAAACAGAAAAATGAAAATTTGAAATTTCTTGTAGACCAGGAATTTCAACATTCCATTTTGAAAAAAATCAAAACAGTATTTCGTATTGACCTTTTCAAAGTATGTCTGAGGTTCCCCAAGCTACCCAGGCAAGGAGTCAGGCAGCTTGGGGAGTCCGGGCTTCCAGGTTGCCGAGGAGTCATGGGCTTGAGAGCTAGGACTCCTTAGGCTTCAGGCTCCCAGATCTCTTATAGACCACCAGGCTGGCTGCCAAGGATCAAGACAATTGAGATGGTAGGAAACCAGGAAGGTTTTCTGATGAAAAAACATACAGATATTTTCTGACCAATTCTATTTGATTTCTTGTGGCCATTTCCAATGCTGAATAAGTGGATAACCTCTGAGTAAAGTATAAGCACTTATAATAATAATCTGTCTACAAAATCAAATTATGTCATGAACGTCATTACATTATTTATTTCTAGAGTGAAGAAAATACTTTAAATAGTTTTCAGTGACTATATGCTCAAGTTTTTACATAAATTTGCTTCAGCCACCCTCATTTCCCTTTTACGTTCTCTTCCTATGTTTATTCCTATAATCCAGTTGGATGAGCATAAGTGTTCAAAGTCACATGCAGGAGCATTTGTGGAAACCTGTAACAGGGCACACTCACCTCTCATGAGCGCTTTCTTGGCCGAGTGCGTGTCCCTGCACTCACTCATTCTCTCTCTCTCAGTTTGTCCCTGCTCCAGAATAGAGCAGTGCCCCAGAGCTCCTCCCTCATGGGCTTACTGGCTGCAGCTCTCCAGCTGGGCCACTATAGTTCAGTTCCCTCTTTGGGGTGCCTCAATATCCAGGCCACTTCCCCCCAGTAGCTAATGGAGGGGTGGGACTATTCCATGTCCCAGCCCAGGGACCCTCTAGATAGCAGCCATCTGCTGTGTCCCTTTAACTATATCACATGGCTTCTCTAATTCCCTGGGCCACTTCCCCACAGCCCCACCATCTTCACCCTTATCTCAGGGCCTTGTCTTAATGAAATCCCAGCAACCAGCTCAGGGCTCCTTCTCCTTCTTCCTGGTTTCTGGCAGTGCTGCCCTGTCCAGGGTTCTGTAGCTCTGTCAGCCAGCTGCACACCATCCATGTTCCTGCAGCTCCAACAAGGAACTGAACTCCTGCTGGCCCTGCAGCTCTTCTTATACTAGGCTGCTGGGCTCTGATTGGCTGTGTCCCACACAGACACTCTAGGCAGCTTGGAGGACCCTCTCCACTACCCTTTTTTGGGGCGGGGTGTGGCAGGCCATGAGGCCTCTAGCAGGGGGCCTCAGAAGGTCTGATATACCCTGTCACAAACCAAATTTCAAATTCACCATAAAAGTATTTCTATGTGGATTCTGTGGCCCTGAATCCAATCAGGGAACCAAAATCACATCACATGAGTTATCTGACCAATCACAGCTAACCAACACAGCTTGCAATTTGCAGAGAGCTGTGTGCCAATTAATCAGTAAAGGTTTTAAAAACTGCAAATAATTGGTAGAATAATTTTGAATAAACAAATGCATTTTATGTACTGGTAATCTGCTTGCAAATATTCAGTGAACCGGAAACAAGATCAAATTTGTTGCATTTGTTATTCATTGTGAATTATTCACTACTCTGTATTAATTTCAGTATTGATAAATCCCCTTGTTTTCTCTATGGCTGTAACACTCCTTGGGTAGTCTTACTGCATCATAAAGATGGAGCAGATCCAGTACATCTTTTGGCTTTTACAATAGATATGTCTTTCTTAATCCATACACTTTAACCGTCTGCAACAGAATATACAATGGCTTCTATTTAGTGTCCACTTTTTCATCTAAATTGCAAACAAAAGTACACAAATTCACACCTGCTTTTTCTCTCCTGAAGCATCTACTATAAGAAATACAAATAAATCTATGGGCTGACACCAATCTAATGGTGAACTTAAACTATCATTACCACAGTTACTTTTACTCTAACTGAAGACTTCTGAAAAGTAGTTGCTGACCTTCACTGTGTATGAGTTGCTGTCTGGTTTTATTAAAGTTAGAGATTCTGTCATTGCTGAGGATTTGAAGTGAGGCATTCCTTAAGGATGAATCCTATCATGTAGTTCATCATATACATGAGAATACTTTGTGACATCATTGCTACATGTTATCAGTATGAGAGGACACACAACGATGCATCTTTTGCTCCTCCTTCAGGTTCAGTCTCTACTCTAGTGAAATGATATTGATATTGCCGGCTTGATGCATACAAGAGGAAGGGTCAGGTAGATGGAATCATGAGAAGATTCTCTCTCTTCCTTCACATCCCACTTACCGGAGGGTGCTCATCCAAATATACTAAGTCAGTTTAATAATTTTGGCATCATTCTGACCTCACTGTTTCTATGAAAGTGCTGGATTCAAGAGTGTTTCATCCCATGGTGACCTTGAAACAGCGTGACGCCTGGTTACTGCAATTTCCCATTAGAAAAGCGTTTCCACCTTATGCAGTTTGTTCAGAATGCAGCAGCACACTCAGTCTCAAGCCAGAGCTATCATGATCATGTCACTCTTGCCCTACACTCTGGCCATTAAATGTCAGCTTGACTTTTCAGTGCCACATTTGACTTTTAAACCCCTTTAATGGTGTAGGACCTACCTATGCTGAAATCCTCCTCAATGAATCTCAGCCTAAAGGGTACTAAGCGCCACCCACTGCTTAAGAGTGCCGCCATCACATCTTAAATGGGAATTAGGATATGGCTTAATACCCAGTTAGGGGAGATTTTCAAAAATGCTTTGGACAGTTAGAAGCATAACTCTCATTGGCTTCCAATGGGACTTATGCCCTGAATTCCCTTAGGTACTTTTGAAATCCCACCCCTCAGTACAAAGTGTAGAACTTGCTCCCTTACTCAGTCTCTCCCTGCTTTTAAAAAAGTGTCTCAATACTATTTTATCCCCAAAATGCATTTTAGTTAGATGACTATTGGCCCCTATTTATTGCCTTTCATGCCCTTTCACTGCCTTTCTCTCCCTTTTTCCAGCCCCCTTTTACTGGCTTTATATATTGATTTTACAGGGCAATCTTTTATGCTATTGCTTTTTCAAATACATTTTAACTTGTCTTTAATATGATGTGGAGCACCTTGAGCACTTTGCCAGGCTGGGGAACAGGAGCAAAATGCTTTCTAAATAAAATTATGCTTTTCTTTTTTTATAAAACCCACCACAATTCTGCAAGTATATTCTCTGAAATATCACATTTGCATGATCTTTGTATAGCCAGAAGGGCATACAGTTTAAAAAATGTAAAACATGTTAACTATTCACATTTGAATAGCCAACTCTAGAGGCTGCATGATTTCCCAGCAGGAAATGGAGTGAGTTAATGCAATGCAGTTCTTTCCTGACATTGCAGGGTATTAAACTAGAGGTGGCTAAAGGTGACTGGTCTACAGCTATGATTTTTGTGATGACTTTTTTCCAATACCCACTTCAAGAAATGTTTTCAAATCTAAGGGGAAAAAAGTGGGGGGGAAAAGGTGACAGAGACCAAAAATGAACAAAGTTGCCTCAAAATGTGCAGAAAATGTATTTCTGAATCAGAGACTAAAAATGTCTCAGTCATAAAGCCATAAACCATCCATAATGCCATTTCAGCATTCAAAGGGGTAATATGCATATCTCAAGGCTGAGGTGCTATTAGCTTCCAACTTTTTTAGGATGGCATTTATCTTTATGTCAAAAATAATTATGGAATACTAACCTGCATCAACTTCAACCTTACTCAATGGCCTTCATAATTTAAAAAGCTAAGCTCTCGTTCATGAAAATAAGGAAAGGATAAAATATGTGAACAATACAGGTTTTAAGTCTCTGATAAAATTTTTAGTTGTAAGTATTCAGTACAAAACAGGTTACAAAACATAGACGTTGCTGAGGTTTCCCACTTCAGCCTTTTCTCTCTCCTCTGTTTTCTTCTCTATAAACCTTCTTTCTCACCACATTCCAGACATGTATCCATTTCCATTATTTGCATTACTGTAGCACTTAGGTGTCCAAGCTGAGTTCAGTGCCCCACTGTGTTAGGCACCATACAAACTCAGGCTATGTCCACATTTTCACATTTCCCTGGGTACTTGCCCATGTACTGCAGCATGTACCCCATGCCTGTGCCAAGTATCTATATATTCCGAGCAGGGAACAGATAATTGCTGTGCACAGACATATACTCATATCCACACTACCCCTTTTCAGTATGGGATGGTAATGCTACCATTTCAGAGGGAGTATCCCAGAATCCAGGAGACACTCTGGGAACCACCTTGCTGTGAGTTGCTGGTACTGTATGCTGCCTTCATGCATTTGATGATGGCAGCTCCTGCTTATCTGTCCCTTCTGCCAAACTGCATGGGAGACATGGAGCTGGTCCAGGAAGAAGAGATTCTGCTCCTGCTTGCTGGACAGATGTTCATGCAGTGCAGTACCGGATACTGGATGGAATCAGTCCCAAGAGATTTCAGATAATGAAGACATCTGACCCACAGAGGGAATGAAAATCCACTTGGGTCCCATGAACTGATGTGTTGAGCGTCAGGATCAAATGATATGCCCATCGGTGGACTGCTGTGTCTGGTCCCAGAGAATCTGCATGGTGTAGTGGGACCGCATCATCTTGGAACTCTGTCATGATGATCAGTGGCTACAGAACTTCAGAATGAGGAAGCAGACCTTCTTTGACTTGTGCATGGAGCTTCTAGCACCAGACCACTTGATTTTGGAAACCCATGCCAGTGCAGAAATGGGTTGCTATTGCCCTTTGGAAGCTGGCAATGCCTAACAGCTACTGGTCATCTGCTAACAGTTTCGGGTTAGGAAGTCAGCTGTTGGAGCGGGGCAGTGGTGTACAGGTTTTCCAAGCTATCAATACTGTGATATCCCCAGAGGTGGTTGCCACAACCCAAGTCCCTAAAATTATTGTGGGATTTCAGAGGATGAGGTTTCTCAACTGTGTGGGGGCCCTCAATGGAACACACTTCCCTGTACTTTGCCCACCTAAAGGGGTCAGTGAATATATGAACTGAAAAGGTTACTATTCACTGGTTCTCCACTGCTTAGTGGACCACAGAGGTCAGTTCATGAACAGTGGACACATGGGAAAGGTCCATGATGCCAGGTGCTTAGGAAGTCCTGGTTGTACCACAGAGGGGAAGAAGGGACTTCATTCCCCTGAAATGACATGTTTATGTATGGTGTTTCTGTGCCAACATTGATTTTGGTGGACCCCACACACCCACTCCTACCGGGGCTCCTGAAGCCATACCCCAACATCGCTGACCCAAGGAAAACGCGGATTAAAGTACAGAATGAGTAGTTGCAGAATAGTAGTGGAATGTACCTTTGGGCCTGTTGAAAGCCCATTGGTGATCCCTCCAGATCTGTGTGGATACCAATGTGACCAATGCAATTAGGATTATTGTGGCATGCTGTGGTTTGCACAATGTATGTGAGGCTAAATGGGAATACTTCCACAGTGAGTAAGTACAGGCCAGATCTGAATTTTCAAAGCCTGTGCAGGCAAACGGATCCCACCCATGTGCATGCAGCTCCTGGGTCCCGGCAGGCCAGAACATGTCCTCTTGCTCTGTGCTCAAACATCACGGACCAGTAGGGAGCCACAAGTTTGTGCACAACCACCTGTAGCCTGATTCTTTAATGGTTAATAATTGTATTGGTGCCATTTGACACTAATTTAATGAGCTTAGAGAAATAGCCCCAGAATCAAACACAACAGAATTAAAACTAACAAGTTCAATATCATGTAGGGAACCTTGGGGTGTACGGCAAAGACATTCACACTGAGGGCAAAGCAAAGCCTTAGCCACTTTTATTTACACAATCAGTAAAGACAAGAAAGCTCCAAACCACAGAAACAAATATCAGTAATATAGAATTGGGGATATCTTTGGTATCATTCCTTGCATATGCTCATATACTTATATATTCACACCCTTCCTTGGGGATCTGGTGGTAAAAGACAAAGGACCGGTCCTGGCTCTGGCATGCCAAATGAGTCCTATGGTCTAAACCCCAATGCCTGAAGGTCAGTGGTAGATAATCATAGGCCTGGAAGGGACCTCAAGAGCTCATCTAGACCAGTTCCCTGCACTCATGGCAGGACTAAGTATTATCTAGACCATCCCTGACAGGTGTTTGTCCAACCTGCTCTTAAAAATCTCCAATGATGGAGATTTCACAACCTCCCTAAGGCAATTTATTCCAGAGCTTAACCACCCTGACAGTTAGGAAGTTTTTCCTAATGTCCAACCTAAACCTCCCTTGCTGCAATTTAAACCCATTGCTTCTTGTCCTATCCTCAGCGGTTAAGAACAATTGTTCTCCCTCCTCCTTGTAACAACCTTTTATGTACTTGAAAACTGTTATCATGTCTCCTCTCAGTCTTCTCTTTTCCAGACTAAACAAACCCAGTTTTTTCAATCTTCCCTCATAGGTCATATTTTCTAGACCTTTAATCATTTTTGTTGATCTTTTCTGGACTTTCTCCAGTTTGTCCACATCTTTCCTGAAATGTGGCACCCAGAACTGGACACAATACTCCAGTTGAGGCCTAATCAGTGCAGAGTAGAGCGGAAGAATTACTTCTTGTGTCTTTCTTACAACTCTCCCGCTAATACATCCCAAAATGATGTTTGCTTTTTTTGCAACAGTGTTACACGGTTGACTCATATTTAGCTTGTGATCCACTGTGACCCCGTCTGTTACAGCTGTCCCCCTGCTGCATTCCTTTTTTCCCCTCTCCTTTCTGTTTGTCCTGTGTGGCCGCCCCTCCTGGCCATTGTGCTAACTAAAGTCACAGCCCTATTCATAGGAATGGCTTGTACAGACTAACTGGAGCCATTGCTCTGCCTAGGGAGGGGGCTTCTTGCTTCTTTGTTTGGTTCCTTTGTTCAGACCCGGGCTCGGTGTGAGGGGCGCTGCCCAGAAATGCAAGACCTGAAGTGGCCAACTAATTAAGCATATGAGTCATACCTGTGGCTCAGAACATGCCCAGGCATGCCTATGCTTACCTGCAGCCTTTCCCTGCCTTCTCTCCTCCCCTGTATCAAGAGGAGCCAATCAAAAGTACTGGTGGGAAACTGCCTGAGTTTGCCTTTAAAGCCGGACATTTTCTGATCAGACCTTGGAGAAGGTCCTTGCTTTGCCACCTGGTCTGATCAGCTAGGGGTCTTTGGGGGGCCCTCTCCCCGCTCTCGTTTGTTTTTGAGCGTACCCCTGTTTTTAAACTCCCCTCCCACGAACAACGAATTTGTGCCTGGAGATCTCCTGATTATTGTAAGCGAATCGAGTCCTCTCTCCATCCTCCGATGCTACTGCCGTTCCTGTCTCTGTGCTTGCTGCTGTCCTGGGGAATGGTAAGAACTTCCTCTTGCAAACTCCCCCTGTCCTAGATGCTGGCCTTGTTTCCCCAGCAGACAGACCCAAGCTAACTCCTTGGTCTGTATCTGTAATCTGTTTCTGGCTCCGCAGCGCCTCTGCTGCTAGAAATAATCCTGTGCTGCTGCTAGGCTGTGCCTTCCTGGACTGTATCCTGGGCTGCCGGCTTGCAGCCACCCCACTGCTGCGGCCACCACTAGCCCCCCCCCCCCGGGTTGTACCCTGGGCACACACCACTTTGCCCTCTGGAACTGCTCCCCCTCCCGATCAAAGAAGTGGCAGGGAGTGTAAGGTGCACCTATTAGAATCAGGCTCTTAGTCCAGATAAGTTGTAATTTCATTTTGCATAGCTGTGGTTAAGTTAGGTTTAAAGAATTGTTTGTATTGTGCTCTGTAAGTTAGGTTTAAAAAATTGTTGCATTGTGTTCTGTTACTTGCTAATTTGTGTAGTCTTGGTTAAGTTAGATCATAGATAAGATTTTGCTGTGTTCTGTATAATTGTGGTTAAGTCTGTCTTCCCGCTACCCCCCCCCGAGCTTGCCCGTGTCTCCCCCCGAGCTCCCCAGTCACTCGTTGCAGTCTCTCTGCTGTTTAAACTTGCAGCCTGTCTGCTCTCTGTGTCTCCCTGAGTTTAAATCTCCCTCCGCAGCGCCTCTGCCTTTGGTCTCCGCTCCACCACGTGCTCCTCTTCCCCCATCCCCCAACCTCATTCCTCTACCACTGCCTTTCTCTCTCTCTCTCTCTTTTTTAATCCCTTCCCCCACGTGCTCACCCCGCTCCTACTGCTGCCAAACCTCAATTGTATTACTAAAGTCTAGCATAAACCCCCATTGGTTACCCTTTTCCTTTCTAACACACCTCACATTTTACATTTACACCACTGTGACATATTTTTACCTAGAGTTGTTGGTTATTTAACACATTTTACCCATAACTGTTAGTTGGTTATATGCTGCTGTGACACACCCTTTACATAAAAACTGTTAGCTACCTGTTACATTTATACTTCAGTGTTAATTGGTTACCAACTGTATTGTACCCAACTGTATTGTACCCCACTATTGAAACCCCCATCCTATTTACTAAAAGAAACCCCTCCCCAATTGTCTACCTTAACAAACCCCATACCCCTCACTATTGAATTTTCCCTGTTTTTACATTTTCTTAATAAAGTTTATTTTGCACCCCACCAGTGCAGTAGTTGTCCCCCAAGATCCCCTACCTAATGGCAGGGTCAACCCCCAGATCCCTTTCCGCAGTACTCCTTCCTAGGCAGTCATTTCGCATTTTGTAAATGTGCAACTGATTGTTCTTTCCTAAGTGGAGTACTTTGCATTTGTCCTTATTGAATTTCATCCTATTTACTTCGGACCATTTCTCCAGTTTGTTCAGATCATTTTGAATTATAACCCTATCCTCCAAAACTCTTGCATCCTCTCCCAGCTTAGTATTGTCCGCAAACTTTATACGTGTACTCTCCAGGCCATTATCTAAATCAACGATAATGACAATGAAGAGCTGAAGGGTCAATGATGGAAGACTTGCTACACTGCTTACATGATGGCCTGGCCTATCATAGGAACCATCATTAATATTCATTCAGATGCCCAGCCTCCCATTTCCATAGCTAACTTCCTCACTCTCATAACATTGGGGTGCTTTTAGCTCATTACCATATATATATCCACTATTGCAAAAGCAAGTTTGTGGTTAAACATCTGCCAATGATTTTATCCTAGAATATCCAAGCCTAGTATCAGTTCTATATTCCTGAGGTTTCCTAGTCTCATTATATATCAACTCTCCTCTTAAGAAGCTATTTTGAGTTCCCCAAACTCTAGGATAACTGTTAGGCCATTTTATCTAGGCTAAGGGTCATAGGCCTATGAGCCATGTATGCTAACCTGCTTAAGCCAATGTCTTACAGAATACAGGCCTGTAGGTTCCTTGCATTAGTGCTAATTAAAATAAAAGCCTAAGCTAGCTCTATGGGCTACAGGTTGCTTCACCCATCCCCACTTGTCCTGGCTTCTGCAGAGTGGCTCAGTGCAGGGAGAGGATAGATACCAGAAACTGGGAATGGTACAAAACATTTGAAATGATCACAGAATGAAATGCTCTGACTTTTCTCAGACAACCAAACAGTTCCCTTCTTATTCCCATGCCTAGGCAGGCTTGCACACAAGCCACCAAACATCCCACCTGCCTTCCGCACAACTCCCATTCAGAAGGGGCAGAAAAGATGGGAGAGAGCTGGAGGGGAAAAGAGTGGTGTTGGGTCTTTACCTAAAGTGTCATGAAATTGTTCTTGCCCAGCCCAGGCCTTTTAAAAACTGCTCCTTCCCTCCTTCCATTTCCCCCCTGTTTCATGCAGCCCAGGGACTAGCACTGTCAGTGCTGGCCAAGAAACCCACAGCCACAAAGGCACAGTGACTGCTCATTAATAACCTGTTATAGCTTCTGCTAAATGCTTTATAGCATCTCAGGGGATTTCAATAAAATCATCAATTTACAACTGTGTGTTCCTCCGGGACCATGTCGGGATGGAGTGGAGTTGTGGGGTAAAGGCAGGCAGCAGGCTGAGGCATGTAGCACTGGAGCTAGAGGGGATATTGTAAGGGACAGTGGTGGTCCATTGTAAAACTTACCAGTGTCAGATTCTGGTTCCTGCCATGGCTCTGGGTCCTTGGGGTCTTCCTCTAACAGACTGGCAGGGTAGAGGTGCGGAATCATATGCTTTTCCTCCTAGGTGTCTCCCAGAGCTTCCTCCAGGATTTCCTCCAAGGTCCCTGCTGCCTCCTTGCCTTGCCCCTCATTGGCATCCCTTCATATGATGAGGCCAGAGGGGCTTGGGAGGGGGGTCACGAGTCACTTCAGGCTCCATACAGAAGTGCTTGGAGCAGGTTGCTATAATTTCTGGAAAGAGGATGGTGGTGGTCAGGGATCTTTATACCTTTGGGTAAGGATCAAGCAGCAAAGGTATCAATGCACTGTGGGAATGGCCTTGGAGGACGATTGATACCCATGACCTGGTACATGCCCCTTGCCCAGGTCCACATTTCACTATAGAATGGGTATGGACCATGCCACAGCAGAGCCATGCACATACTCACATCTCTCATGCATGCTAGCTTTCACGCACAAGACTGTCCTTCAGGATCATTCTTCAGTGCTTCAGGTGTGGCCACTAGGAGGGGTATGGCACAACAATGTACATATAACTGTGTACAGTCACAAGTGTAGACACACCCTCGCACTAAAAGACAGGCCCTATTCTGAATAGCCTACAACTAAATAAGCAAGCAAAGGATAAGCTCTATTTTACAAATGAGAAACTGGGGCACAGAGCTATTAAGTGATTTGCCTAAGGCCACACAGGAAGCTTGTGATAGTATTAGGAATTGGACATCCTGAGTCCCAGTGCAGTGTCCTAACCACAAGAACATACTTCCTTAATGAATGTTGACTGTTTTAGGAGTGGTATCTCACTTAGTCAAGAGACACTTAAATCTCACTGTCAGGTGTCACTCTGTCCTGTAATTTGTATGACTATCAATGTCATTTTAATAGAAAGGAAGTAAGCCAAATTAATTGGAGTCCATAGAGGTGAAGCTCTTTATACCTGTGCTGCATTTGGCTCAGTATTTATTCAGAACATGTCCTAAGAACTGCAACTTTTCGTCTTTATTTCAGAGATACAGTGCCTTTGATTCTCTGCTGTTACATCTATCATGCAGGAAAAGTGACCCAATTTCTTTTTTTACATTATTCTATTTGCATAGAATAGATTTGGAGCTCATTTCTATAGCTCTGTAGCACTAGTTTTATGCCAATGCAATGCCATGGCATAAAACTGCTGTCACAGAAGACAGAATCAGATCCTCTGTCTCCAGCATATGACTTGATTTGTTGTACATGTTGAGTGAGAGTCAGTTTTTATTTGTTATATTAAACTAGATTGTTTTTGGAAGATCTGAGATTTTAAATGCAGCCCATAGAAAACAGCTTTCTAAACATTCTAACATAGGGGTACTCCCCAAACAACAATTGATTCTATTTACCTTTAGTAGTTTTGCTTACCTAGTCACTCCCAAAAGCATTTATCTGTAGGAACCATTGCAACTGTCTACTTTTGTCTTTAACGAGGCATAAAGTAAAATATAAAATTACCCATGGGTCATCATTAAAAAGTCAGCATATACCAAGTTTCTGAAATGCTATTGTTGTAAATGTTGGTAAATGCTGACTTTTTAATGGTAACCAATATATGAGTCTTGTATAGTCCTAATGAGACTGCATTTTTTCCCTTCATGCTTTGTATAATGTGTAATTCTTGTGTGAGTCAGAAGGAAATAGACTATTGGAATGGAACTTCTAAAGTACAGTAAAGATGTGCTGTTGAAGGGGCAGATTCTGATATCCTTACTCACACAGAGTAGCAGTTTACTCCTGGAATGGTTCCATTGACTTCATTGTGACTGTTCAAGGAGCAAGATACAACTCAACATGAGTAAGGGTGTCACAGGCCCAAGAAATTAAACAATTAAAACGTCAATTGGCCGTGTGTTCGGTCCAGGTGGCAAGCCTCACGGGGGATGAATCGGGTAACCCTTGTGAGGGCTGACTTTAATCTCTTCCTCTGTAAAAATCCTCAATTTTGGGCAAAACCTTGTTGCACCCCTTTTGCAGCTCTCACTAAAACCAAAAAAAGGTCCAGCAAATAAAAAAAGAAAAGGTCATATGTACGGCACCCCCAACTACAAAAAAAGCACCCCGTGGGGTAATTACAAAAAGGAAAGGGACCAGAAGGGGTAGGGGCTAGTTAAAAAGCCCACCCTCCTTGCTAAATTTATAATAAAACAAAGCCTATGCCCATAAAAAAAAACAATTCAACAAAAAAGCAAAATCAAGCCCAGCCAAACAAAAAACAAAAAAATTAAAAAACAAATTAAAAGCCCTAAAAACATAACAAAAATAAAAAAATACAAACATAAAAAATTTAAATCCTCAAAACAATACTTAAAGTAATAAAATCTAAATTAATTAAAATATCATTTTAAAAATAAACAAATAATTAAAAAAATAAACAATTAACTCTGCAAAAACTAAAAAAAATAAGCATTTAAACATTATAAAAATATATTTTTTAAAATTCTTCATTTCTTTGCAGCTATTCTAAAAAAAAAAAAAAAGCCCTTTCCCCCTCCCCAAAATCTATAAATAATCCAAGCAAAAAAACTATCTAATAAAAATCATTAAACTATAAACAATTTAATAATCAAATTTACTAAAAAACATAAAGGGGTTCTATTAAAACTTAACTGCCCCAAATACATAAAAAAATATAATCTATATACAGCTATATAAAAACAAATCAATATAAAAATATGCATTTCCCCAAAAACATATACAATATCTATTATAAATTTTTTTTAAAAAATGCAAACCTACCATGCTACTTAATTAAAATCCTATAATAGCGCCAAAAAAAGCCACAATAGGTTAGGTTTTCCTTTTCAAATCACTATATATTTTAAACCCAGGTCTGAAGAGTATTAGCATATATAACATTCAAGATATAGACTGAAATTCTGACTTATTGAAGACAATGGCAAAACACCCACTGACTTCAGTGGGGCCAGGATTTCACCCATAACATAATGCCTATCATAGAATATCGAAAAAATTGTAATACAGTAGGACAAGTGGCATCCTTGTAATATATATAATCATACTGAGCAATACCTATTCACGCATAAAGTCTGCATATCAATGAAGTAAATATTTTCCTAGTAGCATTTAATCATGTCAAGGGTAATAGCCCTCAATCATACAGCCCTACATGTACTACAGATTGCAGTAGCTATAAATGCACTATGGGATTATTGCCAAGATATTCAAACCATGAAGAAAAGAGTCAAAATTAGGGTATATATTAGGGTAAAATATTCAGGTAGGTAAACACTGATTAAACCCCACCCCCTGTTTTTCCTTTTACTGGGTCTAATCCCATATGGCTGTTGTCCATTGATCTATAGTTACTGAGTGGAAAGAGATACAGTATTTGAAGAATGTGCTGTGAGGAGACAGATAACTTGTACTGTGTTATACACTTGATTTAATTCTGACAACTTAGTGGAGATAAATGCAGGTCACTTCATAACTAAAGTATATAAACAACACCTTAATTACTGATCAGAGGGAGTGATTTGCAGGGTTTGAATACTGACATATACAAACCGACATAGCACACTGCAGACAAAAGAGCAAAATACAAGCGATTCCTAACTGTAGCTGAGAAATACTCATCCCGCAGTACTTCCACATGTTTCTTTTCTCAGATTTGAATAATGTACTACGCAATGAGCTGACAATAGCACATCACACAGCATCCTGAGCTCAAAGCCACAGCTTTGCAGCAGAGGTTAGAGAGAGAGAGAGAGAGAGAGCGAGAGAGCACGGTTGTTACAAAAATAGAGATCCTGGCTGGAGTTTTTAAAAGTGCATAAGTGACTTGGGAATACAAACTCCATTGTCTTTCAATGGGAATTGTGCTGTGAAGTCACTTGCATCTACAGTGCAATAAAAGACCCGTGGTACTGCTGTGGCTGGCCCAAGTCATCTGACTTGGATTCAGGCTATGGGGCTAAAAACTGCTGTGTAGATGTTTGGGCTCAGATGTGTGTTCTTATTCATCCTCCTGGTTGAGGGAAGGGCCCAAGCAGGAACATGTGTATCCTGTAGATGAATGCATGGCAGTGCAGATGATGTTGACAGGAGGGCTTTGGCTTTCTGCAGCATGGGCTGCTGCTCTGGAAAGGAAGTCTGATGAAAAGAGGTAGGGTCCATCTGATCAAGAAGGGGAAATGCACTGGCTCATCAACCAAGTGAGGAGGGCTTTAAACGATGTTCACAAGGGACAGGTGAAAAAAGCCCACAGGTAAGCATGAAAAAGGTGACTTTAACATTTTGGGGAGATCTTGGAATATTACAATAGGGCCATAGAAGCAACAAGAAGGAAAACAGTGGGGGAATCTGTTCAACTTCTTAGATGTCTATACACAAATGCAAGGAGTAGGAGGAATAAACAGGAAAAACCAGAAGTATTAGTACATTAACTAAATTATGACTTAATTGGTATCTCTGCAACTTGGTGGGATCAATCTCATGACTGGAATATTGGCATAGAGAAATATAGCTTGTTCAGGAAAGACAGACAGGAACATAAGAACAGCCATACCGGGTCAGACCAAAGGTCCATCTAGCTCAGTATCCTGTCTTCTGACAGTGGCCAATGCCAGGTGCCCCAGAGGGAATGAACAGACAAGATAATCATTAAGTTGCCCATTCCCAGCTTCTGACAAACAGAGGCTCGGGACACCATCCCTGCCCATCTTGGCTAATAGCCATTGATGGACCTATCCTCCATGAACTTATCTAGTTCTTTTTTGAACTAGAAAAAAAGGAAAAAAGGGAGGTGGTGTTGCATGACACATCAAGAATATATATACTTGTTCTGAGGTCCAGAAGGAGGTGAGAAACAGTTAAAAGTTTCTAGGTAAAGACAAAAGAAGAAAAATAGGGGTGACATTACAATAGGGGGTCTACTATAGACCATCAAATCAGGAAAAGGAAGTGGATGAGGCATTGCTAGAACAAATAATGGAAATATCCAAAACACAAGATCTAGTAGTAATGGGGGACTTTAACTACCCAAACATCTGTTGGAAAAATAATATGCCAAAACATAGAATTTCCAGTTAGTTCTTGGAATATATTGGGAACATATTTTTGTTTCAGAAAATGGAGAAAGTAACCATGGGGACAGCCATTTTAGACTTGATTCTGACCAACAGGGAGGAATTGGTTGGAACTTGGGAATCTGAAGGTATAAGGCAATTTGGGTGAAAGTGATCATGAAATGATAGATTTAATTATTCTAAGGAAAGGAAAAAATGAGCACAGCAGAATAAAGACAAAGGACTTTGAAAAATCAGACTTGAACAAACTCAGAAAACTTGTAGGTAAGGTCCCATGAGAAAATATCTAAGGGATAAAAAAGTTCAGGAGGGTTGTCTGTTTCTCACGGAGACAATACTAAAGGCATAACTGCAAACTATCCTGATGCAAAGGAAAGATAGGAAGAATAGTAGTAAGAGGCCAATACAGCTGCATTCGGAGTGCTTTAATTACCTTAAAATCAAAAAGGAACCTTACAAAATGTGGAAACATGGATGAATTGCTAAGGAGGAACACCAAAGAATAGCACCAAGCATGAAGGGACAAAAATCAGAAAGGCTAAGACATAAAATCAGTTACAACTAGCAAGTTACATAAAAGTAGGATTACCATATTTAAGGTTTTAAAAAAGAGGACACTCCACGGGGCCCTGGCCCTGCCCCAGCCCCGCCCCACCCCAACTCCGCCCCTTCCCCAAAGTCCCCGCCCCAACTCTGCCCCCTCCCCTGAGCGCCCCGCATTCCCCCTCCTCCCTCCCAGCCACGGGAAACAGCTGCCCGAGCGCTACTGGCTTCACGGTTTGCCGGGCACCCCCAGACCTCCAGACCCGCTGCGCCCCCGGCCGAGCGCTTCCCCAGCGCAGCCGGAGCCCGGGAGGGGAAGCGCCCAGCCGGGGGCGCAGGGTCTGGAGGTCTGGGGGCTGCCCGGCAAACCGTGAAGCCGGTAGCACTCGGGCAGCTTGGCTCTTCAGCTGCACAGAGCTGAGGTGTCTGCGGGGAGCAGCAGCAGCCGCCGCCGCAGCGGGGAATCCACCTGCAGCTCGCAGCCTGCCGGAGCTGCTCAGGTAAGCAGGGGACTGGGGCAGGGATGCCGGCATTTTCCCAGACATGTTCGGCTTTTTGGCGATTCCCCCCGGACGGGGATTTGAGGACCAAAAAGCCGGACATGTCCGGGAAAATCCGGACATATGGTAACCCTACATAAAAGGCAATAAGAAGAAGTTATCTAAATACAATAGGAGCAAGCAAAAAATGAAGGAAAGTGTAGGTCCTCTACTTAGTGGGGAAAGTAAGAATGTATAACATCAAGAAGGCTCCAATGTTTAATGCCTACTTTGCTTCAGCCTCCCCTAAAAAGGCTAATGATGACCAATTAATGCTACCAACACAATTAATGTTAACAGCAAGAGGGAAGGAATGCAAGCCAAAATAGGGAAAGAACAGGTTAAAGAATATTTCAATAAGATCGACGTATTCAAGTTGTCAGGACATGATGAAATTCACCATAGGGTACTTATGTATCTAGCTGCAGCCATATCAAAACTGTTAGCAATTATCTTTGAGGACTCATGGAGGACAGGTGAGGTTCCAGAGGACTGGAGAAGAGCTATAATAGTACCTATCTTCAAAAGGTGAACAAAGAGGAACCAGGAAATTATAGACCAGTAAGTCTAACTTCAATATTTGGAAAGATACTGGAACAAACTATTGAACAAACAATTTGTAAGCACCTAGAGGATAACAGAGTTATAAGGAATAGCCAGCATGGCTTTGTCAAGAAAAAATCATGCCAAACCAACCTAATTTCCTTCTTTAATGGGATTGCTGGCCTAATGGATGTGATGAAGCAGTAGATGTGATATATCTTCATTTTACTAAGTTTTTTTGACACAGTCCCACATGACATTCTCATAAACAAACTATGGAAATGTGGTCTAGATGAAATTACTATAAAGTGAGTGCACAATTGGTTACACAAAGAGTAGTTACCAATAGTTCAGACTGGGAGGGCACATCTAGTGGGGTCCCACAAGCTTCAGTCCCGGGTCTGGTACTATTCAATATTTTTAATTAATGACTTAGTTAATGGAGAAGAGAGTATGCTTATCAAATCTGAAGATGACACCAAACTGGGTAGGGTTGCAAGCACTTTAGAGGACAGGATTAGAATTCAAAATTACCTTGATAGATTGGCGAACTGGTCTGAAATCAATGAGATGAAATTTAATAAAGACAAGTGCAAAGTATTTCACTTAGGAAGGAAAAATCAATAGCACAAATGCAAAATGGAGAATAACTGGCTAGGTGATAGTACTGCTAAAAGGGATCTGGGGGTTATAGTGGATCATAACTGAATGAGAGTCAACAATGTCATGCAGTTATAAAAAAAGGCTACTATCTTTCTTGGGTGTATTAACAGGAATGTCGTATATAAGACACAGGAAGTAATTGTCCCACTTTGCTCAACACTGATGAAGCCTCAGATGGAGTACTTTGTCCAGTTCTGAGTGTCACACTTTAGGATAGATGTGGACAAATTAGAGATAGTCCAGAGGAGAGCAACAAAAATGATAAACAGACCTATGAGGAAAGGTTAAAAAAACTGGACATATTTAGTCTTGAAAAAAAAAACTGAGGGGTACCTGATAGTCTTCAAATATGTTAAGGCCTCTTATAAAGAGGATGGTGATTTTCTATTCTCCATGTTCACTGGAGGTAGGATAAGAGGCAATGGGCTTAATCTGCAGCAAGAGAGAGTTAGATTTTCCCCCCCTAATAACTAACCTAACTATAAAGGTAGCTAAGCTCTCAAACAAACTTCAAGGGAGGTTGGAATCCCCATTACTGGAAATTTTGAAGCACAAGTTAGACAACTATCTGGGATGGATGGTCTAGGTTTACTTGGTCCTGCCTCAGTGCAGGGGGATGGAGTAGATGACTTCTTGAGGTCCCTTTGAGAAATCACATTTCTGTGATTCTTTGATAAAACTAGAACACCTGTAATTCTGCTGTACATCTTAAGGGTGGCAGTCACAATCCAATATTGTTCTGCAGACATTGGCCATAACATATTGTGATAGCCAACAGTTGGCACCTCTTTTGATGCCAAGAGATGAAGTCCAGTCAATAATAAGCAATTGGATAGCTTGTCTCTTTGATTGACATGTTGGTTCTTTGTGTTGTACTGAATTCCAGCCAGTTCCAATTGCTGTCTAATTGTGTGAATGACTTAACACCCTAACTGACATGCCATGGTGTCTAGCACAACAATAATTTTACCACATTTTGAATGTGAAAATGAATTTAAAACTGTGAAACATGAAATGGAAGTGGCATTTCACAGGGTACACTTTGCTAGGCATCACTGAGCAATAAAAAATATGCTTGTGACTGCGCTGCTCCTATGATCCAGGAAGTTAACAAGCTTCATATTGCCAGCAGAAAGGAATAATTTGCAGACCTGGCTAAAACTAAAACATAAAAAAACCAGCATAATGAAATACATCACTTGTCATAACGCTGGGGAGCTGGAAAGCAGGCTTAACCAGAGAGATCCTCACAGGGCAGCCAGTTCTAGTGGGGTGACTATTTCATCATGGCCCCTAGCCTACAGAAAAATTATTTCAGGCAGAGGACATTTATTTGTGTTCAGAAATGTAGGACACATCCCTACAAAGCTTCACATACCTTCAAACTGGGAATACTTGATGATTTGGGATTGGACCCAATTACACTGATGATGTGCCCATACATTTATCCACACTTGGCAAAGGTGCCATAATTGCTACTATTTTCCCCTTATTTTATATATACATTGACACATTTAAGAATTTCATAAACTGAAAGATGAGTGTACATTATTGGATCATATAAACCAACATAGAAATAAGCCACTCCAGGGTTTACATTATAGGCTATTGGTGAATTGAAAGTGAACCTTCAAGCAATCAAGTGCATCAGCGGATTATGAAAACCCTGATTCAGAAAAGCATTTCTATTCAGGATTGCACTTAAGCACATGCTTAGGGGCTACTGAAGTCAATCAGACTTAAGCATGCATGTAAGGGGATCCCTGTAAACCTTGTACACACCCTGAGCCCTCTGCCGGTTGGCACCAAGGGGTCCCTGGGTCACAGGCACCCCAGTGTTATAAGACAGCAAATACTAGATAGCAGAATTGTTGTTCAGTATATGATATTTTCTCTGTCAGCAAAATATATTCTCAGTTTATTCATCCTCATTTAAATACACCATCTTATAATAGGACAAAAACCTCTCCTGTTTTAGAAAAAAAATGCAATGCCTAACCTGTAATGTATTAGATATAAACTCTAAATATAGTGAAGTATTTTGTCAGACCTATAAAAAGTGTACCTTTGAAACTTTTTTCTTTCCCAACACTATTTAAATGTGTAATTACACAACTCATCAATGACGCATCACATAAACACTTCACTATTAGAAATGTTTTTCACAGTGAATCATTTAAGTGCTAGAACCCACAGTAAGTTAAATTTCGATTTACTTTATAATTCAGACTCTTAATAGTTGTGTTGGCTTCTTTCTGCACTATGATTTTTATCTTTATTTTATTATGGTAATGACAACAACTAATATACTCTCTCACATCTGTCTTGTTCTTTCCTGAGGTCAAAATGATATTTAGAGCTAAATGTGGTAAGATATTTTTCCTTATTATGCTTAGAGTATTTTATTGTACTAAATTAACCATCTATATGCATGTAACAGGGTAGCTGGCCCATTAAATGAAACTGGGCTCAGCTCTCCTGTTCCAGTCTAGGTGCTCCTAGTAGGTCGAATAAAGGGGGTGGGCAGCACCTGGGGGCTATAAAAGGTCTAGTGCCTGGGAAAGTCAGAGCAGACTGAGTCACTCAGGAGAAAGCAGGAAATGAGAACTGCTAGAGGCAGAAGGTGGCTCCTGGGAGAAGGTTGAAGGGAGGAGAGCAGCAAGAAGGGTTTGCTGGCTGGCATCCCCAAGCCAGAGAAACAGGGCTGTAGGACTGAAGGCAGGAAGAGCAGCCACAGAAAGAGATGGCTGCTGGCTGTAAGCTGGCGCACCAGCACTAAGGGCCAGAGATGGCTGAAGGAAGGAAGAGAAGCAGAAGAGCTTATGTACCCTTGCTAGAGAGTTGTACCCTGAGGAACAGTGAGAGGACCATGGGGAGGGAGGGATGCTCTCCTGGCAAGAATGCTCCCAGCAAAGAGGCTACAAGAGTTCCCACTTGAAAGAGTGGGGTTGCACCCCAGCCAGAAGGCCTAGGGTTGCTGTCCTGGCAGAGGTACAGAGGTGTGGCAGAAGACTCCAGATATGGTGAGAACGAAAATGGGTTTTAAGGACCACATGCACTGGGGATGATTTGGACTTTTATTATTGACTGCACTATTTTTTGTTAATAAACGACACCTCTACCCCGATATAACGTGACCCGATATAACATGAATTCAGATATAACGCAGTCTCCCGGGGGGGGGGGAGTGGGGCTGCGCGCTCCAGCGGATCATAGCAAGTTTGATATAATGCGGTTTCTCCTCTAACGCCGTAAGATTTTTTGGCTCCCGAGGACAGCTTTATATTGGGGTAGAGGTGTATGTTAATAGACTAAAGGAAAAGACGGCCTAGAGTTAGTGGGGACCTAAGAGGGAAACTGAGGTAAGGGGCTACTTGTAGGGTTGCCCCGAGGCCCTGAGGGAGCACCTGCAAATAATAGCAAATTAGGAGGCCTAAACAGGAAAAAACTCATGTCTTTAATGTATGTTTGGTAAACATAAAACTCCGTATCAGTATGTCATTACAATAACTAATTTTCAATCTTGCAGGTAAATAATGTGCCATTACATCAGGTTATCTAATTGCCTTTATGTCAATAAAGTGTGAAAAAAAATATTAATTCCACCAACTGGCATCTGGCGGATTTCACTTGTTTATGTTTTATTGGATTTATTCTTTTCATATAAAGCTAGTACTGAACATCAGCCTCCTTGTACTATGGCATTGCTCCGCTTAGATATCTTTATTAGGGGACGTTGTAACACCAGACAACATTTAATAATATGCATAGTTCTTTGCAAAGAGATTATTACACTGATGGGTAGTCAAAATTTTACCAAGAAGCTTCCTCAAAAATATTTTTCCTCAGTAAAGCTGGTTGGAAAGTGCGGCTTTTTCCCCATTGAAAATGTCTGCCTCATCTTCCCATTCTTCTTTGTGGGTTGCGTTCTCAGGTCAGATTACATCCTGCATGATGCACCAGTCTCCTGCTTTGCTGAGTCATCACAGTGCATCCTGGGAGTAGCCTGACTGCAGTGCATCCAGGGAGAGAGTGTCCTGCTGGGGAACCCAGCGTATAGAGGAGAATGGAGACACCAGGCACCCACGCTACAGTTCACACGAAACACAGCAGTGCTATTTCTAAACTGAACATTTTTGGTTTTCTAGTGATGACAAAAAGTTGAAATTTTTCATGGAGAGCAAACACCTCACAAAAAATTTCTGTCGAAAAGCAGCTTGGACAGAAAATTTTTGAGCAGCCGTTTTCCTGAGAGAGTGATTTGTGTGACATTCCATAGGTAAAACAGTGTTTCACCTTCCGTTCCATATTAATAGCTGTCAATTCCAAACTCTTCCGCCCCATCCCTCAGAAAAAACATCAATCCCATACTCTTCTACTCCGCCTGCCATAAAACCCATCAGTCCCAGCAGAGTGTGCAGAGCATCATTTAAAGTATGTGTGTGGGGGGCATAGATTCCCTCCCACACTGTGCCTGAGCCTCCTCTTCCCTTCTCAGGTGTCCCCCTACTAGCAACCTGACCCCCTGGCCCATGAGCTCCTACACCCATCACCTCCCAGGAGCCTCAGCCCTACTGTCCTCTCTCGGAAGCTCCTGCCTTGCCCACCCCCACTCCTTACCTTACTCTGTCCCTCTTCCCAGCCAGTCTGCAGCACTGAGCAGAGCTGCCGCAGTTTCAGCTGTCAGCAGGTGAGGATGCAGCACACTGTGCAAGCAGAGCAGGACCCAGGTGCTGGCTGCAGCATGCTCCTGGCCACAGTGTGTGTGGTTGCTAGTTACAAGATTGCAGCACAAGAGGCTGCATGTGTGTGCAGCAAAACCCCTGACAAACAACACACTTGATCAGCAACTGACCAGAGTAGAAAAACTGGCCAGACTGGTCAAAACACAGCCAAGTAACAATCCTGTTTTCCATATTCCTCTTTCAAAGTGGGCAGGCCATGGCCAGGTGGCCTTACCCCAGCTCACAGTCTATGAGTTTCAGACTTTACCCTCACTCCTCTGAAAAAAAACCCATAAATCTCAGACACTTCCCGCCCACTTATCAGAAAAATTCATCAATTCCAGTCTCTTCCCTCCTTCCTCCATATACCCATCAATTCAATTTATTTATTCCCTCGCTTAATTTCTTACACTTATCCCGCCTATTTCATTAATCCTTTCATCTCCACCCCAAATTCCACCATGCTTTCCCCATCCCACCACCTCCTGGAAGCTTCCCTAATTATCTACCTTGCAGCTATTCCTCACAGCAGCAATGATGGCAGGCTGGTGGGCAACCTTTAGCCTCTACTGGCAGTGATGGTGGAAGCTGAGTCATCCTGTGGCCTCTGGCTATGTGGTGGCTGGTCACATACGTAGCATGAACCTCTAGCGTAGGCAGGTTGGGAAATGGGCTTCCTTTGGTTCTTGAGGTGGATAGATCTTCTCCTATGGTCTTTTCTAGCTAATGAGATAAGGGAAAGGTCTCACCTGGGCATAGTGGATGGAGGGTACAGGGATACTATGATGCCAGTACTTTAAACCCTGGGCTGGGGTTCAGCAGGTAGGCCTCAGCTGGGGGAGAGACAAGCTGTGGTAGGCTGCAGTATCTTAGCCTTGTCTCCTCTCCAATGCCTTCTCATATGATGTTGGAGCAACCAGAGAGTGGAATTCAGGGACTACATGGTGTGTTTCCTTCAGTCCTTCTTACATTCATGTACACCTAGCAGCATTGGTGACAATGCAGTTTTCCTTGTGTCTTCAGCTGTGGCTGACGCAATAGCAGATGCTACCTACAGCTCAGCAGAGGCCTGAGTGAGCAGCAGCCACCTCAGTCCCATCCTCAAAGAGGACTGAAAACAGTACCAAGCAGGGCTGTTGGTAGTATTTTTGGACACGCCTTTGAAACACTTCTCACAAACACAACCTTTCCCTGTCCACCATGACCACATGATTGTGCACAAGGCCAGCTTACACATTTTGGGGGCAGTTAGTGAGAAGAGTCTTTGCGATACACTGCAAATCTAACCGACTCCTTCTGCATTCAAAGAATGTGTGTCTGGAGGCAAGGGAAAGGGGAATCTCTTTGTGCCCCTGTCACCCGCAAGCCTCCTGCTATATAAATGGTACCCAGCTGCTTGTTCCTTTCAAACGTAGTGATCTGTTATATCGGCTTATGTCAATATATGTTTTCCGGGCTAACTTCTCAAGGAAAAGAATTAGAAAGGCTGAGATTCTCCTTCATGGGGCTCCAGACTCGCACAAGAGGTGGGTCTTAAGAGATGATCTTATCTTTACGGCACACCCCAGAATAGTTTTTCTTGTCCTGCTGGGGAAGTCTTGTACATGGCAGTAGCCCAGGCCTGCAGTAGTTAGGGAAGCCATGATGAAATCTTTGATGTACCACGATGTTGATGCAGTGTCCGCACAACAGCCCCCCGTGAATGCACAGACCGGCTCCCATGTATCATAGTAGCCTGAGAAACCACATATTAGTCCAGAATTCTTGAGTTACTTTGAGAGACGAGGTGGGTAAGGTAATATCTGTTACTGGACCAATTTTGTACATTCCTCTTATGTGCTGTGGCTCATAGGCACTTATATATAGTTCGTGATTATACATGTTTTTATTACTAGTTGAAGTGGATTTTTGTTTGCAAATCTAGCCTATGAAATTTACTAGCTCTTTGGGGTCAGCACCACCATTTCCTAGCTGTTTATACAGCTCCTAGCATAATGGGCCCAAATGTAGTTGTGGTCTTAAAGTACTACTGCAATATAAATGTTAAACAGTAATAATAATAACTACACCTGAGGAGTGCTTCCACAGGCCATATTTCATTTGCAGGTTGAGATTTACAAGACTTTTAAAATACAGCTGTTTATCTGTCCAAAAATTTTGGAGCAAAATAAATTAAATATCCTCATAGGCCAGAGATTCTGCATACAGTATTTAAAGAGAGTAAATTTGAACTGACAGTGTCTTTTTAAAAGAGTGGATTATAGCATCCAGTAAAGAGAAAAGAATAATAATATTTATTTAAAGGCTTTTCAGATCCATCACCATAGGGTCTGAATGTCTTAATAAATTTATCTTCCCCCACACCCAAGGATGTAGGTCAATATTATTGTACCCATTTTACAGGTGTGTAAACAGGCACACAACAAAAATCAGTGATATTGTTTGCCCAAGGTGACACTAGACGTCTGTAGCAGAGTTGGGACTAGAACTCACATCCTCTGAATCCCAGTCCAGTGCTTTAGCTTAGAAGAAGACTATCCCTTCTCTTGCTTAGCACCTATGAATCACTTTTCGTCTTCAAAGTACTGTAAAAATCAATTAATCCTGACTGAAGATTTGAGATAGCTGGATAAACGTAATTACTTATTTTACAGATGGGGAAACTGAGAAGAAGTGAAGGGACTTATCTGAGGCTACAGAAAGAGTCACTGTTAATAGCTAGGATTGATCTCAGGCATTCCTGGCTCCCTCTATTGTGCTCCAATCCCTAGATCACACCTCTCTCTCTCGTGTTTGCAAGAATAACTAATCAACAGTGCAAGTGGATGAAATGTTTTGTCACAGAATAATGAAAAAGTATTGATGGCAATGTAATTTGTTTTTATAGTTTAATAATGCTATAGGCCAAAATTTCTGCATCCTTCAATATGGGTATTTGTGCATTGAAAACGTAGCCCTATATATCATATTTTCAGGATAAGAAATCTCTTTATCAAGTGGACTACGACTGTATAGGCAAATGGAGCAAACATTAACGTGCTTAGCAATATCACCACCACTGTCTTACATCCTTATTTTCTGACAAAGGTCACTATGGTTACTCTATGTTCCTTCAAAAAAAATCTACCTTTAAAGCATAGAAAGGATTTTAGCATTCCTATAAAAGACAGCATCAGCAATGAGAGATTTGAGTGTGCAGTGAATGCAAGATCAGACAACAGATGGCAGAGCCACTTGTGTAATTTAGTTGGATACCGGGCATTTTTCAGGCTTTATATCACTCAGGCTTTATATTATCATTTAGGTGAATACTGGGCAGAATGCCACTTAAAAGTGATTTAGGCACTTTGGAGCCTAAGTCTCATTGACTTTCAATGAGACATAAGCTCCTAAGTGATTAAGTGACTTTTGAAAGTGGGATGTAGCTATCTAAGGCACTTAGATTTTGTGATTAGGCTTGGACAGACTAGATTTTTATGTTAAATGTTGGTAAACTTCAATTTCACCATACACACATAACCCAATGAAAAAAATATTTCTAATGATAATAATTGAAATGTACAGGTAGGCAAAGTAAGAAAAATGCTGCTTGAGAACTTATTATCGTTTAAGGATATTTGCTTTGCATATTTTGATATGTTGATAATTTGTGTTTTAATGGTTATAAAGCTTTAACTTTATAAATCTCAATGTTTACTGACATTAAATAATTATCTAACCCATCCCCTTAATTTCCCACAACTGTGAACATTTAAAGCAATAAAAATTGAAAAAAAAAACCCGATTAAAATCAAATTCTGCCAACCCTACTTATAATGCTGAATAGGGCAACACCTTAAAAAATCTGTGCATGTATCAGGGGTAGGTCTACACAGCAAAGAAATACCTGCAGCTGGCCCATGCCAACTGACTGGGCTTGCAGGGCTTGGGTTGCGGGGCTGTTTCATTTCTGTGTAGACTTCTGGGTTCAAGCTGGAGCCCAAGCTCTGGGACCCTCCCACCTTGCAGGATCCTAGAGCCCAGGCTTCAGCCCGAGCCTAGATGTCTACCCAGCAATGAAATAACCCTGCAGCCCGAGCCCTTTGAGCCTAGTTGGCATGGGCCAGCTGCAGGTTTTTCTTTGCTGTGTAGACATACCCCTAATGGCCTCTGGAGATATCTCCAGACATGCTTTAGAGAAGTCCCATAGCTGTTCTAAAATACACTAGAATCAATATAGAATTGTCCCCAGAATCAGGGAGCAGCAACCAGTTACTTTGAACTCCCCCCCACCCCACCCACTCAGCTGCAACCAGTAGGCAATGAGCACCGCTGAGCTGAGCACTTGTATCCAATATTTTCTTAACACGAAAACAATGATTAATGACAATGTTCCTTTTGTGACAGTTCAGACAAATAAACACTGTTCCCAGTCTAATAACACCATTTCATTCTTCATAATGTTAGAAATGAGATATGTGAAATGATCCATACATTGATTTATTAATAGATTTTTTGGAATTCAAAATGCATCTGAACAAATACACATTGCTACATTTTTAAGCCGACATTCAGAGTTTGTTACATCACTTTTTGAAGGAAATGGCCACAAGGTAAAATTCACACAAATAATGTAACTCTGCAGATGACCTTTCCAGCTGACAAAATCTACAATATTTTGAGAACAAACATCTATCCAGTTACTTTACAGCAAAGAAAAAACAAAAATGGACCACTGTTCATTAGAGCACAACCATAACAGCAGAAAATAGGCAAGCCCTACATTTGGCAGATATCATCAGATGTTTGTTGCCTACATTAATTGATTAATTGAAGCAAAGGGACATGCACTGCTACAGTGACTTTGAATGATTTCCCAGGACACTCCTGAAAATGAAATGACATCTCAAGAGATTACTTCCTGCTGAAGTCATTTTAAATAACTATATTAAAAATAAATTAGAGTGTAAACATAGGGCCTGATTCTTTTTCACGAATGGTCCTTTACACCTCTAGAGCAGTGTAAAGATGTCTTAAATTACATTTTAAGACCCTCTTTATATTACCAGAGTGGTGTAAAGTGGTCTTCATGTAAATGATAATCAGGCTAATAAAGTGAAGCTATGCCCTGCATTAACCATAAGGATATCTTTCAGACCAAAGATGAGCATATGTAGGATATAATGCTGCCATCCTCAAGATCGGTTGCATGTGTGCATGCTTTCAAAGCACAGAACTATTTTTGTGTTAATCAAGAGCAATCTGATTAAATCTGTAGTCTTACAAATGGGGAATTAACCAGCTGAAAACACATTTGTATCAATACAAAACTTTATGATATTGTAACTTTGAAAACAATGCCTGTACTGAACAATTTAATCTGCTTCACTTGGCTTGCACTATTTGAAATAAACATCTGTTTACATTATGAACATGCTGATACAGTTGTCTCTTTTGGTTTTATCACAGAAATGCATTGCAAATTATTTTAAGCTCACAGTTAAATGTTAGATGCTAAAGTTGAGGATACTTTCTTGAGCAGTTATTTATTACTTTGCTCTTTGAAAGGAAGTTTTTTTAATTCCTGATCCAACTCCATTGCGAAAGGACCTTTTAATGAAAGACTTCTCCAGGATAGGTTTTAGAAAAGTCAATTCTTCACTCCTGTCCAGCTTGGCTAAGCAGCTATTCAGCAGGATGAGACAGTAATCAGATTTCCTGGACAGCTGGCAATTCAAATAAAAAGGATTATTGCTCAGAAGATTAAAAAAATATATATCACAGATCAGAAAAGCCATAATTATGGATTTGCACATTTGCTGGGACTTGCCCACTGTAAAAAGCAAAGCCGAAAGACAAAAAAGTCATTTACGCTTAAAATGACAAGGATTAACTATTATTTGTTTGGATTAAAAGTATCCAAATTGGATGTTTTTATAGCTTTTCTGAAAATGCAAGTGGTGTTTTACCTGTATAAAATTCTGATATTTCTATAGTTATATTTATGATCCGAAACATGTTATTTTCAATGCAGCACTAATGATGTTGTCTGTTGTGGCAGGTGACAGTCACTTTTCTCTAGAGTACAGTACACATTTGCCATTATAAAATAAGATTTTTCTATTAATAATGTAACAGCAATTTCACTACCATTTACATGAAATCTATTTAGTTTAAAAGATAGATAACACCAGAAATGGAAACATCGGTAATGCACAGCAGCTTTTGGGGTTTCTCTTTCACTATTATAGTTACAGTCCTGATTATGTTTCTTAATACTGACAACAATATTTTTGATTATTTGCATTTAAGTAGTCTGGTATCTTTCTCTCCCCCTCCTCCCCTTTCTTTCTCTCACACATATACACTCAGAGCTTTTACTGTATCTTACAATTATAAAAATGTATAAAATACATACTGAGGGAGCCATAATTAGCTATATTTTCTATCCTCTCATACAGTAGTTACATAAAGCCTTTCATCCTATTACACTAGCAGTCAATGGGGGTATCTATTGTACAATATACATACTGTATATGTCTATGTGTACATATCTTCAGATGTTTCATTAATGTTTGAGAAGTCACTAAATATAAAGCCATGAGGTGAAAATCTGGCTCCACTGAAGTCAATGGCAAAACTCCCATGGAATATTAGTATTGATCTGATAATTATTTATAATAATACCATCTAATACTTAATAATATTCTCATTAATAGATCTCTAAACACTTAACAAAAGATGGGTATTATTATTATGATTTGCCTAAGGTCACCCAGTGAGTCTGAGGCAAATTCCCAGTAACACACCCCATCCACTGCATTACACAATCTCTCTGCTTATGGCTTTCTTACAAATGGAAATTATCCATTTTTATAAAAAAAAAAAAAATCTTCAAGAAGCATAAAGCAAGCAAATTCCATCTCGAGATTCTAGAGACACCACTGCAACCCATACAAGGATTTGTACTAATGGATAACAAGGTCATCATTCTGTTAATCTTATTTGAAAGTGAAAGGCATTGGGCATATATTAAACAATAAAAAAGCATTTGACATACTTTATCATTGCCATAATGAGAGCTGAAATGAAATATGGCTAGTCAAATAGCTCAAAATAGGTCTAAACAATATATGATCAAAGATGAAACAGGATTAAACAGTTACACAAATAAACATACACACAAAAATCAGAAGACTGATTGATGAAGATTAATTCGAACTTCACATCAACATAAAAAGAAAACAGACACAAGTAGATACTATTTGTAGTGGAGATAGATTTCATTAATGAAAATCTGGTGATATAAAATACATGCCTGAAAGGGGGGGGGGAAAGGAATCCCAACTAAATATAATATTCCAATAAATAATATTCTAGTTAAAAATAAATACAGCAAAATACTTTAAATAAAACTACATTCTAACATGGAAATTGAACATTGAACTACTTAATTACTATTTGGAGCAAGACATCTAATTCATGTTGACATCTAATTCATCAAGAACATGTTTGCATAATCTTTCATGGGGCACTTTATATAAAGTTTAATATTCTACTATAGTAATTTCCCCCATCCCAAACATCAAATATTGGTATGCACTACCTTTAAAATATCCTGTTTACTTCTACTTTACAGAACTTTATTAAAATACATAGATACATAATATGGAGAAAATATTACTGTTCATTCTATAGGCTGATGTTTTTTTCGCATTGGTTCCTTTTAATAACTACAATATTGCTTAGGAGTTATCCTTCAGCATACAAACCTATTAAGAATGCCTAACAGTTACAGAACTTTACAAATAGTAACTAATAACAGTATGAAGTAAATATGTGTTGTTATTTCTATTTTACAGATGGGGAAGCTAATATAGGGAGATGAAATAGAGAGGAAGTCAGTGTCAGAGCTCAGTGCTTCCCATTCTCAGTCCCAGGGCTGAAACCAATGCATACGCTGCATCCCATGCACAAAAGCATAAACACTTCATGTCTAATAGATTCTTTTAGAGAGAATCCTGTCTACCTTGCTAGCAACTAATTCTTCATAACAAGGAACATTTGATAGTAATATTTATTCTACACCTTTAACATAAAAACAAGTTTGATCAAATAGTATTTAAAAATAATCCAACTAAATTTAACTAAAATGTCTATTTAAAATAAATGAAGTAGATGATGTTCAAAGATTAGCTTACCGTAGAAGGGACAGTTGGGTAACACCCCCACAGGTGCATTGTTGAGATCCAAATAATTAAAATGAAGTTTAACCTGAACAGACTGCAAGGAAAAACGCAAATTAGTTTAATTTTTTTTAAAGGAAAACTTAATATATACATACATATACACCAATACAAACTTTCCAAAGATATAATATAAAGTGCAATATCTTTACCTGATCATTTTTTTCTTTCAGCACTTACGTGCAATTATGCAGTTTTAGTGCCAAATTTCTCACATTTCCGATCAGTTCTTTCTTAGATGACCATTTTATACCAAGAGTTCAGGAGTGAAAATGTCATCAAATCCTATTTCAGTTTGACTGACTGGTCCTTGGTTGGCCTTTTATTCTTTTTAAATGGGAAAATGGCAAGAACATACACTCTGCTGCCATTATAAAACTACCAATTGACTTCATTAAACGTGTTGCCATTAAAATGTCCTTCAAGTGAGTTTATTTCCAGCCCGTATTATCATGGCACAAATGGTAAAAGGTCTCAAGGTTCCCAAAAATTTATTTTAACAAGAGTTTCGTCAATTACTGTATGCTATATTAACCCTCTACATGTGTCATGCACATGTAGTAGCATACAAAAAGTAGTCACAATGTATATTCAGCTGCCAGTTCCTCAAAGCAGATTATAATTCATTGGGATCAAAAACAATAAATATTTCCAAGGACTTTTTTATCTCAGCAAAAATCTGTTTATCTTCTGTCATGAATTGTATATTTGTTTTATATGGTACATTCCTCTATTTGTTGTTTATTACCAGACTAAGGGGATAGACAATATTTATAAGACTCTTGAAATGAACGGACTTTCTTACAGCTAGAGCAAGCTAATGGGGCCAATGCCCTACTCACATGCATGATCTGGTCCTTTTAGAAAACCCACACATTGCACCATGGAAGTCCCACCATTTTGTAGACTTTACTGTGAATATTGTTTAGGCCTCATCTGTACTGAGTTTTTAATGATGTTCAAACTTGCATTTAATACAATTCCTGCTAAAATGGCTTGATTGTTCAGTTTGACAAGGTCCAAGTGGAACTAGATTCATATTCAGAAACCATGAGCCTAACCTAAGTGCACCTAACTGATGTGCAGTGGGATGCTAGTGTCTGTGTCAGTATAACATTTAATTTAGTCTTTATTTGGACTTCTTGGAATCATCATCTGGACTTCTCTTGCAGACACTATCTTACTCAACCCCAGCTTCATTCATTAAATTAATCTCTAGGCCTGTGCATGCAGTATCTGCTGATGTTATTGTTTGTTTATTGATGGGAAGTTCCTATTAACTTTAATCTATCTATCAAACCTTTATCTAGCATTACTAGAACATGGTTTCTGAAACTTAGCGCATCACTATTTTGTTCTAAGTATTTTAGTTGGCACGATGTTTATTAGGGAGGATTGAACCTTGTGAAGTCTGAGAATTCACAGACGCCTCTGGAACTTTTGGGTTTCTAGTTTGAGAGCTTTTGTTTTCTGTAATTAAAATCTGTATTTATTCCTTGGATTATTCATTATAAACAATATTTTTAGGTAAAAGAAAGACTTATGTGTATAAAGAAAACCTCTCCCTCAAAACTTATGCTGGCACAATTGAGTACCCTATATTTGGTTTACCTAGTGCACAACAACAACGGGAAAAAAATAGGCTAGATTCTCTGAGTGATGCAAGGGGAACAGAGGAAAAAACATGAATAGATGCCATCAGTCTTACAGTGAGTCATAAATGTGAGAAAGGACACTTGGCCACCATTGCTACATGGGAATCCAGGAGTAGACAAGGATCCATAATTTGCAAACATCCTTGAAAGCTGAGCACAGCATTTCAAAAGAAGCAGCAGATAAAATCTCTGCTAAACCACAGGTCTCTCTTTACTCACCAGTAACTCCTCTATTTTGTCCAAATAAAATTTAATCCAATTTGTCTTTCTCTGTGCATGCAGAGGTGTAGAAGAGAATGAATAATTCACAGGGAACAATTCAGTTGACAATTGTAATAATAGCTCTCAAAGCAATTTACAAAGAAGATAAGTGTCATTTTCCCACTTTACAGTTCGGGAAACTGAGGCACAAAGTAGTGAAGTAACTTGCCCAATGTCACCTGGCTAGCCAGTGGAGTTAGTTGCCTAGGCACTTATGAAAAATCCCAGTAAGGTCCCTAGCTGCGTCTTCAGATGCTTAAATGCTTTTAAAAATCTGGACAATGGTGTTATTTTGTCTCCCTGATTGGGTTAGAATAATTCCTAAAGTCAGGTTTCCGGTGCAAATATTCATGTTTACAAAGGTAAAATGTGATTGCTTTGCATATTCCTAAAATTCACTTCAAACATGCTTATGTCACTGGAATATTCTGAGAAAGAAAACAAAAGATGGGTAAAAGCTGACAAAGTGAATTCAATTTTTTTTATTTGAGTGATACATTTAAGGATTTTCCCCCTTAGATATTCACTCGGTTTTAGTCATGTGGGCACCAATGACACTGCGGCCCAAAATGCGGCATGGTTCCCTTTTATGTCTCCTCACACACTGAAAAAGTGATTGGAGAGGGTGACCGAATGAGACCCTAGGGAGAGGTTTTGGGGCAAATGAGCAGTTAGGAATTATGGCGAGATTGATCCAACCCTACATCCTTCGGAGCTAGATACGTGCAATGTCATCAAGTTTACTGCACTGGCCCTTTGAGACAAAGTCTGAAAACTTGCAATGGTATTAAACGTCCTGAGCATTTTTCATAAAAATAGGAGTTTGTCCAATGTCGTTTGTTGAAAATTTTCCCTCCCTTCACTGCCATGCACTATAGTACACCTAATTACCCACCCGGCTGCTGTTCTCTATGTCAAGGCTTGCTGCAATCCAGTGGTCTAAAGAGATATGTTTGTAATTGCTGGTCACAAAACTCATAACTAACATAACTTCCTGCTTTGTAAAGTACTTTGGAATCCTTCAGGACCAAAGGGGTGATAGAAATATAAAATGAAATTATCCTGATTTAAAGACAGTAGCAATTCCCTCAGTTATAAAGATTATTAAGCGAACATTTGACTGTTTACATATTCAGCACTTACTGTCTTATTCATGGAGAAAAGCCTTTCATTTTAATTGAACATCAAGTCCCAACAGGTACAGCATGTCCAACTCCAAGAGATAATCAGATTATCTGGATGTTTCTGTTACAGTCAAAATCAGTTTGGGTTTGGTTCTGCTTGAGTGAAACGTAGTATCAGTTTTCATCTTATCCACACTCGTTAGCCCAATTTCAATGTACATTAACCTTCACAACCTATTGTGTGGAGAGATGGATGGTCTTGTGATTAAGGTTCAGGACATCAGGGTTCAATGCAAAGCTCGGCCACAGACACCCCATGTGTCTTTGGGCAAATCACTCAACTTCTCTGTGACACAGTTCCCTCATTTGTAAATATATCAGTCTGTAGGGTTGCCAACCTTCCAGGGTTGTCCTGGAGTCTCCAGGAATTAAAGATTAATCTTTAATTAAAGCTAATGTCATGTGATGAAACCTCCAAGAATGTATCCAGCCAAAGTTGGCAACCCTAGTCCCTGGGTAACTTCTTTCCTGCCTGATAGGCTGACCAGATAGCAAGTGTCAAAAATCGGGACAGGAGGTGCCTATGTGAGAAAAAGACCCAAAAATCGGGACTGTCCCTATAAAATCAGGACATCTGGTCACCCTACTGCCT
Source organism: Emys orbicularis (assembly GCF_028017835.1). Lineage (NCBI taxonomy): Eukaryota > Metazoa > Chordata > Testudines > Emydidae > Emys > Emys orbicularis. The sequence goes on along the minus strand of NC_088689.1, from coordinate 23,748,797 downwards.
GACCAGGATCCAGCACTCCCACCTCTATGCCCCACACATCCAGAAGCTTTCCCAGATGTAGGACCATACTATTTTCAGACTCCATAGAGGAGTAGGAATATCAGGACCCCAAAAGCCTGCTTACTCAGATGCCTGAGGCATGAACAGCCTTTGGGGACCAGACAAGGAGCCTCAGTGATATATGTCAGAGCAGCCAATTGCAGACCCCAGCCAGCCTACATACAGCTGGGACTGCTCACACATATGAACTGAGATTGGACAGACACAGCTTTCTGGGGCATGAGAGGATAGAAGCTGACTGCAGGGAGTCTGCTTCCAGCAACGGGAAGAGATGCAGTTCCTCTGTTGCTCTTTGAAGGAGGAAGGCAAGGTGCACGGAGAACCCAGGGCTCACTGGTTTTAAGAAAGGTCACAGAGCCACTGAGAGGGAGGAATCAGTCGGCTTGGGGAACGGGTGGTTTCTGAAGGGGGCTACACAGATATTTCCCTATTTGGCAAAGCTGCTTAGGACTATCACTTCCTTCCTAATGCTCAGCCTTCTGACTTGTTTACCTCCTGTGTCTATCTCTGCATGTGAATACACTGGAATTTGTTACTGTTACTCTCTCACTGCCTTCTTTCTCACTCATACAGCAAAATTGTCAAATGGCTGCTAAAGAACTTCCATGCAATGGATGTGAGAAGGGAGACTCTTGAGATTTCATGATGCACAAACATTCCAGAACCCAAAACACAGCACACCTCTGCCTGAAAAATCAATAAAAAAACCAACCAAACAAAATTTGTTTTTGAAAACCAGCACTATCTGGCCTCAAACTAGAGAGGACTGAAGTTAAGAGTCTGAGGGCTAACATGTCTCATGCTCATGTTATAAATGTTCACACTCAGACACCAAATCTTTCCTTGCCTTTGTTATTTAAGCTTAGCTCTTCTACCAGGCTTCTGAAAAGTTTTCGAGTCTGATACATTTTATTAGTGTCTTTTTATTTATATATATATATATATATCCCATAGCTTTTTTCTACTTTGTACTCCTTAACTTTATAGCTCTTATTAGGTTTTTATTCATGAACAAATAAACACACAGCAATTGAAATGTTATTTTGTGGAAGCCTCTACCATCTACAAGAGGATGTTATATCATTATTGATTTTGTCAATATATTCCAATGAATCTGGGCTACCTAATGGGAGGAGACTGAGAATAAAATTTTCCAAGAGCATAAATGATTTTGGATTTAGGCTACTAAGTGCCTTGATTTCAATGAGAGGTAGATCCCTGTACACTTTCGAAAATCTAAAAACATAACCTTTAAAAATCTGACCTTAAATCACTTTAGAAAATGGGAATTTGGCTCCTATGTCACTTAGGCACTTTTGAAAATGTTACTTATGATCCCGGTCTGAAAGGCCTAAACCCACCTAACTAAAGTCATGTTAAGGGGACATTGATACATGCTGGGAATCTTTGTTTTATTAATTATTATTATTATGTGTGTTGCAGTAGAATCTGGAAGCCTCAGCTGAGATCAGGGCCTCATTGTGCCAGGTGCTGTACAAACAGAGTAAAAACCAGTTCTTGCCCTAAAGACCTTACAGTCTTGAGAACTGGACTTTGTTGATCTGTTGTAAGGCTGTCTCAGGGTTGCGCCAATTATAAGCTAAGATTGTTTTAGTTATTGGGAACTGATGGAAAATCTGGTAAAGGCCTCCAAGTTTTTTCTGTGGACTGGAAAGTTATAAAAACCAAGGATTACTTTGAGGCAGCTGGTTCACCCTGGCATTGAGTGTGAACCTCTCTCTTTTCCTGGCACTGAATGTGATCACGTCTCTTTTTTCCTCCGCTCTTTATTTTCTTGCTCTCAGTTATGCTTTCAAGTGGCTTGCTAACTGTCTGCATAACTTCATTCCTCAATTTCTCAGGTATCACAACTTTCCCTAGATGATCCTGGACCTGGAGTATATCAGCTTCTCTGATGTTGCCTTCACTGCTCCCTGGCCTTGGGAACTGACCAAGCAGATTACTGGGCTTCACCTCCCAATCCAGCTGACCTGAGATGGACCAAGGAACTCCACTCATCAGATAAGAAAGTCATTTTATGTGCCTAAAATGACAGCAGCAAAAACCATCCCTATCTAATGGTAAAAGGATCATTCTTTCGTGTTCCTTTGGTTCTTTTGTTTGGGTTTGTCTAGATTTGGTCTGGGACAATGATTTAACAAAATGTGTAAGTAAGCTTTTGACTTTTATTATAACTCAGTTAATATTCCCCACCCTCACCCACCCCCACATCATACTGGTAAATCAAAAGAGTTACAACTGGTTTTGTAACTTGCATGCCAATATTTTTAATACAAAGGTTTTGAACATCTTGCACCATTGTTGAGGAATAAAGCTAGAAACTGTCAAAAGAACCTACCTAGCACTATCTATGTGTTCCATTAAATTAACACATACCAGATCAATAAACCATGACAATTTGGTGGCCTGTATAGGAGAAAAGAGATAAAAAAAATTTCCCCCTCAAGGATGGAATTGTTTTGCTCCTGTATTTGAAACTTTGCTTGCTTGCTTTCAGGAATTTGGTAATCAGGAAACTGAAGAGACAGGATTGTTTGCTTTAAGATCATAGCATAGTGCAAAATGGAAACTAATCAAACTATCGCAGGCTGTAATTCTGATACTGACTCAGTGATAATGGAAATCCCAGGAAGATACAAAGGCCCTAGAAAAACAGAATTCAGAAGGCATCAGAGGGTTTATTCCTCCCTCCTGAGATTATTGAAGATTTGCTCAGCTCTTGCTATTAGCAGAGCCTGTCAACTGAGCCAGACAGACAATAGGGCAGATCTTCCAGAGTGGCGCATAGGGGCTAGACGGTGGCCATAAGCAGACCATTGAGGATTTCCTTGCCATGCCACCATATTCCAACATTATCCCCTCTCCAGCCCTTCTAGCACAGAGCAGGTTTAGGGGTATGTTGCAGGGCAAGAGCTCACTTATGATCCAGCCATCCTTGGCCAGTGAGGGGCTTGCTACAAATACATGCAAGCCTTGTAACTGCTCTAATTTGTACTGGGAGGAGGAGGCTGAATCAGCCCCAGGACTGGAGGAGAAGATGATGCAAAGCCTAAGAATGCTAAGGATGAATCTCAGTGAATACAAAAGAATGGGGAGATAAATTAATATTAGAAGAAATGGTACACATGACACCTCAAAATCAAATCCAGGTAGACAATCTGTGCAGCTGTAATTAAAAAAAAGCATATCTTACACTTCTAGAGACTGCCTCTTGTTTTTCCAGCTTGTCTTGTTCTTCTTCCATCATTTGGCTGGGCAGCATGACAGAGACTCCGCCTCCAGTCTCAGAATAAGTGTCATTCCCCTTTAGGGTTGCCAACCCTCCAGGATTGCCCTGGAATCTCCAGGAATTAAAGAATAATCTTTAATTAAAGATTATATCATGTGATGAAACCTCCAGGAATATATCCAACCAAAATTGGCAACCCTATAATCCCCCTCCATCTCCTAGAGTCTGCCCATTGTACCTTTTACTTTGCTCTTCCCCCATGCAGGTATACAGAGGCACTATCTGAGGAGGATATGACAGTTCCACATTCAGAACTCTATTTGTTGATTTGGATAAATGGTTTTGTGGTCCTGTTTCTGCTATAATCCTTTTTTAACTTAGAAAGTTCTCTGGAAGATGTAGCCACACAATTGTTGTCTCCTAGCTCACAGGCATGTGTCCCCATCTGCAGAATGAAGGTGTGCAGTTGGAAGAAATCCCATTTGGTATACTAATTAACCACCTTCCAAATGTTTATTGTCCCTATTGTCCCTAGTCTAAGATGTTACATTGAAACCATCTCTTTAAAGATACAACTCCTATTTTTCAGTAATTCCACTATAACATTATTTCCACTTTATATCAAATAAACATTATTGACATTTAAAAGCTGATTTGATACAAGCCCCTATGTGCAGCTTTAACATACAAAATGCACAAAAAAGGAAGAAAACAAATGGAGGGGGGAGGAAATCTCTGGTATTTAAGAAGCAGCATTTGCCAGTCCTTACTCTCACTTCACAGTGGCTTTTTTGTGTGTGTTTGCTTTGAATGGGCAGATTTCTAGGAGCCAGGAAGTGTGTAGCTGTAGTAAACAAGCAAAACCAAATGATGTTAGGATGCATAAGGAATAGGATAGAGAATAATATGGAAAAAATAAAAAGGCCATTATTCAAGACAATGGTCTTCTTTTTAATACTGTGTACTATTCTAGTCACCCCAGTCTGAAAAAGGATGCAACACAGAATCTCACCCAGAGAGGTTACGTGATCAGCTCAAGGTCTCATAACAAGTCAACTGCTGGAAGTAGAACCCAAGAGCTCTGTCTTCTATGCTATTTCTAGGCATTTCTGTGTGATAAGCCTTGTGCAGGTGCATGTCACTCTGTCACAATAAGGTGGCTTAAAGCCATAATCCGTTCCATGATGCCAGACATAGAAATTAGCTGTAAAATCACATTTTGTGGCTCCTGTCTTGGACTGATTCAAAAAGTGTCCTCAACCGCATCAGAGTCACAATCCTGTATTTTTAAAGTTTAAGTCATAATCTATCATTACCTTCTGTTTTCCCATTATAGTTCAAGCACATAGGAATAGCGTGGGCTCATATGGTGAATGTTTCCTCAGACAGCTCTGACAATCCACATCACTGCCAATTATGCCAAACTGTGCAGTGGTTTTGAGCATGCTCCTGCTGAATGTCATCATCACCTATTGACTTCAGTCCTTAGTGCTACCCAACATCTGGTCCTTTGTGAAATGCATACATGTCCACTGGGACCTCTGCTGAAACCACCAAGTGCATATCTGTAGCCCACTGCAACTGATAAGAATAACCCATTTTTATGGTGGAAAAAAAATCATATTTATAAATAATCTTGAATTTTAAGCAAATCTTCCAAAAAAAGAATTTACATGGTGCCTAATGAAAAAAGTTAAAGATTGTTGGAGACAAATTATTTAGCATGCAAAAGACCAAATGTGCAAATAATTTGAGAGCTTGTATTTAGAAAAATACAGTAGGCAAAAACTGCTCAACAAATTTAGGAGAAGAGTAATTAGCATATTTGCTATGCATATTTGCACACCAACATAAATTATGTATTCAGAAACTTCTCAGATAGGTAGCAACTTCCTTTAGAATCTAAGAAAAGACGTCAGTATCAGGCTAAAGATACCTGTCAAAGGTTAAATCTAATTTCAGTTTAGATGGAAGAGCTGCCTCAACTGAGAAAGTATGATAAACATTTAGTGTCTGATGGAGCAGCAAGGATGAGTCTATACAAGAAAGAGAAAATGCAGCATAGCAAAGCCATAAAAATCAATGTGGTAGGTAGCGGCGGGGACAAAAGGAAAGTGAGGAAACATTGGCATGACTTAAGAAGAAGAGATCCCACTTTACAGAAACCAACAGAAGCAAATATGCCTGGTCTACTGGAGAGTAGCTTGGTTTAGGGAAAACTTTAACCCATCCTGAGTCAAGATTTTTTATGAACACAGTCACATGTGTATTGTACTACACCATGCTCTCAGTTGCCCTGGTGCAAAGCCAGACAAATTTCTTTGACTTCAATGGATTTACACCAAGATAACGGAGGAGAATTAGGCCTATTATGTACAGGATACACTGTCTTAACAGGTGATTCACCTGTAACTTCATCATCACTGTCTATCCCTATCCATTTTTATGTATAGTAAATATATTTGTTTCTTAACATACAGTCACATTTCAGTTTGTCCAGGCTTTTATGGGGCAGTAGGAGGATTTAAAAGTTGACCAGCAGCTCTCTTAATCCCCACACTCCAACAGCTCTCCTGGGCAGGTGGGCAGGTGAGTCTAGTGTGAAGACTAGAATTCTGACCTCCCCAATGTGTGGCTGATCTCCATGGCTGCTGGGAGAGTGCGCAAAGCTGGGATTTATGGCAGATGGTTATGGCCTGCAGCCCTCAGATAGTGGCTGTCATTTCCATTTGCTACTCTGACATCATGTGGCCACAAGAGCAGGTATTCAGCAAGGATCCAGCCTGTTTCTTCTGTCTCCCATTTGACTTTTGAACTATGATCTATAGCAGATGTCTCCTCACACTGTATTCCTTGCCACCAGAGAGGCATTATTCTCTCCTGGTCTTATTCCCCAATGTTTGCTCAGCCCTAGAACCAACCAATCTACCACTCATCTTCTGCCAGTGGGGAATTGTTTTTCCTATTGGGACATCATTTCTCCTTTGGGTGCTGGGTCTCACTCTTGCTTCTCAGCTTAGCTGTCTTGTTCTAATGCTCGGGTGACTTCCACTGTGGCCCTCTGTAGTGGGGTGGTCACCCCGCTCTGGTCCTGAAGGGGTTAAAGCAGCCCTGGAGAGGGCTGTGGCTGGAAAAAGCTGGGCTGATTGGAGAAGCGGACACAGTTGTGGCCAGCTCAATCAAGGCCCAGCTGGCCCTATAAGAGGGCTGAGGGCCAGAGGCTGAAAACAAACACTCTCTCTAGCTCCTTAGAGAGAGAAGGACCGGGCTGCCTGGGAAGCTGAGGAGGGTACCTAGGGTGGAGCAGTGCTGGGGAAGGGCAGAGGGAGCTGGGGAGCTCCAGCCTAGCAAGATCCCAGGCTGCAGGTTTAGTTAAGGGCCCACAAAAGGGTACTGGGGCTGCAGAGGGGCAGCCCAGATATAGGCAGAGGCAGCTGGTCCAACCCCTCTTGCTGATGATGAGTAGTTTATAGACTGCCGTCTGCCCCAGGGAGCAGGGGCTAGATGATGATTGGCAGTAGCCACTGAGGCAAGGTGGCCAGAAGCCTCCAGTGCAGTCCACTTCTCTACAGCCACTTACTACAGCTTATCCACAGACCAAACCACCAGTGTGTGGCCAGGAGCAAATTTTCCAGTAGGGTTTCTAAAACCTCTCTAGAGCCCCGTCCCAGCATCCTGTTCCTTCAGCGACATGCTGAGGGAGTTTGCCAAGGAAAGAATCAATGAGTGGGAATCAATGACTGGTGGCTTTTGGGGGTGGAGGTAGTAGTGCTGACCATTTTTCTAAGGCATAAGTTAAATCTTCTGGCTAAAGAGTTGTCAGATCCAAGGAAGCTCACCTAGAATAAAGCTACCAAACTCAAATTGCTCTACTCTTTAAGATACTCAGCTACCATAGTGTTATATAACATAGTAAGGGAAAGGCAAAGAAAGGTGGGACACAGACCATTCATTGTGCTAGCCAGACAGTCAACCACTATGTTGGGAGACAATCAATCCAACAGAAATCTGCAGATCTTTGGCTACTGGGAGGGTTAGTTAAGGTATGTCTACAGTATAGTGGCTCATTTATGGTGCTGCAGGTGTGCTGATGTATCGCCATAGTGTAGATGCTTCCTACATTGACAAAAAGGGGTTTTCCATTGATGCAGTTAATCACTTCTCCAAGAGGTGGTAGCTAGGATGGAAGAATTTCAACGTACACCGTGGGTGATGTCAATCTAACTACAGTGCTCAGAGTGCACAAATTTTGACAGCTCTGAGTGATGTAGCTAGGTCGATCTAATTTTTAAGTGTAGATCAGGCCTTAGAGCCAGTACTTAGAGCAGTAAGCAGGAGGAGGAAACTAGAGGGGAAAAACCAAGAAATTTACACTGAATGTCCCCACATTTACACACTGGATGAATAGGGCTTTATAACCGGGAAGGGATAAGGTGCTGGCAGTTTGGCAGGTTTTTAATTACAGCAGTGTATCCCTGAAAGTGAAATGCAGATCAGCAGGCCCATCAACTGGAGGTCCCCTCAATGTCCCAGGTAGAGCCACCTAGGACTAGGGGTGATGATGCAGGCAATGCCAACTAAGCAGTATGTAAGCTGTATCTTGATGCCCATAGTCCATTATTTAGACCACAAGTAAATGAAGGTTCGTGGCCTCATAAATTTGATCATTTTGGATGCAGTGGAATTCAACCCTCCTACAGATTAGAGATTGAGTAGGGATTAATAGAGGCTGGTCACCAGAGAGCCCATATTCTCCATACAAGAGGCAGACGTTCCTGCATAAGTGACTGGCAACGTGGACTCTAGGAACCTGTGCATCATTTGTGAGTGGGGAGGGAATTTGTGCAAGTCCCTTCTCCAAAACTCAGTTTGCAAGAACTAGTTTCCATTATGCCTGGCCAATATGTCCCTTTCATTAGTATTTATTTTCTTTCTACCGTGTCCACAGCAGATACTCTCGCACACTACAACCTGCTCTAAGGGATCACCCAACCCATCAAAAACCTTTTGCCTAGAAATGGTCTTTACATGAGAGTCTTACTAAACTACAGAAAACCTGGGGGGGGGATGTTTTAAAGGGGCCACTTCATACTCAAGCAAATTTTGCAGTGTGTATACATGAATATTTTTAAATTATCGCTGGTAAAAAAGATAAAATCAAACCAATATTCTGCCTTGCTACAGCATTCAGCCAGGAGACAAAAAGCCCATAAGTAGAAGGGAGAGGGTGAGAGCAGGTAGCTCGATATCTACACAGCTCTAGTCATCAGTTATCAGATGGTACCCTTTGTTAAGTTTATGACTGACAGCAAGGAGCTTTACTACTACTGCAAATGTCAGCCCCAGATCATTATTTGATTACTATCATTGCTGGCATAAAGGTCCTCATGTAGAATAAAGCTAATGTTGCTGTCGTACAATTCAGTGCTCAGCCTGACATGCCTTTTGTCTGAATGTAAGCTTTTGAACCTGGTTTTCCCTCCCAATAAAACGGCTCATCCAAGAATATCACATACCAAGGGACATCAGAGTTTTCAGCTTTCTCCCTTAAAAGCTAAGATGAGTGGATGCTATCATGCATCCCTCCACAGTTAATAATGGTAATTTAACACACTGACATGAGTATGTCCTTAGGGTGTTTCCTCTGGGACCGTTATTGTTTTGTCTCTTACATTAGTATTTAATCTACTTGTTTCACTGCCTTTTTGGCCTTCTGAATTCCCATTTTAACTTTAAGGTCCCTATTAATGTGGCTGAGGAGGACTAGACAGGACTCATTTTAGAGTCTATTAATGACACTCTTTAATCAGTAATAAGGATTACCAATAGTAAGAGGAAGTCATTTTCCCTGTGGGCAGACTATCCTATAACTGCCTACAGCAGGGTTTCCTTTTATGTTCCACAGAGACAACTAGTACTGACCATTTTGAAAACAGAATAGTCAATGGACCATTGTTCTGAACATATATGGTGTGTTTATGTTCTTTGATCATGATAAGCAAATATTGCAAAGAATCAAGTGTAATCCGTCTCCCCCTCTTCCCAGCAGTCCTTCTTCCCAGAACACCATGGTACAGAAAGCCAAAGCCATCCATTCAGCCATCTCTAGGATGTTTGTGTCCCTGCCTGGGCTCTTGCCTTCAACTGGGAAGATGGCTGAGAACAAAACCTGCACACCCCTGACTCCTTCACTCTTGCTCCCAGAGCCCTGTAGTCACTGCTAATCTATTTAGGGTCCTACCTGGTAATATCATTAGTGCCCAGGTAGATAAACAGTATAGGGTAGTGGTCAGAGAGATGAATGAGCCTCAGCAACCTTTCCTTAACATCTTGGATGCGGGCTCCAGGCATGCAGCACACTTCTTGGGACATCATGTCAGGTTGTCAGATGGATGTTTCTGTCTCCCTCTGAAGGGAGTCCCAAGCATAGCACTCTATGTCTCCTCCTTTTTGGTGTGATGGTTGTGAGCCTCTCAGTCTTTGGAGCAGGTGGCTCCTCCTCCTCAGATGTCAGGGTCTGCTCCTCACACTTCTTGTTGCTAGAACGGCATACCGGTTCTTGACCTCAATGGACAGGGGCCCTGGGTTGGGGCTCGAGCACTGTCTACTGTCCAAAGTGCCCAGCAGCCAGTTCTCCTCCTTCCTCTGGTGCCACTGTAGTCATCAGGCTAACATCCTCCATCCCATCTCCATGTGCATCCTGCTGATGAAGTACACGTGCTTCCGGAGGCTACACAGATGAGCCGCCTCCTCCTGCAGCTCCCTTACCTACTTCCTGAGGGACTCCATCATTACACACCTCTCACACTGGGTCTTTCACTTTGCCTGGCTTTCTGTGGAAGGGGCATGCAAGCTGCATCCCCAGCAAGTCAAGACCAGGACCTGGTTAGAAGCCTCCTGGATCAGGATGTCTGTCTGGTCAAGGCCAGGGCCTTCATAGGTTCAGGCAGATGAAGAGCAATGCACCATTTTCCTTTTCCATTTTCCTCCCATTATAGGTTCTTCCTTGTGTAGTACCTGCAAGTTAAGGTGGGGGGAGAACCTTGCTCCCTGCCTTTCTCTGCTGGGAAACTCAGCTGGCTAACTCCCTTAATCTCCCAGCACACCAAACCAGCCCAGAGTCCTACCAAACTTCATGGCAAGTTCCCAGCACAGAAAAGTGCTCCTTTTTGTCCCCCAAAATTAATCAATGGCAATAAGACAGAAGTGGTCTAGAGATATGCACCAGATGGCTAACTCCCTTAGTCTCACCAGCCATATATCTTACTTCTTATGTAGTATTATTAAAATTTTTATTGAGAACTGGATAATAATTGGGTATCCTATCTGTGGATACGGTGCACTTCGTACTAATTGGTTATATGCATGCCTGCCTGCCTCATTTGGTTTACAGATGCTGCCCTCCATTTCTAATGTCCTCTTAGCTGCATAAGCAGCATAGAATAATAGAGGCATAGCCTTTATCGCTCGGTGTTTGCCTATTTCCTTTGAACCTGAGCAATCCCATAGCCTTCATTCATTGCATTTCACCCATAAAATCACCCAAACCTCGGAGGGGAAAGTTCCGAGCCAGCTCACCAGATTTGCTCTCCCAACGTCAACAAAAATGGGAAACGATTCTGTACCAGCAAGAAAGGAATATGGGCAAAGCTCAGCTCCTGGACCCTATTATGTCTGAAGATATTACTGTTGCCTGGGAAACCACTCTCTTTGTATACATGAGATTACTAACATACATTCTATATGTTTATCTTTAGATATGAGTTTATCACCTTGCCTATATGCTGTGTCGGGAGAAGACCTGACACTGGATAAAATTTAGATTGCAACCTGCTAAAATCGATTAACTGTTTTGTGGTGTTAGAGGCATTTTCCTAATGTTAAATGCAATACAAACCATTCAGTGTCCAATATCAACAAATCTCATCTTCTGCTGTAAAGGTGGGTTATTCTTAGAGCCCTTCACATTCCAAGTTTAACTAGTGCTAGAAAGAAAAACTGTTCTTAAACCATCTGGTATATTATTAGCAGTTCAGTGAGCTCTATCAGGTGAGGCAGATAATCTGTAATCACAGGGAGTCAGGGTTATTTGAGGATTGGGATAATTTATTTAGTTTGGCTGGTTGTGAATGAAGATCGGAATATTGTATGTTGGGGAGTCTTTGTTTTTTAAAGGAACTACACAAGCCACTTTTAATATCAGCCAAATTACCATCAGGATCGTATTAAAAACAAAAGAAAAAAGAAAAATTAGAAACCATCACTGAACAGTCAGGCCCTTTGTCTACATATTGTTTCCCATAACAACAAACACAAGAGCATTTGCACCTATCTGAATGTTTAGATTTTTGCAGCATGATCAACTTGTTCACTTCTCCTGAGTCTCTCCATGGTGTCACAATGCAATATTCATGACATCACACACATATCCCCATACCAATTCTAGAATGAAGGACCTCTAAAGAGTTTAGAGATAGGAGCAGCAGGCAAAGAATAATAATACTACTGGCCAGATAAAAATATATGATAGTAAGCAATAAGAAGTAAGGAAATAAAGTTAGATGGGGTTTTATTAAAATACAATGAGCTGTATTCTGCCCTTATACCTGTGTTTTCACATTCAATTGACTTCAGTGGGGATTGCACAAACTCGTCCTTGGGAACATGTCAGCTCTGGGTATTATGTCTAAATCCAAGGAGACTATGAGAGGAGGTTTAGAGAAGAAAGGGGAAGGAAATATAATAATGTGGTGCTGGAAAACTCTTTATATCTCTGGAGTTATCTTAAATAAATAATTCAGTATAATCCTACTGCTTGCTTACTCAAATCATAAGACAACACTGTGCTTTCAAATTTTCTCTGCGTGTTGTATTAATTTCAATGGACTAAATGGACCCAAAGAGGAAAAGGTGTTAACATGACCCTGTCACTGTCCAACATAAAATAGTGTTAAACAAAGGTTGGGGTTTTGTATATGGAGACTTCAGCTTGCTTAGTGCCATGGCAAACACACCATTAATTGTTGTAACCTTTTATTAAAGATACAGAAAAGAAAGGGGGGAAGTGTTGAAGCATTTGAAATAAGAAGTATTAAGTAAGACTTTCATTTTAATGACTTCCCGTCTTCCATTTCCCTTAAGATGGAAAGAGTTTTTATAAAGAATCCTCCTCTCCTCCCACCCAACCCCATTTGGCAGTCTTTTAGATGGTATTAAAGATGGTAATAACTGTCCTTGGGGGTGGAGGAAGAGAAGAAGTTAGTTGAGCTGTGTTGGAGCAGTTTTTGTTGCTGTTAAAATCCGATCCCATTCCCAGAAAACAAAACAAAACACACACAAGAGAAAAGAACAGCAAAGATAGAAAATGTACCTTCTATCTCTGGTGTGGGCTCTCACTTGCAACCACAATGCTGGAGAAACATAGGAACAGCACATGGTCTTATCCACCACTTTGAGACCTGGCAAACTTGTACCAGCATCGGGTTGTTTCAGCTATTGCTTTTATCTGACTCTCTGGTGACAGGCTTACAGCAGTGTTGTGAAATATATGGTGTTGGCCAACTAAGTCAAACTCTTAATAGACAGAAGGAAAAAGGAGGATAGGAAAGTGAAGAACCCAGGTGTGTGTTGTGTATGTGGGGAAGGGGGGCGGTAGGATTCAGCCAAAGCAGGTGAAGGTGGTGATGTCACCTGTGTCCCTCTCTCACACCTGGTCTGGTCAGGATGGTGAAGACCTAATAGCGTTACATTACATCCCGGGTCCTAGAAGATGGTGAGGTTGGCAGCCATGATTGTAAAGCTCACTCTTTCCCTTTCTTTCAGTGAGAAATGTTTGTATTTCCTTCCCTCCTAATTTTCCCCTCAAAATATTTTTATGACCCCAAAAAGGGAGTAATGGTGAAATAGCCCATCCCCTTATTATTTTGTCCACCAATTAGGCCTAATTTCTGACATATCACTTTTATTAATTGATTTCTAGTCCCACACTTCTCTTGCTTATCAGGCATGGTCACAACACAGTCCTTGAATTATACCAATAGACCTTTTTGTTTATACTAATTCAATCTGTCTCCCTTTTGTATCTTTCCCCATTATTTATGATAAGTTGTTGTGCAATTTAAGAAGTTTCACTTATTATAGTTGAGCTCAGAATTTGGGTAAATTGTAGCCCCAGTTATTACAACAGTGTGATACAGGGCTCTTAAGCTGAAATACATCTTTATATCATCTACACTTTAGGTCATAAACTGGGACCCAAAGCTGTGTTTCCTACAGGAATACCAAAACCTAGCCATGGACACTAAATTCCATTTTGTACTTCAAGCTCCCAGCATATCAATTGCCAGAAACAGTCTTTTTCTCTGGAAGATCCAACTCCTTCATCCAAGAAGTTAAGTAGGGGGAGAAGGAGTAGTGGGAATAAAAACCATGTTACTAGGTCTTTCTAAAGTTCTGATTCTAATGGACAGGGCTGCTCTACTAGTACAGCCAGCAAAGAATCCATGATAACCTTAGCTGAGAATACTTTGCACCCTATAAGCAGCTTAACTGTAGGATAAAAGCATACACATACCTCAAAGGTGTAAGACAGCATTTGGGAGTGCTCCACTAGCGCATTTTTTTCTGTTGTAAACAGGGCTCAATATCAGAGTTAAAGGAATTACTGGGATCATGCTGTTTGCACACATGGAAAATGGAGGCTAAGGTGCATATATTGCTAACTTGGATACTTTTTTTTTCATTTGAGGCCCTTTGGTAAATGTTCCAGGGTTTCACCAATAAAATCTACTGCTGCATCTGGTACACACCCTACAAGGTAATTTTCAGTATTTCAGATATGGTTCAGTATAGCATTAAAATTATACATACCCTTTTATCATGTCATTCATCGTAGTGTGAATTTCCACAGTTTATTATGCTCATACTACGCATAAACATAATTACTTTACATCAGGCTATAAATTCCACCTATTGGAGAACATAATTAGTTTTCATTATATGTTTAGTCTAGTTTGCTCATGTATAACATAAATGTATAGCAATTCTTCTTTGTGAAAGTATTATAAATAAATGAAGACAAAGTCTTCTATTTCTAACGCTGACCTTTCATTGATAAAGTTTAAATAAATAAATTTCATTCAATAAGAAAAGCATCTATATACTTTGAAGAACGTAGAATTTGAATATTGCTGATGTCTTTTTTCCTTAGGTCCCAGTAGGCCAAATTCAGAGCTGAGGTAAGTGGAATTCTATTGCAGTTGTGCCTATTGCTGCTAGTGTTAAATTTGGTCCTATGACTATCATCGACTTTTTGGGTCCTTTTAAAATGTTGCCTCTTAAAAGGATTTTTACACTGGTTTGATTTAATTGTGGTTTTAATTATTCTAAGGTTCAGGTAAGGTGCTTAGAAATTCATTACCAGATTAGCCACTTTAGGAATAAAATGTTTCTTATTTCAGTTGACATCTGATGTTAGCATAAGAGATGATGTTGACAGACCAAGCACATTGTCCTAATCACAGTCAGGCTATTTTTTGGGATAAAAATAAATAAAATTAAATTACTTTTTCATTTTTTTAACTGGTTTTAACATGAATTTCTGGTAGTTTAGTACTCACAAAAGATGCCAGACAGTCAGACCAGTCAGCAGAGACAAATGAAGTTGCCCCAATCTCCACCACCTGCCTCAAACTTGGCTTGAAAAGATGACCTCTTGGGGTTAATAGGGTAATTCAATCTCCATGCTCAGTCAAATCTTTGGTCTTTCAGCAGAGACTGCCAATAAGGCTGTCAAATTAGTGCTTAGTGAGGTGGTGTTTTTGTGATGTGGACGCCTCTCATGTAGGTCAGCAAACCTATTTCATATAGGCTATCAAAGAGCCGCTATCAGCGTGGGCTGGATTCAAACTAGCCACCTAGAGGTGAATGAATCAATATCCAATTACCAATTCCTGGAGACATCTAGTCCCTCTCTGCTAAGTTTGTTTTAAATAGGAACAAAATGCCAAGACATTACCATGAGACAAGAATGCCATCATTGCTCTTTAGCAGGCTTTTATATTTTGTGCTATATTTTATATTGTTTTACCTTATTTTAATATTTCTAAACAGCCTACTACTATTGCTCCAAGGATTACTGTATTGTAATAGCACTGATCAGAACTAAGGTTAGAAATGTTCTGTTTTAAAATAAGAGTAAACAACCAGCAAACATGGCTGATGCCCCTACCTATGGAACTCTTGATCAATGAGGTCAGGATGAACTCAAGGTGCATCAGTTGTAAAGTACACTGCAAAGCCCATCTTTGTGGGCAAGCTTTCCCCAGTAACAATGGCTGAAGTCCCACTGGACTACATACATGAAGAAGGGAAGGGAGAAAAATAAAATCCCCCCATAAGGAACAGTTGGCGAAATTTAGGAGCAGTGGGAAAACTGAGGTCCTCTGTGGATAAAATGCAGGTGTTATTTTTGTATTTAGTGTCTATCATATATATTGCAGTGATGGGTGCTTTCTAAGTGACTAACATAGGTAAATCCTTTGAGGGGGCTGAGGAGAGGAGATGTTTATCTACCACAGTGTAGATAAAGCCAGTAATTCAAAACTGCCTGTTTATTTTGTATAAATACATGGATCTGAGTCTTAGTTTCATGTCCTGTACAGGTTCCTGCCCCCAAGCTTAGTCAGAGGGCTCCCTCCTTCTTATTTTAACTCTAGTAGTTTCTCCTACCATTTGGGCCGCTCCTCCTTTACTGCCAAAATGGGTTTATGCTGTTGGAGCAACTTTGCCATACCACTCCCACAGCTCCTCTTCCCTCCCTTCCCACCTGCCCACCATTACCAAGGTAACATTCAGTTTCACCACCATTAAAAATGGGTACAGTTCGAAAGCTTCAGTTCCCTTCATTTGGAGCTCTCACCCTCCCTTTCCTATCCACCCAGCTGCTCAGTAATAACAGCGCCATCATAGCAGCTTATCTCAGGATGTCACAAGTGCATTCTTGTTAAGTATTTCATGGATTATTGAAAGGACAGATGGTCTAAGTACGAACCTCCACAACAAGTTCAGCCTTGAAAGAGAGATGGGTTTTCTATAGCTTTGGCATTATATTGTGCAACTGCCACACCACAGGATCAGGAATTCAAATAGAACCTTTTAAATACTTGTGTTTAGACAGTGTAAACTCTTATCTTCTCATCTGAACCATTTCCTTTTTTTCTATATACTCACCTGAATGCAATGAACATAACCAGTACCGTAGATAACTCCAGGATGAGTGAGGCAGGTAAGGCAATTTAAAAGTAACAACTCTCTTCAATCAAATCAAATTAATTTCCAGGTGTCAAAAGGAGCAGAATTTAAGAGGACAATGCCAATCACTATGGAAATCAAGTTAAAATACATGCATAAACTTGCTTTTTTTCCTTATATAACAGAAAAAATTACAAGAAATAAGCATGTAAAATACACAGGTTTTCAGATGTGAAGTGTGGTGTTATTGTACAGGTATTTGTTGAAATATTGTTGGTACGCTGATACTTAAGGCCCGTAAGCAGGTCTATCTATCTAAGATACTTATATGATCTCCATTACTGTAGCTAAGTGCCTCACAATCGGTAATGTATTTATCCTCACAACATTCATGTGAAGTAGGGAAGTACTATTAGCTTCATATTACAGATGGGGAACTCTAGCATAGAGACACTAAAGGTATGTCTACACTGTAATTACACACCCATCGCTGGCCCATGCCAGCTGGCCCGGGCTAAGGAGCTGTTTAATTGTGGTGTAGACATTGAAGCATGGGCTGCAGGACCTGCTCCAGCTTTTTTGCCGCCCCAAGCAGCGAAGAAAAAAAGAAAAGAAAAACCTGATTGAGCTGCTGCCGAAGTGCCGCCAAAGAGGGAGTGTCGGGGTGAAGGACCCACCGCCGAATGTCCGCCGAAGACTAAAACAGAGCGCTTGAGCTGCCACCGAAGTCCCACCGAAGACCCGGATGTTGCCGCCCCAATAACGGACGGAGTGCCGCCCCTTTCTATTGGCCGCCCCTTTCTATTGGCCACCCACTTCCTTCGCTGGTGCCTGGAGCCAGCCCTGATGGGCTGGAGCCTGGGCTCTAGGACCCCGTGACTAGGGAGGGTTCCAGAGCACAGGCTACAGCCTGCGCCCAAACATCTACATCTCAATTAACCATCCCTTTAGCCTGAGCCCTGCAAGACTATGGCTTGGTCTACACTAAACCCCCAAATCGAACTAAGGTACGCAACTTCAGCTACGTGAATAACGTAGCTGAAGTTCGAAGTACCTTAGTTCGAACTTACCTCGGTCCACACGCGGCAGGCAGGCTCCCCCGTCGACTCCGCGGTACTCCTCTCGTCTAGCTGGAGTACCGCAGTCGACGGCGAGCACTTCCTGGTTCGACTTATCGCGTCCAGACAAGACGCGATAAGTCGAACCCAGAACTTCGATTGCCAGCCGCCGAACTAGCGGCTGGGTGTAGACATACCCTGAGTCAGCTGGCACAGGCCATCTGTGGGGGTTTAATTGTAATGTAGACATACCGTAAGTGGCTTGTCCAAGATCACACAGAAAATCTATTGCAGAGCAGCAAATGAACCCAGGTCTCCAGAGTCCCAGGCTAATGACTAGACCATCCTTCCTTTGACCTTTACTCACAGGTAGGGTATGTGTATATTTTGGGACCAGATCTTTCTCCCTGTGAGGTCAATATCAAAATTCCCTTTGATTTCAATGGTGCAGAATTGTTTTACTCTGGAAAAGTATGCAAATGTTATTTATTCAGTATATAAATGAGAGATTACACATGCATATTTACTAACTGTGTTCAAAACGGTGTGCTAAATTATGCCAGGAATTTACAGGGCCAGCAGCTTGCAAGGCTGTGCCATTAAAAACAATGCAAAGTACACTGAAAGCAAAATGAGAATAGTTCATGTATACTAATAATCCAGGAGGGCATGATCAGCATGGAGAATCTAATTAATGGCCTTGAATTTTTTAAGAGGGTTTAAGATATTGATAATGACAGTGCATACATAATCATTTATTTTGATTTTCAGAAAGACATTAATAGACTGTTCCTCATGACAGCGTCTTGCGTAAGAAATGAGCTTGGGGGATGCAGCTTGGAACATCAAAACTGATAAAGAGCTGGTTCATTACATAAAACAGATGTTACACTGCTCTACAGCCAAAATGCTTCTGAACTAAATGTAGTCAAACTTTACTAATTCTGGGTCACTGAGAACGAAAATGATGCTTAAAATTGTTGATTGGCTCTAGTTTTCAAGATATGCTATTGGGTCAGTATATACGACCCTTGACTTGGGAATGGCGGAGGATAAGTGAGTTATAAAGGGAAGGGATCTCAATTTAAACCAGAAATGACTAAAATACATCTTTGACTGGATCTATGAATAAATGTATGACTGGGTTTGGACAGTACTTGCTTTTTAGGCAAAACAATGAATGATGCAATCTGAAGCTGGTATTGCGTCATACATGATATGAATTGCATCATGTTATTCCTAGAAGTCATGGATGATGCAATCATAACGAAGCTTACATCACTCTGCTGAACAAATTGCCCTAGATCAGCTCTAGAAATCATACTGTGTCGTGCTCTCTTATTTGTCAGTGGTGGATTTTGCAAAGGGACACATTTCTGTTTAGCCAAAGTGAGCAGAGATGCCTCGTACTTGTGTGAACAGTGCAGATAACTTCTGCTATGTTTGTGGTGAAGTGACTTTTGCATCACAAAAGCGCAGTATAACCACTATGATTAAGAAAGCCTATCACCTTTATTTTGGCTGCAAAATTGGAGATCAGGACACGAGGTGGGCCCCACACATATGCTGCAACACTTGTGCAACAAATCTTTGCCAGTGGTTGAACAGGAAAAGGAAATCTATGCCTTTTGCAGTGCCAATGATTTGGAGAGAGCCAACAGATCATACTAGCAATTGTTACTTCTGCATGGTGCCTCCAGTTGGGAAAGGTGTGTCAAAGAAGAAAAAGTGGACTGTGCATTATCCAAACATTCCATCAGCTATACGCCCAGTACCCCACGGAGAAGGACTGCCGGTTCCTGATGCACCAGAATCATTCTCACTTGAGTCCGACGAGGAAGAGGAAGAGGATGAAACTTCTGGTCCTGAACCATCAATGTCACAGGACCCACATTTTCTCCCATTCTCCTCCTCTGAACCACACCTCATAACACAAGGTGAACTGAGTGACCTTGTCAGGGATTTGGAACTACCCAAGAGTAAGGCAGAGCTGTTGGGCTCCAGACTACAGCAGTGGAATCTCCTGGCAGGTGATGTTAGCGTTTCCATGTTCCGTGACCGTCAAAAGGATCTTGTCCCATTCTTCTTCATGGAAGGTGATCTTGCAGCCTGCAACAACATCGATGGTGTGATGGCAGCCCTCAACATCGTTCACGATCCAGATGAGTGGAGACTGTTCATTGATTCATCGAAGACGAGTCTTAAAGCTGTTTTACTGCATAATGGCAATGTTTTGCCATCAATTCCAGTTGGTCATGCAGTCCATATGAAGGAAACCTATGACAACATGAAACAACTTTTGAGGTGCATAAACTATGACCAACATCAGTGGCAGCTTTGTGGCGATTTGAAGGTTGTTGCTCTCTTGCTTGGTCTGCAGACTGGATACACGAAGTACTGCTGTTTTCTCTGCGAATGGGATAGTCGTGCAAGAGATTCCCACTACATCAAGAAAGATTGGCCACTCTGACAGTCATTGGAGCCTGGGAGGAAAAGTGTTCAGCATCCACCACTTGTTGAATCAAGGAAGATTTTGTTACCACCCTTACACATCAAGCTGGGTCTGATGAAGAACTTTGTCAAGGCCATTGACAAAACACAAGCAGCTTTCAAGTACCTCCGTGGAAAATTTCCAAGGTTAAGTGAAGCTAAGATAAAGGAAGGTGTCTTTGTTGGTCCTCAGATTCGTGAACTTCTTCGAGATGATGCATTTGACCATGCACTGCGTGGCAAGGAAAAGACGGCCTGGAAAGCCTTCCAGTTAGTGGCAATAAATTTTCTCGGAAACAACAAGGCAGACAACTACAGGTTGTTGGTGGAAAACCTCCTCAAGGCATACAAAAGCCTTGGTTGCAACATGTCACTAAAGATACATTTTTTGCACTCTCATCTAGATTTTTTTCCACCGAACTGCGGAGCAGTGAGCGACAAGCACGGCGAGCGATTTCACCAGGACATTGCAACAATGGAGAAACGCTATCAGGGCAAATGGAGCCCATCAATGCTTGGAGACTATTGCTGGACAGTGACAAGAGATGCTCCATTTAATGAATACAAGAGACAAGCCAAGAAGCGCCGAGTAGACACTGAATAGGACTAAACTATGTACATAATAGTTTTTTGCCTTTTGTTTCATAATAAATTTTATTTATATAACCCTTTTGCTGATTTTTAAAGTGTTACATAAACAGGACAGGTGAAATATTATCATGTAAAGCAACCATAAACACATGAAAAGACCTAGGTTTACAATTTATGATTAAAACTCTACTATCTACACAATATACATAGACATAAAATGTAAAAACTTAAATATCTTAGAAACAGTAGCCAATCAGTTGTTTTAATTGTCATATTTGAATTCAGCACATCAAAATACATAATAAATAGCACATTTTATCTCTGAAGCAGACAACTTCTCAAAAATTGTAGACCAGTGTTATTTATCTATGTAGTGAAACTTGCCATGGATCCAGATCAGAGTAACAGTAAATATAAAGTGTGAATCAAGTGATATACCACAGGTTTCAGATCTCATTAATAAGTAGGATAAGTGGCCCATATGGCATTAATAAATACAAAGTGAAAGCAGAGTTTAAAGCTAATTACATGACATACAAAATGAAGAAAACTGAAGTAAAATAAACCCAAAACTGATTTCTGGGGAAAAACCTCTCTGTGAAGAGTTTGACAGATTTCCTAATGTAGAAC
Organism: Emys orbicularis; assembly: GCF_028017835.1. Taxonomy (NCBI): domain Eukaryota; kingdom Metazoa; phylum Chordata; order Testudines; family Emydidae; genus Emys; species Emys orbicularis. The sequence goes on along the minus strand of NC_088689.1, from coordinate 23,727,467 downwards.
ATACAAATTCCGGTTGATTGTATGTAATTGCTGCATCATTGAATGCCTCAGTGTCAAAGATCTAGTCAAGCTCTCCCGCATAGACACTCACCAGACTGCTGTGAGGGGATCAACATACTGAATCCATGTGTGCTTTAGCCTCCAGAATCCAGGCATTGCCCCTAGGTCGGGGTCTCTAGGCACACCCTCAGGTGCAAATCTTCTCTGTCTAACACCCTGTGGGGTGTATGCACACACCGTCTCATATTGAAGCAGATGATGGGTGTGCTGACACTGCGGTTACAGTTAGGGTTGCCAGGCATCCGGTTTTCGACTGGAATGCCCGGTCGAAAAGGGACCCTGGCGGCTTCAGTTGGCACCGCCTACCAGGCCGTTAAAAGTCCAGTCAGCGGTGCAATGAGGGCCCAGGACTAAGGCAGGCTCCTTGCCTGACCTAGTTCCACCTGGCTCCTGGAAGCAGCCGCCAGGTCCTTGCGGCCTCTAGGCGCTGGGGCGGCTAGGGAGGCTCTGTGCACTGCCCCCGCCCAAAGTGCCGGCTCCGCAGTTCCCACTGGCTGGGAACCGCGCGGAGCCTCCCTGGCCACCCATGCGCCTATGGGCTGCAGGGTCCCGGTGGCCGCTTCCTGGGAGCCGTGGTAAGTGCCACCAGGATCCCAAACCCCCTCCTGCACCCCAACCCCCTGCCCCAGAGTCCCCTCCCGCACTCAAACTCTCTCCCAGAGCCCACACCTTGCACCCTTCAACACCCCAACCCCCTTGCCCCAGCCCTGAACCCCCTCATCCACCCCCAAGCCCCTCATTCCCAGCCCCACCCCAGAGCCTGCGCCCCCAGCCAGAGTCCTCACCCCCCCCCCGCCAACCCCAGCCCAGAGTCCTCTCCTGCACCCTGAACTCATTTCTGGCCCCACCCCAGAGCCTGCACCTCCAGCCAAAGCCCTCACCCCCCTTCCGCACCCCAACCTCCTGCCCCAGCTTGGTGAAAGTGAGTGAGGGTGAGGGAAAGCAAGCGATGGAGAGATGGGGAATGGAGAGAGCAGGGAGTGGGCCTCTGAGAAGGGGCAGGGCAGGGGCAGGGCCTCGTGGAAGGGGCAGGGCAGAGGCATTCAGTTTTGTGCGATTAGAAAGTTGGTAACTCTAGTTACAGTCTACCCGACTGTCTCGTGCTTCACCATGATAAGGGACAATGATCAGATTCAAAAGGGTGGCCCTTGGGTTTAGGGGAGTGAGGCCCAGTGGCCAGCCTCATTACCACTGCCCTTGGGGGCAGGGCTGTGCGGCCTAGAGGCCAGGGTCAGTACAACAGCCCTTGGGGGCAGGGCTGTGTGGCCTAGAGGCCAGCCTCAGTACAATGGCCCTTGGAATCGGGGCTGGGCAACCTACACGCCAGCCTCAGTACAATGGCCCTTGGGGTCAGGGCTGTGCGGCCTAGAGGCCAGGGTCAGAGAAGAGAGCTGCCACCTAGGGGTGGGTGGTGGTGGAGGGGGTAGAGGAACCTGGCCCCTCCCTCTCCACCGCGTCCCGGCCCAAGGCCCTGTTAGTAGTGAACATGGTCACCACCCAGTCAGCAGGGATCCTACCACAATACGCTGACTTTCCTCGGGTGCGAGGTACCACTCACTACATTCCCCCTGGGTCACTTCTTACCATGAGTCCTGAAGCTGGGGTCCATTCGTCATCAGGGTCTCTAAGCTTCTTGGCGCAGGTAGCTTGTTGGGACTCCAACTCCTGTTGACTGGCCATGGAGCATGCCCGGTCTGGTCTAAGAAGCAGGACTTCCGCCGCCCATACTATGGGATTAACCCTTTCCTGCTTAGTGTTGGGTATGCACACCCAGTCACACACCCCTTCTGACAGCTGTGACAATACAATTCAACTGCTGACCCCTCAGGCTTCCCACCCCCATAGCTTATTCACCTCCTGTCCCAGAACTCTGTCTTTGTGGGTGCTCTAGGTTTATAGTTTACTTCTTCAGGGGCAGGTGCTAGGTAGCACACAACACACACATGGACTTTGTTCAGAATTCTAAAACATCATTGCTCTTTACTTAGCAAAATGAGAAATGCACACATCTTGACAAAAATAATAAACTCTGCATGTATTTCTCTGCCTCAGTTTCCTCACAACTCTGGAAAATTCTTTGGATTAAGGTTAGGGTGTTTTGGGGCATCCAGAATCCTTCTCCTACAGTGCATAGCTTGTCTTCAGAACCACAGAGCCTCTCTCTGTAGGTTAGCTTACTTTGACCTTGGTTGGTCCTGCAGTTGATCTGCCCCTACACCCTCACTACAAAAGCATGCCCATCTCTTGCCCTCTCCTGTTCACAGCTTCTTGTGTGACTCTGAGAATCTTTCCCCATCCTTTTTAAAGAGCAATTTCATAAGAACAACTTTATAGCATCAGCCAGAGTTCATTAGTTGTGCAGACACATTCTCCAAATCATCACAGTCAGTGTATACTGCATCAAGCATGCTAAGATCTGGTCTACATTAAAAAGTTATGGTGATGTAAGTCGCCTCGGGTCGACCTATTTGTTTCTACACTCAAATTTGTCTCCAACAGTCATAAGTGCCCTGTTATGGCGATACAGTAAAACCACCTCTCTGAACAGTGTTGAGCCATGGTTGACCTACCGAGGTCAACATGGTCCGAGTGTAGAAACTGTGTGACCTGTGTCGGCTCTAACAGACCTTCAGCAACTGTCCCGGGAGGGCCAGGGAGACCAACAATTGACCTGGTTATGAGCTGCCGACCTGCTGCTTTTACAACGAGCTGCATGGCATACTTGGTGGAGGCCCCTCCAGCACCCTGCAAACCACCATGGATACCTTGGAGGAGCCCTGAGACAGAGGCTCTTGCTGCAAACAACAAGGAGGAGAAGGGAAACGCTGTGTGGGAGTACAGCCATGCCACAAGGCAAGACCTATTTGAGAAGCCACCACAGTCTAGCCAGTCCTGCCAGCCAACCATGGACGAGCCCGATGAAAGGGAAGGGACCTCGGGTAAGGGTGCGCATGCACTCTCCTTTCCAATATTTAAATTTAAAGATGGTTCCTGATCCATCCCGGGTTAGCATGACACAGGAATCAACTTTTCATTGTTTTACTCATATGAGAAGGGGTAGCAGTACGACAAACAGAGGTAGAGTTGGTATCCGCGTTTCATTCCGCTGTAGGATTAGACAGGGGTCAAAGAGGTGGGGGAGAGCCCATGCAGAGTAGCTTATTTATCTACATAGGGATATCCCTTGTATCCTCCTGAGAGATCTTGATGAAACTTTCATGGAGATACTCTGCAATCCTTTCCCAATCCTGTGACTTTCCCAAAGGTTGCTAGGGATGGCTGCCTTATTTCTTCCTCCATGCCACTCCACGATGAATTCAACTGTCACCATTGCAGTAAACAGACTAGTGACACATGAGCCCCAGAGGCTTCAGGATGCCAGTAGCAGCTGAGTGCTCTGTGCACTTGTAACCCTCAGGAGTGAGATATCAGCTAAAATCACCAACAGTGCCAATATATTCAGTACCATTACCCAATAAGGACCAACATTTTATTGTTCCATGCAACTGAAATTCCTTTCCCGCTCTTGCTCCTGCCCCTGGCAGGCCATACTCACCATAGCTGGGGTTGGAGAGTGGTGCTGTGCAGGGGTAGTCCAAAGCTGAAGTGTTAATTAGCATGCCTTCTTAAAAGCTTTTATGGGAATAAGGGAAGGGAGTTTTAAACTTATCTTTTCCTTTGCATCGTGACTTTAAATCCAATGCTACAGCTATCTGTTTTTATCAGCAGCTGCTTCCATTCTGCCCTTGATGTATTGCATTGCCTGTTTTTTGTTTTTTCTGGGTTTAGGAGAATAAAATTATCTACAGTAGTAGCAAAGAAAACCTGTGTTTATGTGCATGTAAGCCTACATAATTTATCTTTACTTATTGATTTTATGCAGCAAAATCACATCACAAAGAGAAGCTGGTAGAGGATGCTCTTCTAGTCATGGGAATGTGAAGGATCTGTTTTTATCTGAAGCAGTAGGGGAAATGTGTTGTCTCTTGGATGATAGACTCAGCAACCATGCAGTAATAACAACTGATTCAGGGCATACAGCTGATTCATAATGATCTGTCCAATAATGAGAAGCGCAGAGCATAATTATTTGAAGCAATATTAGGATTTGGAACTGCATGTTGGGAAACTTACAATGATCCAAAGAAAGATGGGCTCTGCAAAGTGAAAGAGGCTCTCTCCATAGGTCTGGCTGAGGCAAACGAGGAAGATGTCTTCCTGTCAAGTTACCTCATTGCATCATTTCATTCCATCCATCCTTGAAGTGGACTGCTGGCTAGGTAAGCGATACAAGGTAGAAAGTTTTGGTTTGGTGGAACACTGGCCCATCTTTTATAGGGAAAGCGGATTGTACAGTTTGGATTGCTCCATTTCAGTATACGGGGAACCAATCATCTAGGGGACAGTCTGGCTAGACTAGTAAAGATGGCATTAAACTAATAACAAAAGGGGAGCATGAAAAGAGAGAACAAATGAGCACTCATTTAGGACAAAATCAAGATGTTGAGAACAAAAGTAATCAAGAAACCAAAGGACATGAAGTGAAGAAATTCTTTTTAAATTGCCTATCCACCAATTTTAGGAGCCTGGGTAACAAACAAGAATTAGAATTGCTCATTTGGGAGCTATAATTCAATCTAGTTGGTAGTACTGAAACTTGGTGGGAAGATTCATATGGTTGAATGTTAAAATCACTACTTGTGACCTATTTAGGAATAGTATTACCTGTTTCTGAGTCACTGACAATTCAGAAGAAAATTATTTTGAATTCTTATGTGTAAATGTTCTAAAAGATAAAGAGAGGGTAGTATTTGGTGTTTTTTGCAGACCACCAAATCACACTAGAGAACCCAGCAACCAGCTCTTTAAGTACCTATCATATAAGGGGGGAAAGCTGAGTTATCATGGGGGACTTCAATTTGAGTGATGTAGTCAAAAAAGTCTCGTGCTGCCAGGAGTACATTGTCTTTGGAATTTATAAAATTTATAGATGACTATTTTCTAACTCAAAAAGTGTTGCATCCAACATGGGGGATTTCTATATTAGTCCTCATCTTGACAGATAAAGACTTGATTGCAGAAAAAAGAAATTAGTGCAGAAGAGATCATGATTTGATTATATTTGTTATGTACAAACAGAATAAAGTCCAAACCAGTAATACACACACACACACACACTCGGTGCTTTAAAGGGGCCAGTTTCACAAAGTGGAAAACTGGGCAGCTGGAAAGTGGTGGCTGCTGGCCGGGAGCAGAGCTCTAAAGGCAGAGCCACTGCCAGCAGCAGCGCAGAAGTAAGGATGGAATGGTATGGTATCGACACCTTTACTTCTGTGCTGCTGCCTGCAGAGCTGGGCCCTCAATCAGCAGCTACCACTCTCCAGCCGCCCAGCTCTGAAGGCAGCAGCACAGAAGTAAGGATGGCATAATATGGTATTGCCACCCTTACTTCTGTGCAGCTGCTGGCAGGGTGCCACCTTCAGAGCTGGGCACTTGGCCAACAGCCGCCACGCTCCGTCCACCCAGCTCTGAAGGCATCACAGAAGTAAGGGTAGCAATGCCATGACCCCCCTAAAATAACCTTGTAACCCCCCTGCAACTCCCTTTTGGATCAGGACCCCCATGGTCTCTCCCAGGAAATCTGTATAGTATAGGGTAAAAGCACACAAAAGACCAGATTTCATGGTCCGTGATGCATTTTTCATTGCCTTGAATTTGGTAGGGCCCTAAGTATGAGTAAGGAGGTTATATCACTCTGTATATGTTACTGATGTGATCGCTACTGGAATACTGTGTCTGGTTCTGGTGTCCATAATTCAAGAAGGATATTGATGAATTGGAGAGGGTTAAGGAAGAGCCACAAGAATGATTAAAGGATTGGAAAACATGCCTTTTAGGCTTGGCTACACTTGCACGTTATAGCGCAATAAAGCCGCCAAGAGCGCTCTACCTCACTCCCCGTCCACACTGGCAAGGCACGTAGAGCGCTCTGACTCCGCGTCTGGAGCGCTCCTGGTACTCCACCTTGCCGAGAGGAATAACGTTTGTTGTGCTCTCACTGGAGTGCCGCGGCGCCAGTGTGGACACCTAATGCACTCTGATTGGCCTCCGGAAGTGTCCCACAATGCCTGTTCTAGCCACTCTGGTCATCACTTTTGAACTCTGCTGCCCTGTCCTCAGCTGATCAAGCATCAGACCCGCCCTTTAAATTCCCTGGGAATTTTGAAAATCCCCTTCCTGTTTGCTCAGCCAGGTATGGAGTGCTCTCAGCGCATTTTTCTAGGTGGCCATGCCTCCACGCGCCAGGCGATCCCCAGCATGGCGCAATGGCGAGGTGCTGGACCTCATCAGTGTTTGGGGGGAGGAAGCTGTGCAGTCCCAGCTGCGCTCCAGCCGTAGGAATTACGATACTTTCAGGCACATATCAAGGGCCATGGTGGACAGGGGCCATGACTAGGATGCGGTGCAGTGTTGGGTTAAAGTGAAGGAGCTGTGGAATGCCTACCGCAAAGCCCGTGAGGCAAATGGCCACTCCGGTGCTACCCCCACGACCTGCAAATTCTACAAAGAGCTGGACGCGATACTTGGGGGCGATCCCACCTCCACTGCAACGACCACCATGGACACTTCCGAGCCCAGCACAGCAAGTGGGGGGGGGGGAGGAGGAAGAGGAAAGCGCGAGCAACGGTGCTGAGGCGGGGGGAGACACCCCGGAATCTCTAGATGCATGCAGCCAGGAGCTCTTCTCGAGCCAGGTTCCTAGTAAGCGGCTTTCCTTTTGGGAAGGAAGTTTTTAGGTACAGGCTCTTTGGGCGAGGAGGGTAAGGGCTGCATGCATGCCTAGATGCGGAATAGCGCATTGATGTGGTCTATCACATTGCGGTAATCGGCATCGGTGATCTCTTCAAAAGTCTCAGCCAGAATGTGGGCAATGCGCCTGCGCAGGTTTATTGGGAGAGCCAGCGTGGTTCTTGTCCCAGTCAGGCTAAAGTGTCCGCGCCACTGTGCCGTGAGGGGCAGGGGGACCATTGCTGCACACAGGCAAGCTGCGTATGGGCCAGGGCGGAAGCCGCATTGTAGGAGAAGACCCTCCCTTGCGTCCCTGGTCACCCTCAGCAGCGAGATATCTTCCAGGGCGAACTCCTGTGGAGAATGTGGGGACAGTGGTCAGTGTAGGTGCCCCCTGCAGCTGTTGGATCTCCCCAAGGCACAGAAACCCAGAGGACAGTACAGCCATGAAACAATCAGTCCCCATGGACCCTGTGCTTACTCACCATTTCTGGGGCTCCCGTGGGTTATGTGCATTCGCTTTGGGACAGGCAAAGTATGGTTTTTGTGATTGCCCTCCTTAAGTGCGGGGGAATCATTGCTCTGTCTGGTGTGTACAATGCTGCCTCTGTTAAGTGTTGCATATTGCCTGTCTAGGTGCAATCTTGAGATCTCAGCCGTCATTCTTAGCACCGGCCGACAGACTGAGAAGACTCCGGAAGAGGCCTAGTAAAAGCAAAGAAGACATGCTGCATGAAGTCATGCAGCAGTCTGTAAACGAGAATCGAAAGAAACAGAAGTGGAGGGAGAGCGAAAGGAGGATCTGCCAGGAATACGTGATGCACCGGCTGCAAAGCACGGAACGGGTTATTAGCATAATGGAGCGCCAAGCGGACTCTATCCAGGCGCTTATCGCCATGCAGGCAGAGCACTACCGCGCTCGCCCCCCCCCCTGCAGCCCTTGTCCCAAAACTCTTCCCCTTGTGCCACCATGTCCCCTCCAACCAACATCCGGGTTCTTACCGCCCCCAGCTGCCTCCTACACCCGTAGCTTCACCACCCACCCACAAAAACTATGACCCTTATCCACTGCACTCAACCCCCCTCAACGTGCCTTATAGCCATCCTGAAGTGCAGCCCTCAGTGCCCAGCACTCCAGACAGGATTCGAGAGTATGAAACCAGGACATACTCAAGCCTATGAATGAACCGGTCCCCACCCCATCCACCCCTTTGCCCTTTTGGTATTTCTATGTTACTTTGGGGTTTTTTTTTCAATAAATGAATTTCCTTTTCAATAAATGGAGTTTTTTACTTTGAAAACATACTTTATTAGTGCATAAAGCAAAATATACCTTAGCCCAGGAAAGCAACAAACACTGCAAGTCAGTGAACCAAACACAACCACTGCACTTAACTCCCATGCAGAGCACCAGACATTACTGGTGGCTTTCAGCCTCAAATTGCTCCCTCAAGGCATCCTTCATCCTTGCAGCCCTATGCTGGGCCCCTCTAATAGTCCTGCTCTCTGGCTGTGCAAACTCAGCCTCCAGGTGTTGAACCTCCGAGGCCCATGCCTGAGTGAAGCTTTCACCCTTCCCTTCACAAATATTATGGAGGGTACAGCACGCAGATATAACCGCGGGGCTGCTGTCTTCGGCCAAGTCCAGCTTCCTATAAAGAGAGCGCCAGCAGCCCTTCAAACGGCCAAAAGCACTCCACAGTCATTCGGCACCGGCTCAGCCTGTAGTTGAACCGTTCCTGGCTCCTGTCCAGGCTCCCTGTGTAGGGTTTCATGAGCCATGGCATTAAAGGGTAAGCGGGGTCTCCAAGGATCACAATGGGCATTTTGACTTCCCCTACGGTGATCCTCTGGTCTGGGAAAAAAGTCCCAGCTTGCAGCTTCTTGAACAGGCCAGTGTTCCGAAAGATGCGTGTCATGCACCCTTCCGGGCCAGCCTGCGTTAATGTCAATGAAACGACCACGGTGATCCACAAGCGCCTGGAGAACCATGGAGAAATACCCCTTTCAGTTAACGTATTCAGAGGCTAGGTGGGCTGGTGCCAGAATAGGAATATGCGTCCCATCTATCGCCCCTCCGCAGTTAGGGAAACCCATTTGTTCAAAGCCAGCCACAATGTCATGCATGTTACCTGGAGTCACGGTTCTTCTGAGCAGGAAGCGATGAATGGCCTTGCAAACTTGCATCAACACAATTCCAACTGTCCACTTTCCTACTCCAAACTGGTTAGTGACTAATTGGTTGCTGTCTGGAGTTGCCAGCTTCCAGATTTCAATAGCCACCCGCTTCTCCACCGGCAGGGCAGCTCTCAGTCTTGTGTCCTGGCACCGCAGGGTGGGGGCGAGCTCAGCACACAGTCCCATGAAAGTGGTTTTCTCATCCGAAAGTTCTGCAGCCACTGCTCATCATCCCGGACTTGCAGGACTATGTGATCCCACCACTCAGTGCTTGTTTCCCGAGCCCAAAAGCAGCGTTCCACGTTGGACAGCATGTCCGTGAATGAAACAAGCAATTTCGTGTCGTATGCGTTATGCGACTTGATATCATCGTCCGACTCCTCACTGTCACTTTGGATCTTAAGCAGTAACTCGACTGCCAAGTGCTGGCGAGACTCGTCAGCATGTTCTGCAGCAGTTCAGGCTCCATTCCCGGAAACCGAAAGGGAGGACAAAGTGCGTTCTGCACAGAAACCGTTGAAAGATGGCGCCAAATGTGGATGGAAACACAGGGATTGCTGGGATGCGAAGCAATGCATCATGGGGCGTTAGGACAGGATCCAGAATGCCCCGCACCCCACGCCCCCTTCCCACAAGCCACAGCACCAGAATGGGAAGAGGTGCTCTGTGGGATAGCTGCCCATAATGCACTGCTCCAAATGCCGCTTCAAGTGCCGCAAATGTGGCCACGCCAGTGCGCATCCAGCTGTCAGTGTGGACAGACTGGAGTGCTTTCCCTGGTGCACTCTCCGAAGGCTGGTTTAACCCAAAGTGCTCTACATCTGCACGTGTAGCCATGCCCTTAGAGAAAGACTTAAGGAGCACAATCTGCTTAACTTAAAAAGAGAAAGTTAAAGGAGGACTTGATCACAGTCTCTAAGTACCTACACGGAGAACAGAAATTTGAAAATAGAGGGCTCTGTCTAGCAGACAAAGGTATAACGAAGCTCCAGTGGCTGGAAGTTGAAGCTAGACAAATCCAGACTGGAAATTAGGAGCAAATTTTTAACTGTGAGGATAATTAACCATTGGAATACTTATCAAGGGTTGTGCTGGATTCTCCATCAATGGCCATTTTAAAAACAAGATTGGATAATTTCTAAAAATATATGCTCTAGTTCAAACACAAGTTAATTCAGGTATGTCCTATGGCCTGTGTTATACAGGAGGTCAGACTAGATGTTCACAATAATTCATTCTGGCCAGACAATCTATGAATCCTCATTAAAGAGAAATAGATTCTGTGTAGACAATGAGATGGGCTTTCTTCCTCCTCCATCCCTACAGCTGTGCTCTTGATGCTCAATAAAATCTATTTTCTTCATCATCTTCTCTGTACACAAAGAGTGACATTTTCAAAAGTGCACAGCACTGGCTAATCTCTCCTCCCATTAAACTCAATGATAAAACACACTTTCACTTCAATGGGAGCAGTTAATACAATGTTAAGTGCTTTTGAAAATGCCATCCAGAGAGTTCTTGGAAAAGCACAAATTCAACAAGATTAATAATACTTCTCTGATGGATTGAATTTACTGAGGGACAACCTATCCTAAATTCTCAATTACTGAGGGACAATCTACACTTATTGCTATATTTGTTTTCCATAAGCTACTCTTAGTATAACTTTTTTTGAGTGATGTACCCGAATATTTGGTTGCTAATATTTTAACTGTCTTGTTACATTTATTAACCTTAATTTGGGATATTGCAGATTATACACTACATGTATTTTATGATTTTTAAATCAAATTTTGTACTTTGGGATAATACCCAGATGTATAGATAATTTCCCCTTAACCTGTGTATTAGATAATTTTAACATTAGCTTTATGTAAAGTGGTCATTTTTCCTCTGTTATTTGATCTATATGGCATAATTTCAAAAAACATCATTAAAATGGGGGTCTTCAAATTTAGTTCAACTTTTTTATATTGTCTATTTTGCATTAATAATGTATGTTAATGGCATACCTTTTTTTGGCGGGGTGGCATACGTATGTACATCTTTTAAACCATTTGCTTGCTTAATAGAAAAGAAAAACATCATGTGTGTATATTACTTGGCTATAGATATGGATGTAGATGTTTTTGTAAGTTATAACAAACATCACCTTTCTTTCCCCTTTGCTTTTCTTCTGAAATGCATTATCTTTCTAATACTCTATGCCTGTAACACCAGATGTGCACGACTTTTAACATCTGGAGCACAGAAATGAGAGAACTAAATTCAGTCTCAAGTCGTAGGTTGAGCAGCACTTATCGAGTGGTCCATTGAAATCAATAGAACTACTTGTATAAGTGCTATTCAGCATGAGCCAGGGTTGCGGAACAGGGTCTAGGACAGAATGTGATGTATAGGTTTGAGTTTCCTTACTTTAATTGATTTGTTGCAGCCTTACCACTTTCGCTCTAGAGTTTTAGAAAATATGAATTGCATGTCAGTTGTCAAATTACACAGGTTTGATATTTTTCAGTCATCCTCAGAATCTGGGACTCAACTTCTAGCCTGAAATTGGAAAATGCCCAGAGTTCTATTTCTAATGCCATGTCTATACTAGGAAAACTCGGTGTCCAGACAGCTCTGTACCATCGCCATCAAGTCCCTCCGCCATCTTCTCTTAACAGGATGACAGGGTTGGTGCTGTGGGAGGTGGACTTGTGGGTGGTCCCATCAGCATATGCCCAGGACCCAGGAGACCTGGCATGGGTAGGGGCTTGCCAAGCAATCTGTTTGGCAGTCTCTTTTGCCTGGCTCAGCTGGGTCAAGAGCACTGGCCTGGTGGTCAGGGGTGGGTGGTAGGTGGGCTCCCTCCCACCCACATGCCATGCCATCTGGTGGGATACAGGTCCCACTGCTCTAGCTGGGTGTGTACCTTTCTGCCATCAATCCTTCCCCACTGGAGAATTGGATCGATCTTCCACAGGCCAGGGTGTTTGATAGGTTGTGGAGGTGGATGGGGCTGCTCTGGTGCCTTTCCCTTCAGGGGAGGGTACTAGCAATCAATTAACTAGTCCTGTCTATGCTCTGGCACCGGTTCAACACCCAGAGTCTACCCCCATGGAACCTGGCCAGCCTCCAGAAGAAGGTCCTGGAGTTTTTATGGCTGGGGCTGCACTGGGTTTCTGGATTGTCCTGAGGGTGTCCTGATCCTCCTGTGGGGAGGGCAGACAGGGCCTGGTAGGCTTCAACAGCCAAGTCCACGCCTTCCACCTCCAGGCCCTGCAGAGACTTCTCTACAGTCCGGCCTGGAGTGTGCTGGCATATGCCTTCTGTGATGGGTTGGACCCACCATCCGGGATGCCACCTGATGTGTTGGGGTCCCACTGAGCCTACCTGTTCCACAAGCCTGGGCTTCCTCACCCTGTCCTTGCTGTGCCAGACCTCAAGCCTTCTCTGGCACATGCACACAGGTAAGGCCACACCCAGCTGCAGATACAGACTGAAATCAGCTCTATGTGGGAGGATTCAGCTTGGGGATTTACCCAGCACTCATGTGCATACCTCCTTTGGGGTGTAAACCCAAAATAATATTGTCTTGTGCGTAAGCTCGTAAAAATCACCCCTCCCTCAGTGTGGAGGGAGATATGCACCACTTTTTGCGCCCCTCGCCCGCAGATATGAATTGCACAAACTGGGTTTTGAAATAAACAAAAAACAAGTTTATTAACTACAAAAGGCAGATTTTAAGTGATCATAAGGGATAGCAAACAGAACAAAACAGATTCCTGAGCAAATAAAACAAAACACACAAACTAAGCTCTATACACTAAAGAAACAGGTTACAAATAGTAATTTCTCACCCTAAATGTTGTTTTAGGCAGGTTGCAGAGTTTCTGTAGCTTAGAATTCCACTTATTTCTCTTCACAGGCTAGACTCATGTCTCAGCCTGGACTCAGCCCTTGCCTTTCCCCAGCTTAGTTCCTTTGTTTCTTCAGGTACTTTCAGCAATCTTCCTTCTTAGGCGGGGAGGCAATGGAGAAGAGCCTAGATTACCTCACTTCCCAGCCTTAAATAGGATTTACATAAGGCGGGAATTCTTTGTTTCCAGTGGAGAAATATCAGCAGTGTCCAAGGTGGTACGCCACACCAGGTGACATCATCACATGACCTTGCAGTTAAAGCAACCATGAGACAAGGTTTATTTGTAAAGTCCACAGGAGGGAACTCCAGGAAGATGAGAGATCAGCATCTTCAAAGACCCATTCCATTGTCTTTCCTCATGACCCATTCAGGCTGATAGCTTACTGTCTGTTGGGCATTACCCCAAGTACAAACACAGTTGTAATTGTTACATAGTCAATATTCCTAACTTCAGGTATAGAACTGATACATGCATACAAATTGGATAATCACATTCAGAAAATCATAACCTTTCTAATACCTGACATGCCCCATCTTGCATAAAACATATCTTAGTTACGCCATATTCATATTATAACAATATTTTTATGAAGGATATGGGGTGCAGCATCACACCTTCCTCCATTGCCTCCAAGGGCTCTGATATAACTGGATTATCTCCACCCGAGCGGTCTCCACTGAGGCCTCTCTGAGATGCTGGTCTTTTGCCAGGACCTCCTCAGGACCTGGAAGCTAGTTTCAGTGATGAGGTTCATAGTGGCCACCGAGGGGGAGGACCTCCTAGCAGAATCCCTGCTCTACAATCCACACTTTAGTGTGCAGATGGTGGAGTCCCCTTTGGTGCACTGGAGGTTGGTACTACCAGACTCAGAGACCTCTTGGACTACTATCAGAGAGACTGGGTGGACTCCGCGATGCTCAGCCAGCACATGGGGCTGCCCACCCTGTACATCGCCTGTCATGTGCTCCAGGAGGTGAGGGCAGCCTTGCCTTCTGCTTCTCTCACTTTCCTCAAGTGGATCCTGTGGAAGGGTGATCCCTGCCCACCCCTCACCCTCCAGAACTTATCATCAGCCCTGGCCCTGTGAGCCTCCCCAGCCATCCCGACACTCAGAGAACATCTATACATGCTCGTGCTTCACATCATATACTTCATTGCTTTGGTGTCCCACCCCGACACCAAGTGGTGGGAGCTGTTGCCACCAGAGGAGGGTGATGAACCCCGGTGGGCCAATCTGTACTCCACTCTGGTTTCACAGCCCACCGGGAATATTATTTGGGGGCTCCTCAATGGAATCATGACCAGGGGCCTGTACCTGGGGACATTCATGATACCTGTCCTTTTTGCAGCGAGTGAGACCCCGGCACAAATGTATGTAGAGTGTGCCAGGTTGCAGCCCCTCTTCTGGCTCTTCCAGAACCCCTTACTGAGGTTCTAGCAATATGTCTCTCTGCACCTTCTCATTTATGAGCACCTCATCCCTGGCCTTACAAAGTCATTGGACCTCCTCATCAACCTCTTCCTGATGCTGGCCAAGATGGCCATCCATCACTCCAGGAGGAGGAAGCTAGACATGGGATGTACACTGCGATTGTGAGGCCTCTTTCCATTCCCTTGCTTGATCATGTCTCTGGGCAGAGTTCTTCTTGCTGGCGTCCACTAACTCCTTAGATGCCTTTGAGGAGCAGTAGGCAATGTGTGGGTTCTCTGCTTGATGTACCCCTCTGGCTGATTTTCAACCTTTGATGTCACTCCTGTCCCTGTCCAACTTCTCAGTTGCAGCCTGGGCCTAGTGCTTCCTCTCCCATAGCTGAGAGTACAGGCCTTGATCTGCCTGTCCCATTCCTGCAAGTAGTACTAGAAAAACTCAGACCCATAATTCATCACTGCTGCAGCTCCCTCAGTGATAGCAATGATGGAAGCTGCAGTGGAGACACAGTGCCTACAGCTTCTATCATCACTGGTGGAGCTGCACCAGTGGAAAGTTATGGGCCCCAATTTTACCACCAGGCATGCAACATGATTGCCAGGCTGATCAGTGAAAACTCCTAAAATGGATGATTAACATTTTAAGATATTAATAGAAACAATTGAGTCTAGCATCCTTCATAGAGATAAGGAGGGATCTTCTCACTTGGAATTTTTATTTAAATACAAATATAATTAACAGTTTTTCCATTTAATTTAATTTGTTTTATTAGTAGTAATAATTGATTTCAATTTGATGTACGTAAAGAAACAGAAAAACGTAAAGCCATCCTGGTAAGTAATGCTGATCACCATTGCAAGAAAAATTAAAAGAGAGCACAGAGATGCATACTTGTTAGTTTTTCCACCTATCCTCTCATCTGAAAGGGATTATTTTCACTGTTGAGAGGATTTGTAACAAATTTATGAATGATTTTAACCTCAGCTAAAGTAACAACATGTTTTGGTGCAAGTACTTGAAAAAATTGTTCAAAAAATAATTTTTTTTACAAGTACAACCCAAAACAGTTCCTATGAGACCAAATGTACTCCTCTGAACTTGATAACAACAATACGAGTTTTCAGTGTGGTGGATGTATTTAAAGCATTTAGAAGTCATCTTAATAGGTCATAAAGTAAAATAAGCTATTGTGATGTTATTCATACCTATTGACCTATGACAGTGAAAAAAATGATGTAACCAAATAAAAATAACTAAGGGGCAAAATTCTGGGCGGCGGGTTGTTGCTTTAAAAAACAACAACAACAACAACTTTACTCTCCAACTTAGAGTAAAAAATATTTGTAACCATTATATATCTTAATTCAGTTATTTTTTGCAACTGGAAAAACCCACCTCTGACATTCAGCAGAGGGTAAAAACACATCAATTACAAGCTGCTAAAAGAAAATGTATCAGTGAACTGCAAGTTGATTATATGGTACCCTTGGGCATTCCGACTGTCACAGAATTTCAAAACAAGATGTGAGAATCTAGGACAGTCTGTTGGTCACCATATCTTCTTAGTTATACTCTCTGGCTTTTAATTCAACATTAAATTACAACATTTCTATTATCAAATCACCCACTTTTGCTAAAATGGTCTACAATTCCTAATACAGCACATAAGCTTTGACTAGCAATGAAAGGGGATGATGGGGATGAAATACAAAAGTAATAGCAGCATATATTGTTAGACACAGGATAGACACAGACTCTGAATGAAAGGGGTGTATGCGCGATTGTATATCTACACCCATTGTAAAAACAGCACATTGCATAACTAATGAAAATGCATAGGTTCATACAATACACATAGTCTTCCAAGATGCTGATTCCACAGATATTTGCATATTTAGTAGAATAATCCAATATTTAAATATAAAATGTACAGGTTTCACATATTAGATGAAGTTTAGTGAAATGGCACCACAAACCTCAACAGCATAGTTTTTGTTAATGAATGGAAGGCCTGCATAATGCATTCAAGCAAAAGCAGGATGTACTTTCAGTAGTGGTGCCACAACTGCAGCTAACGCAGATAGCAAAGTGCCCATTAAAGGGTTATATACAGTACGTTAAGAATTTTTTCAAAGTCTACTGTGCACAATGAACTTTCTATGTCAGCAGAAATTCAGCTAATCCTATAGCAAAGAGGGTGATTTCAAAAGGTAATTGATGTCTTTTTAACCTAGAACTGTCAGACTGTATTGAGAATAATGGCACCTGACAAGTCTAAAGTTAAAAGAGAAATTGTAAAATTGATCCACGTCAGGTTCTGAATTTCAACGTTAAGTTAGCATTATACTTGTATTGGCATATTATTACAATATTTGCCTTTAAAGCTTGGAGTTAAAGTATGGAGGGAGTGTTTTCTAGTGCTTTGATAAGGGATGGGGTGTCTAGACTCTTATATTTTTCCTATAACTCTGCCAGAATGGCTGATTCCCATTTTTAATAGTAGCTACAATGCTGCTGATAAGAGTTTGATGCATTGGGAAGAGTTTGATCATCTACAATGATAAAAATCTAATCCACTTAAAAGAAAACACTTTTAAATCTAAAATGCTTCTTTCCGTTTTGTTATTAATTCTGCCTATAATGATACATAACATGCTCTGTGATAGGGTAGATAATCTTGAGACCAAAGGAAGGATGATGAACCTGAGCACAGAAGGAGCACAAGAGCAGTTAATTAGGGAATATTGCCAGATTTTTTGGCAGTCTACACTAAACTCTTCCACCCTAAAGTTTTCCACTGTTGCAGTTCTGCTGATGATAGCAACAATGGGAGTTCTAGGGTATGAAAGGCACCAGCAAACACCAGTGTTTTAGCCACTGTGCTATACAGATCTGCTCTGAGCAGAGCTAGATGAAATGACAGTTCAAATTGATCTTAAAATGCAGATGATGCCTTATTTTCACCACTATTTCCATCACCAGCTACACTGCATGAGTGGTAGTGATAGTGGTACATTTTAAGGAACAAATGCTAGCACACATAGGGCTTCAAGAAACAGTTGGCCGAGATGACTACATCAGTTAGAGGGCTTTAAAGAGTTGTTATGGTCAATTTATGGTACAGAACTGCCACCAACTGAGGTTTCATGCACTACATTCCTGAGGTCTGTTTTCATCAGATTTTTATTCCCTTTGCTGTGAAAAATCTAAGCAACATTTTCAAAAATGGGTGCTTGAAAAACAGCCAATTAAAGCATAATGTAAGCATAACAGGTAAAATCCAGTGAGATCAATGGCAAACTCTCATTGACTTCAGTGAGGCCAGGATCTCACCCAGTTGAATTTAAATATTTGCTCTTTGGATGAAACTGGATTATGTGATATCCTGGGATCAAAACAACCACAACACCACTATTTTCAACTATGAATTATGTGATGTCAGATGTGACAGTTTAGGTACTAACATCTGGATGCACTTGCATCAGAGAAATCAGAATATGAATAAATGTTATCCGTATTCCATCATTATTTCAGTGCCAAAATATTTGGACTTAATTATGTAACCCTTATTCCAGGGGTGGGCAAACTTCTTGGCCCGAGGGCCACATCGAGGTTGCACAACTGTATGGAGAGCTGGGTAGGGAAGGCTATGCCTCCCCAAACAGTCTGGCCCCCGCCCCCTATCTGCCCCCTCCCACTTCCCGCCCCCGACTGCCCCCCTGAGAACCCCCAACCCATCCAACCCCCCCTGCTCCTTGTCCCCTGACTGCCCCCTCCCAGGACCCCCGCCCCCATCCAACCCCCCTGCTTGCCCCAACCCCTATCCACACCCCCACCCCCTGACAGCCCCCCCGGGACTCCCACCCCCTATCCAACCGCCCTCTGCTCCTCGTCCCCTGACCACCCCCTCCCAGGACCCTCCACCCCTAACTGCCCCTGGGATCCCACCCCCTTATCGAACCCCCCCGGCTCCCTGTCCCCTGACTGCCCTCCCAACCCCTATCCACATGCCCACCCCCTTACAGGCCCCCTGGGACTCCCACTCCCAACCCTCCCTGTTCTCCATCCTCTGACTGCCCCCCCAGAATCTCCACCCCATCCAACTGCCCCCTCCTCCCTGACTGCCCCCCAGGACCTCCCACTCCCTTACCCAACCCCCCCGCTCCCCACCCCCTTACCAGCAGCAGAAGCTCGCAGCCGCGACACCCGGCCAGAGCCAGCTGCGTTCTCCACGCTGCCCAGCGGGAGCGGCGGGCCAGAGCGCAGCCCGCGCGGCGGCCTGACTGCAGGGGACGGGAGACAGCGGGGGAGGGGCCGGGGACTAGGCTCCCCTCCCAGGAGCTCAGGAGCTGGGCAGGACGATCCCGCGGGCCAGATGTGGCCTGCAGGCCGTAGTTAGCCCACGTCTGCCTTAGTCATATGACTAGTCTCACTGAAGACAATGGGACCACTCATGTCAGAAAGACTGCGGTATCATGCCCTTTATTTTCTCTGCTAGGAAAAAGAGAGATATATATTGCTACTGGATTCTTGATAGCCATATTAGGCATTCTGTAGTTGCAGCTGTTTATTTAGCTTTCATCTGGATAGATTCATTTAAACAATATACAAAGAATACCTGTATATTAATCAATCAGGAATATTATTCCATCATACAAATAAAAAACATAAAATTCAGTTCACATCAAAGTGATTTCAGAAACTTTAAAAATTACTATCATTTTCCCCATTTATACACAGAGCCATGTTTTTAGTAATTTTCTCCTATCATTTAAACACCAAACATGAATCTCATTATTTATTTCATATTTGCTTGTTGTTTACTGATTGCACAAACCTTAACAGAGAGTAAGCTCAAGATCAATACCCTGAATAAAACACATCTGCTGAATAATAGACTTATAGCAAGGGGAGGGATAGCTCAGTGGTTTGAGCATTGGCCTGCTAAACCCAGGGTTATGAATTCAATCCTTGAGGGGGGGCCATTTAGGAATGGGGGCAAAAATCTGTCTGGGGATTGGTCCTGCTCTGAGCAGGGGGTTAGACTAGATGACCTCCTGAGGTCCCTTCCAACCCTGATATTCTATGCATGACTGCCTGGCCTGGCAGTGAGAATTACTTCAAAGAAAAAACATTTTTTTTTAAAGAGTTTCTGTATTTGTGAACTAAAAGTTACCCTTATTAAAAAAAAAAAAAATTGCTTAGAGGCCCATAGAAAAACAATGAAATATGTTGCCTGATTTTTCAGGTTCTGAGAACCCAGGAGATCCATTGATTTCGATAGGATCTCCTGGTTGATCAGTGCTTTTGAAAATCAGGCCCTGTATTAAGATGCCTAAATAAAGATTTAGGAGCATAAAAAACAACCATAAAGGCTATTAGAAACACTAGTAGCTTGCAGGAACATATCTCCTGGGAGATCAAATGATGGCTTCCTTAACACTCTAGGAATAAAAGAACTCTCTCATTAAGGGAAAATATTTCCTGCCTAAATCTTCTGTAACCCTAGAGCTTATTTTTTTCATATTTATAGGTAAGCAATAATTGCCATTAAAAAGTCAACTTTTACATTTGCGGTATCGCAGTCGCAATATTTCCAGAAATACTTTGCTATCAAATATATTACTGTGAGGTACCTGCATGTAAATATTGGCTTTTTAATGGTGACCACTTTCTGAAGCAAATCACTGATCATCGGGGATCTGCTACAGTCAAAATGGCAGTCATCTGAACCAGCAAGGCATTCCTAAAGATGAAATCTTGGCCCTATTTAGTCAATAGTAAAACTCCCATTGACTTCAATAAGACCAGGATTTCTTTCTATTTCTGGACAGACACTGAAACTTCTAGAAAGAAACACTCTTTTACGAAATGGTGGCTCTTTTCACAGTGTGCAAGATTCAGGCAGCTGAAAAAACAGGCAACAAAACAGAGGCACTCTTAAGTACTGCACCACACATGAAAATTTATCACATTGCAAAAGTCCCTCTTTGCATGGCACAAGTACAGTACCATCTCTTTTAAAATGTACTGCATTGATATATTATTCATCTTGTAGCAATTTTTTGACCTATGTTCATAATAATAAATCCAAATGTCTGAAATATCACAGTGTGCTGATTAAATGATTCAGGTGGGGGTAAGTATGCTCTTTTTTCAGCTAATTAAAAAAAAGAGAGAAGGACTTTGAGGGGGACATACTGCAAAATAAATAAAATCTTAACCTGAGATATATAACAGATGTGATTTTCCTACCGGAAAATAATTTATGTGATCAGCAGACATGGCTACAGTAATTCCCAGTCCGGTGGTGTTGGGTTTTTTTGCTACCCACTGTTACTTAACAGCCCCCTGTTTAGAATATACAGATGTCACAATATGTTACTGGGAGTTGCAGAATGCTTTCATAATTTTCCAGGAACCAGAATGCTAGCATGTGTTCTATTTTGTTCTTAGCCAGTTCTGCTCTTGCCTGAAGGTGCCTTCAGCTGCTCCATCATTCTCTTTTACAATGGAAGAGAGAAATCCAGGAGACATTTATTTTATAGCTCAAACACAGGTAAATTATCTAGAAATAGGTGAGAGCTTGGCTTTCCTCTCCTCAGTTTTTCTTATCATAGAAATAAAACACAGTAGATTTATTAGTTTTAACAATAGCTAAGTTGGCTGAAGCAATATTTTCCATTCTCAAAGCATAATTATTAATAATAATTATATTTACTATAGGTTTTGCTATGCTGTTTAAATCAAAAGCCCATGCAACATGAGAGACAAAAGAGTGATTTTTTTGGGGTTAAATGATGAGCTTCTCCCCTCTAGAATTTTAGTTTAGACCAGGATGGAAATAAACTTGGTGGCCCACAGAACCACCAAATAATTCCCCAGGTCTTGTTTGAAGGTGCTTAATCATATTGGGAAGCAAAGATTAATGGCCCAAATATGGCAAGTTTTTGGGAAAATCATGGAAATGAATATTAGTTCTTCAGCAGGAGTAAGAACTTGACTTTTTAATTACAATTCAATTACATTAAGATTTTGATTAATTTCAGGATCAAATATAAAGCGACTCTATGTGACACGAAGAACCCTACCCCCAGAAAACCCTTGCAAGGTGGGGTATTAGACTACCATCAGGTTCTGTGTGTTAGCAGAGACTTCATTTTCCATATATACACCGCTGCCTCGATATAACGCGACCCGATATAACATGAATTCGGATATAACGCGGTAAAGCTGTGCTCTGGGGGGTAGGGGGGTGCACACTCCAGTGGATCAAAGCAAGTTCAATATAACACGGTTTCACCTATAACGCGGTAAGATTTTTTGGCTCCCGAGGACAGCGTTATATCGAGGTAGGGGTGTACTAATTGCTTAATGAGGTCTAAGAAATCCACAGCCTCCCATGGCCTGCAGGGCAGGTTGGAGGGCAGGGAGGTCTGGCTGATGTCCAAACGGCACCTGAAGTTCCATGTTGGCTTAGTGTGGTATTTATCTGTCTATTGTCTGTTTGCAACTGAGTTAGCTTTGATTTCCAGGCAGATCTGACCTCGTAGCTGTTGCCTGAGAATTGTACTCAGAAGCCAATAGACAGATGGATTCCATAATTCCTGCAACTAGACCATGAAGAAACTTTAAGTTGCTTCTGGATAGCAGGTAGGATTCCAAGAGACAGTTTTTTAAAGAAATGGGGTGGATATAGGAAGGCCCATTAGGCCTTGCTTGACCACCAGTAGGGTGATCAGGCTTCTTTTTAAAATAGAAGCCAAAACATTTGTTTTTGCTATTGTCAAACAAGATGCAGGATGGTTTGGGCTTCTGAATGAAAGTGGGAAACTTCAGAAGCTGAGAGGGGAGGTGGGTTGTCAGTCACTAGCTGGGACGTTCATAGGAATTGGGCAATTTCCTTTGTCCCTTGAAGATCTTTGTTGCTAGAAAAGGGGGAGTAATCCTCTACTGTCTGTTCCCTGATGATCCCTTCTCTTAACACGGTCTAATGACATGTCACATGTGGAACTGTGAACATCAGGGAAGTTGCAAAGATACCTACTTTAAAAAAAAAGAAAGAAAGAAAGAAAAAGGCCTACACCACAAGTTTGGGACTTCACGCACCTTTTTGCCAGCAAGGGTGTTTATGAATGAAATGTTACCCTTGGGAAAATGGAACCAGTGCAATTCTGCTATGCGAGACAGCATGATAAATGGAACACATGGACATAGATTTTTAGGGAAGCAAGGCAGTCCAAGAAGTGAAACTATGCAGTTGCTGTGTAAGAAATGCTCATTAGAAGCTAAAATATTGAGCCTTGGAGTAAATGCTTAGTCTAAATACACTGCAGTAAATTGTATAAGCTTGCTTACTTGTTTGCTCTATTGCTCATAATTTTCAAAATATTCATCAATATGTAGGGGTGAAAGTAACTTAAAGGACTTACCGGTACACCGGAGTCCTGAGCGGGGCGTGGCCTCAACTGGAAGAGGCGTGGCCTCAACCGGAAGACGTGGGACCTTTCAAGATTTAAAGGCCCTGGGGCTCCGGCTGTGGCTGGGAGCCCCAGGGCCTTTAAATCACCCCGGAGCTACCAGCTGCAGAGGAGGCTGGGAGCCCCGGGGCTCAGGGGCGAATTAAAGGACCTGGGGCTCCGGCCGCCGCGGAGCTCTGGGCCCTTTAAATCACCGCGAGAGCCCTGCTGCTGCTACCCCGGGACGGCAGGGCTTGGGCTAGGGCTGGGGTAGCAGCGGCAGAGCTCCGGAGGCGATTTAAAGGGAGGATAATGATTTATTGGCAGAGCTGTGACTGAAAGCATGCGTAAAGCCAGCATACCATGTATCTTAGGTACTTATATGGCCCCAGCACCACAGTATCTGAGCAACTCACAATCTGTAAATGTATTTATCCTCATAACACCTCTATGAGGTATGGGAGTTCCATTATCCACATTTTGCAGATGAAGAACTGAGGCACAGAGAGGCTAAGTGAATTGCCAACATCACACCCAGAAGTCTGAGGCAGAGCAGTGAATTGAACCCGGGCCTCCGGAGTCAAAGGCTAGGGCCCTAACCATTTTAAGAGCCTTTCTCTCCCACAGCCAATGCTTTTAAATCCTCAGTTGCATGAGCAAAAATTTCACCCAGAAATATATTTTTACAACATTCCCCTGATTAAGTAAGGTGCGATATGCTAAATTAATAGAGAGTCTGTACTGCTTTAAAATGTTTACACGTTTGTATGTTGTACTGTAATTTGCATTCAATGCACTGGTTACAGTGCATTCAATGTATTATTCCTCTGCAGACCGGAGAGAGGGGGAGGAATAGAGGGAAAAAAGTATCTTCAATGCAAACATTTTTTTAAAGGAAAAACTCCCACACAAGATTTTGTGGTCACTGGTCACTTCCAATTATGTTGCACCATCAGCTAACGTTTGTTGTCAGCCAGAAACAAAGAGCAATGCAGAAAAATAAGTTCGAAGCAGAGAAATTGTTTCTTCAGTACTATAATGGCCTACAGAAAAAGAAAACATTTCTGCTGAAGTTACATAATTATATGTTAGATAACCCTGTCAGAATCTCAGTGAAAGCATGGCAGTGCTGCTTTATTCCCATTAAAGATCAGTGCCCTACTGTCAATTACCTGCCAACTTGAGGTCACACTGCTCTGGGGATATACTTTTCATGGACTAAAATGGAGCAAACATTTGTACTGTAGTTCCTTTAAAATAATATTCTATGACTAGTGAACACAGGAGACAAAATCATTTTAACTATATGTAATTGAGTACATATATAAAATCAAGATGCACATTGGTTAGAAAGACACTGCTATTTTTGAATCACAAAGGCATTCTGCATCTCAGGTTGACAATACTATCTTTTGTAATTCTGATCACTATAAATTCAGTTTTAAAGGATAAGAAACTCAATGGAAACTGGTTTAAACTAATTCTGCAGGGTTCTAATTTTTAGAGGGTGAGAAAGCAAAAGGCAAAATCATACCATCAAGCTTATAATTAGATGATTTTCTGGAGGCCCATTTACTGACCAGTGGATCCTGGGTATAGGTTGCTTTTGGCCTAACAACAGGCCTCATCCTTGAAGTTCAGATACTGATCCAAAAACATCCAAAATTCTATAGGGATTTGCTTTTATCCTTTATAGAGGTATCAGCCATGAACTCCCCATTTGGCTCGGAACTTACTTTGATGAGGTTTTGCTTTGGGCCCATCTTTACGTCACAAAACGTTCAAGACCAGCAGGGGAAATCCTGCATCATGGAATGGACCTTTCTGAGACACCCTAACAATAATTACCTGAACCTGACCTTTCTGGTAAAGGTCCCAAACCATAAACTGCTGGGAGTTGAGAAGAAGAAATGAAGTACGATTACAACAAAGCAATGGTAGCACATTCTGTAACCTTCAAAAACTGACAGTCTTTGGAGGATAAGCCTGTGGGTGAGTGCGAAATTTCCCATTCCCAAAATGCAGCTGCAAGAATTTTAGTGGGACAGGCCAGTCTATGATATTGTGGGCCCCTATTCAAAGGAAGATGTTCAAAGGCCCATCCTCACCATACCTATTACACCCTTCCACCCAACACACATCGGCCAAAAGTCTGCTGGGGTGTGTGTGTGCATTTTATATAAAATCCAGTAAACATGCAAGGAAGACAAGTAATGCAGAGATAGGAGAACGGGTAGGAAAATATCTCTGACATGGTATCTTACTACCCTGAAACACACCCATCACAGAAATGGACAAAGAGGCTGAACAGGGAGGAGTGGCCATGAAGCAGTGAGAGAGCAGGAAGTCTATTGGCAGCTGTATTACTGGAACTGTTGGCTGTGTACAGGGCCTTGTGCAACCACACAGAAAGCATAGGTATGTCAGGGTGGTTTATCCTTTTGGTCAATGTTTTTTCTTTTCTCCTTTGTTGTGCTCTTTACACAATACATGGAATAAGCTGGGAACCATGAGGGCAGAGTAGAGTCCATATAACCCCATTTACTTACTACAGACAACATGCAAGGCCTAGCTACGTATATGTATATTGCAATATCGGCAGGGTTCTGGTGGCTTCTGAAACATAGATGACAATGAGGGCTACTTCATGGCTCCAAAACTATTTAAAGTGATACTACTCAAGTCTTATACACTACATACTTCTCCACCTGTAGAGTAAAAATAAAATTACATATGTATTGCTCTCATTAAAGCTATTTAAATGGATTTTACCCAATTTCTGTACGCAACGTCCTTCAGGAGTTTATATGGAAAAAACCCAAAATTTCTTGCTATCCCCTTTATTTATTCGGGATTTTTGAGATCCTCTTCCTGAAGGGGCAAATGTGGGCATTTTTAATAGGCTCTGGGGAGTAAAAAGTGCTTAGTTTAATCATCTCTTTGGCTCTAGTGAACATTTCCAGTGGCATGTATGTATGTCATATAGATGGAGTTTGCATGAGATAGACTTGCTGTCTTCTTTATCTTATTGGTACAGCATTCTGGTAGTCCTTCCTTCTCCAACTCCCCCCGCTCCCAACCTTGCTCAGAACAGACACAAAGCATTCCTCCAACCTTCTCCTAGTTAAAGGGTTGTTTTACCTTAAAGAAGCTATTGCAGTTCCTCTCTTCAGTTTTGATCCCCAAGGGGCCTGGATTTATGAAGCAGACTGTTAGTGTCTGCTAATGGGAATGCCTTAGGGCCTGGCTACACTTGCAGATGTACAGCGCTTTGAGTTAAACCAGCCTTCGTAGAGCGCAGTAGGGAAAGCGCTGTAGTCTGTTCACACTGACAGCTGACAGCGCACTGGCGTAGCCACATTAGCAGCTCTTGCAACGGCCACAGAGAGCAGTGCATTGTGGTAGCTATCCCAGCATGCAAGCGGCTGCAACGTGCTTTTCAAATGGCGGGGTGGGGTGGAGTGTGACAAGGAGTGTGTTGTGTGTATGTGGGGGGAGAGAGAGTGGGTTTTTGGGGGGCTGAGAGCATGTCAGCATGCGGTCTTGTAAGTTCATTCAGCAGCAGACCACCACACCCCCGCCTCTTTCTCTCACACACAGCATTCCACAGTAATGGTTGCTTTGTCCCAGAGCGGATAAGCATGCCGGCTGTCAGAAACGGAGCTTTCAAAGGGCATATCCAAAACAATGACAAGAGTGGCCACTTGACTTAAGGGGATTATGGGACGTTTCCGGCAGGGCCGGCTCCAGGCACCAGTGAAGGAAGCAGGTGTCTGGGGCGGCCAATAGAAAGGGGCGGTAGTTCGTCCATTGTTGGGGCGGCATGTCTGGGTCTGTGGCAGCAATTCGGCGGCGGGTCCTCACTCTCTTCGTCTTCGGCGGCACTTCGGCGGCAGCTCAATCGGGTTTTTCTTTCTTCTTTTTCCCCCCCCCCTTCACCACTTGGGGCGACAAAAAAGCCGGAGGCCGGCCCTGGTTTCCGGAGGCTGATCAGAGAGCAGTACTGCAACACCTCGTTCACACTGACGCCGGGGCACTCCAGCGGGGGCGCATCAAACGTTATTCTACTCACCAAGGTGGAGTACCAGGAGTGCTCTAGCCGTGGAGTCAGAGCGCTCTAAGTGCCTTGCCAATGTGGACGGGTAGTGAGCTAGTGCGCCCGGGGCTCCTTTAATGCGCTGTAACTCGCAAGTGTAGAGACAGAGACCAGCTCAGCTTCAGCTAATTCAATGAGTTTTAGGTATGGCACTTAGCAGCTAACAGAAACAATTGTATAACAAAACAAACATTCTCTTTAGGGCTCACTGCTGTTTAGCGCTTCAGAGAGGAAGGTCAAGTTAAAGAAAGGGTTCAGGATAACCTCAGAAGCAGAGGCTAGGGATGGAATGTTACATAAAGAATCTGATGTAGAAAACCACTCTGTTTTTTTAATAAACACTTCATTTGTTTTACTCAAAACTGAACTTTTACTCAAAAGTGCATCAGTCACTTCTATGTGAGCCCATGCCTTTCCCTCAGACCAGCAAGTTTAAGGTTACCAAACCTAATGGGCCTTTTTTTGTGGCCACTATGTGAAGGACTGTATCAACATCCTACAAGCATTTTGCTTGCATTTACATCAGTGCCCCATGCAACCAAGTTGACAACCATCTTGTTCACTACAGTGTACATGAGATGAGAGAGGTACTAGAAATGAATGTCCTGACTATTGTGTGAGTGGAGGAAGTTGAGCACTTACCTAAGAAACAAGGAGGAGGAAAGAGGAAAGTTAAGAACATAAGAAAGGCCATACTGGGTCAGACCAAAGGTCCATCTAGCCCAGTATCCCGTCTTTCGACAGTGGCCAATGCCAGGTGTCCCAGAGGGAATGAAGAGAACAGGTGATCATCAAGTGATCCATTCCCTGTCGCTCATTCCCAGCTTCTGGTAAACAGAGGCTAGGGACACCATCCCTGTTCATCCTGTCTAATAGCCATTGATGGACCTATCCACCATGAATTTATCTAGTACTTTTATGAACCATGTTATAGTCTTGGCCTTCACAACATCCTCTGGCAAGGTGTTCCACAGGTTGACTGTGCATTCTGTGAAGAAATACTTCCTTTTGTTTGTTTTAAACCTGCTGCCTATTAATTTTATTTGGTGACCCCTAGTTCTTGTATTATGAGGAGGAGTAAATAACACTGTCTTATTTACTTTCTCCACACCAGTCATGATTTTACAGACCTCAATCATATCTCCCCTTAGTCATCTCTTTTCCAAGCTGAAAAGTCCCAGTCTTATTAATCTCTCCTCACACAGAAGCCATTCCATACCGCAAATAATTTTGTTGCCCTTTTCTGAACCTTTTCCAATTCCAATATCTATCTATATATATTTTTTGAGATGGGATGACCACGTCTGCATGCAGCATTCAAGATGTGGGCATACCATGGATTCATATAGAGGCAGCATGATATTTTCTGTGTCTATCCCTTTTTCTTAATGATTCCCAACATTCTGTTTGCTTTTTTGGCTGCCATTGCACAATGAATGGATGTTTTCAGAGAACTATCCACAATGACTCCAAGATCTCTTTCTTCAGTGGCAACAGCTAATTTAGACCCCATCATTTTATATGTTTTCCAATGTGAATTACTTTGCATTTATCAACATTGAATTTCATCTTCCAGTCACCCAGTTTTGAGAGATCCTTTTGTAGCTCTTCACAATCTGCCTGGGACTTAACTATCTTGAGCAGTTTTGTATCATCTGCAAATTTTGCCACTTCACTGTTTACCCCTTTTTCCAGATCATTTATGAATATGTTGAATAGAACTGGGCCTGGTACAGACCGCTGGGGGAGACCACTATTTACCTCTCTCCATTCTGAAAACTGACCATTTATTCCAACCCTTTGTTTCCTATCTTTTAACCAGTTACCGATCCATGAGAGGACCTTCCCTCTTATCCCATGGCAGCTTACTTTGCTTAAGAGCCTTTGGTGAGGGATCTTGTCAAAGGCTTTCTGAAAATCTAAGTACACTATATTCACTGGCTCCCCCTTGTCCGCATGCTCGTTGAACCCTCAAAGAATTCTAGTAGATTGGTGAGGCATGATTTCCCTTTACAAAAACCATATTGACTCTTCCCCAACAAATTATGTTCATCTATGTACCCTATATTAGAACATGGATTCTACTCTTTACCCCTTCTTTCCCCTACCCCCTTTTTTGTTTGTTTGTAAAGAACAATATTTTGCACAGAAACTGAGTCAGGAAGGACAGAAATATAACCAGTTTTGCAAAGACAGCAAGCTTTCACCACTGTTCATTTCCAGAATCCCCACAGAATAGGTATTGAAGAATGAAGATTTTTCCCCCCGTCTAGTGTTACTTTTTTTGATACAAGGTTCAAAAGTGCATTGGCTTTTTTGCCTAGTTAATATTTTCGCTAACATACTTGACCCTGTGTGTTGGGTAGGTCTTCTTGAGTGATTTGAGTTCTGGAAGACCCAAATGAAAGCACTCAACAATCCTCCACAAATCCTCTCGTCTCTGCAAGGATGATGAAGTTATTTATGAAAAGCTGACCTTTGAATCTCTTATTTACATTTTTCTCGCTATTTCCTCTTAAGATGGATTCATCAATAGGATACTGAAAGGAAGAGAAACTGTAACACACACACACACACTTGGGTACTACCACTCAGTAATAAATGCAAGTAAAGGTCATGAAGTATTCCAAGACCTTTATGAAAAACAGAAATCAACCTGGTTATAGATACATTTCAAGACAGGCTGCTTTTTAATGCAAGTCTGTAGAATATAGTTACTGAGGGGTGTTTTTTTTTTGTTGATTTCCCCCCCATAGATTTTGAGCACATGTAATCAAAAGTCGAATGAATGTATATAACACACACAGTTTTCTCAGACACATTAATTACAGCTTAAATGAACTTTCCATATTCTGCAGTGACATCTTTCCTCTGTAGAAGAGTACATTCCTCAAACCAGTGTTCATGTTAATTTAACTGTTAATATGCATTTTAAAATAGTGTAAATAAAAATAGCATCATTTATGCAATATACTGAAGCTGATGATTTTTTTTTACCTTATAAATTGTTTCACTTTTACATAGGAATTTTTGATTAATTGAAGCATGCATGTCATACTGCTTTGTAATGGTTTTTGGATACACATTAATTTCCATTGATTGTTTTATATTTTTATGTGCTTGCCTAAGTATTTTTTAGTTGGAACATATTTCACTGTTCAGTTTACTCAGTGCTACAACACTGAGACTTTGATCTGTCATTGTCTGCAGGAATGATAGAGAAGGAAAACTCAAATTAAGTTGTGATTATAGTTCTGAATAAACAATAAGAATAGTCACAAGAAAATAAACCCCCTGGAATCAGTGTAAATTTTTTAAAAAACTCATAAATACTGCAGACAGGCCAAGCAGATAGATCAAGAGAAATGAACTAACCCTGTAGTAATTCTCTTTCTACTTGTAGGAAAAATAAAGATATTGCTTACCTGCTTTTTGAGGAGGAGTCACAATGCTTATACCTCCTAGTCCTATGATGAAAATTGGCAAAAAGCCACAACTTTTTAACTGTAGCAAAGCAAGCAAATTAACTATGGCATTTCCTCAAGCATCTGGTAAATAATCCTTGCAGTCTGGAAATTTATAAGAAATCCACATGCCCATTCTTGATCATGTAATTGTGACTGTAGTCTTCAGACTCTTCAGACCCAAAGCTCTCCCACAAAAGACCCACTTTATTTATGCCAACCACCCATAGAGAAAATGGGTGGCAGGAAACTTGGCGGTCCTGATAAAGAAGCCCATTTATTTATCTATAGCTGGAGTTTGAAGAAGAATGGTTTCCCCTTTACTGTAATCCTTCACCTGGATTTGTATAAACTAACCACGTGCCTATTTGTCAGTGAGTATGGATCCACCAGAGAATCATCCAGAGTAATTACTGTAGGTTTTCACTGCTTACTGAGCACTAACAGTTTTCTCTGTGTTATATGAACATATCAGGGGATTTGGGGCCTGAATCTATCTTACCTACACTGTTGTAAATCATGAGTAACTCCACTGAAATCCATTGGATTATACTAGACTAATAAAGCCAGTGTAAGAAAGACAAGAATCTGAGTCATGGTACCTATTTCAAGGAGTTTGTAATTTAATCCAGCCACACAGAGAACAGTTTAGATACATACAATACACTGGGTGACTGTACAGCTTAACGTAGCAAAGGTAGCAAAGCTATTCTGGTGCCTTGCAGAAGCTGCACTGTGATATCTTTCATGGCTAAGTGTGTTTTACACAGGGGTTGTAAGGAGTCATTTGGCAAATGAGCAGATGCCGGGCACGTGAAATATATGCAGTGAATAACTGAAGGTCCAGCTGGTGTTTAGAACTCTGACAGTGAGAGGGAGAAAATGCACACTAAGAAACATGGCCCAGAAGTACCAGTATGGGGGGCAAGTGCAATAAAACCGACAAAGCCAGAGAGGTTTGTTAGTCACAATTACCCAACATAATAGCAGGATCTTCCTTTGTTTGGAACAGTGGTTCTCAAACTTTTTTACTGGTGACCCCTTTCACATAGCAAGCCTCTGAGTGTGACCCCCCTTATAAATTAAAAACACTTGTTTATATATTTAACATCATTATAAATGCTGGAGGAAAAGTGGGGTTTGGGGTGGAGACTGACAGCTCGCAACCCCCCATGTAATAACCTCATGACCCCTTGAGGGGTCCCGACCCCCAGTTTGAGAACCCCTGGTTTAGAACATGCAACACCATTCATGGTGACTCACTAAAAAGCTGAGGCTTTTTTTGGGCTTCACCGTAGTTTTAGATATCAACTCTTCCAAAAAGCATGTTTACTTTGGTAACAAAAAAAAAAAAAAAAAAGAAAGAAACTGGGAGTCTCCAACAATTGGAGGATGGAAGAATAAACCCAACATTTTCTCAAACTACACAAAAGCCAACTGCCACTGTGAGGACCCTGGAATACAGAAATGCTTTTAGATTGCCAGAGGATGTATTTTGTAGTCATTTTGAATGTTGCTTGAATATTTGTTTATTTCATTTGTAGTGTTTGCATTTTTGTTAACAGATGTTTTATGTAAGTAAGTATAGGAATGAGAAAGCACTGTCAGGGGTTTATGAGCAGAGTGTGTTGCTGCACTGAGAAATCTGCCTGAATCCCCACAGTGGGGAAGGACACAGCCTACAGGAAACGCCATTACAAAACAACTTAGAATGCAAATAATAAAAAAGTTATACTGCAAGAAAACAAAGCATCATCACTGATTGCATAACACCACCACATCATAGCCAGAATATCCCCCATCCAGTTCCCCAGAAAAACATAATGGGTATACTCACTGTGAAATCAAGCCCTTCTAATATCATCTCCCACACAATCTCTGTAAACTTGGGGTTGGAGATTGGGGCTTAGAGGTGACTTGAGACAATCTGCTTAGACTCCAACAACTATATAGCATAAGTGAATAAAGAACTGGAAGCAGGTTTGCAAAACAGAGTTTTATGTAGTCCCTGGCCATGCTGGGTCCCACTGGGTGATCTCTTAATGACTGGAGCCTGAGGAACCCATCAGTTCATCCATGTCCTTCAAAACCCACTCTGACTAAATCTGGGGGCAAGTTCTTTAATTCAGCTTCTTTCATTAATTCAGGAGTTAAATACTGTATCACATGTATGCTAGAATACAAAGGAAGTTATATTTTCATTTTAGAAATTGGAAAAGAAATCTCTACAAAAAGCATTTCCCTTTCTGATGGACATATCTCATTTACAGTAATTATTCAAGTCTGCAGTATATTCATGAGGAGTTTTTACAAAACCAGGAAAGAATTAAAACCATAATCAATGGTACTACTGCAAAATAGCTACTGTATTACTGTAGCTAGTTCCCATTTACTAAGAGGTTATTTATTCCCCAACCCACACTCTTCTGTATCACCAGAAAAAATGGCAATTGTAAGCCTGAAATTAAGTTTAAATCCATGAAAAATACAAAACTGGAATGAAAGGAAATTGAAATGTCAGAGCAACTGGACCTCACAGCTATAATGTACTGTATTCATGCTGAAAGCTGAAGATAAAGAAAAAACACACCTTAAAATAGGCTTTTCAACGCGCACACACTTTCACATCTAGCAAGCTCTCTCTTTGTGTATGTTCTGAATGGAGTACAATTTGTAGCACCTACCAGCAGAATGTGGTCTGGATGTAAATTGAAAAATGCCTTATTTTTCTAATTCTACAGGACAAGACACTATCTTTCCCTAGCACAAAGTGGGCCAGCAGCACAGGAGCAAGAAAGCTGCACCTTCTAAAACCTTAGGTTTGCCCTACTGCAAAGAAATGTCAAGGTAAGTTGTCCACTCTCCCTGTGAACTTGGGGTGGGATGGAGCCTCCTGAGAAACCATCCCCTTCAGAGCTACCCTAGGAGGGTCCCACTCCCAACCTTACCCATAGAATGTGTGGCTGTTACATGTGTAACACCTTTCATGTAATTTAAAGGTATAGAACAGAGTACAGCTAAATTATCGGAGGTGTATATCAAATGGCACAATAAAATTGGGTAAACTACACAAAAAGAAAATTAATCTAATATCTAGTAAGTTGGGGGAACAGGGAATTTTACAAGAGAATAAAAAATAGCCCAAAATACAAAATCAGGGCAAAGGGATTTTCATCAGTGACAACATGAACAAAAGGCAGGTGTAGTGTTTGTAACAGAGGAAGGAAGCCAAGGAAAATTTGGGAAAAAGCAAACGTTTCTTACTCCATATTTATAAATTGAATGCACGTTTGGTGCTATATAAGAGATTAACAATAACAACAATATGAAATGCTGCAGAACACGCACACAGTACATAATACAGTAGATGAAGGAAAAACAATTATGTCCCAAGATCTCTGCCGGGAATAAAAAATTTTGTTTTGTCTTGTTTAATAGCACCCAACACACTGGTGTTTAATTAAGCACTGTAGCACTTGAAACATAAGAGCATGACTCCCAGAATACCATATGTTTATTAAAACTTGTCCAAGTAGATTTAAATACTGAATTGTAATCTTTATAAAACCTTTATTTATAGTTATTTCATCTGATTGCATCAAACACTTATATTAAGAATGACTAATGTAACCATGGGAACTTTGGATAAAAATAGTTGATCATGTATATTCATCATAATGGACAGCTTACTTCAAAACTGCACTAAGTTTCTTGGGCAGTACAATCCCACACAAGGCCATGAAGTTTTTAGGAAACATACCTTGTATGAAGCATAATATGGTGGAATCTTCTTTAACTTGATACTGACATAGTTGAAGACGGAAAAACATCAATGAAACTTGCACCCAACCTAGATTTTGTTTTCAATCCTGCTCCTATTGAAGGCGATCAGTGTTTAATCATTACCTTTAATGGGAACAGGATCAGGACCCCTAAGTTTCTCACTAACATCATCTACTACAAGCTCCTCCTTTGGCTCTCTCTACACAAATAGTCAACACAGACATACTGTGTACTTATATTATACATTATGAAAAATATTTCATGCATTAATGCAACACAGATTTTTCTTACTTTATTATTCTTATACATAGCATTTGTGACCTCACAATCATCAGCGACATTTACAGGAGTTATAACTCAATCATAAAAAATTGGTTATTATGGCTGAAAATTGGCTTGGAGTATCTCTTTGAAACAAATTTGATTAAAAATATTTCTGGCCTACAGTTCATAGATTCCAAGACCAGACGGGACGGTTGTGATTATTTAGTCTGACTGCCTGTATAACACAGGCCATAAAATTTCCCCAAAATAATTCCTAGAACATATTTTTTTGAAAAATATCTATTCTTGATTTTAAAATTGCCAATGATGGAAAATCCACCATGACCCATGGCAAATTGTTCCAACAGTTACTAACCCTCCATGTTAAAAAAATATGCCTTTTTCCCCCCAATCTGAATTTGTCTAGCTTCAATTTCCAGCCATTGTGTTATACCTTTCTCTGCTAGATTGAAAAGCTAGGTTGAAATATTTGTTCCCCATGTAGGTACTTATAGATTCAAGTCACCCAATAACCTTCTCTTTGTTAAGCTAAATAGATTGAGCTTCTTGAGTCAATTAATATAAGGCAAGTTTTCTAATCCATTAATCATTCTCGTGGCTCTTCTCGGAACCCTCTTCAATTTATCAACATCTTTCTTGAATTGTGGAAATCAGAACTGGATCCAGTATTCCAGCAGCGGAACCACCAATATCAACTGCAATGATAAAATACCCACTTCACTCCTACTTGAGATTCCCCTGTTTATGTGTCTAAGGATTGTATTATTCTTTTTGGCCACAGTGTTGCACTGGGAGCTCATGTTCAGCTGATTATCCAACCCTCCATCAAAAAAAATCTTTTTCAGGGTCACTACTTTTTGAACTTGAAGGGAGCAGTCTCTGTTGGCATTGCTCAACCAGCTAACATCCAAATTTTCAGGTACAATGACTGGGGGTCTGGGTTCAACATGACAGAAATACATACATGAAAACTGCCCTTTATATCTCAAGGTAAATGACAAAGAAATAATAACTTAAATTTCCTTGCTATACAGGAAATCCTTGAAAAAACATTCAATAACTAGAGACTGCGAGCTGTTCATTCAACATTATGAAGGTCATTCTTGGATTGCCTATGTTTTGGACTCCTACATGAATATTTCTTTGCTTTTGCAGATTTGTGTAACAAACCAATTACTGTATTATGACTCTTTTTTATTGAGTGTACACCAACGGCTGATTTTGCAGTCTTGGAGGATGCAGTACTTCTGTTGGTTTCAATAGCTGTTTGCAACTCAGGCTCATATGCACATAAAGTCTGAAATATTGGGTCCATGGAGGAACTAAGTACCTTCATTTTAGACAAGGATGTTTTAATCTTTGTAGTTTAAGAGACAACAATCAAACTGCATGAGTGATGAACATGTGATAAGCCATCTCCTGATAATATCATTCTGCACTTATAAATATAGGGAACCAGCTAAATGTATCACTAGCTTTCACGTATGAGTTGACTGTAGCTCACAGCAAAAATACTGGGGACCACAGCCAGGCAGGAAAGGTGAAAAGATCGTGTTTGGAGCCTGATAGCTGGAACTGGCCAGAGCAGTAACCAACTGAACTCTAGAGTGTGACTAACAGTGACACCCTTTGGCAGGTCTGGTCTGCGAGGCCAAGAGGGGTGTCACCTGTCCCAATAGTTTTAGGATCATCTTGGTTTTATTAGGGTGAGCCTGTATCTTGCAAAGAGAGCTTGAAGGATGCTCACAGGCCCTGAAATCAATTCCGGGGACTGCGAAATGTCATTCTACTCTTGATACTACAAAATGCTGCAATTTTTTTTTTTTTAAATATAGTATCCTCACATTGCATTTGGATGTTCTGATGCGACATCACTAGAGTGTGAAACAAGAGTTTATCTTGCTGGAAAAATGATAATCCTACCAGCGTGATCAATGGGTAAGAAGGTTGTTGTTGGATTAGTTCCTAGGCTTGGTGAAATGTGGCTTGCCAGCAATAGCTGTGGTGAAGGGAGGGATTCTTGGTGGCTGGGTTTTGTACAGTAACTCCCCACTTAACGTCCTCTCGCTTAACGTTGTTTCGATGTTACGACCCTGCTCCATTACAGAACATGCTCGTTTAAAGTTGTGCAATGTTCCGCTATAATGTCGTTTGGCTGCCTGCTTTATCCATGGCTGGCAGCTCCCCTATCAGCTCCTCTATGCCCCCCCCCAGAGCCTCCAACTCGCCGGCGGACCCCGCGGATCAGTGCCTTCCCCCTGCTCCCCTCGCCTCCTGCCCATTGCAATCAGCTGGTTTGCGGCATTCAGGAGGCTGGGGGAAAGGGGGAGGAGTGAGGACATGGCGCGCAGCCTCCCTCCCATGCCTCCTGATCGCCGCAAACCAGCTGATTGCCATGGGCAGGAGGCAGGGGAGGAAGGGGGGAGGCTGCGGGCCATGTCCTCGCTCCTCCCCCCTCCCTCCTGCCCGTGGCAATCAGCTGGTTTGTGGCGTTCAGGATTCTGGGCGGAGGGGGGAGGAGCGAGGACACGGCGTGCAGAGTAAAGGGAGAGGCGGTGGAGGGGGGAGAAGAGGCGGGTTAAGGGTGGAGGCTTGGGAGAAGGAGTGGAGTGGGCAGGCCGAGGGTTGAGCCCCCCCCACCCTCAGCAAAGTCAGTGCCTGTGCTTGCAGAGTAGGGGAAGCTGCCGCTGCTGCTGCGCAACGTGCTGCTCCTAGCCTACGGCATCTTCAACCTCCTTGCCTGCCTCATTGTCTGCAGTGCCAATGGGCTGTGCCTGTGTGGGGTAAGGCGGGGGCACCTCCCAACTATAGTACTGTACTGTATGTACAGTATGTTTGTAAACACACAGCACGTGCACACTACCCCCCCCCCCCCCGATACCTGTATTAAATTGCTTGTTTAAAATTGTTTAAAATTTATATAATGCCTTTTGTCTGGCAAAAAATTTTTTCCCTGGAACCTAACCCCTCCTATTTACATCAATTCTTATGGGGAAATTGGATTCGCTTAACATCGTTTCGCTTAAAGTTGCATTTTTCAGGAACATTACTACAACGTTAAGTGAGGAGTTACTGTACAAGTTACTAGAAACTGTTGGGTAATAAACACGGTGAGCAATCTGGGTCTCAAAGTGAATCTAAGAGCCTGATCTTCAGGCTCCACCAGTGTGTCTGCAGAATTGTGTGTACACACATAAGTACCCGTGCAAGTGTTAGAATATGCACCGTAAGATCCATGTATGAGTGCAAATTTTACTTGTCCTAAATAGTCTTGCAGAACCAAATTCTAACATTCGCACAAAAGTTAGAATTTGCAAAAGCCATGTGCAAGTGTTTGTCCCTGCAAAAAGTATGCACAGGCCCATGTATGCAATTTCATGTGTGCACAAGTAGAGACTGTGTTAAGGTCCAGATGAAAATTTAGCCCTCTGAGGCCAGCTCTTAACTGAAATTAAGTGGAATTAAAATGACTGGAAAAATTACCACACACAATGACATTTAGGAGATTTCAGCACAGTTACTTAAAACAAGAGCAAGAACAAAAAAAAAAATTCTTAAATTCAAAACTCTCTTGCTACATACCATACTGCAATTTAAATTCTTCATTACCTAAAAAAAAACCACTTTTCTGATTGACTGTAGCCTGGAATCCTTTTCTGCTTAAACCCTTTGGAGCAAAGGTCATATTAATAAAAAAATAGTAAACTGGAATTGGAGGACAACTTGTAACTTGTGTATAAGAAGTTCAGTAGTATGGAGAAATTCTGGTCAGGTGGCATGTTCTCTCTGTTGTAACAAAAAGTGCTTGGTTGTGATCCAAAGCTCCATGGTGCTTAAAGGCAAAATAATTTGCATATTTATCTGACCAGTTGAGCTGACAAGGACTATTTGTATATTTAATGAAGTTGTTGCTTTACTGCTCCATAAGTCATGTCTCTGCCTTTTATTTTTATCTGGTTGGCATCAAGTAAGCATTAAAGCGCCACGTAAAACTAAGCTATTTTATGTGCTGTTTATACAACAATGGCTTTAAAATTGAAATAGGCTGTCAATTGCAATGTGAATGACATATAAAAGATGCACCCTCATAGTGTTGAAATTCTTATTTATTTCAACACTACATATATGCATCATAAACAAGTTATGTAACTATTATAAAATAATAGGGTAAGAATGTAGAATTTATCAGAGGCAGTTTCAAATTATTCTTGTTATAAATCTGCATTTCAGAAAATTAAAAGTACAGACATTTAATAAAGCAGCTCCTGAAATTAATAACACTTCCGTAAAAAGGATGAAAAATATATAAAGTAGATACATTTATTTTCTTAGACAAACCTTTTTTTAAAAATAATCCTTAATTTTTTGAGTCAGTGATGTATTTAAAACAATCTACTGTAAGATTATAAAGATTGTAGATAGTAAAAAATATATAGTGTGAGGGCAATAAAAAACACCGAGGAATAAAAAAAGAGTTACTTTCCTTTTCTTTTCCCTTATCATTGTCCAATATTTTCAGATGCCAATTTTTGAAAAAAAAAAAAAAAAAAAAAAGTTAGCTATTTATACACTTCCAGCAGTTAAAATTAAAAACACATAAGGAATCATTTGCAGATACATTAAATCATTATTATATGAAAAGCAGGCAGCAAAAATTAAAAACATTATAAGAACCATCATATATACAAACTTCTGTACAGAATGATGACACAGGGACAAAAAGATAACATTCAATTTGTCCTAATCCACCTAAAATATTACAGATTATAAAAAAAGCTCTTCCTGTTCTTATGTTCAACTGTTCAGTTGTAGAATCACATCAGGTTCCATATTTGTATACTTGGTTTCTTTTCCTATAAATTAGTGCCTGTTCAGTAGCTAAAAAGTTATCTTAATTTAAAATGGTATCAGACAGAAGGAGGAGTGCCCAACCACTAATGAAAGTTTTAAAAAAGCTCATCAGAAATCAGCTTATTTATAACACAGAGCAATTAAAAAAGCTATGGGAAAATCAGGTTTCTGAATGTGTAATGCGCTGAACACATTTTTTATTTGAAGCTATCATAATGCTGCTTCTTAGTATTGTTATTAGGCCCAATCCAATACCCACTGAAATCAATGTGAGTATTCTCACTGACTTCCACAGGTGTTGGGATCAGGCCCATAGTGCCCAACGGTCATTTTTACACACCAGTATCCATTTCTATTTTCTGTTAAGTAGTTTGGTATGACAAAGCAAAATAGTGTATTATCAGTTGACAAATGCCCCCTTGCTTTGAAAATAGGTCACAAGCTCCTCCCAAGCAATGGGTCACCTTATCCTGTGACAGCTTTATTCCAGTGGCTGGAAAACTGATTTACTGTTACAAATGAGTTCCGTTCAGTTCAGAGTTAGAATCATTTCACTAAATGTTAGACACTACAGGCGTGAATGAGGTAACCGTTATATACCTTAAAATATTTAGGGAAATGAAATATTACAGCTTCATCTTTGGAGAAATGCTTTCTTGTTCACTGGACAATCCCAGAGTCAACAGATGTTTGCTTTCGAGTAGTCTTTGGAGGAGGCGGTGGTGGAGTTTTGCTGGGTAATGGAGGTGGCAGGTGCTGGAAAAAATGAATTTTGAATAGACCATGTTACTGATGAACTGATTTTGATGAACTGGTTGTCCATGTATGATTTCATATACTGCTGTGAATCTTTATCTGCTTTATTCCTGAAAACTTCCTCTCAAACTTTGCCATTATGAATTCAGTTTTGCTTCTAGCTTTTCACTTACAACCTAATTTTTACTGCTGACAATAACAAGTCTCTCAAGAGTTATTGATTAACTATCTCAATATTTCAGAAAAAGTCTACTGAAAGAACTTGTCAAATTTTATATCCCTATACTTTATATCATATTGATTATCAGCCTGTACTAATTGCTGTCGCCCCTAAACACTACATGGTTTAAAAAGTACATTGAATTACAGCTCTACTTCTTGTCTTTTTTCTTTTCATATTTTATATTTTTAGAAAAAGCACCACGCTAAAAAAGAAAAAGGAATAGATTAAACAGATTATAAATAGTTTTAATCTTATTACTGGATATTTGATAATCTTCAACATTATTCAAAATAACATCCTGAGTTGATGAAAAACATTACAAAAAATTATCCCTCTACATTATAGGAAATCATACAACAAGGTAACAGGGCTGTTGGTTTACTTCAGAAGCGAATGGAAGGGCAAATACAAGCAAGTATTCCAATTGATCACGGAAGTCAAATGATTTCTTTTCATAAAATTCAAGGTATATGTATGATGACAAAAATTCATATTGCTGAAAGAATACAAGGACATTGCAGGCTTGTTCATACACTGTTTTCAGGCTAGATTTCAACAGCATGTTGGCTGTGAAATCATTGCAGCTTTTCAATCACTGCATTGGAAGTTATACTGCAGTGTTACACTCACTAAGTATTGTTTTTTGGTTCATAACATCCTTCCCCTGCTGGTGAAGATAAAACCCACCTTTGCTTTTTTTTGGTTTCTCTGCAATTTCCTTTTTTGCCATTTACACTCATGTTATATGCCCCCTCCCCCTTAACCCATTCTCGTTATACTTTATTAGATTGCTATCTGACACGCTTCCAAACAAATGATTATAAAAACGTTAGCCACACACTAATACTTTAAATTACAATACACACCGTGAGTTTGCCAAGTTTCCTGATCACTGCCATGGGAACAATTCAAATGTTTGAAATAGCTTAGCCTTTTATTGCATGTACTGTACATGGAATCTTGATATTGGTGTTTCATTTCTACTTCACATGGCTCCATTTATAGATTGTTTTAGTTACTAGAATTCATTGTAAACAAGACCTTATTTTCACTAGCGTCTTGGAAGGCAATCCATAATTTCTAAATCATAGTTACACACTCATGCTATTATGAGAACATCATGGATAGACCATGTGAAATTACATTATTTGAAAAGAAGCTGAATGTTGTGATACAAAAACCTAGTGGTTCTGGATGACTCCCTGCCATTTCACATAATTCCCTCCATTCATTTCGGGCAGGGTAAACCCTAGAGCTATGCTGGATATGTTTGCTCATATTGAAACATTCAATTTACTTATTGAGAGCCAGCAGAAATGTCAGAAGTAGAGGAAAAGTACTTTTAAGGTAATTTAAGGTTCATTTCATGGCTACATTTTAAGACAGGAGCAAACAGAGTTAAACACAGGGCTTGAAGTATTTACCAGCCCTCTATTAGCCATAGGCAGATACAAAAGATGAGGGAGGGTATTGGATTCCTACTGAAGCACTATTCTTGGATCCTAACTCAAGAGAAATGTCTTTCATATCAGTCTCTGCCTGGTAGGTGTCAAATTTGAAGCCTCATCTCCTCTTTATGGCTGCTGGAGGAGAGAAGCTCTCTCTCTCTCTCAGCTATTCAGTGGTGATTGTGATGACGAAGTCTTTGTTGCTATAGTCCTGCCCGTGCCTCCTGGCTGCAGCAAAAGGAGGTAGATGGGATTTCTCCCCTACACCTACTCTCATATGAAAAGCAAATACTGACTCTTGCAGGGAGGGGGCCTTTGCTACGCTCCTCTTCCATAACCTCTATCTTTGGGTCCTCATCCAACCATCTGCAGAGTGAATATGACAAGTTTCGTGTCAGTTTTGCTGACTTTTACAGAGTTCTGATAGCAACTGGGAAAGTGATCATAACTGGTAATTTTAATCTGCTGCTGGATCGGAAAGCTATGAACAGCAGCAAAGACAGTTGGGTTGTGTCTACAGACGAGGGAAGATAACACTGCATGAGTTCCTATTTGTAAAGTTATATTTGCAGTCATAAAGGAAAGAAATCTCAGATTTTTTCTTACAGAGACTGATAGTTTAGGCTCCACACTTACCATATGAAGGTGCCTACTCAATAGTAATGAATCTATTTTTCCAAGACCTGATTAAGCATATCCCATAATGAGGAATTTCACATCCACAGTCCAGTTAAATTTACAATATTTCTTTCCAGGGAATAGTCAGATTACCAAGGAAAGCTTTTATCCTATAAACAGCATTGCTGCATTAGTTACATGATTAATGAAAATAATGCTCGGAGCAACATTCATTTTCAGTGTTTGTCTAACAAACGATGTACAATTTGCTCCTGATTTACACTGAAATACAGTTCTCAGTGACCTCTGTATCAGAAGATCAAGTCAACATACTAGTTAATATGAAAAATAGGTAAAATTAGAATTTCTTTTTGGTTAAAAGTGAAACTTTTTTAAAAAATTGGGATTTCTTTTATGTTGTGCTAGTAACTTTCAGTTTCCAGGTCTGATGGTCTGAAGCTTTAAGTTTATTTATTCCTATCAGGCCAAAATTTTTGAACGTAGGTGTCTAAAGTTAGGCTCCTGAAGCCATATTTATGCACTTGAATAAAAGTGGCTTGATTATTAGAAGGACTTAGCATTCTCAAATTCCACTGGGATCTGCAGATCTCAGCACTTTTGAAAAACAGGGCAGTTCTATTGAAGTACTTACATATGGATTTACGAACCTGACGTTAGGGATCCAGTTTTGAAAAATTTGGCCACATTAATCTACAGATATAAAGGGAACACTTAGTGGCCCAGACCATCAGACACAGAAACTGCAGATCACTAGTAAAACATTTTAAAAAATCCCAAATCAAAAGATTTTAGTTTCCTACTAACAAAATAAACTGCATATCCCTTCTGAAAAACTTTATGGAACATCACAAAAAAGTGACTTAATATTCCTTAGTATATTTTCCTCACAGGCATTTTAACTTCATATTTGTCATTAAGCAAAAGTACTTTAACTTTATTGATCACATAACTTACAAAGAGCCATTTTGAATTAAATTAACTTTAAACTAGCAGTAATTGGCAATTTTACAGATCAAAGTCCTTAATCAAACCAATGGGTTTTTTTGTATTATCATCACTCATAGAAATCAAATGATCAATTATCATAAAATAGAGTTGAAGACCTAATAGAGAAGAGAATATATTGAAAACACAATGAGGATGGGCTAAATATATTAGCCATAAACAACATGCATATTATGTGAAAGTGCTCACATTCTGCAAGTAAATTAGCCAGAAAAGAAATAACAGAGATAGGTGGATAATTAATATAATTGAATTTACAAATTCCATTATAATGTGGGCTAAATTTAGCACTCATTCATTTACATAAGCTACCACTGAATATATTAGTAGAACATTTAATGATGCCAAGGCAGCATTATTGAGAAATCAGCCAGACAAAACTTGACAGCCAATGAGAATTGGTACAAAACCAAATTTGGTCACCTAAGAGCTTACCAGTCTTTTCTTTTAGTCATCTATAGTATGAATGATGGCATTCATACTCAATATGAAATTGTGAAAATGATCATTACACTCACAAAACTGATATCACCAGTACTCAAAACAATTCCACATTTCTGAAATACAAGATCAAATTTCCCTTGCATTTACATTTAATTAAAGGTGCTCTGTAGAG
Source organism: Emys orbicularis (assembly GCF_028017835.1). Classification (NCBI taxonomy): domain Eukaryota; kingdom Metazoa; phylum Chordata; order Testudines; family Emydidae; genus Emys; species Emys orbicularis. The sequence continues at coordinate 23,683,481 of NC_088689.1, read as the reverse complement.
TTCATGTTTATGTTTCAGTGGTAATAGTGAATCCTTCAATTCTTGGAGATTGCTTTTCTTTCTGAGATAAAGATAGAGTCTGCCAGTGCACATTAGAACCTATTTTCGGCAGATTCCCTGACTCACGTGTACCTCAGGAGAAATGGGAACCTTATAAAAAGGCACATCTGGAAAATACAAGCATTTTGTCCTTTCCATTTCAAATATTAAATTGCTCCCATTTGTTTGGTTTTCCCCTGTACAAAAAGAAGTAATCAAATTTAAAAATCTCTCCTTTCTCCTCACTCTCTTGTAGAAATAGAGCACAAACGTTGTACACACAGAAAATAAGAATTAAAAAAGACAAAAAAAATTATTTCTTAATCTACAGAAAAGAAGAATATGATAAGAGAAGGGTTTTTGTCGCTCAGAAAGCAGTATAAAACACACAAACTGAATTCTACAATGAAACCTTGTGGCACTGTATAAGAGATGAGTTCCTATATTCTTATTTTATTGGAGTTGAACAACAAGATATATGGTTAGCTTCCAAGAAGTAAGGAATACTTCACTTTTCAGAATTAACTGATTTCACTTAATAAACCATAAATTGTGGGAGGTTTAGGTTGGATATTAGCAAAACTTTTTCACTAGGAGGGTGGTGAAGCACTGGAATGGGTTACCTAGGGTTACCTCCTTCCTTAGGGGTTTTTAAGGTGAGGCTTGACAAAGCCCTAGCTGGGATGATTTAGTTGGGGATTGGTCCTGCTTTGAGCAGGGGGTTGGACTAGATAACCTCCTGAGGTCCCTTCCAACCCTGATAGTCTATGATTCTATGAGTGAATGAAAAGTAATCAGGACATAAGCTATATAGTGTTGTGCAACAATTTTCCAGCACTGTTGTCTAAAATTCATTCTCTTCTTTTACTATTATTTTTACAGTGGCACTGAGTCACACAATCTATAAACAGCAGCATGTTTGTTATTCATCTATAGAAACAAATGACGCATGACAAAAATTCGTCAGGATATAATACCCCCATAATTAAAATGTGACAGTGTGCCAAATCTTCAGCTGGTATAAGTCTGTATAGCTCCACTGATTTCAATTGAGCTACACCAATTTACACTAGTTGAATATTTGGCCCAATATCTGTAACCCTGTTACGTTTAAAATACTATACTGTACAGTGCTGATTTGGCCAGTGACGGTAGTGCTCATGGCCAATGATGGTAGTCATTAAGAAGAGTATCTTGTCTCAACTAGGTAAAAACACACACAAAATGGTTATTTACCTATACAGTTATTGTTGTTCTTTGAGATGCATCATACACATATACAGTTTACTGCAGGTGTACGTGCACCCAATCATGCACTCAAGTGGGAGACTTTTGCCTGCACATGCCTTCACTATCCTCATGCGATGAGCCAAGAGTATAAAGGGGCATGATTGCTGCTTTCCTCTCCATTCCTTCGTACCGCCAGAAGCTAATACTCGAAATAGTGGGGAAAGTGGGAGGGTCATAGAATATGCATAACACATCTTGAAGAACAGTTACTGTATAGGTGATTGGGTTTGTTTTTTTTCCCTTTGAGTGATTGTGCACATATACATTCCGCTGCAGGTGACTCAACAGCAGTTTCCTAATAGGTGGTGGAACTTTGATTTGGAGACTGCAACACTGACTTGATGAAGTTGGCATCATTTTGGGAAACTTGAGTGATAGCGTAGTGTCTGGAAAAGGCATGTATAGATGTCCATGTTGTTGTTTTGGAAATGTCCAATACAGGAATGTTGCTCAAAAAAGCTGGTGAAGAGGAGTGAGCCCTAATAGAGTGAGCCATTATCTTTGGTGGAGGAGAGACCTTAGCAAGATTATAGCAAAGCTTGAGGAAGACTCAAATCCAATGTGAAATATGCTGGGCTGTAACCGGTTGTCATTTGATCCTTTCAGCATAGATTACAAAGAGCCTAAGAGAGGATCTGTGTGTTCCAGGTAAAATGCCAAAGCCCTGCAAACATCCAAGATTTGAGGTTTTTCTTCAGCCTTGGAAGAGAATACTGGGAGGGCAAATTGTCTCATTCAGGTGCAATGCTGATACCACCTTAGGGCATGGCCTAAAACAGACCTTGTTTTTGTGAAAAAGTTAGCTGATCCTCCTGCACAAGGTGCCTGAAGCTCTGAGAATCTCCTCACAGGGATAATCGCTACTAAGAATTCTGTTTTCATTGACAACAGCAACAGAGATGGTGTCATCAAAGGTTTAAAAGGGAGGACAGTACTATCGATCAAGCAGGACAATACTAAATTCAGGTCCCATGAAAGTACTAGGTTGGACACAGGAAGGCACATGTTAATAAGTCCCTTTAAAAATCTGGAAACCAAGGAACGCAAAAAGCTAGAAAACCCATCCAATGAAGGGTGTATGGCAGAGAGGATGCAAGGTGGACACTCACTGACCTGGAAGAGAGACCAGAGGATTTCATATGCAGTAGGTAGTAAAGTAGATGTCTAATCTCTGTACAATCTGGAGATCAATGGTGAGATTCCACCCAGACCGAAAACCTTTTCCATTTCATTGCATATGTGGCTCTAGAGGAATCCTTTCTGCTTTTCACCAAAATGGTCTGGATATCTCTGGAGCAGTGTCTCTTCATTACTCAAACAGGAATGTGAGGTTTATGGGTGTGACGTGGAGAGACTGTGAGTTGGAATGTAGAGACATGACTTGGTCTTGAGACAGGAAAACCTCAACCAAGGGTAAAACAACAAGTGGCCAAACGGAGAGTTGATTTAGGTCCATGAACCTATACTGTCTTGGCCAGGCAGGCACTACAAAGATTAAGCTTGTCTTGTCATTCACCCTCAGAATGGAAGTGACTGGAGGGAATGCATACAGCAGATTTCTCCATCATGAGAGGAGAAAAGCATCCGTCATGGAACCCAGGCTGTGACCTGCACTGGAGCAGAATCTCTTGCATTGGCTGTTCAGATTGGTTGCAAAAAAGGTCTATTACCAGGTATCCCCAAATTTGGAAGATCTGGTGCAGAATGTTTCTTCTTATTGACTACTCAGATGGTCTATGAAGTTCCTGCTGAGGGAATCCACATTAGCGTTCCTCACTCCTGGAAGGTAAAAGGCTTTTAGTAAGATATTGTTCTTTATACAAAAGCTCAACAAATGGATCACTTCCTGGCACAGCTGATATGACCTTACACCTCCCTGTTTGTTCAGCTAAAACATAGCTATGGTATTGTCTGTGAAAACTTGAACCGCTCGATCCCTGATGGTCGATCTCAGGCCCAATGAATAGCTCAAAGCTCTAGCACATTTATATAGAGTGAAATCTCCTGAGGATTCCAAAGTGCTGACACCTGAAGTTGACCCAGATAAGCCCCCCAAGTCTTTGGTGGACATATCTGTTACAACAGTTATTGTTGGTTCCAGCAGAAAAGGAATCCCTTTGCGTACGTTCTCAGGATCCAACCACCAATCCAGGGACTGAAGCAGTTGTGGAAGTACGCAAATCAGCATGTCCAGAGAACATCTGCTTGGAAGATGTACTGAGTGAAGCCAGGCCTGCAGACATCTGAGGTGAAACCTGGCATGCTGTCATACATATGGACGAGGCTGGATAGGGGAAGGTGACCTCCTCCTAGATTGAGACTCTGATGCAGATCTAGATGCTCTTGGAACAGTCCAAGATGCCCAATAAGGCCCAGGAGAGTATTCTAATCTCTGTACTGCCCATGGTGGTGGGTACCATACTGGAGACTCTTTGTAAGGATACTGTTCTTTTTCCCTGGTCCAGGTGTCCCTAGAGCATGACCTGTATGGAGAGCCGAAAGACCATGGAGGAAACATAGGTCTGTCATGGTCAGAGTCTGAAGAGGAGAAGATGTAGCTCTCCTAGTGAATGGAAGAGCAGCTCCAGATGGTGTTAGTGGAGGTTTTGGTACTGCCAATACCTGGTGGGGTCCTAAAGACTGGAAGGCAGAAGGCTAGAGCTGCTGTTGAGGGTTGCATGGAAGATGCAGGAAGAACCAAGGGGACAATGAAGCAAATGACATCGATGGTGCCAATGCACTCAAGGCTAATGCAGTCAGTGCCAGACGATGTAATATAAGAGAGTCTGGCAGACAGAAACACAGAAGGTCCTTTGCTACAAGGAAAGCCTGTGCTATAGACAGCCCTGAAATTGGAGGCAAGCATTCCTTTGCCATACACAAGGTATGAGCACATGTGTGCTAGTTCTTCACTTTCCCCTAGTTCTTTTCAAAAGCCAGGTGAAACAAACAGACCTTGTAGTGTGCCCTGAAAGTCAGCTATTCTGAGCTATTTCAGGCAAGGGGTAGAAGGACATTCAAGAACTCCAGGGCTATTATGGAGACTGCTCTGCCAGCAGCCCATTCTGTTGAGAGGGATGTAGCATCAGGGCCTCTGCAGTGAATCTCAGAGAAAGAGAATCTCTCAGGTAGACTAATGCAGGACATTTAGGGCTTTACAAGTGAAAATGAACTCCTAGGATCAGATCCTCGGCTGATGTAAATTGTCATAGCTTTATTGACTTCAATGGAGACATGACAACCTACATCAACTTAGGATCTACCCCTAATACTTAACTCAACTTCCAGCTGAATCTCACCTGGTTTTCTATGGCTAAATGAGGATAGCACGCAGTAAAACCTTCTTATAATCATCATTTTCTTCACATAAGAGGAGTAAAATAATCTGCAATGCAATATACAAACATGCAAACTCTGGACTGCTTCACTATAAACAGATTTTCACTATATCCAACAGATTCCAGTCTGAATGTTACTGATGGATCAGAATCTCAAAAAGTCAAAATAAATGTTATCATCATCATTAACAAAGTTCGTTTTCGTTCTTTTATTATGCACCACTTCCTTCTTTGCCACACTCTTTGTCAAGTTTTGTATCTGCTGCTGGATTGATGGAAAACTTCTCATCAAAACTATTATCCTGTGAATAGTAAGTATTATAGCCAATATTTATAAATGTAAGTGCTCCTTTGTCTATTTTCTTTGAGTTTCCCTTTTGACTGTGAATGCTAAAGAGGCAGTTGATTTTGTATGCGAAGATGTACTCGAACCTGTGAAGATGCACAAAAGCCTAGAGGAATGCCTTGATGTAATAATAATCCTTGCAAGAGTCCTAGGATTCTTTTTCATGTTCATGTATATTATTAAGAATTTTTTGTAGCAGAACAAATCACACAATGCAAGAATGAATATTATATGGATATACTAGTTAATATTTTTAAAATGACAATGAACAAGATAACAATCAAAACATTATAGTTAGAAGATTATTGGGATAAAAAGAATTAAGTAAGGTGGTTAACAATAGATTCCAAATAATCTAAACATAAAAAAATAAAAATCTCAAGCACCATAAATGATTATTGGCAGCAGTTAGACCTAAAGTACTCAGAACGATATGGCCATTTCTTGATACATTTGTCAATGTATTCTTTTCTGTTCACTGAAGCTTTTTCATGTCTGACTTCAAGGCAACCAGTATTGTGCCAAGTACTTAATTCTAACACAGTGAGATCTTTCCCATTCTGTAATATCATTTTTAAAGCAATTGGGATAAGATTATCTACAGAACTTTTCAATGGTTTGTCCTTATTGATGCTAAGAATAGATAATTTAAAACTAATCAGTTTACTAGATAGGGAATCAAGAATGTTAGTTATTTCATTTATGAAATACCATAGCCTGTAACCATAAATTGTGGGGGTCAGTCATAAAAGTTATAAGAGCATACCTGACTCATCTTTTTCATGCCCTGCACCAATCTTCACATTTTGCTTTTGATAATCTTACTGGGGTCCAAGTACAAAGTGAAATAAATGCAATCATTGCTATAAAATTGGAAGCCTTTCTTAAATTATATGAAATATAATCCCTCCAGCTTTGTGTCAAATCTGTTTTCAAATCTGTTTTCAAATCTACTTCACAGACTTTGTCACTGTTCATTCACCCAGATAAAGAGCCAAGCACTCAATTGTTGTCTTATAAAATTGCAGGAGCTTATTATCTAAGGATTTAGAACTTATTTTTGATTAACTTTTCAGGTTGTGTTCAAATCCTGAGCTCCCTCAGAAACTGGTTGTTAGGGATCAGGACATTTTGGCAAACTAGAGTAAAAGAGAGAAAATATTCTGGAGGACTGTAAAAAATGTGTAAAACCTCACAAAGTCCCAATGAAGCACGGTATTATGATCCCCATTTTAAAAATAAGGAAACTGAAGCACAAAAGTTAAGTGAATTGTCCAAGATCACTCAGCAAGTCAGTGGCAAAATCTCAGAATAGAACCCTGATCTTCTGACTCTCAGACCTGTGCTTTAGCTATTATGCATGTTTCTTTCCTGTTTGTACTTGAATAAATTCACTAGCACTTGTCCACAGAATTGATGATCATATTAAATTACCTTTGCAGTTGAGGCACAAGACAAGGAATCAGAAAATCTGGGTTCTATTTCCAGAATTACCACAGACTTCATGCATGATCTTTGGCAAGTCACTCAGGGCCTGATTTTCAGAAGTGGAGAGTATGTACAACTCCAATTGCTCAGCCCGTCTGAAAAATCTGGCCTGTAGCATCTCTGTAAACCATATTCTTCACCTATAAAAATGGGGAAATTTCCACCTAACTTTTCTTCCAGACTCGATCAAGTTTCCGTTAGCTTTTTTTAAACAAATTATTTGAAGGATAAATTTCAGAATAATTTTGTTAATTCAGACAAATCTGTGCATATCTCTGATAAGCAAACTGAAAAATTATCATTCTTACTAAGAATTTACACAGGGGAACATTCCTGCATATGACTGTATATCTCTTTTCTAAAAAGTTACACATTTCAAAGCCCAAATGATAGCCTTCTCCAAAAGTGCTGAAGATTTTTTGAAAATCAAATTATTTTTAATAGCTGCAATATATTCTAGTGGCTTTCGAGAAATAAGAAAGCTGAAAAAGTATCTGTCCCTGCCTGAATCTGAAAAATATGTTCATGATGAAAAATGTTTCAGGGATCTGCTCCTTTCAGGGGGAACTGAGCTTGCCTATATAGGAAATGACATAGAACTAAAAAATGTAAAGCTGTCAGAAACATACTTTATTTCCTCTCCTGAAATAGAATTGTATAAAAGTATAAAAACTAATTTGCTGCTTTGACTACATCCGGTCACTTTAAGCTCCCTTGCTAACATATTTAACAGTGTTTTGCTTTATATTTAGTTTTCTCCACCAGAATGAATCTAACTTTACTTACAAGTCATTTAGAATGAGCCACCACATTCCTTCACGCCCTGATTAAGACACTGTTCTGTAGCAGTAGAAATCATTTGGATGCGTACATGTCTGCTATCAGCATTACATAGAACTTCATGTTCTTGGCCAGTATAATGTTGCAAATAAACTAGCAGAAAATCATTTGTACCTCTAAGACTTACCCTTTGATGTGCAGCGGGGGGTGTTGTAGGGCTAATCAATTCTTGATTTTCCATGAGATTTCCATAATCTGCCATGCTACCTTTGAGAGGTAGAGGAGGAGGAATGTCTGCCATTTCCAAACTAGAGATACCATTCAGCTCCAGATCTGTAAAAATTAACATTTAAGTCTCTGGATCATTTAAATCAATCTTAAGATGCAGAATGTTCCTTCAGGCATTAATGCTATGATAGAGATAGTGCCCATGCATCCATTTGCCCACTCTTCATTTCATAGACTGTATAATTATTTGCTGCTCATGGAACAATAGCTTTTAAATTAAAAAAAGAAACTGCTGGAATCATGAAAGTAAGGATCACTGTGTCAGGGTAGGTCAACTTTTAAGTGTACAGTCTGTATCAACACTGACAAGGTCTCTCACTGTTTAATAAAAAAGGAAATTGTACAACATTGTCACTTGTCTCAGATTTCACTCGCTGATATTCACAGATCATTTAAAATAAATAAAATTGTCTTAGCTGTAACCTCTGTGTCTATGCGCTGTACAGTATTGAAAATGTGATGTGAGTAATTTTCCAAGGTATACACAGAATATAACAGAGCAGAGCTTTATTTACTTTTCTACTTTCAGAAATTTAGACTTTTAAAAATTAAATGCACTAAAGAAATCCATAATTAACCACAAATCTCTATTGAAAACTTTCAAAATCTAGAGCACCATAAGAATGGCCATACTGGGTCAGACCAAATGTCCATCTAGCCCAGTATCCTATATTAGTCATTGGTTGTTTAAATAACTAACGTTATAAACCAAGAGAATGTACAACAGATTTTTTTTTTATTTACTCACAGAAGGTAGGGAACAATCATTAACAGGGCGAAATTTAGTCCAGTGAAGAAGATCAGAACTAGGCCTATGCACCACTTAACTTCTAATTAAGACTTGTTTTGAAGGCCTAAGTGGTGTATAGGTCTTGTGCTGGTCCTCCGCACAGGGGTAAATTTCACCCACAGGAACATATTCAGCCATTCTTCCACAGGCAAATCTTCCACTGGTTTAAGCAAGAGCTCTGCCAGAGGAATGAGCACTGATAAGGCCCTTCTTATAATACATCATTTTGTTTATAAATTGGGGAAACCGTTGTCACTTAGAGGCGGATTTTTTTTTTAGTAGATGGAGGATTTGTTAACACTGATTCTTTTTTAATGCAGAGTATTTGGCAATATCTTATATTGTGTGTCTTTTCTGGTTTTCCCAAATGGCCTACCTTACTATTTTCTTCACTAGTACAACTTTAGCTTCAAGACAGTTGAATTGATTTATCACTGAAATCTCTTTGTCATTTCATCTCTATTTAGTCCATTCAGACTACATCAGCTACATCAATCACTTTCAAATTCTTCCAATGGCCTCCTCAACTTGAAACTTGTCATTTCCTTCAAGGACCTGAGCAATTCTATGGCTGCCTGCTTCACTGTTCTCATTTCTGTCTACTTCCTCCCCAATGAATCCTGCCTCACTTCTCCCATTGTTTCCTTTTCTCTGGTTCTCATCCTTCCTTTCATTCTGTTCCCTACACTTGGAACTCCCTCCCAGATCCAAAAGTAGCAGGCACCCCACCACCTCTTCTTACAAACCGCTCAAAACCAACTTATTCTTAAACACATCAGCAGAATATAGCATTACCAAAAAAAAAATAATGCTTCAAACAGGCTTCTCAGATTGCCCAGGTCTTGTGTGTCTATTTAGAGATTTAAGCTCCTGACGGGAAAGACTGTCTCTTCATGATAAAAATCAAGTTCCATAACATTCATATGCCATGTGTCTTCTTAACAACAAAATTTAATACAATACAATAGTAATAAATTAAATAAAATGATACTTCCACAGTGATTTAATGGAACATTTGGAGAACCTTGGCAGAAGTAAGATTTGTGTGTATGCAGTTTTGATAAGTGTCTGGTGTTTTTTTTTGGTTGATGTTCTTCCATATTTAACTTAAACTAGCTACATGCACATGTTTAACCCTAGGTTAACCTGTAGACTTAACCCTAACTGTAGTTTTTGAGAGGAACATTTAAATGCCTTCACATTTAATCATATCATTCCAGAGAGAGTTGAAGAGTATTTCATTATGTCTAAATAAACATCTTAAAGTAGGAGATTTATGCCTCTTTAATAGAGAAATATAAGTGTACTGAAGACTTCCCCTAGGTATATTAAATGATAGTATAGTACATATTAAATATTAAATCATTTTATGCTATTGTGGATAAACCACTAAAAACTACCAAGAAGATAAAAGGTCAAAATTTTGATGTCAGTTAGAATGGTGAAATTCCAGTGACTATAACAGAACTCAACCATTTGCAGAATTTTACTTGTAAAATGTAAATGTACACAACTGTAATCCCTGAGTTAGGGAGACAAAACTAACATATTCATACAATTTAAGTTTAAGAAACACTTTGCTTAATGAAGCACACACATATTTTTACTTAGATTAACATAAAAATAGCCTGGTTTATAATTTCAGTGCTGTCATAGAAGAGCTAATTCTTTAAGGTGAGGAAAATGATCACATTTTCTATTTAATACCAAATTTACTTTGATTAGAAAATTAAACTTTTGAGTAAACAGAGCACAAATGTAGCCCTCAGTAAAATAGATGCCTTTGATGTTTACATTATTTTGAGTAGCTATAATTGTATTTCAAACTCTTAATTCATTTGATTTTAATTTCTGGTCAAAGGAAATTATACAGGAATTTCTGGTAAAGCATTTTAGTGTATTTGCTAAGAGTATGAGAAGACCTGGCTCTCTATTTCTTTAGGGCCAAATCTATTTGTCCAGGCTCAGCCTGTGAATCTCAGATAGGCACTGGGGAGATCCATGGAAGAGGTAGAAAAGGAATCATTTCCTCAGACAAAGGAGCAGCAGAGGAGATGACCTGTGGAGACACTACTTCATTTTAATAGATGGACTAGCCTTGACAATTCCTAGTGGCCCCCAACCATGGCTGGAACTGCATAATAGTAGATTTTATTCCAGCCACATCCATGCTCCTCTTCCAAATAACTCTGTCCCCCTGTAGTACCTGAGTTACCACTGTGTAGGGGGTATGCACTTCTTACCTGGCCTCCCCAAAGCCTGGATCCCCCAGTTCCATTGCACACTTACAGAGAAGGAGCAGGATACGTCCCAAAGTGAAGGACTTTGATATATGCAGTATTTGTAACACACTCTATTTTTCATTTAAAATCAAAGTTCAAATTTAGCCATGGACCAAGTCCAGCACTTCACTTAGCAGACCATTAACATACATAAAATAAGTCTCTGGCCTGAATGGGCAGTCACAAAAGTCACCTTACTGCAGCAAAAAGTTATTTAAACAAAACCACATAATTTCACTGCTATGATTTGGGGAGGAACTGTTTGCCTCAATATTGTATGTCTATTTGTGATCTCCTGAAGACAATGTACCCCCTACCAACTTCCTCTTGGAACCCAAAAGCCTGAATTCATCTTGATTTCTGAACATTTAAGTGTAAATAAGTCTAATAATTTATTTTTGCTACAACTGTGCAGGGTACTTTAACAGAGATGACAATCATCCAATGTTGTCTGTGTATCCCTTAACTTTATTTACTATATGCCATTAGGAACAATTCTCCACTGGCAGGGATCAACTAGATGACTTAAGTCTTTTTCATCTCTACCTTCTTTGATTCTGTGGAGCAGATTATCAAATTGTAGTTTTCATTCTCCGAGATAGTCAAGAAGCAAGCACTATTCTCAGTGCTCAATATAAGATTAACTCTTTTTAGCCAGCTTGCTTCACAAAAATTATCTATTATCCTGGAATTCTTCAAAAATGTTAGAGCTATAATTCTTTGAACGATTAAGGTCAAGGCTCTGTGTACTCTGTAGCAAGCTGGACCTAAATAATGGAGCAAGGTCCTAGAGTCTGCAGCACTCTGGTAGAAACATTCTCAAAACTATGTAATGACCTCCATTTTAAAAATGTATCTGAAGCTTTCATTAAATATGAAAATGAATATATAATTAGCACAGTAGCCCCTGTGAAATGTAATTCAGATTATGCTATGTTTCCAAATTTTCAGCTTTCAATATGCTAGATTGTCATTTTTGGATTTCAGAGCTGAAAAATAATGTATACCTGTCAGAATTATTGTTTCAGGCTGGAAACGCAGGAAGGCAACATTTGATTTACACTTGGTTCACCTTTTTGAGGTTATCTTTCCAACCAGGAGGTCTAGAAACAATTAAAAAACCCAAACAAACAAGCCTCCCTCTCCCCCAGATTCTATAACACACTTCTGCTACACACAGTGAATTCTGTTGATACAGTTATGTGGAATACAGACGTCTCGGATTATGGTTTATAAATTTGCTGTGTGTCAACATTCTTTCCAATAAGTTTTGCTTATTTAAAAATAAAGCACTTTGAAATATCAAAGGAAATAAATAAAGCAAACGTGAACTTGCCAGATCTGTAATTCTTGCTATCTGTAATAGAAGTTCGGCACATGCATAAAAAAGGACTTATTTTCTAAATGTTTCTTTACTAGTTTAGTGCCCAGTGAGATTTTTAGCTAAGTGTCAACAACAGGTCACTTTGCCAAGGCGATTTGTGGAAGCTGACTTTGTACACAAAATGGGAGTTCTACTCGGGGCAGCTCCAGGCACCAGTGCAGCAAGCGTGTGCCTGGGGTGGCAAGCCGCGGGGGGCGGCCTGCCGGTCGCTGTGAGGGTGACAGGCAGGCGGCTTTCAGCGGCATGCCTGCGGGAGGTCCGCCGGTCCTGCGGCTTCGGTGGCGGGGATGCCGATGGCGCGGCACCGGCGAACCTCCCGCAGGCATGCCGCCTAAAGCCACGCCGCCTAAAGCCGCCTGCCTGCCGTGCTTGGGGCGGCAAAAAACATAGAGCCGCCCCTGGTTATACTCCATCCAGTTATATAATAGGAGTTCTTGAAGACTGAAGCCAAGGTATGAAAGTTTACAGAAGAATTCACTGAGAGATGCAGGGAAAAGACAAGCTATTCTATGTCTTGTAGCTACTACACACAAAAGGAAAGTCCACCTCAGGTACTAACTACAGTAGCTGGAGACTGTTCCTTCAACCTTTGTACTCTACAGAAGCCAGCACAGAATGAATCTTTAGGCACTTATAAAACAACAACATTTTAAAAAAAATGACTCTGTGAAAAGGAGCAGAAAACTTATTTCTTTAAGCAATTTTTCTTGTTTTAGTAAAAAGTCAAAAATAGTTTTTGTCTCTTGACAAACACAAGAGGTGTACCATAGCACAGGCCTAAGGAGTAAATTCCTTACTATAGCATGTATCTGCAAGCTACATCTTATGGCCAGTGGCAGTAAAACTCAGAGTGAGAACTCGGAGCATGCTGGTGAGAATCTTTGGGAACAGATGTTGATGAAATATTTGACTGTAACACTTATAAATCACCTGAAATGCTTTGCAGGATTAAGGCCTGCCTGTGTGTATGTGTTAAAAAAAGTGGTATGTTTCCTATGTATAGAGAGGTAGAGAGGATGGTATTAAATGAAAGTAACCAAAACTCCAGTCACTGAACTTTTTACACCAAATCTGTAAAGAGATGTGACAAATACAGTCACGAGAGAGAGAGAATCAGTTAACAATATTCCCATTATTTTAAATTAATTCTGATATTAAAACATGTGTAAGAAATGTAAACATGATCAAGTGATCAGGTCACAGAAATCATCACCTGTAATAATATAGCTTAAACAACCATATCTCTGTTAACTCCCCAAAATGCACTTATACCTCATGATGTGAATGTACACATTGGATTATCCTCATGTTGATCTGACCTAAGTGATTCAGTTGATTCTGAAACATTTCAGAGTAAGGGGGCTGAACTGTAATTCATTCTGCACAAAATATTTTAGGAAAACAAAGTTTCATTTTAAAAAAAAAACTTACTGGACTGTAAATTGAAAGGAAGTTTGGTCCTTGGAGTGATTGGAGGTGGTGTTGACTGAGAAGCTGGAGATGACGGAGAGACAGAAAAACGTCTTTCACTTGCAATGACATTGATAACTTGGCTCTTTGGTCTTTGTGGTCTCAGTGGACTGATCTGCATTAGGACAAAAACATAAAAATGTGATGGTTTCACCATAATGTGTCACATAGCCTGAGCAGAAACACACATTATTACAGCACAGCAGGTTACATTGTAAAGAAAAGCACTTCTTATTGAGCTGTTGATCTTGTGATAAGTAAGACATTTCTCTAGATCTAGTCTGTAATATTGCAATGATAAGATACATGTTTTAGATTTAATGAGAATTGTACTGAGGAAAATCATGGGTTTCCCCTTTCCTACACAGGTTTTTATAAACTAGAGCATGTAGTCTGGCAACTTCCAGCATAGTAAAAAATCTGTTATAAACTAAAGAACACTTAAAAATCAAAAGTCAGGGATGCAGAATTGGTTGTTAAACATATTGCCTTTTCCTCACTCCAGCAGGCACACATGTATTGTTTTATTTAATGTATACTTTTAAAATGAAATTACAGTAAAAAAAATAGCCTGAAATCCTCAATGCTAGCAACAAATGCACTGAGACAGCCTAGTTGCCATCATGAAGCATAGTTAAGCTCAGTTTCATGCAAATAATTTTTTCTTTGAAAATGTTTCTTCCATCCATCCACTGTCTTAGATGTTACATTAGTCCTCTTTCCCCCAAACCCCTCAAAATCACTCAAAATTGAATGCATCCAGGGTGTTCAGATATACACAGTAGCCCCAGACTGATACATTGGCATACTTCCTTCAGTTCCATTACCTACAAATCTGTCCTTAAAACCTGTGTCTTCCAGGATGTAGGGATTCCCTCAAGACCTTTTCCACTCAGCTTATCCAGAACAACTTGTTCAGTTCTGGAAACATAGTTCTCTGGGATCCAAAAGCTGAGTTGATTAGCCTCAAATGCAGGGTTGTGGATGCAGAGTAAATCACAGCTCCAAAATTACACAGAAACCCTCTCCCTTTGCATACATTTACACATTTCATGGCATTTACTACACATTACATCACATATTTTTGAATTCGCTTGGTTATTTTGCAGGAAACAATCCCTATGCATAGGGACGTACCAAATTCAAGGCCATGAAAAACACGTCACGGACCGTGAAATCTGGTCCCCCCCCCTGAAGTCTAGTCTTTTGTATGCTTTTACCCTACGCTATACAGATTTCATGGGGGACACCAGTGTTTCTCAAATTGGGGGTCCTGGCCCAAAAAGGAGTTGCAGGGGGGTCACAAGGTTATTTTAGGGGGATTGCAGTATTGCCACCCTTACTTCTGCACTGCCTTCAGAGCTGGGTGGCCAGAGAATGGCAGCTGTTGGGTGGGCGCCCAGCTCTGAAGACAGCACCCTGCCAACAGCAGCGCAGAAGTAAGGGTGGCAATACCATACTATGCCACCCTTACTTCTGCGCTGCTGCTGCTGGCAGTGGCTCTGCCTTCAGAGTTGGGCTCCCAGCCAGCAGCCGCTACTCTGAAGGCAGCACCACCGCTGGCAGCAGCGCAGAAGTAAGGACAGCAGTACTGTAACCTCCCCAACTCCTTTTTGGATCAGGACCCCTACAATTACAACACTGACATTTCAGATTTAAATAGCTGAAATAATGAAATTTATGATTTTTAAAATCCTATGACTGAAATTGACCAAAATGGACTGTGAATTTCATAGGGCCCTACTTATATAGCATGCTCTGTCTATGCATTGTCCACATTTGACCTATTCCTTAGCTGATCTCTACATTCCTAACTTATCTTGTCCATTGTTATTCTTCTTCAAAGCAAATGGTTCCCTGGGAGCTCTCCCTCTTAGCTTGCTCAGACATTCTGTCTTTTTCAACCTCATGATCTATTTACCTCTGCGATGGGGTGGACTAGGCCCAGGGGCTCCCTGCTGGAGGTCTCAGGGTCCCACCACACCCCGTCCCAGAGAGGAGCAGAAAAGAAGTCCTCCAAGCAGCCTCAAGTGGTTGTGGGGAAGTAGCCAATGAGGGAGGCTGCAGGGAGCAGCCAATCAGGGCCCAGCAGGCTCACATAAAAAGAGCTGCAGGGCTGGAGTCATCAGTTGCTGCCTGGAGCTGGAGGAGAGATGACTGTGTTCCTGGCTGGCTGGCTGAAAGAGCAGCAGGACCATGGACAGCTCAGTGTTGGCAGGGACTAGGGGAGCAAGAGAGAGCTCCTGGCTGGCTGCTGGGGCTGAGTAAGGACTGAGCCCAGGTTAGGCCACAGGAAGACAGTGTCTCCAGGGAGGAAGCCCTGGGGGTACAGCTCCATAGCAGGGCTGGGACATGTCAAAGACTCTATACCCCGGAAGAGGTTTGTTCTGTTTCACATACAGACAGTGTGTGAAACTTGGCCAGAAGCTGAGTCACTGAAAACCTATCTGAGAAACCCAACAATAAGGGTCACCACAAATTGAGAGACTGCAGTGTGACAGACCCAGACCAGTGGGGTACAGGAGTCTGGTAGAGGGCAAATATACTGGTCACTGGATGAGTAGTTTTCTGTTCCCTGAGTGACCAGAGAAGGGGCTGCACTAGAGTAATCAGGGACCTGCTAGAACCAGTTAAGGCAGGCAGGTTAATTAGGACACCTGGAGCCAATTAAGAAGAAGCTGCTAGAATCAATTAAGGCAGGCTAATTAGGGCACCTGGGTTTTAAAAGGAGCTCACTTCAGTTTGTAGTGCGAGAGTGTGAGGAGCTGGGAGCAAGACTCGCAAGGAGCTGAGAGTGAGAGGGTGTGCTGCTGGAGGACTGAGGAGCACAAGCGTTATCAGACACCAGGAGGAAGGTCCTGTGGTGAGAATAAGGAAGGTGTTTGGAGGAGGCCATGGGGAAGTAGCCCAGGGAATTGTAGCTGTCATGCAGCTGTTACAGGAGGCACTATAGACAGCTGCAGTCCACAGGGCCCTGGGCTGGAACCCGGAGTAGAGGGCGGGTCCGGGTTCCCCCCAAACCTCCCAATTGACCTGGACTGTGGGTTCTTCCAGAGGAGAAGGTCTCTGGGCTGTTCCCCAACCCACATGGTGAATCTCTGAGGCAAGAAAATCCACCAATAAGCGCAGGACCCACCAAGATAGAGGAGGAACTTTGTCACAGCAGGCACATGCACTCAACCAGCGTGTGCTCGTGAGAGGTGGGTGCCACCCTATTAGGATCTCCCTAATTCTTTCTTTCAAGGAATGAGGCCTCCTTCCAGGTGTTAATTACTCCTGTCAGGTCAGGCCTCAGCTGCAAAGGACTATCTTGTTCTTAGACTCATAGACTTTAAGGTCAGAAGGGACCATCGTGATCATCTAGTCCAGTGGTTCTCAAACTGCGGGTTGGGACCCCAAAGTGAGTAGTGACCCCATTTTAATGGGGTTGCCAGGGGTGGCATTAGACTTGCTGGGGTGGAAGCCAAAGCCTGAGCTCCACCGCCCAGGGTTGAAGCCAAAGCCCAAGGGCTTCAGCCCTGGGTGGTGGGGCACAGGTTACAGGCTGGAGCCCTTGGGCTTTGGCACCCCCCATCCGAGGTGGTGGGGCTCTGGCTTTGGCAGGGCTCAGGCAGGCTCAGGCTTCGGTCCCCCCTCCTGGGTTCATGTAGTAATTTTTGTTGTCAGAAGGGGGTCGCGATGCAATGAAGTTTGAGAACCCCTGATCTAGTCTGACCTCCTGCCATAATTGCAGGCCACAGAACCTCACTCATCCATTCCTGTAATAGACCCATAACCTCTGGCTGAGTTACTGATGTCCTCAAATTATGGTTTAGAGACTTCTTGCCAATAATCTCCCTTATCTGAACTGTTGTCTCAAATTTTATCTTGGTCTTTTTTGCCTATCTGAGGGTCTGAGAATAGAGCAAACAATCTCATATGTCAGTAATGTTATTCATTTGAGCTCTAAGCTCATGTCTATGTAAGAAAGCCACACATGTTTAACTAAAAGCATGATTTAAACTGATTTAGTTAAAACAGTGGGACAGTGTTGTTGACACTCTTATTTCACTATAACAGTGGCCTATTTTTGCAATATGGCCTACTTATCCTCTTTCTCTGACTGGATCTTGATGGTGGCTACCACCTTCTTCCCCATCGTTTCAAACATGTCAGAGGGGGAGAATCTCTCCAGCTTCTCTTGTTCAAGTTTTTCATGATCCAAAGCCAACCTTCCCTTCTTTGAGGGGTGATGAAATTCATGAAAGGAAATGATGTCAAGTATCAGGGGGTAGCCGTGTTAGTCTGTATCTACAAAAACAACAAGGAGTCTGGTGGCACCTTAAAGACTAACAGATTTATTTGGGCATAAGCTTTCGTGGGTAAAAACCTCACTTCTTCGGATGCATAGAAGTGAGGTTTTTACCCACGAAAGCTTATGCCCAAATAAATCTGTTAGTCTTTAAGGTGCCACCAGACTCCTTGTTATGAAAGGAAATGGGAATCTTGATCACTTTTGTGCTATTCACCCCTTTAACTCTTCCAAACTACAGCTGGAAAGGAAGTGGAGGACAACATCCTTAAAACAGCTCAGTTCTTCCTCTTGGGAAGAATAGTTTCTAAGATAAAAATGTCCTTGCCAAATTACAACTTCAGAACCAGGGATATAACCTTGAAACTTCTCCCTTCCAACCGTGTAGAGGTGTCTCTGGAAGAGACTCAGCTGATGTGGAGGAAGCAGAAGTCCCAAACTCTGGGCCCTTTTCTCTGACATTGTGAGGGTCCACTGGCTGGGAGCAATCTTGGTAGAGCTCCCTTTCTGTGGCTCCTGAAAGGGTCTGCTTCTACAGACAAAAGGTAGTCCAGTGGCTAGGGCACTAGCCTGGGACTAAGGAGGCCAGTATTCAAATTCCTGTTCTGCTACAAGCTTCCACTGCGGGCTAGTCTCTCAGTGCCTCAGTTCCCTATCTGTAAAATGGTAGGAAATAGTACCTTGCAGGAGTGTTGTGAGGATAAGTATATTAAAGGTGTGAGGTACTCAGATACTACAATACTGAGAGCCACGTAAGTACCTAACATACCTAGAGAGCCCCTCTTGGTCTTCAGTTTTCTCCATTTGGCCTGCTCATCCTGACAAGTGATAGAGAGAATGATTTTGCCCTTAGGAGAGAGTGGGGAGAAGGCTGATGTCCCAAAATCAGCCTTAAAAGGTGTGGTTGCAGCTCTGCTTGTACCCCTGGAGACAGAGAAACTGGTACAAAGACAGGAGCGGTGTGGGGCAAGTGCTGGAGCCACCGGGACAAGTCTGAGCTGCCTCAAATATTTCTGAGTAGGGAGGTGCAGTCCAGTTGTTTCAGTGTGGAGGACAGCTCAGGATTCAGAAAGAATGATCAGGGCAGATAAATGACAGTGATGGCTATATTTGGCTATTTGCAAATATCATTCAGTGTATACACTGGCTCAACTCCTTCTACAGTATGTTTTCCTGTACTGCTAAATATATCTGGAAAATATGACTTGACAAAGGAGAAACCATAAGTCCTTGCAAAATAACTGACCTTTTCTTTTAAGACAGAGCAGGTTAATGTCATTTTAAATGAAAACTGATTTCCCTTTCACCAGTGTAAGGAAAGCAAATACGGTGAAGTTAAGCCCACCCTTTTATAAGATGGATCGGCTGATTCAATTAGCTAAATGGAGATCTGCTATCTGAAGACAGAAAATTCTGCTTGGAAGCATCTTAATATGAATAATTTAGTTGTCAAGAGTCCTAAATGGCAACACCAACATGTATCTGTACCACTGTGCAGCAAAGTGAAGAGTACTACTCAGGCTGTGCTCACTTGGAGAGGCTTCTGGCTATTTCTCTGCAAAGGTGAGCCAAGACCTAGGCCACTTGTCTCAAATTATGTACCCTAATTAAAAGTTTAAATGCCTGTGTTCTCATGCAAGACTACATCATATATAAAGTTTTCTTTCTCTCTTCCCATATTGACCTAAGGTTTTTTATTCTTCTCATCTCTTTCCCTTTCTAATCTTTCTTCTCTCTCAATAATTGCTCCCATTCTCAGTTTCTCTTTTACGTATTGTGTTAGGAAGGAGCTCTCTATTGGGTCCATAAACTCTTTACTTGATGTTGTGTGCTTGTGTTTGTTTGGGTAATTGAAATGTCCCAACAGAGCTGGTCTTCCCACCCCATAATCCTCTTTCAATTCTCGGTCACAATGTCTTCAATGAGATACTCCTAATCAGACAGAAAAACAGCCAACTCCTTTCTGCAGTTTACTACCTTTGCTATCTTTAATTTTGAGTTCTAATGTTTCTGCCCCATCCATTGTTAAAAATACCTTCCATATACCAATCACAATAAAAAAAGGGAAATTTTTACTCTCAGTAGATGGTAGAACATGGAGTAGTGGTCTGAAGAAAAGAAAAATGTCAGCAATATACTATATAAGGGGGAAATGGAGGTTACTTGCCAGGAGTAATTCTATTTTCTGCACTTGCTGCCTCCACAGACACAGCAGGAGTTGCTTGCCTAGCCTCAAAATATTTTTGAACAGTAGTGATCACTTAGGCCTGCTCTACACTAGAAAATTAAGTTGACTTAACTATGTGGCTCAAGGGTGTGAAAAATCCACACCCCTCAGTGGCATAGTTAAGCTGACCTAGCCCCCATTGGTGCTGCTGTAGCTTTTAAAGTGTAGTGAAGCCCTTAGAGGGCATACACAATCACTCTAAGAATGAGAAATTTGGAGTAAATCTAAGTACCACCTTACCTTTGTGGAAAAGGATAAAAGTTGGGTTGGCCTTAAAGCACTGTATGTCTTAAACCTTCCTGGCAGAGGTGATGACAACTAAGAATGAAACATTCTGAGAGAGTGAATACAGGTTTTTATGAGTTCAAAGCACTCCCAGAAGTTTGGTTAAATTCAAGTTCCAAGGTCCAATAGGCTTTCAGGTAGAGGGCATCTGTTCCTAAGACCTTTTAAAATGCAAACATTCTGATCCTTTTCTCAGGGACATGGTAGATAGAAAAAGCAGATAAATAAAAGTTAGTAGTTGCTAGGGATAGCTGTGATTTCAGAGTCAAGAGAAAGTCCAACATAATTGGAATTAAACAAGAAACAAGATCAAGGTGCCTGTCTCCAGCAGAAACCTTTTCAAGTTCCATTTGACAGCATATCACCTCCTATTGAAAAGCATTCTGGATTCCAACAGGACTGCCTCAATCTCTGTAGACAAGCACAGGACGTGCCTTAGAAGCACAGCAGCCATGCTGCCAGGTGAGATTATCTGCTGGGACTAGAGTTCTCGACTTGGGGAAGTGATTTGTAGACTAGAAGGCCAGAAGGAACCATTGTGATTGTCTAGTCCAGGGGTTCTCAAGCTGGGGGTCAGGACCCCTCAGGGGGTTGTGAAGTTATTACATGGGGGTTGCGAGCTGTCAGCCTCCACCCCAAACCCCGCTTTACATCCAGCATTTATAATGGTGTTAAATATACACAAAAGTGTTTTTAATTAATAGGGGGGGGGGGTCACACTCAGAGGCTTGCTATGTGAAAGGGGTCACCAGTACAAAAGTTTGCGAACCACTGGTCTAGTCTGACCTCTTGTATAGCGCAGGCTGGCCACAGGACTTCCCTGAATTAATTTATGTTTGAACTAAAGCATATCTTTTAGAAAAATAGTCAATCTTGATTTAAAGATTTCCATTGATGGTGAATCTTGATTTATGAAAAGGACCAGAAGCTCTGAGAATGCGGCCTGCAATATCTAGACCAATGCAAGTATAACCAAAGTGGAGCTGTCCTCTCCAATATCGGCAGTGCTCTTGGGATGACAGGCCATGGAAGGAAGACATTAAAAAATCCAATTCCTTCATTGTTAACTTAATAAATGTGCAGACTGCTATTTAAATCCATCCCTGTGTCTATCATTGACCTGTGTGTGCGCTAATCGAACTTCCTATCTATCCCTTGTAGGCATTTCTAAGGTGCCCATCACTGAAACATCTGTTTCTACACCTCATTGAGACTTACCTTTGCTCCTTTCAACCTTTCCTTATCTCTTCTCGGCAGGATGCATGGTGCCTCAGCCATTGCTGTAGCCAAGGCAAAGCAACTGTGCAGTCACCAAGGGAGCAGACTCTTCCTCTGCAGCTGCCAGCACAGCTCCTCATGTGTAGATGTGACCATATACACCCTCTGAGCTATCAGGGTGTGGGCCTGAGTTTACTCAATGTACACACCAGCAGATTGTGAATGCTAGTGCATTTTACCTACAAAATATGTCAGATGTGTGTTGACACATGCTCCATCCAAAGAGCTTAGACTAGGCCACCAATGTTTGATAGTGTCTGCAGGTGTGAACTGAACTCTGAAATCATGCATAAAGAATGAAAAAAAGATATTCTAAAATTTGCAGCAGTCACTTAACCCATGTTGTTGTCACCCAGAATACAGCAAGTAAAATTAAGTAAATTGCAGTTAGATAAATAATATTTGTCAGTATATAAGTATTTATACAATGTTCACCACTGAGCACCTCCATGACTATATGATAAGGACCTTTGGTATGTACTAGTTTAAAAATGAAAAAAATCCACTCTAAGGATTCCAAATTGAAATCAATAGCAACAGCCAAGATGGGTTGCTGATCCCAACAGCTAAGACATGTCAGTGCAATAGTGATCTATCTGAGCTATGTCAAATGCAGTGCTTAGATTCAGTCAAAATATGACTACTAAAAGACCCTAATAGTCACACAGTTGACTGCACTATGCCAAACAGATGAGGCACATTGGAAATTTATGCAAAATGTGTCTTCCGGTTGAGAAGAGGCTAAGGAAGCTCCTCCTGCTAGATCTGGTAGAGAGAATCTCCCTTTTAACAAAACTAGGGCTTGACTCAAAACCAACTGAAGTAAATGGAAAAACTCTAATTTCAATAGTCTTTGTGTCAAATCCATGGAGAGCACAAGGATTCTGATTTAAGTTTTTGCTGAGGTCTGTTCAGGGTGCACACAGCAAAACTCCAGCTACCAGACAGGGATCCTGCTAACAGGGAAGTTTGCTCTAGTAGTCATGACACTAACACAGAGAAGAGACCATTACACGGATTTCTTGAGGACAAAGTTTTAAACCAACAGCATCAAAATAGATGCCCCTCCTGAGCTTCCAAGGCTATGGTTACTACTCTAGCAAAAAATGGATTAATTTTCAATTTAAAAAATAAAACTTCAGTATTTACATACACCAGTGGGGTGGTCCTGGTAAATTGGAAAGAAGGGTGCAGTTCAAAGAAGAGATACACTATAATAAATATCTTTACATACAGCCACCAGTGAACTGATGAAAATGTATGTATGTTTCTGTTAAAAATGGCTTTCCAAGAATTACTCCTGGGGGAATTCTGTGCCACTGTGCAATGCAGAATTTGCGCAGAAATTAATGTTCTGCACAGAATTTCCTCCCTCCTCCTCCCCCCCATAGAAATGGGCTGCAGAGTTGCTGGTTACCACTAGGAGCTGCTGGACCTGGCACAGCCCAGCTCACAAATAGAAGACACTGCCGGTGGGAGGGGAACGGAGCTGGAGGGCTCCAGACAGCTACAGTTCCAGGCACGCCCTGAAGGAAGAAGGCAGCATGCAGGAAACTCCACACAAGCCCGGGACCCAGCATCAGGCTGTTTCTCCATCTGGATTCCTGGGCTCTGGGAGAGTAGGGTGTGTGCGCAAGTGTCCGGGCTGGGAGGGGTGGGGGTGGGCTCCACAGCTGGGGGGTATGGGAGTGTGGGTGTCTGGGCTGGGGGGGGGCGCCCCGCGGTTGGGCTCTGGGGGAAGGGGTATGGGTGTCTGGCTCCTGGCTGGGCTCTGGAGCGGGGAGGGGCAGAGAAACAGGAACTGGATTGTTGTAGGGTTTTTTTTAACTCTACTCCTGGGGGAACTTTTTGTGTGTCTGCATCGTGACAGAGTTGCTGAAAGGTATTTTGAAATAAATTAACGAAATAATTGAACCTGGGGTGATTATATATAGTGTTATTTTGACAAATTAAATATGCAGAATTTAAAATATAGTACATGGAATTTTTAATTTTTTGGTGCAGAATTCCCTCAGGAATAAAGAATACGTAATTGCCATATATAAAATGACTGCACAATATATCCACCAACTCTATCTTGCAGAAGATAACTGAAACCACATGGAAGAACCATCAGAATCTCACATGACCAGCAACTAGAAGAATCCCTGCTATGAATGGTGTAACTGAATTTTCTTTAATTATATCAACTATTGTATTTTTCAAAAGGCCATATATAAAAGTCTTACAGAAAGTCTATACGAAATACCATTATTCTGTTCTTTTTGTTTAGTAAAATATCTACTTTGGTACACTAATGAATGTTTTAAAGAGTATAGAATTTTTTCTCAGAGTTAGTTTAAGTCTAAAAACAAAATGAACTGTCAAAATGACCCTTCTGTGTTGTAAAAAATGTCCGAGTTATTGCCCACAATTAAATAAAACTCTGTTTCTTAACATTACCGTTTCTGAAAGGATCACTGCTTCAGATTGTTGCAGAGAAATATCCGTAGATTTCAACTCTTTATCAAATATCTCTTGGTGTTTGCTGTTCCTTTTTTCCTTCTTCTTTTCCTTCTTATCTTTATCTAGGTCATCCTTGTCCAACTTATCTTGAGACCTAGAATGCATCTTTTTTGGCAGAAGAGGTTCAAGCACAAACCTGAAGGAAAATTTGGTTTATTTAGACCAATGAAATATTACTGTCAAACAACAAATTTTAATTTTCCCAGTCCCCAACAAAAGTATAATTTTAGTCCAGAGATCTTTTGTTAACCATCATTATCACGACAGGGAAAGAAGGTAATGACAAACTGTAATTGTCTCATGCTAAAATTTAATGCAGAACTGTTAATGAACAGTACTGTGTACCTCCCAGTTCTGAGGTAAATTTACTATTAGATGGTTACACACACTGATAAGCATCTCTCTGTGTGTTTATATATCATCACATTTATAGATCACACCATCATCCACTACCCATGTACAGCCTGCCTCATTCACTGCAAATCTTAGTAATTCACAAATGATCATAATGCAAATTGATGAAGTTCTACTTCATGAATATGTGTATGCCACACATGTACACACAGGCAGTACTTGTACATACACTTTACAGGATCATATACATATGCATACTGTGTATACATGTCCACAAAAAAGTACATTAAAAGATTATTATTAAGGTTGCAAAGTCAAGCACTGAAAAGTTAGGAAATGCCAGTACTGATGTTGCATCTGTAACCTTAATTCGGCACCCCTGTGCATATGCATTATGATAGAGCCTCTAAAATCACATACTATTTTCTCCACAGGACTCCTGCCTCATTCAGTACTCAGGACAGACCTGCTCTGGGTATGAACCATGGTTATGCAGGGAAGGAGGCTGTTGTCTGCTGGCCCCCTGCTTCATTTGTTGCAGAAGTTGGAAAGTGTATAGTGACTAGAGCTGGTATGAAATTTTCCAGTGCAACGGTTTTGAGGTTTGACTAACTGGTTCCCTGTTAGCTCGTCTTGAACCCAAAATGCCTGCTCTTAGTTCAGGTGCCCAAACCTGGACCCAGGACAACCCACAATAGCGCAGAGCTGCTGCAATTGCAGGGAAATTCTTGTTTTGCCCAAGGCTAGAGCATGCCCAGTACAGACGGAATCTTTGGGGAATTTAGCTGCAGTCTAGCAAGTGTCTACTACACATGTGCGAAATGCGATTTTTCAAAGGCTTATAACTTGGCCGACTTGGGATGGGTGGATCTTTCACAGGCACAGCAAAAGACTCACCTCCTTGCCAAATTTTTAGTCCCTGCTCCAAAGCATAGATGCATTGGAGATTGTCAAAGAAAAGGTCCCCAGAATTTTTTTTACATGGGCATAACAATGTATTTTTCCATAGTTTCGTTTTCAGGAATCTGAACTGTTTCAGCTAAAATCTTCCAAAGAAAATTCCACCTGAGGCAGACATCTGGCATGGAAAACTCAACCCACATGGGTTAAAGGTTGGTAAAGTTATAAGCAACTGAAAACAGGGTTTATAATGGGAAGTGTCAGACAACTTTAATAATAAACAGTGCTACCAGCTGTATGTATAATAAACATAATGCATAATATGTACATATGTGATTAGATGTGTATGTGTATGTTATATGTATGATGTGTATGCATATATCTACAGATCATGATGTATGTGCATACACTGTACTATGAGGATAAAAGAGAAATTCCAAGTTTCTGATGCTATAAAAAAGATTGAAGGATGACAAGTTAGTGAAAGTCTTTAGATTCATTTTTTTATTGCCAATAACTAAGGGCAAGGTTGATTTCTGAATAGTAGATGAATTTTCATAACAGGAACGGTACAAACCTCAGGCATTTGGTAAACAGACATGTATTTTGAGTGTGTGAATATATGCAAGGCTGGTACCCTACTATCATAACCTCTCTTTGAAAAGATACAATTTTTACCCTTCACAGTTGACTATTTTTTGCTCCAACTGCACAGCAGAAGCCTTTAGGGTTTTAATGAACTTTTAAAAGAAAATAATAAACAGTTCAATATTTAAACATGTTTTTTAATTTTATTATTTAAATATGCCAAGCAAAACTCTAAGGAATATTTCAATGATTTTTTTCTGTTTTGAGTCCATTGGCTTAAATTTCCAGGAAATTAAAGATCTAAACATACTATGACTCCTTTTGTGCTAGTTTTTCATGTATAATGTGCAGCGTAAAAGGTAATTTTTTCTACAAAATTAGCTTAAAAAAGATAAATTTCAGACTACAAATTATTTTGATATGTATTTGCTCTTATGAAAGATGAAAAGAACACAACCTAGGTTAAACATTATATTAAACAATTTATAAAAACAAATTAAAATTATCGCATGGCAGAAAGACAAACTGTGTGATACAAAGTCAATTTTCTTTATAAGAAAGCTTTCTTCATAAGGAAGAAAAGTATATACTGAGCTATAATGCCTGCATCTGTAGGCTCTGATCCTGCATTGGGATCCACTAGTGTGGACCTCTCACTGACCTTGTGAAATCCATTGATGTTATCTGAGGTTCAAAGGCTCATGGTTGTGTACTAGAGGTTTCCAGTGTAGAATCAAGGATTATATTTGCATAACATATATAGTATATATATATATATATATATTTCAACATGGTGACTGTGATGGGGTGTACCCTTTGAGGCCCTCGGGAAGACCCTGCAGTCCTACCATACCCCGCCACAGAAAAAAGGCAATAGAGTGGGGTCCTCCAAGCGGCCTAGAGAGGCTGAAGGGAAAGCTCATATAAAAGGAATTGCAGGGCCTGGACAGCTCAGTTGCTGGCTGGAGCCAGAGGAGGAAGTATGATGTTCCTGGCTGGCTGAGGAAGCTGCAGCAGCTGGACAGAGCAGTTGTTGGCTGGGACCAAAAGGAGTGGAAGGCTGTGAGATTCCACAGGTACGGAGAATGGGGAGAAACCCTGCCTAAGAAGGGATAGGACTGTGAAGCTCTCCAAGCACTGAGGCCTAGGAGAGAGAGACTTGACAAGAAGGGCCAGAGACTGTTATAAGCTCATGAGGTGAAGGGCCTGTGAGAAAGAATCCTGAGAGAACATGGAAGAGACTCTCTAGGCAAGGGGGCTTAAACAGGGAACAGGCCAAGGACCCAAGAAGCTGATGAGACAGAGTGGGAAGCAGCCCAAGGAATGCAGCAATAGACACTAGTGAAGGAAGCAACAGGTGGCTACTAGTTGTAGGGTCTCTGGGTTAGGACCCGGAGTAGTGGGGAGGGCCAGATCCCTCCACCAGCCACAGGCTGAGTGGCAAAGGGCTGAGGAGGCAACTAGTTTTGTGTGGATCCCAAGAAGGGGGAAAGTGCTCAAACAGGCCCAGAGATGGGACAGAGGACCTCGGGGTGGGGTGGGGAGCTAACCATTTGTTGGACTGTGTTACCCCAGAAGGGGTTTATTTTCTATTTGTTTCACATATAGACTGAGGGAGGGCTGAGTCACTGAAAATCCATCTGAAAAGAGAAACTGCTGGTGGAGGGCACCACAAAAACAGTTCAGGCATGCACCTGGCCAGCAGGAGGCGCTTGCAGGCCACATTTTTACAGTGACAAAGAAATATGCAGTAAGTATTACAGGCAGGATTATTCATATTTACTACATTACAGTATTTCCAAAGAATGGAAACTCAGAATATAAATACATATGATAATATGTATTTATAAATCAGCTTGTGCCCTCTATTAAATATTCAATGTATTTTATACTGGAAAGACTATATTGCAGAAAACGCATAGGGAATTTATGCTAGTAACATTCATTTGCATCAATGACAATAGACTCTCCTTGTGGTTTATCTTCTTAAAAGACTAGTTCCAAAATTACTGAGTCTTGTTAATTAATGTTAGGGTTTGGTTGTTTTGTTTTTACATTCATCTTTCAAGTATATTTTGGCAATCCTGAAATCAGAGCTACTGCCTCCATTGTTAATATGTAACTTTTATCAGCAATGGTGTGAATTTTTAAAACCATGTTTTAAATCTAAATTAACACTATAATGAACCTTCTGTAATATGTTAATCCATTCAAAACTCATATCAGACGTCTTACAAAAATGTTGCTAAATAATTATGTAAAACAATGACCTGATTTAAAAAAAGAACAAGAACTGGTTTGAAATTTTCAGATGTAATGTTTTTCCACTGGAAAATACCAATTTGTTAAAATCGAAAGGTTCCATGAGAATGTGATGATGAAGATGAAATTCCAATGAAAATCACGGACACCAGCTGCTACTGGAAACCTGGTTTCCTACCAGCTTACCTGATTCCTCAGCAGACCGCCTGGCAGCTACCAGCCAGACTACCAGTTTGATTGCCCCAGATTGCCCCAGAGCCAGGGCTGAGCTGCCCAGTTTGATTGCTTCCAGGGCTTAGCTGCCCAGCTCCCCATCTGGTGAGTTGCCACAGCTCTGGGAAGCTGTTGAAGCATTGGAAACATTTTGAAAAGATTGAAATGAAAAGCTGCTGTTTCTAAATTAAATTTTGGAATTCCTGTTTTGTGGGAAATTTTGAAATTTCATTTTTTGTACCATGTGAGAACAATTTTTTTTTAATTTCAGAATTTCCTACAGAATTGAAATTTCAGTTTCTGGCCAGCCCCTC
The DNA here is from genome assembly GCF_028017835.1 of Emys orbicularis. NCBI lineage: Eukaryota > Metazoa > Chordata > Testudines > Emydidae > Emys > Emys orbicularis. The sequence goes on along the minus strand of NC_088689.1, from coordinate 23,654,769 downwards.
TTAGAACTTAAGTTTATTCATTAGACATCTGACAAAAGACATTCAAATCAGCACCTTGAAGAAGTGGGCCTGTAATGAGGTGGACTGGGCCCGAGGTCCCCTGCTGGAGGCCGGTGGCCCTGCCACACCCTACCACAGAAAAGGGCAGAAAAGAGGTCCTCCAAGCTGCCTACAGCAGCTGTGTGGGAAGCAGCCAATCAGGGCCTAGCAGGCTAGTATAAGAAGAGTTGCTGGGCCAGAATGAGTTCAGTTCCTTGCTAGAGCTAGAGGAGTGCAGATGGTGTGTGGCTGGCTGAGGGAGTTGCAGGATTTTAGATGAGGTAGTGCTGCCAGAAGCCGGGGAGAGAGAGAGAAGGAGCCCTGAGCTAGTTGCAGAGATTCCATCAGGACAAGGCCCTGAGATAAGAGTGAAGACGGTGCAGGGCCGTGGAGAAGTGGCCCAGGGAATTAGAGCAGCAGCACAACTTAGATAAAGGGACACAGCGACAGCTGCTATCTACAGGGTCCCTGTGCTGGGACCTGGAGTAGTGGGTGGGCCCAGGTCCTCCTGAGTCCCCCATTAGTCACTGGGGGAAGTGGACTGGACATTGAGACATCCCAGAAGGGAGAACTAAACTCTTTTAGTGGCCCAGCTGAAGAGCTGGGGCTAGAAAGGCCCTGAGAGGGCAAAGTCATTGCCTCCAGGGAAGTAGTTCTGGTCTATTCCGGAGCAGGTACAAATTGAGAGGGAGAGAGTGCAGGCACACACACTCGGCCAAGGGGACACTCATGAGTGCACCCCGTTACAGGGCCCTTACTAATTAACCTTATGACCTGGAACTGACTCACAAAAGGGTGAAATGACTTCCCCAAGGTTACAAAGCAGGCTAATGTCAGAGCTTGAATAGACCATAAAAACAACAAGGAGTCTGGTGGCACCTTAAAGACTAACAGATTTATTTGGGCATAAGCTTTCGTGGGTAAAAACCTCACTTCACTTGAATAGACCATAGGTCTCCTGATTTTTGTGTTCTAACCCAGGAGTGATTACTACCATTTAGATAGTGATTTAACTGCTTCTCTTCTGGGCACATTATTAGTAATACTGCAATAGAAATCAGAGGCCATTTCTAGAATCAGGGCACCACTTGTGCTAGGAGCTGTACTGAGTATGTCAGGCTCTGGTCTAAGTTGCTCATGATCTAAGAAACACAAAACCAGGAAGAGCTGGGGAGCAGTATAATTATAAGCAAAGTGGTCAGGGTGGTACATCTTATTACTTAATTTTTTTCTTCTTCTTTCTCCAGCCCTTCCAACAAGGGAAGAAACATTAAAGGGTAGGGGACATACAAGAGATCAACGGACCAAAAAGTCAATGCAAGTTACTGTGAATCAGCTGGTGATCACAAAAAGCACTCACAGAGAAAAACCATGACCCTCTTCCCCTGCAAACTTATTATTTCCTTGTCCCTGGATTTCAGGCCTATAGTTGACTGGAATGATTTTTTGACAGAACATGTCCTTTTTGCAAAATCAAAATTTTGGTTTCCCTTTGGGAATACTGAAATGGCAACTACCCGCCTGCAGACAGAACATGAAACTGACAAGAGCCTTTCAGGAAGGCAGCCAGCAAGCAGAAAAATTCTGTTTTGGGCCTCCCAAAATGGAATTTCTCTGGAAATCCCTTTCCGTGAGAAATTTAATGCTTTTGACCTAACATCCCAATTCAGGACATTTTTTTTTTTTTTTTTTTCAAAAACATGAAATTTTCCATGGGAAGGGATTTCCATGTTCTGGTCAGCTCTACTGATTTCTTTAGGTCTTTCATCATCTAATTTGTTTAGTCAAAAACTTTCTCCACTAATATTAATCCAACTTTGTATGCTCTAATGTAACCTATTTCTCTGTAACTCTATTTATGATTAAAATGCAGAACAGTTTATAGTGTAGATGATTCTTAAAGAAAAATACTTCTGCAAAACAAGCACTGGTTATTGTTTGTACATTAAAGCATTCTTTGGGAATCTCACTTTCCAATGGGAAACATTAAATATTTAATAACATTTTTTTACTTCTAGTGTCTTAAAGTACAATTCTGAACGTCTTTCTTATTTTTCTTTCAGGATGCTATCAAGCCTGATATATCAAATTAATATATAATTCCTTAACTACTGACAAAAACATATCCAATTCCCTGAAATCACTCAAATGGAAAACTTTGCTCCAACCTCAGTCAGATTCAGATAATTATTGATTGACATACATACAATTTTAAGTCTATATAATGTCAGCATGCAGTCAGAGATAAGGTTTTGCATTTGAGTATCGTTTTGAGAACTTAGATGATGATTGTATTGTGCCTGGTTGTACATTAGAATTATAAGTAAGTTTGGTATTGTAGTTATGGAGTCTGGGTGCGTTTCGGTGTTATCTTGTTTGGATATGATTGAGTTTGGTGTGAATATGAATGTTAGCTTAACTGGTGATTTTTTTTTTTTTTTAAGAGAATGAACTGATGGGATTTGCACTTCAACAACATTACCTCTAAGTTAAAGTTTTTTGTTTAGTCAAATTTTCAAGGGCTTTAATAAGCATGGATATGATATGCCTCCTCCAACTCTCAATGAAAAGCCCTCTTATTTTTCATGTCCCCCACTCGATTTCACTTAATGGCCCCCACACAGAGGTATCATCCACTCCGACATCCCTCTGCAGAGCTCTGTTCCACTCAATGCCGTCCATGAACAGACCAGACTGTCACCATACTTATTCCCTGCCCCCCAGCCCAGTTCCACGTGCCCGTGGCCCTGGTCCTTAATATGCTCCTCTCCCAATATCCATGCTTCCTACCGTTACCTGGTACTTCCTATTCACATTCAGCTGATAAATACACATGTGTATAATTACTGGTGAGTACCAACATTTACATGTATCAATATTGATACCTATAAACAATTTAAGAGCCCAAAATAACAGTCTGGTGTGGACCTTACAGGAAACCATACACTTTCACCTTCTTAGACATCAGGCAATTTTAGGTGTCACCACTGTTTGAGAGAAAAGTGTCCTTTCAAGCATGTTTTTATAACTATATATTGATTTTGTTTCCGATCGGTGCTGTATTAAATGTTCAAAATACTGTTCCAATTAAAAGCATTTTTCTAAAATAGTGACTTCTGAAAAGACCCATTTTTTCCTAAGTCAAAGAATCTTCAAACATTTTGATCTCCAAGACATGGGTAGAACTGTTTGCAGTAGCATGTCTCCTGAAAGGCCAAACTTCTGGGGCTCAGTTCATTGGTGGATTAATGGGCCTAGCTGCACCTCTCACACAAGTAAAAATCCAACTCCCATTGAAGTCCATAGGAATCTTTCAATTGATTTTAATGGGAATTAGGCACAACCTTTAACATCTGTGCCACCTTTATGACTCTGATTAAATTGCATTGGTGCAGGTGGTGACAGAATATTCCCCAGTCTCTGTTTGGAGAAATTATGTGAGTTTTACTACTTAACCTCAAGTAATTTTTCATGAGATTGCAGACCCAGTAAAACCACATTCACTTGTTCTCCCCATGGAGGAGTGTAACAGCTCACTCTAGGTTTACTCGAAGTCAGCAGGGTACCTATACTGAATAGCCTTTTAGGAGTGTAATGAGCAACTTCCCCAAAAACCTATTTCCCTTTTATTACAAGTAAAAAACCTGCATTAACTGTGTAACTAAACAAATTAAGCACCTTTCTAGACCTCCCAATTTACCCACATGAGCATTAAGCAGCTGAATGTGGTAAGGAAATGGCACCAAAATGCAGACAGAAATCCATAAGGGATGTGGAGTTAAACTCTGAGAGGTGTTCACATAACTTCACCCACAACACCACCCTTACAAATATTTGGATTAAATGATAGGGCACTGCGAGGTTGTGACACAAAGGCCCATTTGTGGTTCTCTATTCTGTGTCAACAACTCTCATCAGGCCTGACATACTCATTACACCTAACACTCTCTTGTCATAATCTGTATCTAAAAGGCATCATGTAAGATATCACTGGAAAACTAACAACTCACTGATCATTAATAGTCTTGCATGACATATGTACAGGGTGTGTACAAAAAGTTATGGGTATGCTAGAATTATGTTCCTAAAATGCACAAGCCCAAGGTCCTAACTAAAAGTCCATCATGGAAAGAAGAAAGATTGGTAAGAAATCTACCTTGTACTAAGGCTGTCGCTTATTTAGTTAAGTCTTAGCCACTAGACAGCATATTTTCCTTTTATTTGCTTATAACCATTTTGTCTTTATCCCTTGTACTTGAACTCACTTAAAACCTCTCTTTGTTAATAAACGTGTTTTACTTTTAATCTAAACCAACCCAGTGTTGTGTTTGTATTGAGGTGAAAGTTAAGTTCAGTTAAGGCAACAAGTTGCTGTGCTTTTGTCTCTTTAAAGGAGCAACGGATATTATTAAGTCTCACTATTCCAGGAGAGGGCTGGACAGTTCACGATAGATGGTTTTGGGGAAATTAGGGACTGGGGGCATGTTGGGGTCACCCTGCAATTAGTAACCAAGGATGGTCAAGATGAGGATGGGGCTGTTGTGTTGTAGGCAGGCTGCTGGGGTCGGAGTGCTGAACCAGGGTTGCACAGCACACAGGCACTCCGTGCATTTCTGTATGTTTATTGGGAGTGTCCAGACAAGGAGCTACAGCGCAGAGCATTTAAGGCACTCAGGACAAGTGGTGACACAACCTCTCACACTGGTCTGAATTGCAACCCGGAACATGACGGATGTACAGCCTGGCAAAAGTGAGACAAAGGTCTTTGTGCGTATTAAGCTATAGGTATGTTCAACCTTCCAAGGCACTATGAGCCTGAGTCAATGTCCATTAAAATAAATTGAGAAACTCCCATTAATTTCAATGAGCCTTGGATCAGGCCCTATTGTGAGTTTCAAAACTAAGTTCTTTTTTCTGATGATGAAGTGTATCCAGTAGGTTATCATGATATTTATTGCAACTGCCTTGTTGGTTTCACTTTTCTGTTCAGGCTCAATTGCATTCACACATAGAGCTGACTTCAGGGGAAGGGGAGGGCCAACCTACATGACTATAAAAGAAAATTGTAACTGTAATTCTTTGTAATAGTTCCATGTGTAAAGAGCTTGCACAAGGAAGATGACTTGCATTATAGAGCTTTCTTCTATATTTCTTATAATTGCACAACCTCTGTGAAGCAGGATTAAAAAGGAAGCGGACTGGAGGAGGAGAACAAAGGAAAACTGTAATCCCAGACAAACTGTCTGCAACATGCGGACCCCGCCCCCACCACAAACACACAGCCTGCCAAATGGTATGTACAATGGCAGAGCTGGAGTAGAGGTGCAAAATGGAAAAAGCTGAAAGAGAGGCAAAAATGTAAAAGGCTTGAACGGGGAGAGATAAGAGCCAAATATGCAGAAATGGAAAAAGTAACGTGAGGAGTGAGAAACAAAGAGAATGGCACTTTTTATGATGGCAGCACACAGCCAGTTTCCCCACTAGCCTTGTATGGATATATAGTTTTCTTTTAAGTCATTTTCTGCCGATGAAGAGCAATCCTACCACAAAGCTTCACTTTTTGGCAGCTAAACCCTGCCTTATCCCAATCTACAAAGTATGAAGGGGCATATGAATGTTTAGCACATCTGGCACGTAAATACCTTGCAATGCCGGCTACAAAAGTGCCATGTGAACGTCTGTTCTCACTTTCAGGTGACGTAAATAAGAAGCAGGCAGCATTATCTCCCATAAATGTAAACAAACTTGTTTCTCTTAGCGATTGGCTGCACAAGAAGTAGGGCTCAGTGGACTTGTAGGCTCTAAAGTTTTACATTGTTTTGTTTTTGAGCGTAGTTATGTAACAAAAAAAATCTACATTTTTAAGTTGTGCTTTCATGATAAAGAGATTGCACTATAGTACTTGTATGAGGTGAATTGAGAAATACTATTTCTTTTACCATATTTATAATGCAAATATTTGTAATAAAAATAATATAAAGTGAGCAGTGTACACTTTGTGTTCTGTGTTGTAACTGAACACATTGATGTAATTGAAATCAATATATTTGAAAATGTAGAAAAACATCCAAAATGTTTAATAAATTTCAATTGGTATTCTATTGTTTAACTGTGCAATTTAAACTGCAATTAAACGCGATTTAATTTTTTTATTTGCGATTTAATTTTTTGAGTTAATTGTGTGAGTTAACTGCGATCAATCGACAGCCCTAATAAAAATCAAATAGTGTATCTTGAAATCGGCATTGAGAAAAACAAGGTTCTTTTAAGAAATGATAGTATTTGTTAAAAAACGATGCTTTCTTCTCAGTAGTAGTCTATTTTAGAGAGACGTAAGTATCACTGCTGAAAGAATTTTCTAAAATGCCAAATTTCTAGTAAGACCCATGTCTCCCCACATGCATACCCGAAAATGCTTTCAGTATAGAAACAATTTGCTCAAAAGAAATGTACTTGAGTTTTAGTTGCTCATATTGATAACTTTATAAAACAAAGAATTAAGATAACACATGCACTATACTATACATTTGTAATTAAAGAGATTTTTAGGTGTTGACGGCTTCTCACAACCCAGTAAGGATTTGCATGCTGAATCTTTCTCCACAATTACAAGCTCTTAATTGTTATACCTTACTTACCCATCAGAGCCAGGTCTGGAAGGGGTACTGTCCGATGAGACAGATGATACTGATGCAACAGATAAAGGTCTTGAAGATGAAGGCATTGTGAATGATCTAACCATAGACCGTGGCCGACTGCCTCGTCTATCATCCAAACTTGAGGGCTACAACAAAGAAAAATATGATCTTATTCCTTTTAGAACACAACCTGAAATTTGTGAGTCATTATCATGTAATGCTGAATGGTTAAAAGCATCTTTTCCTCTTAGAATTCTATGCTATTTCAGTTACAAATAATCGATAATCACACAGATACTGTTACTAGATATATTTAAGGAGAAAAAGCAAACAGTTAGGCCCTGATTCAGGAAAGTACTTAAGCATATGCTTAATTTTAAACACAGGTATGGCTCTGCAAGGCAGGGGGACTATAACTCCTCCTCACCCACTGCACTTCCCATTCTTCTGGCCAGGTAAGGGGAAAGGCCCTGAACCAGGAAGTGGCTGGGCTGTGGTTGGAAGCAGTGGCCGCAGGGAAGCCAGGAGCTGAGGTCAGCTGAAGCAGTGGCCACATGAAACAGGAAGCTGGAGAGAAGTTGACAACAGGAACAATATGGAGCGCCACCTGTGGAAGAGGCTGTGACTCCCAGACATTATACCTGGGTGCAGGCTTGTGTGGGATTTATGGGGGAGCAGCAGTGGTTGGCAGGGAGCTATTGCAGAGGGGCCCCAATGATAAACACTAACTGAGCCTGGCTTGGAAACCTGCAAGGTCCTATTTGCTTTGAGCAGAGACTGGACTGGTGAGGGCACCTCAGGCACTAGTAGGGCTGAAGAGCCCCAATTCTCAATTGGACTGCCCCCTAGGGACTGAAACATTTACCATTATTGCACACTTTGCACTGTAACTATTAAGTCTCTCTTCCTAGGGTATTTGCAATCTTTCCCTTTCCTGCCAGTTCCACAAAAAATAACCTTTCCCTTAGCCATATGTCTGAATGGTTACTGGGACTCACCAGGGCTACCAGCACCTACAACGCCTAGCTGTTGAAGCACCTACAGTTTCCTCCGACTTGGGGTGCACGTGCATGCTACTGGTACCCTAGTGTACTCCAGGACTGAATAACAGCAATAATGAGCCAAAGTTTTAAACAACCACAAATATGGTATTGCTGTTAACAGAACCACTTTCACAGAGTGACATCTAGGTTGAGAAGGAAATATTTAAACGTTGTTTTTTATGCAGATGCTCTTTTATAGTTCTGAATATTTATACAAGCTTTGTTAGTCATTAATAACTGATATATGCATAAAATAATTGAACTCTTCAGACAAAAATAAGAATCTCCTGCTGTTTAGTCACAGGTAGCTTTTCCACGCTGTCAACTACTGCTAAGTTGGCATTGTACAAGAAAGACAGAAGTGATAAAATTCCATCAATTCTTAGTAGTGGATCAGAGTGACACTGGCGAGATAACACCAACTGGGTCTGACTTTCCAGTCGTCTCTTTGACAGTGTTAATGTATATGACTGAAGCAAGTGACACATAAGTATAGTTAATGGCAATATCTCGTTTCTTCTTGGGAATAAATTACTATTTAGAGGCACAGTGCATCAAACATATCAAGCAGGGATTTAAGGACCATAAAGGGAAAAACATTTACAAGGACACTATCAAGGCAGGTAAGCTTCAGATAGGATTTCTCTCTTCTCTAAATATGTCATTACCTTAAAAATATCACCACTATAGAAGGATCTGAAAATGAGTTTCTGAAGTCAGGGCTGTCAGTCAAATTCATTAGCCCATTCTGCTCCACTGGTGCACTGGCTCTCCTGCCACTCATCTCACAGACTCCCAGAGTAGGATGTTTAGTCGGGGCAGAGAGTTGGTGTGGCTAGCGTGTGCTGTATTCTTGCTATCTTCAGCTGGCATCTGTTCTCTTGGGGACTGTTGGCACCTGGCCCAGGATGCTCTAAGCTACACTGGCACTGATCAAAGAATCAGAGAGCTATAACCAGATCCCTGTTAACCCACTCTACTGTGCCCAGTGGAAATCTGGCACAGCAAAGATTCTGACTTAGTGTGTTTAAAATAAACAATCTAAACACCTGTGTGATCCCCAGTAATAACAGAAATTCAGGGCCAGATCCTGATCCCAGTTACACAAGTGTCAATCTGGAGTAGCACCATCACTGGACATACAGTGCTGTACATCCATTGTAACTGCAATCAGAATTTGGTGCACTGAATCTTGGATATAATATGTTTAGATTACACATTCCATGAATTATAGTTTGTCTTTTTCATACAAGGGACATAATGTCAGGCTGTTCTTTCTAGGAATCACCCTAGAATTAACCTTTAACAGACTTCTTTGCAAAAATTTTCTATTAGTGTTTCAATTGCTATTCACTAAGGACTAGACAGTGGCTAGCTCTTTCACGGGTGTGCACTGTGCAGTGGGGTGGGATTAATGAAACACATCTTGTGCTGCCTCTGGTAAGGGCTACCCAAAATCTCAGACCTGTTGGGAGCTCCTGTCTGATTAATCCTACCTTAAAGGTCCATAAAAAGTTCAAAAATGGCATAGCGGGAGCCCTGTTTATTCTGTGATTCTGCAGTTCTGGAATTCACCCAATACTGCAGAATCATGCTCCAAATTCAGAATTTTCATTTTTAAATAATTATGGCTCTAGCCCTTATGGTTGCAGAGATAACCTTCAAAACGTGAACCAAATGTAAACCACTGCAGTGACTTCTGTCTAAGTATGCAGACTGCCTGATACAATAACTCACATGAACTGCCCCCAATCATCCCAACTGGGGTGTGTAGCGGGGCGGCTGCCCCACTCCATGAGAAAAAGGGCTGGAACAGTCAGCAAAGGCCTGTGGAGAGCCAATCAGGGCAAAGAAAGAGGCAGCCAATCAGGGCCAGGCTGGGCCCTATATAAAGGCTGCCTAGCAAAGGAGAGGGCAGTCTCTCTCTGACTAGCAAGGGAGAAGGACTGGCTCCTGAGGTAAGGAGGTAACACTTTGGACAGAGCAGTGCTGGGCCGGCTCAGGGTTAGCAGAGAGAGGGCTTCCGCCTGTGACCTGCCAGGCTGCAGCCCCTGACTAGAAGGCCCAAGAAGGTGCAAGGGGCCAAAGGGGAAGTGGCCCAGGGAAGATAGTCGGACAAGGGGCGAGAAGGAGGGCAGAGAGAGGCTGCCACTAGAGGGTCCCTGGGTTGGGACCCAGAGTAGTGGGTGGGCCTGGGTCCCCCCCTTGCACTGCACCTGGCTGCGGAGGAGTGTGGCCGATACAGACTGCAGCTTGCCCTGAGGTGAGGGGCTAGACTTTGGGTTGTGGTTGGCCACTGAGGCAGGTGCAAGCCGAAGGACTGCCATTACCCCCGGAAGGGGAGAGAACTGAGTGGGGCACAGCCGGAGGGCTGTGTCCAGAAGAGGATGCCGCAAACCAGGGAGCAATGCAGGTCCCAGACAGCACAGCAGAGCAGGCAATGGGTGGGACACCACCTGCTGAGGGAGCTGCACAGCTAGGACTGAGCTAATTCCCAGAGCAACCAGCAGGAGGCGCCAGCAGTGGTGAGTCTGCGCCATCACAGGGTCACTGTGGAATCTGGCATTTTTCCAAGCTCCACAGACGTCAACATTTCACCATGAAATTTGCCATTCTGCTGCAGCCAGGCATTCAATATTTTGTTTTGTCTCCTTGCCCTGCTGGGACCCGTCTGCTGCTGTGTCTTGCTCATCAGCTTTCCTTCTAATGGGGAGTTAGCTGGATTACCATGCATGCTTCCTACAGTATGCCACAGAACTAGGCAGGAAGCCAGAATTGGAGTACAGATTGCAGCCAGGCAGCTTGGGAACCAGGAGCATACACTGGCAAGCTGGACTGCCTGCAGAACAATGTAGTAGTTAATGTTTCTTCAGCTGGCGATTTTCTTTATTTGTAATGGTCTTGTTGATAGGAAATGCACTTGTGCAACATTACAAATATATTTGTTTTTTTGTGGGGGATTTTCTGAAAGTTTCAATTATTAGTGTACATTTTCTCTTGCTTGAAATTATTCTGTACAATTTCTGGGAAAATATTTACTCTCTTAAGCAATTTCTGATATTTGCTTTCTTGGAGACAAATCATATTTTGCTACAAGGTCACATCTTATCAAATTGTTAAGTAGATTCTCCCTTAATTTCATTTTTCATGAGCTATTTCTGTGATTACTACAGCTTGAAATCTAGTTAGCCATTTGGGACCAAGATGAACAATGCAGGTCAACATAAAGAAGTAGACAAAATCTGAGTTTATTCACTCACTGGTATAGATTCACTTATATTTCTGATAAACACTGAATACATTCATGTATTTATTTTGGGGTGTTTTTTTTTAACAGTAACAAGGGGGAAAGAGTGTACAGTGGATGTAAGTTTCATATGAGTCTTTCTTTTTCATTACAAATCTAACCAAGACCTACAACAAGGTTAAAGAATACTTATAACAGTGATGGAGGTTTTGATTCTGAGCCTGTCAATGCTACTAATATACAAGGCATAAGAGTTGGAACAGAAGCCTTCAACATACTTTCAGAACACAAATCCCAGCACAATCAGACCTAAGGTTAACTCTAACTCTTTACTTGTATGTTACTGAATTTTTAAAATGTATTTATAAAACATGTGCCTGCTTTGCATAATCTCCAAGTGCACTTATGGCTTTCAAAATACATTCTCAATTAAGAACCTACGTGCAGGCTACAAGAGCCAGCACTTGAAACACTCCCCGCACTAAGCAGCAACACTCAGTCTTAAAACAAAACCTCTCTACTAACTAACCCGCCTTTAATCAACAAGGTTCAAAGGGTAAGGGGACTTTCAAAATTTCTGGCTGCATCTTGAAGCTGAGGCAGAAGGGTGGCCAAAAATGATTTGTTCATGTTGGGAGAGTGCAAATTACAGTACTGAGGACCATCCACAGAGAACAATCTACCTCCCCTGGTCTCCTGAACTACAGTTTGGAGTTATAGTAGCAGGAGATTTACAAGTAAGGTCAAGGATGCAGTTTGTACTTAAGAGCAGCAAGTCACTGCTGAGAATCTGCAGATACAGGACCCTGACTTATTGAAAAAAAAAACATTTAAAACAGACTTAGAACTAGCTTTGGAAGTGAGAGTCTAGCTTTGGAAGTGATGATACTCTGTGATATTCCTTGATATGAACCTCTGACTTCAAAGAACGAATGCTCCAAAGATGTCAGAACCTCCTAGAGATTGTAACCTATGTAAAAGATCCTTAAAACCTGAACACTTTGAGGCACTATCTTGACTTCCAATGGACAGAAACTGGTATTTTGGGGTAAGTCTTTTATGCTGTGGAGTCATGTTGATAAGGGTTTTTGAATGTTTTTTAGGACATTTGGTCACTTCTCCTAAGCACTGACAATTTAAGTGAAGTCTTTAACTGGGCCCCATGCGCTAAGCTACAATTGCTAGTCCAGAGATAAATTAACCAAGTAGACCTATTCATCTAGCATAGTTACAGACAAAGATACCTGTTGAAGCCACTGATATATAACTATGCTTCAGAAGACAACCTTCTGGATAGGCATAGAGTACAGGACAAAAATCTAGAAACCAGAAAGATATTATATTCTAATCTCAGGAGAGATACTCATTTGATGTGCAACACAAGGCAAGTCACTATACTTTTGTGCGGCTACCCACGTGGAACATTTTAGGGACGTTAAGAGAAATAAACCTCTGTCTAAAAATAAGTTTAAATCCACGAGTACCACAACACCAAAACAAAATGAAAAACCACACACTCCCTTAAGATTCTTAATCACCCTCTATTAAAACTGTTTTTTCTATATATTTAATCACTGAAATGTGAATTACAGCAATTCTAAAAACAGATTCTTTTTTAAATGTCAGGTTTGGAGACAACTTACAATTATTCTGATACCGTATTGCTTTTCCACTTTTTCTTTAAGCTGCTTAAAACAGGCCTCCATTCTCTCATGAAATGGCCTTAGTGCTTCAGTTACTTTCTCTCCATGAATTCGGATACCTTCTGCCAGGAATGGAATCTAAAGAAGACAATTAGATGACAATGAATTTTCTGGTCTTCTCTCATGAAAGGGAGTAGAGCAAGGGGGGCTCTACCTACACCGTAAGGCTTCTAAGAGGAATATGAGATTTTTATGGAATACTAATAGCAACTAAAGCAGAACATGGTGATTTTTTTGTACTATATATGATTTCATTTTCACTCTGCGTTGCGCATAGTCATTTAAAATTAATGTATGCATAATTCTGCCCAGCAATTATAAGGTACAGCTAAATTTATCAGGTTGAAGAAATACCCCTTTACTTATGTTTAAAAAACCCTCAAACATACTGCACTTTAAATTTGACTCAAAAGCTAGACCAGTGATACTCAGACCTCAGTGGTTCAGGAGCCAAATTAGCGATCAACATTACCCAAAAGAGCCACAGTAGTGTGAATTCATTGTTTCATTTACTATAGTACTATATATTCATATTTAAACAGTATGACAGGGGAAATATTTAGTTTATATATATATATATAATTCTCACAGCAAAATGACTGACCAAGTATTATTTTATCATCTACAATTGGTTAATAACATATTAAAAGCATCCTGATTGGTTAATAAGTAAATCAGTGTTTTAATATCATGTGCTGCAAAGAGCTGCAGGAGACACATTAAAGAGCCACTTGCGAGCCTGACTCTGAGTTTCGCTGAGCTAGACTATTAATATCAGCCCCACCAGATTTCATGGGAATAAACAGCAGAGAAAAACAATCTTCATATCTATTTCTGTTTAACACATGCTATTTATGAAACCCTGTGTTATCATGAAAAAATATCTTAGATATTGTACACAACATATTTAAGAAAACATACAGCTCTACATACCAAAATTGACAATATTTTTTATCATAAATTGGTTTTCAATGATTTTTAGTAGAGAGTGAGGTGGGGGGAGGAGGGAGAATAAATTAATTCTCTTTTATAACTGAAAATAATAATTTATCTGCAAGGCTGCTGTCACAAAATATCCGTGCCAACACAAGGTTATATAATTAGTTCATAGTGTGGAGGTGTAGCTGACCTTTTAAAATGTTTTAAGAGAGACATTTTCATTCCCACAGCAACATAAAAGAATCTGATAGTAGTTCTATCTCATGTTTAAGAAAAATATTTCCTTTTCCAGATCAGCTCCAACCTACACAGTTCTCTGGTTCTGAGTCAGATATTCTTTGCAGCAATCAAGCTAAGAGGTTTCCCCTTAATAATTCATAATTAAACTGTAATACTGATTAAAAACAGATTTTTCTAATATGATGGATCAGCAATCTAAATGAGCAGACTTATTAGTAAGGAGGATAAGAAGTACACAATTAAATTACATGTGAACAAATTTAAGAAATCTTATCAAGATGAATCCATGAATAAAATGCATTTTGTGCCATTTAACAGCACACAGCTGTTGCTTCTCTTGGCACTCTTAAAAAACACACACAATGTTTCTACTCTATCCACTTTTATTTATAATCCATATGAATTTGTACTCAGTAGCAAAAAATTAAACTTTCAAATGGTCTTGTTCCTAATTTTCTGTCTACAATAAATGAATCTCAGTTTCCATAGGGCCAAGTAAAGAGTGCATTGGCTCATTTGTTTTTCCTCACTATAAGGGAATGGGAAGACTTGGGCAACATATCTTAAAATGTATACATTTTTGCAGCAGGGCTATGTTTGCAGTGCATATGTTGGTGGGGGAAGAGTTACAACAAGGGTCTATTTCATTGATGTGTTTTGAAGGATTGTCAAGGAGCATCTAAAGGAAGAGATGGGCGCTCCTTTTTTTTTTTAAATAGATGTACAAATAAAACAATAAATGAGATAAATTTATGAGAGCTCTGCATCAGCTTGACCAATCCTGAGAACAATTAGGCTGGCAGAAAAGGGGATATACAGTGCCTCTGCAGCAGCTCTGCAGACAGGGAGAGAGGAAGAGACCTTTGGCACCAACAGGACCATCCTCTTGTGCTGACAGCTCCAATTTGGAGAAACCAGCCCGAATTGCTGTTTGGAGTATGTGGCTTCTTTACAGCTGACTTGCCCCCAGCCAGAGAGAACCTCAGAGATCTGCTCCCAACCCCACAAAATTGAGGAAGCTCAGCAGGACCTCCCTGGTGCCATCCCCAGGGGCCTGGAAGAACAGAGTTTGTTCCTTCTTCCTTTGGGAATTGAGCAGGATCAGCTGCAACTCCTGAGGGGCAGCATCCTATTTCCCTACCTACATCCGTTTCCATGACTGCAGAGTCAAGCTGAGCACATAAATTTAGCTGGCTCTGTGCAGCAGAATTCAATAGGGCTAAACGCTCCCCTGTTATGACAGAGGTGTTAATGAAATGTATTATGA
Source organism: Emys orbicularis (assembly GCF_028017835.1). Taxonomy (NCBI): domain Eukaryota; kingdom Metazoa; phylum Chordata; order Testudines; family Emydidae; genus Emys; species Emys orbicularis. The sequence continues at coordinate 23,639,653 of NC_088689.1, read as the reverse complement.
ATTCTTGATATAAATGTGTGATATGAAGCTCTGCACAGAAAGTTAAACAGAGGCCTGGCCCAAGGGACCTCAATAGGACTGGCTATAGCAACAGCAACTGGATGGTCATTAAGAAGACTGTATGGGTTAAGCATTCTCTTTAGTTATGACGGAGACTAGCAGATGAGCAGGCTCCAGTGGACCATGGATATAGTCAAACCTGTGTGAAGTTCCTTGATGTTCAAGAGCAGCTGAACAAGGAAGATTAGTGGCCAAGCCTGTCTGAACTAGTCCAGGTTAGTTTTGAGAACATGAGCACCATGCACCCAGAGCTTAATGACATTGGATTAAAGGGTTTGCTAAGCAAAATTCTCAGGGCACAGACAGAGGAGAAGACCAGATATGCTTGAGAGCAAGGAAACAAGGAAGACAGAGCTGTTTCTTAGATGAACAGGGCTGAATTTAAGAACTTGATGGTGTTTTAATTTGGGTTTCTGAAAGTGGAATTGCTTTGTGCAGTTTTGACCACCTCTTTTCACTTGTGTACATTTTGTCTTCAATTTCTCTTCCAAGAGAAACTGACCTACTACAGTGCCCCAAATCCTAATGCTGCAAGGACCATCTTTTCTCCCTCGCCCAAAAGGAGACAGGTAAGTCTGGTTAGCAGTGGTGTAGAATTTTGATAAGGAATGTGTGTGTGTGTGTGTGTGTGTGTGTGTGTGTGTATAAGGCAACGGGGCAGGGGTTAATTGAATGTTATGTTGTTGCTAAGTTATTTGACCTTGGAGTAATGATCGGTTTATTTATTGGCATATTTTAAAAGATTGTGAAGGGTGCCAGAGCTTTAGATAAGTGGTCTTATTGTAATGTAATAAATGAGAAAATAAATGCATACCTGAACATTAAAGATAGGGTAGGGGGAAGAAACAAAAACAAACACACAAAAAACCCATAATGTATCCATATATTATTTATGCCATAATATATTTTTCCTTATCCTCTATTTTTAAAAGTTTATCATGGCTCTAGCTGCCATTACTTCTCAATACCATGATGGACTACAGATAGGGGTTCTGGGTTTTGGTATAAACAAAAAGCTACCAGTAAAATCACACCAATTCTATTTTTTAAAATAATTGCGCACCTATGAAATGGAAAATTTTACATGAAAGGGATTATTTTTTAACTTTTCATGTTGTATGCTGTAATTCACTTTCACTGGTATGGGAAGGGTACCGAAATAATTCTTTGTGCTCCGTGGTAGTCTTGGTGTGCTCTAAGTATAATGGCTAGAAGTTGAGTGACTATTGCACTGAGATGAACTTCATTACTGTCATGTGCTGATGAAACAGCCTATTTCAGATCTAAATGATACTGTCAAATAAAACTACAGGATCTGATTTTTCTAGGAAGTGAAAAGGCACAAAATTAGACAAAAATAAACACCTAAAATGAATACAATAGATTTAAAAACTAGAATATAGGCAGTTGAGCAGCGCAATCATTTCCCATGAGAGAAATACCATGACATTTCATAGGATTTTCATGAATTTAAAACAATGTTCAAACACCCGAAGTTTGGATGTTTTTGAATTTTGTTGTGACTGTTTTACACGGTACTAATTTAGTGTAGTAGCTTGAAGTACACATTAACAGAAGGCCCCAGACTACATGGAAGCACTGAAAAATGAAGTTCTCATCCACAATTTAAGTAAAGCATAGGATGCAACACTGAATTTTCCCACACATTGCTCCATTTCTCTGTACTTCCACCTTGTTCTGTAGGGGTCTCTCCAGAGAGTAGTGCCAATCTGCATGCCAAATTTGAGACTGAGCCTAGAAAAGTGGTCACCAACCTGTAGATCATGATCAACTGGTTGTCCTGGAGACTCTCCCAGTTGATCACGATCTCCGGCCACTAAAAGTCTGGTGGTGTAGCGGGGAGTGGGGCAGGGGTCTCCGTGCGCTGCTCCTGCCTGCAAGCACCACCCCCGCAGCTCCCATTGGCTGGGAACAGGGAACTGCGGCCAATGGGAGCTGCAGGGGTGGTGCCTGCAGAGAGAGGCAGCGCATGGAGCCACGTGCCCCCCCCCGGGGCTGCAGGGGCGCGTTGGCCCCTTCCGGGAGTGGCATGGGTTTGGGGAAGGCAGGGAGCCTGCCTTAGCCCTGCTGCGTCACCACTAGGGAGCCACCCAAGGTAAGTACCACCCAGCGGGAGCCCGCACCCCAACCCTGAGCCCCCTCCCAGAGCCAGCACCCCATAACCCCTCTTATACCCCGAACCCTCTCCTGCACCCCAACCCCATGCCCCAGCCCTGACCCCCCTCCCACAGCCAGCACCCCATACTCCCTCCTGCACCCCAACCCTCTGCCCCAGGCTCAGCCCGGAGCCCCCTCCTACACTCCGAACCCCTTGGCCCCAACCTAGAGCCCGAACCCCAACCCCCTGCCCCAGCCCGGTGAATGTGAGTGAGGGTGGGGAGACCGAGAGACGGAGGGAGGGGGGATGGGGCCTCGGGGAAAGGGCGGGGTAGATCCTGGGTTGCACTTAAATTCAAAAAGTGATCTTGTGTGTAAATAGGTTGGAGACCACTGGCCTAGAAGGTGCCCAGGAATGAGGTCTTAATCTTTGGCCTCTCTCTCAACAAAGATTACCCTTCAACTAAAGCGTATCAATTAAAGATTATTACCAATTACTTGTTTCCAGTGGTGCCCATGCATACAAGTTACTGCATAAGACAATCATCTTACTGCCAATACTTATATTTTAAAATAAGAATATACAATAAAAAAACCATTCTATTCCAAATACACGTTTTATTTTTCACTTTCCAAATAGAAGGCGCTAGCCCTACCCTGAAGAGGTTGTTTTCCAAAAGACAAATGAGACAAAGGGAAGGTGAAGGGGTGCAACAATACAAACAAAATAGTCACGGAGGTAATTGTCAACATTCAATATCATAATGTTTTATTAACACAATGATCTATATTGAGATATCAAATCTCTGAGCACCTATAATATGCTCAGTTGAGATACAGAAACCTATTTATTAGGAACTGGACCGAGACTGCCAACTTACTGTGTTTCATATTGGCCAACAGATACCAACTGCTGAGCTGGAGATGAAGTCAAAACAGTGATTTAATGGATAAAGGCTCTATACTGTATCTCTCTCCAGTCCCCTGAGCCATCTTGTTCCTTATGTGAAATACAGTTTAAAAGTTTTCTTTAACCTGCCACCTTTTCTATGAAGTTATGCTATTTGAAAAAGTTTTCAGAAATGTTTTAGGAATCATAAACACTCTAATTTTATATCAGGTAGTTTCAAAATTATTCCTTTTGCTTTTCGATTTTTATCACTTACTGGTGACAGTTTCAGAAAAATATTTGTTTGTATTAATCTCTTGTCTTTAAATTGCTTAGCTTCTATCACACTTGGAACTAAACTAGTGACAAGGAAGTTGTGTGTATTTTTAAACATGTTGACAAAACAAAATTTACAGATTTTAAATAATGCATTTTCCAGTGTTTATTCTTGTATCCGTGTTGCCAGCAGGATGATTGTCTTTTGGGGTAAAGTGTGTTCATGAGCACCAATACAATTCATTTTTAATAGGGTCATTGGGGTAATGACAGTGCTGACATGAAGTTACTCTCTTGGGATAAATTATTTTCCTCTCTAGAATCTGAAGTCCCTAAAATCCAATCTGCTGTAAAACCTTACAGGGGAACAACAACAACAAAAATCAATAGAACTTTTGCAGACCAAACTAGTGTTTGTTCTGCAATAGTTTTATGGCCTTCCAAGGATTTTTGTGTATTATATCTTTGGTTTCTACTACATCTAAAATTGAATCCTCTAGAAATTTAAATTATTCCATTTATAATAAAGACAGAATTGAATATAAAACACTATAATATACTTTTTTCAGGGTAAAAACATTTCTAGTCACATCTGTGGATTTTTATCATAAAATTATTCTGAGGCCAATGAAAAAATATCAGAGTATAGCCTTACAATACAGCTAGAATGTGGTTTCCTGTTTTTCCCAAAATGTATTCTTTGGAAGACATAAATGCAGATCTTCACAGAGGAAGGATGGTTCTATGTTTAAGGCACGGGACTTGGAGATCTGGGTTCTGTTTCTGGTTCACTACAAATATCTGTGATACCTCTTAAGTTATTTAAAGTATGTTTCTTCTGTGAACAGTGATTGTAAAAAAGGCATTGTAGAGTTCCACCATATATACATACATATCATAATATATAATGTATCGTCTGTGTGTGTATATATAGTAATACGTATATTATGTAATTGTAATATATATATATAGCTACACACACACACACACACAATTGTAGTGTGTGTGTATGTGTATGTGTGTGTGTGTGTAAGGTGTGCTGGGAATGAGGCAAAGGCTTTGCAGAAACTCTTGCCTCCTATGCATTTTGTGTATACATGACTTTAATTGACTGTCATACACAGTATACACTACTACAAGATGGTACATATGCACATCTGTGGTTGTGGAAAAAAATAGTTATATATATTATTTGGAGAAACAATAAGTGATCATGTAAACAGACAACATTATAAAGCATTTGCATAAGGGGACAGACTTATGGTTGAACATGTAACCTAGGCATTTAAATTCTGAGTTCTTAAACTGTAAGGCCTTAATACTCTTAACTTAGTTTTTATTGTAATTCTTTATTAATTTAGCATATAATAATAAAATAATAGGTATATCTCCATATATTATCTCCTAGAACTGGAAGGGACCCCGAAATGTCATCGAGTCCAGCTCCCTGCCTTCACTAGCAGAACCAAGTACTGATTTTTGCCCCAGATCCCTAAGTGGCCCCCTCAAGGATTGAACTCATAACCCTGGGTTTAGCAGGCCAATGCTCAAACCACTGAGCTATATTGGAAAAAATTACAACTAAATTTACAACAGAATTGGCCAACACAATCATAAGATATTGAGTCATTTGAAAGTGAGAGTGTATTTGTATCCCTAAACTGGTAACAGGAGAGACTATGTAATAAAAAAATGGGTTAATAATGTTAGTCACTTATGGGATTATCAAATGACAAACTATGTCAGATTTGAAAAGATGAACTTTAGCTCATGTTCCAAGACAGTCTAAATGCCACGGAAATGTATACACTAGGGTGAATGGTTTGATGCCTGAATTTTGTCACAAGTGACAGCAGGCTGCCTTTGTATGCCACTTGGCCCAGGCATGATTTGAATTAGACAGTTTACCTGCCATGCTATGAGGTCCTTTAGTTTTTCTATCTTTTCGTGATCTTCTGGATGCTCATGCATGTATTTTTCAGTAAAAAAAGCCTAATGAAAACAGAAAAGTACCAGTTATTTCAGAAAATGATTGAACATTCACTATCTAGAAAGGCTTTTAGTTATAGCAAAGGAAAATGAATCAAACCAAAAGATTTTGCTACAAAATATCAGTAATAACATGCCTACAAATACATAATTAAAAGCAATGAAAGACAATTTCAGAGTGCAAGAGATCATGATATCCATCCTTTTGGGGCAGGGAGAGGAATATTATCATATGTTGCTCAACACTGAACCCTCTGGTCAAGCAAGAAGTACTGCTGAAGGTTTCTACTTAGTCCTCCTCATCTACAATTATGGGTATTGTGCCCAAGTGCAATTTTGGGGGTCACTAGGAAGATTAGTTAAATTTTGAAGCCTACAATACATGTTGCAGCATAACAACATGATTTACTTTCCGCAATACTATATATCCGTGTCCAGTGGTTTAAGTGTCCTATGTAGGTAAACTAGGCCAGGGATATTGGAGGCTGGAAGAGTTCTTCCGATAACAGCTCAAAGAGTGCAAATAGGGTGACCAGATGTCCTGATTTTATAGGGACAGTCCCAATATTTGGGGCTTTGTCTTATGTAGGCGCCTATTACCCCCCCACCCCCGTCCTGATTTTTCACACTTGCTGTCTGGTCACCCTAAGTGCAAACCACATGTCCCAGTTAGTTATCTTACAAAAACTTATTGCCTATGTACAGCAGTTTGAATAGGCACTAATATAGTTTTTACATTTTCACCATTTTTATACTAAGCTTTCATGTGTACATATTTATCAGACTAGGTCTGTGATAAGCAGCTGAAGTCATTCAAATATATTTGGGATGGACTGTATATTAACTAATATATAATAATAATGCACTTTCACTAAATTAATCCCAATTATCTTTAATTCATAGATGTTAAGGCAGGAAGAGACTACTTGATCATCTAGTACAGTGGTCCCCAACCTCTTTCGTCTGGCGGGCGCCAGACAACGAGCCACGGAGGACCGTGGCAGCGGACGAGCATCTGCTGAAATGCCGCCGACAAGCAGCAACGTCAATAGGCGGCGACGCATCTGGATGCTGCTGCTTCTCGGCAGCATTTCGGCGGATGCTCGTCCGCCGGCCAGTACGCAGGCACACTTAGACGCCCCGGTGGGAGTCATGGCGCCCACGGGCACCGCGTTGGGGACCCCTGATCTAGTATGACCAGTTGTATAACACAGGCCACAGAATTTCACCCAGTAATACCTGCATCAGCTCCAATAAATTTCAGTTGAACTACAAGCATAAATTTTATTAAGTTATCAAATCTTCATTTAAAGATTTCAAATGATGGAATCTACCACACCTCTTGGGAAATTGGTCCAATGGTTAATAACCCTCACTGTTAACAATCCTTATAGTTGTTTCTCTTTCTTCAACCCACAGAATTCCTTTATAAATATCACCCATTTATAATATACTCGAGATGTGGAAAATTCCAAAACTGACCTATAATGCATGTTTACACTCATGCACCCGTACACACCACACACACTTGATTAGATTCCATGACCAAACAAAGCTAATTTTGAACATACCTTTTCATAGTTTGTGAATCCTCCCATGACTGCAGGATCCACAATGCCATTAAGTAGCATAGAGAGGGGGTTAATAGGTAGGTCTGCATCATTCAAATGTTGTTGAACCATATTATTGATCTTATCATTTGTTAACTGCATAGTTTCTATTGCATTTTCCAGTGGACTGATTTCAACCTGAAAGAACAGCACAAAAATAAGTTTTAATTACTGGTCCAGTAGTCACGTAACAGGCCACACTTGAATAGTTTGCTTCCCACAAAACCATCCCAATGATAACTAATAGATTTTAGAGTGAAAGAGGAATTTTAGTCAATAGCTGCAGGAAGGTGCCGTTTCTACTAGGCAAGATATATAGTGTCAATACTGCGGTAACTGATATGATATAAACAGATAAAAGGTTTACTATTTTTCACTCTTACAGCATAATTACTGCATAGGCCAAGGCTCTCAGAAAGATCAAACAAGTCTAAAACATTGGAATTACTTTGACAGAGCCCAAGTGAGCTTCTAGTGAGATACTGAGGAAAATTATTCTATGAAGACTTATGGACATGCAGCTCTCAGTGGATAGACAAGAGTGATCCAGTTACCATTATGGTAACAGCAAAGCCAGCATCTTGGACTGGACTGTCTGATGGAATTTGATTATATGCTCTTCAGAAAGTCACATGTTAAAAAGGGAGAATGTACTTTTGCAGTAACTATTTTGGTAGCCTCTCAGGAAGTTGTATTAAATATGTTATTAAAAAAGGCCATCATATTTGCCCAGCAGGTATCACTATCTTCATTCTATTTTGGATAATTAAACCAAAAAAAAAATGTTTTCTTCTCATACAAAATGAGAAATGACTGCCTAGGAAGGAGTACTGCAGAAAGGGATCTGGGGATCATAGTGGATCACAAGCTAAATATGAGTCAACAGTGTAACACTGTTGCAAAAAAAGCAAACATCATTCTGGGATTTCTGTGGGGATACCGGCCGGCAGAGGGCACTCCACTGCTGGAAAAGCTAATTCCCTGGATGACCAGCAGGAGGCACCGCGCCGGTGAGTCGTTGCTTCACTATAGGTGTATTAGCAGGAGTATTGTAAGCAAGACACGAGAAGTAATTCTTCCGTTCTACTCCACACTGATTAGGCCTCAACTGGGGTATTGTGTCCAGTTCTGGGTGCCACATTTCAGGAAAGATGTGGACAAATTGGAGAAGTCCAGAGAAGAGCAACAAAAATGATTGAAGGTCTAGAAAACATGACCTATGAGGGAAGATTGAAAAAATTGGGTTTGTTTAGTCCGGAAAAGAGAAGACTGAGAGGGGACATGATAAGTTTTCAAGTTCATAAAAGGTTGTTACAAGGAGGAGGGAGAAAAATTGTTTTTCTTAACTTCTGAAGATAGGACAAGAAGCAATGGGCTTAAATTGCAGCAAGGGCGGTTTAGGAAAAACTTCCTGTCAGAGTGGTTAAGCACTGGAATAAATTGCCTAGGGAGGTTGTGGAATCTCCATCATTAGGGATTTTTAAGAGCAGTTTGGACAAACACATGTCAGGGATGGTCTAGATAATACTTAGTCCTGCCATGAGTGCAGGGGATTGGACTAGATGACCTCTCGAGGTCCCTTCGAGTTCTATGATTCTATTCCATGGTCTAAAGTTATTTCATTGTTTAAAGTAGGGGTCCTCAAACTCTTTAGTAAGGTGCATTGGTTCTTAATAGAGAGATTGCATTGTATGCACCTCCCTCCCATTGAAAAAAATGGTTACTTACCTTCTGTAACTGTTGTTCTTCGAGATGTGTTGTTCACGTCCATTACACATTAGGTGTACGCGCGCCGCGTGCACGAACGTCGGAAACTTTTCCCCTCAGCGGCTCCCGTCGGGCCTGGAGGGTCTCCCCTCCCGCCAGAGCGGCGCCCCGCTCTAGCGTATCTATACCCCTGCCGGCCCGACCCTCCCTCGGTTCCTTCTTGCCGGTGACTCCGACAGAGGGGAAGGAGGGTGGGAAGTGTAATGGACGTGAACAACACATCTCGAAGAACAACAGTTACAGAAGGTAAGTAACCGTTTTTTCTTCTTCGAGTGATTGTTCACGTCCATTACACATTAGGTGACTCACAAGCTTACCATTGGAGGAGGGGAGGAGTCAAGGAATAATCGACTGAAGCACAGCTCTATCGACCGCCGCGTCCTCTCTGGTCTGATGATGGATCGCGTAGTGGGCTGTGAACGTATGCACCGACGACCAGGTGGCCGCTTTACAGATTTCCTGGAGTGGAACCTGCGCCAAGAACGCCGCCGAGGACGCTTGGGCCCTAGTAGAGTGAGCCCTGATCTCCGGGGCTGGTACATTAGTGAGCTCATAGCACGTGCGTATGCAAAGCACAATCCATGCCGACAAGCGTTGCGTCGAGATAGGTTGGCCTCTCATTCGCTCCGCAATGGCAACGAACAGTTGCGTCGACTTGCGGAATGGCCTGGTCCGTTCTAGATAAAAAGCCAAGGCCCTACGGACATCGAGGGTATGCAAGCTGCGTTGGCTTGGGTCTGAGTGGGGCTTAGGGAAGAACACCGGTAAACAAATGTCCTGTCCCATATGAAAATGCGTGACCACTTTCGGAAGGAATTTCGGGTGCGGTCTGAGTTGCACCTTATCTTTATGAAAAACTGTATAGGGAGGTTCCGAAGTGAGGGCCCTCAATTCCGAAACCCTCCTAGCTGATGTGATGGCCACGAGAAACGCTACCTTCCATGAGAGGTGCATGAGGGAGCAAGAGGCCAGGGGTTCAAAGGGCGGCCCCATGAGCTTAGTGAGGACCAGGTTGAGATTCCACGCAGGGACCGGCGGGCGCGAGTAGGGAAACACCTTCTCCATCCCCTTGAGGAATCGGGCTACTGTGGGGTTAGAGAACACCGAAGCCCCCAACTCCCCAGGGTGGAACGCCGATATGGCAGCCAGATGCACCTTAATTGAGGCGGGGGCGAGTCCCTGATGCTTGAGATGCAGCAAGTAGTCCAGAATCAATGGGACTGAGGCCTGCAGAGGCTGTATGTGATGAGGCTCACACCAGTGGGAGAACCGTTTCCATTTGGCGAGGTAGGTCGCTCTTGTGGAGGGCTTCCTACTACCAAGGAGAACCTGCTGGACCTGATGGGAGCACCTGTGCTCCATATCGTTTAGCCAGAGAGAAACCACGCCATGAGATGTAGCGACGGTAGGTTCGGGTGGAGTAGGCGACCCTGGTCTTGCGTGATGAGGTCGCGATGGAGGGGGAGGTCGATCGGAGTGGTCACGAACAGTTCCAACAGGGTCGTGAACCAGTGCTGGCGTGGCCACGCCGGGGCGATGAGGATGACTGTCGCCTTGTCCCTGCGGGTTTTGAGGAGGACCCTGTGGATGAGCGGGAATGGGGGGAAGGCATACCTCAGGCTCCCGCCCCATGGAATCGCGAAGGCATCTGCCAATGAGCCCGGACTGAGGTTCTGTAATGAACAAAACTGAGGGCATTGGCTGTTGTCCTTGGTGGCAAAGAGATCCACCTGGGGAAACCCCCACCTCCGGAAGATTAAATGCAGGACGTCCTGTCTCAACATCCACTCGTGCATGTGATAGGACCGGCTGAGGCGGTCCGCTAACCCGTTTTGGGCCCCCGGGAGATATGTTGCTAGTAGGTGGACTGAATGGGCTATGCAGAAGTCCCAGAGGAGGAGCGCCTCGTGACAGAGGGGAGAGGACCGGGACCCGCCCTGCTTGTTTATGTAGAACATGGCGGTAGTGTTGTCCGTCAGAACTGACACGCTGTGGCCTTCTATGGTAGCGTGAAAGGTCTGACAGGCGAGGCGAACCGCCCTCAACTCCTTCAGGTTGATATGAAGCAACCTTTCTTCCCTGGACCATAAGCCCTGAGTCCGCAGGTCCCCCAGGTGCGCCCCCCAACCCAGGTCCGACGCGTCTGTTACTAACGTCAGAGCGGGTTGCGGGGTGGCGAAAGGGACCCCTGCGCAAACCTGCTGCCGATCGAGCCACCAGCGGAGGGAGTTCGACACCCGATCTGGGATCGTCACGACCAGGTCCAAGGGGTCTCTGTTGGGGCGATATGTTTGGGCCAGCCACAACTGCAACGGCCTGAGTCTTAGGCGGGCGTGTCCGACTACATGTGTGCAGGCCGCCATGTGCCCCAAGAGTTGCAAGCAACATCTGGCCGTGGTCGTGGGGAATTGCTGGATGGAGCTCACGACATTCTGAATGGCCAAGAACCGCGATACGGGAAGACTTGCCCGTGCCGCCACTGAGTCCAGGACTGCCCCTATGAAGTCCAGTCTCTGCGTGGGGACCAGCGATGACTTGGGTACATTGACCAGTAGACCGAGCTTGCGGAACACCTGCAGTGCCAACGTCACATGGGAGCGAACCTCGGCCTCCGACCGGCCCGCAAGGAGCCAGTCGTCCAAGTATGGGTAGACGCGCATCCGTCTTTTCCGAAGAAAAGCTGCCACCACGGACATGCATTTTGTAAACACTCGCGGGGCCGTTGCCAGGCCAAAGGGCAAGACCGTAAATTGAATGTGGCGCTGGTTGATGGTGAAGCGCAGGAACCGCCGGTGGGCCGGGCGGATGGCGATGTGAAAGTAGGCATCTTTCATATCGAGGGCAGCGTACCAATCTCCCGGATCCAGGGACGGGATAATAGTACCAAGGGAGACCATACGGAAACGTGTTTTGAGCAAGTATTTGTTTAGTTTGCGTAGGTCCAAAATAGGACGGAGGCCCCCCTTTGCTTTGGGAATGAGGAAGTATCTGGAATAGAACCCTTTCCCCCTGAGGTCCGGAGGAACCTCTTCCACCGCTCCTACTGTGAGGAGGGTCTGTACCTCCTGCCTGAGGAGTTGCTCGTGAGATGGGTCCCTGAAGAGGGATGGGGATGGGGGATGGAAGGGAGGGGTGAGGAGAACTGAAGGGTGTAGCCCGCCTCCACCGTGCGCAGGACCCAGCGGTCCGATGTTATATGTGACCAAGCACGGTAAAAATGGGACAGGCGGTCCCTGAAACACAGAGGGGCATCCGGAATAGAGGTTGGTACTCTGTCCTCGATCGCAGCTTCAAAACCCCTGCTTGTTTCCCGGCTGCGGCTTGCCTTGGCCATGATTCTGGCCCTGTTTAGGCGTGTTGTTGCGTCTACGCCTGTTATCCCTGCCCCTCCTGCGGTACGGTTCCTGTCTAGGACGAGGGTGGTACTGTCTCTGCGGAGGTTGGGGCTTAAAGGGCTTCCTCTGCGTCACTGGGGTGTGCATCCCCAACGACTTGAGGGTAGCTCGAGAGTCCTTGAGGCTATGCAGTCTGGCGTCCGTCTGGTCCGAGAACAAGCCTGATCCCTCGAACGGAAGGTCTTGGAGGGTGTTTTGCACCTCTGGGGGAAGGCCGGAAGCCTGTAGCCACGCCGAGCGTCTCATTACCACTCCTGACGCGATTGTCCTAGCGGCTGCGTCCGCGGAGTCAAGGGAGGCCTGTAGAGAGGTCTTGGCTACTGCCTTCCCTTCGTCTACTATGGCCGCGAATTCGGGTTGCGAGCCCTGAGGCAAGGCTTCCTTGAACTTGGAGACCGATGCCCAGGAATTGAAGTTGTGTCTGTTCAGAATCGCTTGTTGGTTTGCGATCCTCAACTGGAGGCCTCCGGACGAGTAGACCTTTCTGCCAAATAAGTCCAAGCGTTTTGCCTCCTTGGCCTTGGGGGCCGGGGCTTGCTGGCCACGTCGCTCCCGTTCGTTGACCGCAGAGACGACCAGCGAACATGGTGTTGGATGAGAGAAGAGGAAATCAAACCCTTTAGATGGGGCGAAGTATTTCCTCTCCACGCCTTTTGCAGTAGGCGCACTGGAGGCTGGTGTTTGCCATACTGTTTTATAATTGGACTGGACAGTTTTTATGAGTGGGAGCGCGATCCTGGAGGGGCCCTCTGGGCTTAGAATGTCGACCATGGGGTCCTCCTGCTCAACAGTCTCCTCTGCCTGCAACCCCAAATTGAGGGCTACTCGGCGGAGCAGGTCCTGGTGCGCCCGATGGTCAATCGGGGGAGGGCCGGACACGGTTGTGCCCGCCACGGCTTCGTCTGGTGAGGAGGAGGAGGTCATGGCCTTTTGCGCGTCTTCCTCCTCCTGCAACTCCTCATCGGCTGGGTGCTCCTCTGGAGTGCGTTCCCTGACGTGGGTCTGGGACGGTGCCGGGCTCGGTGCCGAGTCAGCCCTTTCTCTCTCCGGTGGCCTGGAGACCGTGGCCTCTTTGCGAGAGGGTGGGCGCCACTGTGGAGAGCGGGACCGGTGTCCCGAGGGGCCAGATCTCGAGGTCCTGGATGGGGGGCCTTGTTGGTGGTAGGCCCAAGGGGTCCAGAATGGCCATTGTCCTGGATGGCCCCACTGTGGGTGCCAAGTGGCTTCGTGCTCCCTACTGGCCTGTGCCCTGTGGGCATATTCGGAGTCCACCTCCGAAACTACGGACGGTGATCTAGAGGGCCACGGCGGTGCCGCGGAACGGTGCTGGTCTGGGGTCGGAGAGTGGTGCTTTCGTGACCGGGACTGGGAGTAGCGTCTTGCTGACTGGATCGGTACCGGTGACCCCGGGACCGGGAGCAACTGCGGGAGGACGGTCTCGGGGATCGCGCAACCGACACGTCCCGGTGCCTACTCGAGCAGGGCTGCTGGGTCGGTGCCTTGCGCTTGTTGGGGCCCGATGGTTGTGCGGCTCTCTGCGCGGAGGGAAGCCGGGAGTCCACCGAGGCGGAGCTCGACCGGGACCGGCGCCGTGAACGGTGCCGAGATGGCGACCGTGATGGGCGCATCATTGCCGGCTTGCCTTTGGATGGCAGTCTCGGCGAATGTCCTTAGCGGACAATTCAATGAGGTCCTTTGCTGCCCCAAATGTGTCCGGGGTGGAGGGCTGTTCCAAAAGTTCCTCCAGCTCTTCCTCCTCACTCGACACGCCTATCCCGGGGCTCGACGGGCCTTTCGGCGCCGGAGCCACTGGCACCGGGATCTGTGCTGGGGCCGCAACGGCCTTAGGAGCACTTGCGGTCTTCGCGGGTGCTACCCTCTTGTGCGGGGAACGTCCTCGGGCCTTGGGTTGGCCCTTCGATTTAGCCGGCGAAGACGACCGGTGCCGGAGGTGTTCCCGCTGATTCGGTGCCGTGGGCTTAGGTTGCCCTGCCGGCGTCGGATCACGAACCGATGCCGGGGCACTCCGCACCGAGGTTGACGGTGCCGTTGAAGTGGAGGGCTGTAACGCCGTCTCCATGAGCAGCTGCTTCAAGCGAAAGTCTCTCTCTTTTTTAGTCCTAGGCTTGAAAGCCTTGCAGATCTTGCAGCGCTCCTTTTGATGTGCTTCCCCCAGGCAACGGAGACACGAGTCGTGTGGGTCGCTTACTGGCATAGGCTTGCGGCACGTGGCACAAGCCTTGAAGCCTTGGGCGTGCGGCATGCCCCGCCGCCCAGGGCCGGTGCCGGGGTTGGTCAAACACCCGACACAAAGAAGTTTAAGTCTTTCTAAATAGCCAGGGGGCTTGCAGCTTAACACTAACTACTAAAGAACTGATAACTGAAGATAATACTGATTACTATGCTAAGGGACACTCAGACGAGAGATAGAGTTGTTCCAACGTCGCCACGGACGGTAAGAAGGAACTGAGGGAGGGTCGGGCTGGCAGGGGTATATATACGCTAGAGCGGGGCGCCGCTCTGGCGGGAGGGGAGACCCTGCAGGCCCGACGGGAGCCGCTGAGGGAAAAAGTTTCCGACGTTCGTGCACGTGGCGCGCGTACACCTAATGTGTAATGGACGTGAACAATCACTCGAAGAAGAATCATATGGATCACCTCCCATCATTTGTGATCAGATAACATCCTTTTGGCAGCTACAACAGTTGGTTATGCCTAAAAGTAATATCTGGAAAATATTTAAAATATTGCTAAAATACATATTAATGTGATTTAACACTCTATGAGGAGAGCAAGCTCTCTACAGACCACCAGCAAGTCCTCTGAATACCCTAAGTGAGAGAGAGATTTCCACATTTTGGAAGTCTCTCAATTAAAGAGTGTTAAAGTTCTAGCCTATTTATCCAAAAAATGTTGTGGTAGGAATGGAAAAGGAATGTGTGGGGGGTTAATTGGGGCCTGTTAGGAAAATGCAAGTGTGTAGCTGATTACACTCTAATTTACATAAACTCTGCATAAATGAAGCACTTCTAGCTAGCTATCAGTTGCTTAACATGCTTCTGAGAGCCACTTGTAATCAAATTTCTTTAGTTGTCACTCTTACACCTGCTATCTGATTAAATCAAGTCTGTTTTAATTATAATTTTTTTAAGTGTGTTTTGAGCATTATTTTAGAATTCAAGGTTTCATGACAAATTACTCTGTCTGTAACTAAGTTTGTGCACACAAACTTTTAAAATGAATACCAAACTTGTAAAACTGTGTATTCAAACCAGAAACCTGATTTTAGAAGTTATGCTCATCCATTCATTACAGAGAAACACCAGTATATGATCTGTGAGTCCAATTAAAATTTCAGAGCTCAAATTTAAAATATTCAAATACTCACAACAACCTGCTTGCAAACAATCTACAGACCAAGAAGTCTTAGTAAAAGTGAAGCAAATAATTTCAAACAACAAATTAAAGGAAATCATAAGCTGCTATTAGTTATTTACAAAAAGAAAAAATAAATTAATTCATCTATTAAATTATTTAATCCTCTCTAGTCAATGATTTGATGTGGCATCAACCCTTTATTTAAAATGGAATTTTCTAGTTCTATCAACACCTTATAAAATATTCAAAGGAGTTTCATTCATTGTGTTCTGTAATGTACCCAGAGTATTTATACCAGGAATTAAAATGTTGTGTTATAGAGGTGCAAGATTTGCAATTATGCTGCTAGAGTTTTACCTGATACGAAGGTTTATGCAGCTAATAACTGCTTTTGTAGTAAATAGATCTTACATAGTTGGTCAAAAGTCATCCTTTGCTCTCCTCCAACATTAAGTTACTTTTGTTTCTGTTTCCTTTTTTCAACGGTGATTAATATAACCCTTGCTTACAAAAGGCTTCTAGAAAGAGCTCCATGAGACAGATTCATGCACATTTCTGTCAGGTGCCCAGCATTAAAAGTGCACATGTCCAAAGTGGATGAAGTGGCCTGTCAGACTGTGTTCTTAAGTCAGAAGGTGAAGGAATTTTCATCAGAGATGCTAGGTTTTACAGAAAACAATTCTTGCAACAGAGAAGGTAAATGCTATCATCTCTATCAGGATTATGTTGAAAACATAAAAATACAAAAAAAATTCAAAATGTTTTATTCAGTTGCCTAATACTGTCAAACATCACATTCATATTCTGTTACTATAGATACCATAGTCATTTTCTGCATTACTTTTGTTCATCTAAATACAACTGTCCAACCGAATCTCAATGGAGCAATAAAATGCTTTTAATTAACCATATGTGAATTGTTCTTTCCCTTAAAAAAAAAAAAAAAAAAAAGCCTCACAAGGAAGATTTAAAAACTCCAGCAAGTAACAATGTTTTCATTGCAACTTAAAAATTACAGCTAATTTAGTATGTAATATATTTTATGGATATATTTTATGTAAACAGTTTTAGTTATGAACTAGAAAAAGGAGGTACACATTTGTTAAAATTCTTGGTGAAGTTTTTAGGGCATATTTTAGCTAACTTTAAAAAACAGAGAGAACTCAAACAACATTTAATCACTAATGATATTTACAAAAGAAATTTAGTCAGCACAAGTAATTTAATTTAGTTTGTCTTCCCTTAGATAAATTACAGTTAAATTATCCAATTCCTACTTTTAAAAAGCAATACTTTTGTGGTCGTTACAAATTAGGACCCTTGGCAGAATTTTTTTTTTTAAATAATTTTGACAGATAATATTATATTTATTTTTAAGTATTTTTAAAATTCTTATCAGTTAACATTTTCATAATTGTGCAAAATCATTTGTTTGAAGCATTTTTCAATTTTTATTTAAATTTTCAGTTGTGGGAAATGATAGGGAGGTCAGACAATAGGAGGAATCAGACAATATTTAACGACAATAGATGTTGAGAATCAAAAAGTTAAAGGTTTATAACTGCTAAAACACAAATGGTCAGCTTCACGTCAAAATGTACAAAATAAATATCCATAAATCAAACTCAAGTAAGATCTCAAGTATCTTTTTCTTACTTTGCCTATCTGTATTTTTATTATTATTAAAACTGGAAATACTTTTTTGCTGATTTGTGTATTTACGGTGAAATTGACACTTAATGATAAAAATCGAATCCTTCCAAGTCTACTTATACAGCAATGAACAAGTAATCCCTTTGATTTTAAGGTGGATACTCCTGTGCTTAAAGGTAAGAAGTGCTGAAAAATCTTGCTGAATCGGGGCCTAGAGATTTATACGATTCACCATTCATATTTTTGTACCAGTGATGGAAGAATACTACTTTTGCTATCTGAGCATTCACCTTAATCAATAAACAACAGTATTCCTGATGAGAAAAGTTGGTAGGTAAATCCCCATTCCTTTAGTAGGTTACATATGGTTCCATTGATTAGACTTTGAGGTTAAGCAGAGTTATATACACTGCATATATTCAGTAACTGGAAAAAAAAAGTTCTAAGTAGTCTCAGTAAATTCATCCTGATTTGTCCTTACCATGAAAACTGATTTGACTTCAAACCATCTTAAAATCCCTGGTAATTTATATGCTGTCACATAGATGGTTCTCTCAATCCACATATTCTGCAAATATAACATAAAAAAGGTTAGAAATAGCATGTTAGCAGATTGATAGCTTTTATCCTAACCAAAGATCTACAAATTTATTATCAGAAAGAAGAACAACAGCAGTATAGAAATTACAAAGCTAAAAAAAAAAATTGCAAATGGAATCTGTATGTGTATTTCAGGGCTATGTCTGTGGCGAGATTGGTCTCAATATGCTAGCTAATGTGCTACTTAACAGTCAAACATTGGTCTTTTAACTAAAGGGTAACATTATGTAAAAGCTCCACCTGCTTCTGTTGAACTGTCATTTTCCAACTAATCTGTCTTGCATGTGAAAAGCACATTAAACAAAGTGGGATGACAGACTTCAGGAACAAATTTATCTGTCTACAGAAATCCTCCACTCCATTCTCTGACTGGACAATTTTAAATATAGCTGAAAACAAGTTTCCCAGGTGTAACCTTTAGGGTTCTCACATTAGTGCCTTAAAAAGTGCTTTACAGACTGTATTTTTCATCAAAAATCTCAGTGAGTTTAAGTGCAAGGAGAAGCAGCCTAATCTTAAAACTTCTTTGTCTTCAATTTTAAAAGAAATTATTGTTTTAATTATTGCTCTCTCATATCTGTAAATGTTAGTCATGATGAAAATGTTTCTTTACCTAATTTTGTTTTATCTGGCCCTGCCTCCCCATTTTAAATGGGGAATATATTGGCATGGCTGTCTTTTATTAGCCCCGAGCTCACTTAGGAGCCTAAGTCCCATTGAAAGTCAATAGGACACAAGGGCCAGATTTTTAAAGGTATTCAGGTGCCTAGTGGGATTTTCAAAAGCAACCAGATGCCTAGAGTTAAGCACCTAGGTGCTTTTGAAAATCACATTAGGTGCCTAATGTGCCTTTAAAAATCCAGCCCTAAGCTCCTAAGTGTTTTAGTTATTTTAATTTTTTTAAATTGGAAATCAAGATGCATTGTACATTGTAGCACTTTATCTCGCCAAAACATCTTTGTTGGTTTTTGCACCAGCATCATTCACTGATGATGGGAGCATTTTCTTCCATCTCATCTGGGATCACTTTGATTAGCAGCCAAGTTTACTGTGAGTAGCAGAACAGACAGCTGTGGCACCGGGCTTGTCAAGTGAATCAGGTTAGGCTGGCCTGGTAGGGGGAAACCCTGAGTAAGTATCCTCTGCCTGCAACAACAATCTGGAGTTCCGCAACACACCAGCCCCTCAAAGCACAGCAGATTAAAATTGGCTAGCTTGTATGGAGACATAAGATTGCAGCTCTGTTTTCGGAGCAAATGGTGAAATGGACAATGAAACTGGGGAAGCTGTTCACAGTTCTCTGCTCTAGTAAACCAATTCCAGTCTATTCAGCTAGTATCATAGAATATAAGGGTTGGAAGGGACCTCAGGAGGTCATCTAGTCCAACCCCCTGCTCAAAGCAGGACCAATCCCCAACTAAATCCCCAAATGGCCCCCTCAAGGACTGAACTCACAACCTTGGGTTTAGCAGGCCAATGCTCAAACCACTGAGCTATATTCAAAGGCACAAGGAGCCTATTACTTTAAAGAAAATTGAGATTTACAATTGAAAAATTATACATAAGTCAAAGTACTGTTAGTATTATTCTTCCTCCTATACCATGAATAAGGTGGGAAGGGAAGGGGAAAGCACTTGATTTTGTGGCTTGTTGTAACCAACTTGGTGGTCACAGGCTGGGATAAGAGAGAGAGCTTTATTGACCATATGGTGAACCATATGGCTTTGTAAAATATGTATTGCTGTAGCAAAGACTGATTTTAAAGGATGCCTGGCTGGGATCCTTAAGGTAAGACAGCTTTCAGTGAAGGATGGTTACATTTTAAGGCCTGACAGTTTTGTATTTCTCCTGCAAAGTGGTCAAGTGTTCAACAGACTAAAACAGCTTTGTTCATTTTTCTTAGTGCTATAAAACAAAATTCATGATACATGTAGTTTTCATTGCACTCATAATAAATTCAGTCCCATTTTATTGCAGTTACAAACATCAACCAACCACCAACAAACCAAAACATAACAGCTATCCTGCATTCACAAAAGAGAAAAAAAATTACCGCAAATTCATTATCTGGGTTTTTCTCTCCTTTTCGGACAGGCCGTGAATACTCAAATCGTTGGACCTCATTCACCCTATAGAAACTGAATTAAAAAAACCAAACAGATCGCATAACTGCAAACATTTTGTATTAACAACATGTTTAGTCGTTAGATCATTTAAATAAAATACTGCTGAACCTCTCTGTTAATAAGGAAGAAGAGTCACAGTTTGCCCCAGGGCTCTGAGCCTGCAGGCATGTATGGATGCAGTGTAGTTGTAGCCATGTCGGTCCCAAGATATTAGCAAGACAAGGTAGGTGAGGTCATTATGTTCTTATCTTGTATTGGACCAACGTCTGCTGGTGAGAGAGACAAGGTTTCGAGCCACACAGAGCTCTTCTTCAGGTCTGGGAAAGGAACTCCCAGCATCACAACAAAATACAAGGTGGAACAGACTGTTTATTATAAGAAGTTAGCACATATTGTAAGGGACCATTCAAGGTAGAGTGGCCTGTTAACACTTCTGCAGTCATAGGACAAAAAGAGGAGGTTAGTGGGTGTGATGGGGTGCCTGCCCCTCACTGGCAGAAAAGGGGTTAAAAGGAGCCCTAGGGAGACTGCACTGGGGACAGCAAGGGCTGAAGGAAGCAGCCAATAAGGGCCAAGCAGGCCCATATAAAAAGGGAGTTGCAGGGCAGAGTTCAGTTCTTTGCTGGGAGCCCAAGGAGGAAGGACTGCGTCTCTGGAGGGCTGAAAGAATTGCCAGCACCAAGGACAGAGCAGTGCTGCACGCAGGAACCAAGGGAGCGACAGACAGCTCCTGGCTGGCTGCTGGGGTTTGCAGGCTGAGGCCCTGAGGCAAGGGCAAAGAGGATGCTGGGGCCATTAGGAAGTGGTCTGACCATTTGCTGCAGTAGCCATTAAGGGAAGTAGCTGAACAGCGGACTGCAGGTCCCCCAGAAGGGGGGAGCACAGTGTGTGGCATGGCCAGAGGGCTGTGTCATTGAAGAGGACGCTGTGGTCCTTGGAGAGACGTGGGTCCTAGAGCCGGAGTGACAGCGGCAAGACACCACCCGAAGAGGGCACAAAACTAATTCCCAAGATAGTCAGCAAGAGGTCCTGGAATGGTGAGTGCACACCTGTTAGAGTGGGTTACAAAATATTGTAATAAGCGGTAAATCCATAATGAATGGATTTAGACACCAAAAATACTGGACTGAATGGAAACACTGGATTTATTGCTTATTGCAACAATCTGTAACCCACTAATCCCCTTTTTATCTTACAACTGCAGAGGTGTGCCGTTGTTTTTAGTAACTACAAGGGTTTTCTACTCAGGGGCTAAAGGTAGTCTGCAAAGATTAAGTGCCAGGTCCTGGAAACTTTATCAATATCGGCTGAAGAGCTATAAGTAGCCAGGTAAAATGGAAAATTCAGCATGATATTGTTTAAAATTCATACTTTACTTTTCTCCTTTCAGCTCTTGTCATGTCTGCAAATATAATGGTTGCTTGGTTCCTGCTTGGCTACAGTATCACATCATTCACTGTACTGTGATGTCGCAACTAACACAGTCCTCTACTTAGGCATGGAGCCAGCCCAAAGAAGTGAAGTAACTGCAGTAGAACCTTAGAGTTACGAACTGACCAGTCAACCAAACACCTCATTTGGAACCAGAAGTACGCAATCAGGAAGCACCAGAGACCAAAAAAACCCCAAAACAAAACAAAATACGGTACAGTACTGTGTTAAACATAAATTACTAAAAAATAAAGGGAAAGCAGCATTTTTCTTCGGTACAGTAAAGCTTCAAACCTGTATTAAGTCAATGTTCAGTTGTAAACTTTTGAAAGAACCACAGCATTTTGTTCAGAGTTACGAACATTTCAGAGTTACGAACAACCTCCATTCCCGAGGTGTTCATAACTCTAAGGTTCTACTGTAACTTTTATTATTATTTATATTTTGGTTTGTGGTACTGCCTAACAGTCCCAGTTATGGATCAGAACCCCACTGGGCTATGAGCTTGGGCTCACCTCCTCAAGCGTTGTGTGTCTGTGTAATCTTCAGTGGCTGCTTATAGAAACTTATTTTTAAAATCAAACACACACTATAACAACAAAGAAGAAGAATTACAGTTTACAAGGGTTTATGTTAATTTAAGTGTTGTCTGCAGGCCATTCAGTCAGATTGGTAAGAGGGTAGAAATAACAGAAAACTCACCTTACAATTTGCTCTGATACCGGCTTGTGAAATTTGGGTGGTAAATCAAGTTTTGGTTTTACAGTAAAACACTGAATATCTGAATTGACAGGTTAAGAATTGAAAAGAGAGAGTTTAAATTATGCAGGAGAGATGGTTCAACTGAGAAATGTCTCTTGAAAACTGCCATAAAGACAGTAATATATCAATAAAAACATAAAAAGTGCAGTGAACTACTGTGCAATTTTAGCAACAATAACACATTCTCAGTCTGATTAGATTACATGAGCATATGCATGTAGCAATTTCCAAGGATACACTGACCAGGGGAGTTTTTAATATCATCGCCTGGTGGAGATGTTGTCTTCATTTTTTCGGCATTTGGAAATTGGGTTAATAACCTTGCTTCAAAGTCTTCACGACGTTCATATTCCTTCCCACGGTAAATGAACACTTTGTTCTGGAAACAAATTAAAGTGAAATTCATATAGTAATATTCACAGTAAATTCACAATAAAATAATATCCTAGTCCTCTGAAAGTGTATCTGGAGGATTCTTCAAATGCTACTAACTAGTGGTAGAAATATAAAACATATAGTTTACAACAGAATGACACACAACAAATTACAGGTATTATGGTCAAAATTTAGCACAGCGCTGAAGCATTAATTAATCCATAAAGCTTAAATTAATCCATATTCAGTAAAGCCATTAAGCGCATATTGAACTTCAAGCACAGGCTTAAATCCTATTGAAGTTAATTGAACTTTAGTGTGTGTTTAAATAAGGCCTATGGCAAATAATTAAGGCCTCAATTCAGGATAGCTCTTGAGTACCTCTTAACTTTAAGTGCATAAGCCAACTTCCTGAATATCTGAAAAAATATTGGCCCAAATAATCCTCTCCATTGCACCCACAAATCATCCTCTGAAGTTAATGGTGTTTGCATGGTGTATCAGAGCAGAATTTAGCTATTATGTCTACACATTTACAAAAACAATTCTGATTAAATGAGTATTCAAGGAGTATCAGAGATTCTTGCTACATCTAGCAGGACAGTTCCATATAGTCTGTAGTTATAAAATGACATCTTATCACATAATATCTCAACTCTAATGCACAGCACTTCATATACCATCCAAAGACGATATATCTAATTTAGCTTTTCTAAAAAGATTGAGATACTGTGGATTTCATTTTAGTTCTCTCAACAGGTTTCTATTACTATTTTACAGTTATCTGAAAAGAATAACTTCTATATGATTATTTTAATGCTAGGTCATTTCTACTTATTGCTGTGTGTCACTGAATGATGAAAATTAAGATAAACCGGTAACATAAATCTGAGTTATGCATTCAACAAATACGCTTAATTCTAAAGATAAATATGTTGTATAATAGGAAGCACATAAGTTTATAGCACTAAAGCAATCAAGACACATTAAAATGAATTTTGATATGAAAGTAACAATCTAATCTGAAAATGTTTTATCTTATTATTCATCTCAGAAGTAAGACTTGTAAAAAAATTATTAACAACCTAATAGAAAAACAATGATTTGTGGAGCATAATGCTAATAATTTCTATAATAGTCAATTAAGTTTGGTTCTGCAATGCTGCTCCTTGAAATTGACAAGAGCTGAAAAATATTTATCTCTATTTGAGAACAGAAATATGAAGATAGATACATTAAAAGTGAATCATTCATATAACTCAAAAAAAACCCTGAAATACAGGGAAAATCTTGTAGTGAGAACCTTCTCTGTCAGCAATGCATTTAATAGCCAAACATTACAGTTTTTATTGCTAATATATATATGACACGCTGACCCTTGACAATTTTTGAAGCATAATAAACATGTTACTACAATAACACAAAATTATTCAATTGTGAAGAAAAAGATCAGTCCAATATTAGTAAACCTAGGTTAACTCTCTATTCTTACTTTCCATTATATCCCTTTGAATATACAGATAACACAGTGCTTCAACTGGAAAATTGTGTGTTGTATTCTATGCACATTTCCTGAATGCAAATGTATTACTGGCTGAGATGCTGGAATGTGCGAATATACTGCTATTGTACTCAGATATTCAAGACAGCTTGCTGCCTCTCTTATGATCCCAGTAGAATCATTTCCACAAAGTTGTATTTAACAGCTCTAAATCATTGACAGATAACTCTGTCCATAATGGGAAATATGCACTCTGTTGTATGTTAATGTACATGTGGCAAGATTAATAGTAAATCACAGACATAATACTCTCTGAGAAGTTACCAGCAACTTTATGGTACCTTCTATTTTCTAGTTTTGAAGATTACTGTTATTCTCACCATTCCCTGTGTTTTGTTTTTCAGGAATTTTATAAAATGTTTATCCAATTATTTTCTGGGGAAGCAGTCAAGTTTCAGAATTGCAGATCAGCCGATGTCTCACAAGAACAGAATAAGCAAAACTAGCATTTACAACTACATAGACAAAGCACTAGAAAATATATGGTAAAGACAAATCCTGCACTTACCAGGTGTAAGGATTGCATGCCCTCGTGAGAGCTTACCATTTTCATAATTTATGATTCTAACAATTAGAATAGGAAATATCTGCTTGCTGTAATCCCCAATTAGCTAAGTATTATATTTTAATACAATAATTACAATGCAGCTACTTTCTATTCCTAAATCTTCTACCAATTTTTTGTTAAGAATATCTTTAATTTGCAAATGAACTATGACAAAATGTAAGTAAACATCACAGTATCACAAACAATTAGAAAATACTTTTATTAGATATTTTAAACTGTAACTATAGTTCAGACAAAAATAGATTATTAAATTTATCGGCCCTTCACAACCTTCTAATATTATACTAGTAAAAACCTGTTCTCTCTGACAATCATTATTTGCACTCTGTATTAAAGGAACAGTCAAAAGCAAGACAATCATTTAGATTTAAAACATACTGGTTATACATGTTCATTTCCAATTATATGAAAACTTAAGATTTATAAACCACTGGATGTGCTGTACAGAATAGCTCCTTTTACTACAATTCTGCCAAGTCATACGTGAAAAGAAAATTGACATCTGTTTCGTATAACTACAAAAAGATTCCTATTTACAAATCCTCTCCAGCATGAAAGGAAAATCTGTTCAAACCAAGTGATCTACCTGTAACTCATGGAAGAAAAAAAAAAAAAGAATATTTACCCGTAGAAATGTAGGGAATCCTTGGCCATAGTATCCAACAGCAAAGTAATCTGGTTTAGGTCTTATCACTTTCACAATGTTTTCATAGAACTGTGCTTGCTTTTTCTGTAAAGTAAACAGCAACAACACTTTACTTGAATGTTTCCTTCTAGATTTCACCTGAAGATGAGAATCCAGTGTAAGAGTTTTTCTGTTCAAATCATTCTCTATTAAGTGTTTTTTGCCTTTATTCATCTTTCGACCAGTTATCTATTGATATCTGAAAATGCCAAACTATTTATCCTCCATATTCTTGCTGGTTAGGGTGAACTTTTGTGTTAATGGATATAGAATATGGACAGAATAAATACATACTTCCCCAAAGGAATTTTCCAAAGCACTTGAATTCTGACTTGCAACAACCCTGTTGTCCTACCCTCTGGAAATTTCTTGAGTAGACCTGACCAAAAGTATCAAATTCCATATTGGACTCAGTGATATAGATTAAAGGCTTCAAAGTTGAATCCTGGAAGCACTTGCTGCTGAGCTAGCTGGTCTCAAGGTACTGGCTCACCTCCTTTTTTCCAGCTGCTAAATTGCATTAAAATATGCTAACATTATATAAATATGTTCCTAGCATTGCTCTTCAATGTGAACAATTGCTGTAGCTGCAACTGGAATGTTATGCAATTGTGAATGGGAGTGAAGGTGGTCAACAGGACTCTAGTTTAAGATGCCATCCATAAAATTGAAAAGTTGTGACATAGACAAATGTGCCACGGACTATTAGGCCTCTCCACTGATCTGTATTTGAACTCAGATCCTTATTTCTTTTAAAATCGGTGGTAAGCTCAAATGATGAGAATGAGATGTGAGGTAAGAGAACAGAATTTATAACTTTACAATATGTACTCATTAACATAATTTCAGTCTACAACATTTTGTATCTGGGGTAGCTTTAATACTGCAACCATATGGCAGAGAGCAATTGGTTTGTAAGACATCAACTTACCAAGTACAGCTCAGTTCATCTTTGGAAAAGTGAATTTTGCAACTGGGAGTAAAAATATCATTTTGCTAATGTCCTAAAGTCCAATGTTTAACATTTGAACAACAGCCTCTACATAAAAAGTATTCAGAGGTGCTGCAGGATCCAGCTTTAAAAAGCCTCCCAGTAGATGAAGATGGTAGGGACGTTACTTTCATTGTCTTATCTCTTCCTTAAACAAACATTAGGAATCTAAACCTCAGGACTGCCAAGCTGTGCTGGGTGCACAACCAAACTATGCTCGGGGGGGGGGAGGGGGGCGGGGAAAGTGGCTGTATGTTACCTTTATTCCCCTGTGAACCCTGCCATAAGTTAGAGCTGCCTAAGGAGAATAAGATCATGGGACTGGTCTGGGAATTCTTGAAGCACAGTAGGCATGCCATCTTCTCTGAGGGCAGCAAGGTTGTGGGGCTGGGTATGTTGCCTCCGTGCCACTGGAGGGATCCTTAGCTGCCCACTTAGGCAACCTGTATCTTTCTATATATCTATCTAAGGTACTTCTGTGGTCCCCATTACCTTGGTATTTGAGCACCTCATAACCTTTTAATGTATATTTATCCTCACACTGCTGTGAGGAAGGAAGTGCTTTATCCCCATTGTAGAGAGGGGAAACTGAGGCAGAGAGAGGCTAAGTGACCTGCGCAAGATAACAAGATAACAAAGTAAGTAAGTCTGTGGTGGAGCAAAGACTTGAACCTGGGACTCCCAACACCAAAGCATTGCAGAACAATCTTAAGAGGTCGGAGAATTAGCTCAGTTTTCACAGATGGTCAGCTACCACTAAAATCACTTTTAGACAGTGTGAGATACACAGTTGGATTGGTATAAACAAGAGAGACCAGCTAAATCTAAACCTGCCTTGCCAAGAAGAGGGCAAAGATACATTAGCTACAAGGATTGGAGAGCAGAAATATGCAGCCTATCAAAGTCCATGTTATGGGTACTCTTGTACTGAATGAGATCTAGCATGCCTCCTACTGAAGAAGATTTGTCCAAATCTCTCTTTGAAATCTAGACAGACAGCAGACTACTTGTAGCTGATTCACTGTTTCAAATGATTTTGTAATTTCAAAAAAATTTGTATTTGAGCTTTAAATTGGAGATGAAAATCTTATGTAATAACTTTTCCTGATAAAGTTATATGCATGTTTCCCTTTATGAAATTCTTTTATATATGACTACTTATAAATACTAAGCTATTATTTAAAAAATATTCTCTGGTTTCATCTGTATGATCCAATTTAAAGATTGACAGTAATTAGCCAGCCAAGGGATGATAGAATCTATATACAGAATCATAGAAATAGGTTGCTAGTCATAGGGTCCCTGCTCTGGAACCCAGAATAGCTGGTGGACCCAGGTTCCCCTACCAGCCAGAGGGGAAGTGGCACAGGACCTGGATAATTGGAACAGAAGACCACCTGAAAACAGTCTTCCAGTGATAGGGGACTGTATAGTTACCTGGCCCAAGGGTCAAGTCACAAAGATGGAGTATCCCAAGTCCCAAAGAGAGAGGGGCCACAGATCAAGCACCCAGCAGAATGGGGTGCCAGACAGGGCGAGAGCTAATTGTCAGACCTAGCCACAATAGGGACTCCTGCAGTGAGTGGAACCCCTTCACATTCACATAGACAACTGCTGCTCAACTGTCAGACTAGACTAGAACTGGTTTCCTGCTAGGACCGGTTCCACACATCATAAATGTAAGTAGCAGTAGAAGTGTCCTTCATATAGCTCTTGAGTCTAGAACTTTTCAGTAGAGCTTTATCACTTTTATATGGCCATTTCCCTGGAGCCATCCTACCATCTCCACATGCATCTTCTAACCAGACAGACTCACAAGTGTAGTTAGAACAGTTAAATGGACATCAGACATGCAAGTTCTCTTAACCAGGGTTGAGTTGCGGGATCACCATATGAGAGAAAATCATCTGTGGAATGGTTACAAAAAGTTATATATGCAAGGGACTACATATCATTTGGGCCATGCTCTATTCTTTGCTGGATATGATGCACAGAAGGAACATCTGATGGATCTGAACCCAGAAGCAGGCCAAAGATATAATCTCAAGGCAAGCAACAAAGCCAAGAAACTGCATTCCCCAGGAAGAGAATGTAACATCTGGACAGTCAGTCTCTTTATGGATATGAACTATTCCTGAGGTCTGCACATAAATGGATTCCCTGATGGATGAGATTCCAAGAAGGAATCCTCGACCTTTTGTTGCGATTCACAATGAGATCAAGAATTCAGAGCATGGCTACAGTCTGGAACACTTAATGGTATTATCTGCAGTTATTGCCGCAGACCAGCCAGTTTTCAGGAGAAGAAATTATTATTATTTAAAAATTACAAAGATTTTTTTAAAAATGGGATTGATGAGAAGCTGAATTAGAAAGTGAACATTCACAATCCAGAATTTAGGTATTGCTGGTGCTAAGGAAAAATCAACATATACTTCTAGAACAATAGTGATTCACAACTTTTTGTAATGGATCAATGCCTGCCTTCTCTTCCCCAGTATCTTTTCAAGTCATGCCTTAGTGTGCCCAGTAATAATTAAAATATCTGGTATTCCTTAGTCAATTTTGAAAGTAAAACAACACTTTAAGTGACTTTCTGAAGGCTAAATAGTAGGTCAGTGACAGAGAAGAAAAAAATTCAATTTCCTGGTTTCCAGTCCTATACTCTGTTCAGTACACCTCATTATTACTAACAAGCTACAAGCTCCACAGTTATTGGTAAAGTTATTATGCAGATGCCCTTTGAAATAACTGTATTTACATACAGTTTAAAAATTTTAAAATAATTCTATCAAAGTCTGAGCTCTCTCTATCTTTAATTGCTCCAGGAATGATAGGAAATTTTCATGTACACATCTTGCCAAGATACATCCATCTATTTTTTTTTAAAATCCCATATTTCCTTCTGACTACAAGCAAACTGTAAACAGATTATCTTCGTTCCAACATAAAAAACAAACATTTTCCACTTAAGTCACTTCCAAAGATGGTCATTTAATTAATCTGCCAGCCAACATCTGCCCCAAGAGGCCAAGTAAATCATTCTTCCCACTGGGCTAGTATAACCAAGGTAAGAGGAGTTTTCAATATTATTTTAAAAACATAAAAAGTGAAATTCCAGAGAAACTGTTTGATAATATCGATGTTAATTTAAACTGAATGGAAAAGAAACCTACCAGCAGTTCACTGAGTTGTTCATAATCAAACATTTCATTTTCATACTGTTCTGCCAGTTCTTTGCCCAAGGCAATGGCCTCTTCCCACATCTGTTTAAAAAAAATGCAACTGAATTATATACCTTAGACAAACAATGAAATTGGATTAAAATAAATTTAAACAAAACATAGCAAAATACATTTTGATATGCCTGCAAACAACTGTGCATAAAATGTGACAAAATAAATATTTGTGGCAGCTTCTTTCATGAGCCCATCTTTTTATTTACCGAAGATTAAATAAAAATAAACACTCTTCCTACCAGCCAGGCCAGGTATCCAATGTGTGACCAACTCTTACAGTCTACTTGAAAATCCTAAAACTCAGGGTTTCTGATAGATTCTGGTATAATCTACAAATCCATATTAGATAAAGCAGGCTACACTTGAGAGATACTTCTTTTGCTTTGTGTAAACATTCATTATATTTCTATTGTCTCTTTTCTGTCTTCTTCAAGCATGAGATTCAAGAGCCACATGAATTGACACAAAATAATTTAACAATAACTAGCAATATCCTTCATCTACTCAGAATACAGAGAATCTTAAAGAGGAATAGCAAGAATGTTTTTAAATGTCTATTTTTCATTTTTACTAATGTACTAATGTACATGGAAAGAATCATGTTTAAATTCCCATACCAAGAAATCCAAGAATCAGGCCTTACAACCTGTCTTTACGGCTGAAACTTGGCTGGCATCTCACTGAATAAAATATGAGCATCAGAATGAGTTAGATACCAATTTGTTCCATATTCCCCTTTATCTTAAATTTTAAATCATAGTTACATCTCTCGCCAAGCCATCTACTTTCCTTCTTGACACGTGCCACTCCACTCCTTGCCATGCTGAAAGACACATGGCTACTGCTTCAAACAGCAGCAGCATAAAAATGGGGTAAAAGCGAAGGGGTAAGCACTTGCTTCCCTGTCACTGCCCAAAGACATCTGCCTTGCAGGGAAAGAATTTGAGATGCAGCAACACAAGCTTCCTGAGCTGGCTGCTGAGAAGGTGTAAGAAGAAAGAGCGCTCCTGGGGAGATCTGCATGCAGTGAAACCGATTCACAGACGTCTCCTACATGGACACCTGCTCACCTCGACTCTCAACTCTAATAGTGCTGACTGACTCTTGCCAGCTCTTCCCCTTTCTCGCAGCACCTTTCTGTGGAAGAGAGCTGTCTCTTTTCTTCCCCATGTGAGAGCAGCCATGGAAAGGGCTGAGGGACAGAAGAAAAGCTGGTGACATTTATTCATCCAACAAGCTGCATCTAGAGGAGAAGCAGGTGGTTCTGAGGGGAAGTGGGAGGTTTCAGTGGGCTGTGGATTTCATGGAACAAAGCCAACAGGCAGGTCTAACTGAACAGTTTCGCAAAACAGATTCAAAAGTGAGCCAAGCCACCCAAAAATCATGAGATTGGTTTAAAAGTGCTGAGATTTAAAAAAAATTATAAATGTTAAGCACATTTTGTTTGCCTTCTGGTTTGCCAGGGTACACTTAGGTCCCATTTTCAAGCTTTTCTCCACAACCATAAGGGCTCAATATTAATGTTTTGGTTTTTTTCCAGATAAAAGCTGAGGTACTCAGGTAATCACAGTATCCTGGGACCCGGGGCTTTAAGAACAGCACCAAAATGGCACAGGACTTACAATAAAATCACAAGAGTTGGCAAAACTGAGTTTTTCTACATATTATCCCAGAGGCTTTTTAGGCCAAAATGAGAGACCTGTGACTGATTGGTATGAGCACCATGCTGGGAGCCTGTGGGCTCAGGCAGCCCACACAATTCTACCAGACAAAGTTATTTGACAAACACTCTCTACATGCATGTGTCCATCCAAATCCATTCCTTCTCTTCCCACAAATCAAATCTATTCCTTCTCACCTCCTGACATCCATCCATCCATCAATCAATCCTTCCTTTTCTCTCCTCAACTTCCATTTTTGGTCTTCTCCCCTCCCCACAAAAAAACATTCCTTTGCTCCCTACCCACCTCCTCCACAAAACAAACCCATCCCGTCTTCTCTCCACCATGCTCCCTTTTTTTATGTGGGGCTTGGCAATCGGACTAGGCAGGCGGGCTGCATGATAAACAAGACTGCTTCCAAGCTGGTATGGTGCTGAGCCAGGTAGCTGGAAGGCAAGTGGATGCCCCAGCCTGATAGGTCTCATCCTTGTACAAAGCCCTGGAGTAAGTACCTCTCAACCCCCTGCTTGTCATCCACCCTACCACATTCCAGAACCCTGAAGAGAAGCCTGCACAGCTTAGTGGCTGCTGGAGCTTGGAACGGAGGGCAGCAGTCAACCGCCCGTAGCCTGGAAGAAGAACCACTCTCGCAGCTGGGGGGAGGGGAGGGAGAGGAAAGGAAAGACGGAGCCAGAAGCTGGAGAGATAAGTTGCTGTCCGTTGTGGGGAAAGAGATATAGTACTGGCTCTCTATGAGCTGAGGGGTGAAAACATTGTCTACAGCTCCAAAGGGAAGCCATTGGAAGCATTCCAACGGACTGCAGGAAAATAGGTTGGGGGCTAGTTGCAGGCGGAAAGGATACAGTGAACCTGGAGTCCCAGAGAGAAGCTGCTGTCTGAGTTGCAAAGGTGGAATGGATGAAATAATAACCCAGAATCCTCAAAAACTGCTGCTGGATGGTGGGAGGGAGGGTAGTCGTGAGGGGATCTGAAGCCTTGAAAAGCAATTGCTGCTGCTGGTTTGTGTGGGGTAGGAAACAAGGGGTCTAGAGCCCCAAAGACAGGCTGTGGACATCTAGGAAGGAGCAGGGCCTGAGTTGTGTTGGATTGTCCTGGAACGCCATTTTGGCACTTTTTTGGAGAGTTGGCACTGTTTGGGGGAGCCAAAAGGCTGTTCTAGTACTTCTGGTTCTCTCACTTATAAGTGAGTTCCAGCATTTCTTTTTTCAGGACTCTAGCACTATTATGAGGAACAGAGACTGTGTCACCAATCTAATGTCTGCTGCCAGCTGCCTAGTCTGGGACTAATGGGAGCCAGGAATTCATGAGGTCTAAAATTTGGTACATTCAGTTCTCTTTGTAATTTTAGAAGAAATCACTTAACCCCTTTGCCAAAGTTTCTGTCTGTGCAAAATGGGGATCACAACATACTCACCTATTACACAAGGATGGAATGAATATTAGTTAATGTTTTTAAAGAGCTTTGAAGATGGAGAGTGCAATATAAATCCATGCTGTGCCCACACCTCGAATACTGTGTCCAGTTCCAGTCTCCCCATCTCAAAAAGAATACAGTGGAACTGGAAAAGGTTCAGACAAGGGTAAAAAAAGTGATCGAGGGAATAGAATGGCTTCCATATGAGGAGAGACTAAAAGATAAGGGCTGTTCAGTTTAGAAAAGAGACAACTAAGGGGGCTATGACAGAGCTCTACAGAATCATAAATGGTATAGAAAAAGTGAGTAGAGAAGCGTTATTTATACATCACACAATACAAAAACCAAGGGTCACCCAATGAAATTAATAGGTAGCAGATTTAATACAAACAAGAGGAAATACTTTTTTACACAATGCACAATTCCCATGGCAATGAGTTCCACAGGTTATGTTGTGATGGCCAAAAGTATAACTGGGTAAAAAAATGCTGGACAAGTTCATAGATCCATCAATGACTAGGATGTAACCCCATGCTTGGGGTGACTCGAAACCTCTGACTACCAGAAGATATGGCTACAATAATTGAGGAACAATTAGAAAAAATCTAATATAGTCTTGCACTTTTTATGTTTTAGACTAAGTTTCTTCTGACTCATAGCAACAATATCCTGCAAATGTATATAAACCAAAACTAATATTTATTGTAGTGTGGTAAGCTAGCAAGTGTAGAATTCTTTTTAAAGCACTGAACTTTTCTTAATGTTTAATACTTCTTTACAGCTTCAGTCATCCATAACATCTTTTGAACAAGTCTGTTTCAAAGAAAATACCCTTACTTTAATTTTCATCACACGTTTTTTTGTTTGGTTGCTCTAGACTTAACTAGTCAGTCTTCAAAACTGGAGTATCACTAGCTTCTACTTTTGTGAAAATATTTTAGTGACAGATGATCTGTATCAAATAGTTTTCAAAAAACTTCAGGTTTAAAATAAATGTAATTCTAAATAATTTTGGAATCACACCAATACTATAAAGAAGCACATTCAGTCCTTTTATTGAACTCTGCATCAGAACAATAATTCTAGCAGCATATTCCCAATCTACCTTTCAGTAACTAGAAGTGTTGCTTCAGTATAAATGCATGGTGTCATTTAATATAAACTCATTGGGCCAGATCCACAGCTGGTGTAAACTGGCATAGCTCCTTTGACTGTGGTACTACTACTGACAGTTCCTGGGATAAAACTCTCTAGGATTGGAAACAAGTCATTCTCCGAGAGGCTCTTTGCCTGGAGAATTTGCTCTTTCTTTGGCAGCTCACCAGAGCTAGAGTCTGGTGGCCTTTTGGGCACAGAGATAGGCCTATTTAATTAACCAGGCTTTTGGAAAAATAATTACATAGCAATTATGAAGTGATCACTGACAGATGGATGTCCCTATTAAAACCAGACAGTAGCAGTATATTTGATGTTAGAGAATACTCTTAATTATAAATGCTTGATCTTAAGGATTTGATGAACCTAGATGCGACTTACGATGGGCAACTTATACAAAATAAATACAAATATGTAAAATCGCAGTTGGGGCCCGTAGAAGCAACTGTAATACAAATCATATTAATAATACTTTTATTAATAATAAATTATTGTTACAGCATGGAGAGCTTAAACATGAATCCCAAAATTCAATATGATATAGACTATAACAGAGACTCTCCTTTATATCTGCAGTCAAACAACCTCAGCCTTCTTCCATTCTGTTGAAGAAACAATTCACTTAACTACAATTGTACCTGAATGGGGGGGAAAAAATCTCAGACACAACCTCATTTTCTGATTTGAAATACTAAAACTACTTTAATAGCATCCTTAACTCCCCCTTCTTTCCGCCCACACTGGAGAGGTGTTAATGGTCCACTTCACCTTGAATGCTCCCTTAAAATATGTTAACTACTTATACTAAACAATTTGTTCCACCTTGTAAATTTCCCAGACCTGAACAAGAGCTTTGAATAAGTTTGAAAGCTTGTCTCTAAATCTAACAGAAGTTGGTCCAATAAAAGATATTACCTCACCCACCTTGTCTCTCTAATCATTTTTTGTAATACTAAAAATAAGTTTTGCTTAGTTTTCTTGTTAAAACTGTAACTGTGGGACAAAATTCTTTTAACTTCCTTCCTGTGTCTACACTGGTACCTTTCTGTGGAAGTAATTTGACCAAAAGGAAAGGACTTGCTGCTGGTCATTGAGAACTTCCTATAAATCCCACTATACCCCTACATGCTCAACTTTGACTCGATGCGGAAATCATATCACAATTGTCATATAGCGAGGGAGTAAGAAGAGGTTTTTACCTTCCAATCTGTGTGTTGCTGAGTGCCCTCAATTCCAGTTGCCCACAGTCAGGTAACCATTTGCCTTTTCCCCTCCTTTACTTTCTCAACAAGAATTGGGAGAGCTACCATCATGGCAGGGAGAAGAAAATGTAAGCATAAAACTAATCCTTACAATTTTTCTAACATTGTGAGGGTTTTAGATATCCATCTTCAAGTAAAGTGTGCACCTAAAATCCACTGCAAACTCTCAGAAAAATTCCCTTGTGTATACTACAGCTAATGTATATTGGATGAGGGCAGTATGGCTGTGACAAAGGATTCTGTTAACTGAAATCTATAAATATTCTTGAAGGTCAGTAATACCCAATCTGCTTCCTCACAGACTTCTTGCTTTGGAACTTTTCCCAGCTTTGCCTAGGACATGGTAAGTCTTTTAGAGAAATGAGCTGTAATGGGAAAGGGAGCTAGTATATAGTACTTGTTTGATGCATGATTCCTTAATGCAAGAAACAATTGATCTGGATAGCGTACAAGTGAGAATGGGTTCTGATTTTATAGGGAAAACGCCACTCTTCTGTTGAAAGAATGAGGAAAAAAGTGTCCTCCTGAATTCAGTTGTGTGGCATATACAGGACTCTGACTACATCCTTCTATGGGAAAGCCTTTGAGAATCTGAAAGGATATTCTTTTTATCGAATAGCCTATAATTAAATTAATTTTAAAGTTCACATGAAATAGTCACAGCCTGAAAAGAGCTATGGGGTCTAGTTTCATATGCTTTAAAAAGGTTCCTTAGCAATAGAAATGGATATCAGTTAACTTCTGGCTGAGTTAACGATAAGTAAAAATATAATGTTCCAAGATAGGAATATTAGTTCACAATACTGCTAAATCTTAGGAGAGTCCTAACGACTGTACCTAAGTTCCAGAAGCTATTATAAAACTTCTAAAAAAGCCTACATATGTAATGCAATGATAAAAATACATTCTTTGTCAGCTCTTAACACTGGATTTAACGTGTGTCATAAACACTGATGGGAAGGTGTCTAGAAACCCTCTAATAATAATACCTGACTAGATTCATTTCAAAAGAGTTCCAGAAGATGGTCTCACTCCATAGTCATCCTCCTCAATCTGTCAAAATAGTCAATCACCCCTTCTCCTCCTCTGCAGGTTTCTCTCCCTGGGCTTTAGTGATTCTGATGCCCTCTTTCTTCTTCTATCTCTCTACCCAGCATTTCCTCTTCATCTTCTCTTTAGTTATCCATTGGTGTGCACCAGGGTTCTGTCCTTAATCCCATCCTCTTCTACCCTCTCCTAAGGAAAATTCATCTGCTCATGCTATATCAATCTTTGTAAAACTGCAATTTAGCAAATTATGTAAAGGACAATTTATCATATTATTGTAAAGAAACATTTAATACATGCTACTTCAGTAGAGTACACAGGAATCTGCTCTATTCAGTGATTGGAGATTATCTGCAGCTCCTTTTACTAAACAGAAAGTTAATATAGCTCTCGTATAAATGGTTATCTTGAACACTACATATCTCTATCTGTCTACCCAAACTATCTTTGTGCAGTTTTGGATTGCTGACTGTCCTTCTGATGTCTCCTCCCAGATTATCCTTCAACTATGACAACCTCAAAAGAGTGAAAACTGAACTTCTCAACTTTCCTTCAAAAGCTTTCTGCTCTCTTTTCCTTCTCCATAACCTTAGACTATTCCAGGTTCTTTCTAAATACTGTTGTTTCCTCCTCTTCATCACCTCTAAAGTCCTTCTGTCTTGCAACTTCCTCCTGTCTGGCCTCCATGCATCTCATTTCATTCCACCCCCTCAGTTTCATCAAAAAGCTACTCCTAAAATTAATCTCCTCCTCCAGCTGCTTTGACCATTTAAATCTCCTATTTGAATTTGTTCAGTGGTTTACTCTTATCTTTTGCATCATGTTCAATTCTTTGTAACATACCACATTATTAAACCCGTCCCTAATGTATATAGTTCCTCTCATTTCTTCTTGCTGCCCTCCCCACATGCCTTTGTCGACACAAACCTGCCTACTGAGAACCCTTGGAACAGGGTGGCAGAATTCTCTGTTGCCCACCTTGGGAGCAGTCGTTGCAACCTGGCAGGGAGCTGAAGGTTAATTACTGCTGACTGGAGCAGATGTAGCCCATTAGATACTACACTATATGTAAGTAATAGCCTTTTGAAATCAGAATATAGGGCCTGGGACAGACAGGTAGTAAGGGAAGTAATCTAGTCTTGAAGAAATGAAAAATAATGGGGATGAGGCAGTGAAAGGAGGATGTATCCATCTAGTTATCGTTCACAGTAAGCACATCTTTCCCTATTGCTTATGGTATGAAGAATATAAAATGTTTAGTTGTATCCCTCATTTTCTTGAATATATTGTCATGGGCTAAAATTCATACAAGGCCTACGCACCACTTAATTCCTATTTAAAGCCTTAAGTGTGACTTAAGCAGTGTACCGACCTTGCACTGGCCCTCAGTATAAATTTCACAGAGAAAGGCTATCACGTGAGCTGCAACAGACATCTGAGCTTTTTGCCATCACAAGATATTTAGTGTAAAATACCACTTATGCTTTAATTACTGTGAATCCAGCAAAAGTATGATTTTTATCAAATCAATCAGCAGTGTGAATTTATTTATTTATTGCTCGCTTCTGAGGCCAACATTTTTAATTTATGAAATAGTTGTGAAAAATGTTTATTGGTTTGTATATCCATAATATCCAGCTCTAACCTTAAAACATGTTCAAGAAGTTGTACATTTTACTAAAAAGGAATAGGAACAGGCATTCCACAGCTTCTGTTGAAAATGGTTGCAGAGACCACATAAATTGGGTTATAAAATATATATTATTTTTACTAGTGCCTCTAGCCTATTTCTTGGCTTCAGTGGTTCTTTAACATTGACTAACATCAACTTCTCCACATGGACTACATTTTTCTTTTATTACTGCCATTCTATTTTCTACTCTCATCATGCTACAGAGCAGCCTACATTTTCAGGAAAGTCCTTGGATTAAGGGCTTTATGGAAAATTACAAGACCTTAGCCAAACATTGTAATTCCAGGGGGAAAACCAAAAGATGATAGCAAAAAGTACAAAACAGGTGAAGGATAATTATCTAGGATAGGAAGAAAAAGATATGAAGGCTCGTAGGAAACCTGGAGGAAATTGCATTTTACTTTGGAAAGGACAGAGATTAGAAGAGTAATGGGAAGGTTAAGAAAAAACAGCTTAGAAAGAAGAGACAGGGAGCAAAATACTATAATTATTTAGGAAAAATGGTAAGCATGCTCAAGAATAAAGGAGAACATCAACCAGTCAGAAAAAAGAAAATGTTTGCAGATTAGAAGGTCAAATACAAGAAAAAGGCAAATGTATTGGGGAATTTAAAAACTAAATTCCAAAATGTTAATCTTGTCTCAAACTACAAAAACAAAGACATGCAAAGTTAAAGCTGACATTCTGTTCTAGCCGGCTAGACTATGCCTACGTACTATAGCCAATATGGTATTTAGTGCAGCCCTCCAGTACATTAAGAGAATATTTAATTCTGAATTTCTCTGGACTTGGATCCTAACTCTGAAGGTCTAATAGCAGTAATTCTCCACTGAGGGGTAGCCTGTCTTTGGAATTTGCCTTACACATTAGTCCAAGATTGCATGAGTTTATTAACCTCAGGGCACACTGATATTCTTCAACTATCCAAAAATAAGTGAAAGGGGCAAAATATAGGCTGTTCAGCAGTTCTTAAACAAGTGGACATTTACTTCCCTCTCTCACTTCTGAACTATACAACAGACAGTACAGTATGTTCAAATTATATGGGGTTATTCAATCCAACAGTGTTCTCTCAAGCTTTTGATGCCTGACTGTGTAATGCTGCACAGGATGAACGTTTGTAAACAGCAGGTATTTTTGCCTGCTGTTCATAAACAGCTCATTAGTTCTAAAAGTAGCAGAAATGGGCAAGTGCGACTTTAAAGTAGCTTGGCTGTTTCACATGCAGCTGAGGAGAAAGGACATTATTGGTTTAATTTAAAGTTAAAATCCAGTGGCCTGATTTTCAGAAGTTCGGCTCTCATTGAGTCTGGGGGAATTGCAGGTGTTCAGTTACTGAGGAAATTAGGCCATTGAAAACAAAAATGTGTAATTTATTTAGGAACAAGGGTGAAACTATAACATGCAATAAAAAACAAACCCTTTCTACCAGCCGCCTCAAAAAATGTATACTGCAAAGAAAATTAAAATATATTTTTGGGCATGCTTTGTATTAAGGTTCAATTTATTAATGGTTGATAGAGGGTTAATAAGAGGTTACAAGTATGTTATATACATGACTAGCATACCTTATCAATGGTTATAAGCACACCTGGAGGCTTATATAACAATCTAGAAGATTACTCTTTTATTAAAATATATATTGTCATTTATTAACTATTTATAAAGGTAACTAATATAAAGTGACCATATTTGGCTTTTTCAGTGCATAGAATATAACGGACTTTCATCCAAACCAATACGAAGCCATTAAAAATATGCTTGCATAGTGCTGAGCTGGCAGAACAACAATTCATTCTTGTAAAAATGAACTGTACAATGAACGGTGACAACATAGACATGTGTACCTGGAACATTCTGATGATGAGTCTGCCATTTTGTGCAAGAAAGGCCCGACGAATGGTGTGCCACCAACTGTGTCTCCCCTCTCCTTCCCCCCCTCCCCAATTTAGACAAACTGACACACACACAAAAAATGAGCCAATGTCAAACCCATATTCATCCAGAGTAAAGTAGCAATTCCAATGAAATATTCCCTTCTGACCTCTCCCCACCCTACCTCTTTAAGATACCAACCTGAGATTCATCCATCCTTCTAGATAATTAATTTGATTGTTACAAAGGGGGAAAAAACAAAGATAGCTAACAGACTGCATTAGCCACAATTGCCAATGAACCCTCTCAAAATAAGATGCTTCACTCCTCCCCACCCCCAGCATGTGCACAATTATTTACCCTTTTCCTATTTACACTTAACACAGCATTTATAAAAGTACCATTGATTTTTTTAAAGTATTATTATCTGTAAGTGGTAGCTGGCAGATTGTTTACATAAAACATTCCAAATCACAATTTATAACAAGTTTAAAGCTCCTTGAAGGTCACTTGATGCAAGTTTACTACTTGGCATTCATTTAGCGAGAGAGAGAGAGAGTGTAAGAGAGAAAAGCAGTGCAACATGCTTTTTTTTTTTTTTTTTTTACCTTGCCCTTGTCAAAGTAATGGATAATTTCTTGATAAAGCTGATCTTTAAGTTGTCCTTGAGTAGTTGCCTGGTATCCATCTCGCTGAGTAAGATGTGCAGCACAAGCCTCTTCTGACCACTAAACCAGATATGAAGAGTGAAAAAAATGAAGGCAATAAAAGGTGGTATAACATATCAATGACATTGGGCTAATGCAAACATTAAATCTTGGTTTATTTTTAAAAGTGCCATCAGGGCTGGCCCGATATTTAAAAGATTTTACAGCACCTACGATGCCGTATTTTGATTTCCAGGGCAGTGGAGTTACTTACCTGAACTCTAGTAATTATAGGATGGTTTATATATCTCAGCATCAGCTAAGGGACAGGTCTTTGAGGTGGTTTCCTTTTCTCCTTGATAGAAGGGATTAGAGTGACCTGGCACTCTTGATCAACACAGTTGGCTGGATAAATAACCATTATTAGTAGGTTTACACTGAGAGAAAGCCTACAAAACTGGGTTATGTCAATATGAGTGGACAGAACTGTATACATAGAAGGTAAAGAGCTAAAATTCTTGGAGAAAAATGACTGGAGAAAAAGGAAAAATAGCAAACAAAAATATAAAGGCTGCCTGAAATTGGTGTGCATGTGGGGGAAGGAGGAGGGGGGATCTTGCTTTTTGTAACTTTCTAAACAATTTGACTCCATGACTATCTTCATTAAGGTTGAGAGGGTCTTTCCCCCCAATTTCTGGCTCAATGAACAACAGACTGTCTCACACTTTGATCCTGCCATACCTAGGCATGATACTTGCCATAGAACAAAAAAACAGTGCCAACTACCAGAGATGCGATGATAAGCCTGCACGGCCCACAACCTGAAATGTCCTGTTACAAACACGGTCTTTAAAAATATGTAATTTATATACAGAT
Organism: Emys orbicularis; assembly: GCF_028017835.1. Classification (NCBI taxonomy): domain Eukaryota; kingdom Metazoa; phylum Chordata; order Testudines; family Emydidae; genus Emys; species Emys orbicularis. The sequence goes on along the minus strand of NC_088689.1, from coordinate 23,598,530 downwards.
GTGTTTTCAATAAGATCATTAGGGGTATAGTGTTTTATCTAAAATATCCATCTGGGAGGTGGTAAGGGGGAGGGATAAGGTGAGACTTCAAGTAGATTAGAAAAATAAAATTCAAAGAACTGCTCATTGTCTCCTACAGAATGTAAAATTATTGTTTTCTTGTCCCCAAAAGTAAAAGGTACAACTTTGGGATGAAAAGGAGTCCCTGCAAGGACAGCAATTCATAGATTCATTCACAGAATTTAAAGTCGGAAGGGACTATTAGGTCATCTAGTCAGACCGCCTGCATATTATGAAATTTCACCCAATTACTCCTGCATTGAGCTCAATAACTTGTGTTTGACTAAAGCATATGTTCCAGAAAGACATCCAGTCTTGATTGGAAAGAATCAACAGACAGAGAATCCATGACTTCCCTTGGTAATCTGTTCCAGTGGTTCATCACCCTCACTGTTAAAACTGTGTGCTTTATTTCTAATATGAATTTGTCTGGATTCAGCTTCCAGCTTCCATTGGTTCTTGTTATGCCTTCCTCCACTAGATTAAAGAACCCTTTGACACCCAATATTTTCTCCCCCTGAAGGTACTTATGCACTGTAATCAAGTCACCTCTCAATCTTCTTTTTGATAAACAAACAGATTTAGCTATTTAAGTGTGTCACTGCTCCTAGATTTATAACTTTGATTAGATTACCAAGCAATTAGATTTGATTAACAAGCGATTAGATTAGATTACCAAGCGATCCAGACCGCTCTGTATGACAATCTATTTGTCTGGGCTAGAATAATTTTAGTGTATACTCAATAGAATGAGCTGAATCAGAAACAAGTTGCATCTGGAAGGAAGAATAAATGGGCTTCGAAAGACCCAATGATAATTTCAATTTTCAAGTCTCCACTGCTCAGCTTCAAGTCACATTTCTATAAGTAGCCACTTTTTTGTATGCAAAAGCCATATTGCTAAACTACACAAATTCCAAAGGAGTCTAAAATGCAATTACATTTTTCCATACACAAAGAGCTACTGTGTACTATTAGCTTGAACAACTTAATTTAGACCAAATGAAAATAACAAGAAAAAACATCTCCATGAGACAGAAAGTCTCCATGAGTGAGTGTGTGTGTGTGTGTGTCCGTCCAGCCGGCCTATATAAGGTGTGGAGTAATTCTAAGAACTAAATAGCTGCAGATTTAAAGGTGGGATTTTCAAAAGCACTCAGGGCTGACCTAAGTCTCATCCCATTAAAACCGATTTGTGTTTTACCATTGACTTCAATCTGATGACATTTATTCCAGTGCTGAGTGCCATTGAAAATCCCATCCTCAAGGTCCAGTGGAAAAAAACCTGAAGCTTTGAAGTTTTAAGTTACAAGCTGCACAGTAATGAAGAGACACTACATGAACTGAAAAAGCAGTAAATAAACTTTAGAAATTTTGACATAATCCAACCATTCACTGAAGGATTTAGAAGAAAACATTTCTCAGGGGCAGGTCATCCCATAATGCCTATTGAAGGGTTTCTTTCACCTTCTTCTGAAGTATCTGACCTTGACTACTATTAGAGACAAGCTATCAAACTAAATGGACCACTGGTCTCATCAAGTACTTTCCTATGGAAAGTAAAGTAGACTGTATACGCTTTAGGATGTGAAAATCACAACAGATCTGACTTATTTGTAAGCCAAAGCAAATGCTACTTTTATTTTTGCTATTTTCTATTGTCTTACATTGCAGAAGTAGAAAACTGATTATATGATGGATATTTCATTTCAATTAATTAACAGTAGTAAATTAAAATACTCATCTGGTATCTGAAAATATTTTATAAGGGAGAATAAAAATATACTCCAAAGTGTAGTTAATTGAAATAGTTTAAACTCTAAATTGAGGACACATAAAAACATATTGATTAAAAAATTGCAAAATCTAATGAGTAAAAGACAGTGTGAAATTATCTTGCACTCTAAACTCCATCATCTTCCTGGAAGATGCAGCACCTCAGTAGAGGGAAATGTTTTATCTGGTCTATCAGACTTGGTTGTGGAACATATGATCAAGCAAGTTATGACAATCTAGACATCATTTAATAACTCCAGTAAGAAAATATTATCCAGACTGTCAATCCCATTTAATTTCCCTAATGGGAATAACAGAGATCTTTGTGTCCACAAAATCAGCTAGTTATTCATTCAAATTTGTAATCAAAACCCCCTGGAAAATTCAGTGTGACTGAAGGTGTCAGAGCCATCTTCTCAAATCTTTATCTTCATAAGTTATGTCTCTGTGTAGTATATTTCATTATGAAAGCAATAACTTATAAAAGCACTTTAGCAATAGCTTTATCCTTTAAGTGCCAGCTGAATATCATTGACATTTTCATTTTTATATAATCACCAATCAAGTTTAAAATAAAGTGGAGTATATACCGTTGAAAATGTCTTCACACAATTCCACAAAAGTGTTCTGAACCACATTCAACCTTACAACTACAATTTTGGCACAATGTATTCACAATCCTGAGAGAAAAGTAAGAAGGCGCCCAGGATAACCTTTAAAAGTGTTTCAGTCAACATTTTCAATTGTGTCTTTCTAAATGCAAGTTTATTTATTCTTTATTCCAAACATTTTTCTCTGTGTTCCCCAGATTAAAACTACTAAAACTACTTTGCTGCAAATTATTAGCTAAAAATCCTTACGAAATTAGTTGCTGTTAGAAGGGCCGACTTCTTTCTTATGAAGGACAACCCTATCTTTCATATATCCGCTAACTGGTAGGTTTTTGTCCTTTGGCAAATAGCTGTTGACGTGGGGTTTTTTGTAGCACTTTCCACTACAGTATACTGCACTACAAAATCATAAAAGCTTTTAATTTATACGTCTGTTAAAGCTCTAGGTACAAATACTGAGCTACATATTGTTTATATCTCTATGCATACACATATATACATATTTACATAAATGCACACTTTCTAAATTGATGAATTATTTTGAATTATTGCTATCACAACAATGAAATATTATAGTGACAAATTACAAGAATGAAACTACTTTGTACTCACAGTTGTCTGCTTGAGAGTGCAAATTTGGGTTTTACAAATGAAGTGCACACACAAATTTTGCGCGCAAAACTTAAGCATTAACCTTGCAAAATGTGCATTAACCTTTTGTTACTTTGCCTATCAGTCAATTCTTTGTGGAATTCAGGGTTATCATTCTAGTTCTCACAGGGACTATTTTGATTCCCACTTTTGGAAGCTGTGATTTCACTATACATACCTATTTTACCATAAACACTGTTTTCCATCAGTTACCTATACAGAAGCCTCATTCTAAAAAAAAATCTTCAGGGCTGGACAAAGTATTTTGCATGGAAACTTTTTTCATTGTAGAAAAATGACCTTTGTTCAAAACTGAAACTTTTCATGAAAAATGGTCAAAATTATTGACATTTTCATTTTTTTGCAAAAATGTTCATAATATTTTTATAGTTTTCACCAAATTTTTATTGAAATGTTTATCAAAATTGTTATGGAAAAATTTAGTTTACCAATAACTGTCTTTTCTTAGAGTTTTCAATAAACAAAGTATTCTGAAAATGAATGCAGTACAAGTTTTCATAAAAATATAATGGAAGATTTCATAGAAAATGGGTAATTTCAAACTCTGCTAAACAGAAATAACTTAAACAATTTCAAAAATTTTCACCAAATAATTTCCCTATTTTTACATGTTTTAATTATCATAATAAAATTAAAGTTTATAGAAGGACATGCTTTCTGGTATATGTGCTGCATGAACATCAGCTCACTTATGCAGCTCTCACACACTGAAGACCAAATTCTGCTCTCAATAAGCATATGAAATTTGCACTAAAGTCTATGGGAAGAATGATCAAAAGAGTGAAGATCTTGACACACTGAAGTTTATGCACTATCCAAACTCAAGCCCCAAATTTAATTCTTTCTTCTACCTTTCCATGTCTCAGGGTACGTCTATACTTACCTCCGGGTCCGGCGGTAAGCAATCGATCTTCTGGGATCGATCCCGGAAGTGCTTGCCGTCGACGCCGGTACTCATGCTCCACGAGAGGAGTACGCGGAGTCGACGGGGGAGCCTGCCTGCCGCGTGTGGACCCGCGGTAAGTTCGAACTAAGATAGTTCGACTTCAGCTACGTGAATAACGTAGCTGAAGTTGCGTATCTTAGTTCGAAGTGGGGGGTTAGTGTGGACCAGCCCTTATTCTTTGAGCTCCCTTCCAGTGACACAGGATCTAACCCTGCAAAGACTTATGCCAATGCTCAATTTTATGATGTGTGGGTAGCCCCATTGACTCCATATGCACGAAGTTAAGTACAGATGTAAGTTTTTGCACAATCAGGGCCATAAAGAGAAAAACAAAGATTTTTAAAAAATCTGACTATTTCCAGTGTGAAGTTTAGATTTCTACTTCTCCCCCTCTCTCTTTTAAAGCTAAAAATAAAAACTCATTGTCACTCATTAACATGGGTGGAGTAATAAAGTAAAAATGTGATTTCAAAATGGCATGCATACTGTTGAAGTGCAACTGGAATCTTCCTAGATGACAATTGAGGGAATAAAAGAAACTGTTAATATATGCAGCAATATTTATGATGTAATGATGTAATTAAGCCACTAGTTTTAGATAACAATATGTATAAAGTGAAGCTTTTAAGTGACATTACATTATGGCTTTATTACACTGTCAATCAAAGCTATAAAAAGGTAGGTATTATTACCTGGTAATATTAAAATTCTGTATGTTTTATTAAGATGTAATATAATTAATTTAATTTATACTACTAGTCTATTTATTGACCTATTTCAGACATTCCTTAAAGTACAGTGGTATCATTATATGAATTTAGATGCATTCGGTACATGATACCATTGAATTATCATAGACACTCCTTTAAAAAGACATGATCTTGGAAGGAGGACTACTGTTAATTTTTCCCCAATGTCTTGAAGCAAAGGACTAAGTTTAAGATCCTCCATAACAGTGCACTGAGCTTCCACTAGGCTCATGGGCTGACCCATTTATTACTTTAGCACAGTTGTCTATGAAAAGCTGATTTGCAAGAACAAATGCTTAGATTCTTCCAAAAGTTACTAGCATTCCTATGCATTTAGCTAATTGTTAGCTTTTTTATTGATAGTTTATGCTATTTACTCTTGATTTTATTGCACTTTTACTGCTGATATTTTAGATCATCATCATCAGTAAGTCATATTGCTCTTCTACGAGATTGAGAGAACATGGATTCAATTTTCGTTCTCTAGGCTAAGTACTAAGGTTACAATAATATCTAATTATGGAACATATAGTAAATCACAATACAACTTTGAGATACTTCTTTTTTTATTTTGAATAAGTCAATAATCATAATTTGTAAATGTGGATGTCCTAAAGCTCATATGAAAAAATAAACACAAAGCTACATAGTAATCTGCCAACAGCAAAATCTTCAAAATGCTTAATATATTTCAAGTACTCTACCTTAAGAAGCTTTGCATGCAGAAGTAATGTGTAGGCAGCTTCAGTGTAGTTATCACACTCTTTGTGCAGGTCACATAGCTTGTACAAATATCTACGGTAATAAAAGAGAGTCAGTTCTTAAAATGTCACAAAATAATTTGTGTTGAAGACTACAACAGATAAGTTCTATGTTCAAACAGTAAAACATATCTGGTATTTTTTAAAGCTCATATTTCTCTACTTCAGACAAATTTTTAGAATAAAGCATGCCAAGAAAATCAACAGCAACATCAACAAAATATACTGGTATGTTTTCGAATAGCTATAAAACTGTAACTTGTTCTGATGTCCTGTTTTTTGGAGATGAGCGGGAAAAAAAAAGACAAGTAAAGAGTTTGATATAAAAGTTTAATTCTCTTTAAAGAGCAACACTAGCAACTTGCAGTCCTCACTTCATTTTCCCAAACATTCCCGTCAGATAAAAAATTCAGACAGAATGATAGGAAAATAAATATAAAATACTAATTATATGAGAAAGAACAATAACTTGCATTTCCATAATGCCTTTCTTCCAAAGAGCTGAAAATGCCTTGCGAATATTAATGAATTTAACCTCATATCACACCTGTGTGGTAGGTGGTATTATCCTAATCTTATAGATGGGGAAATGGACACAGGAGAACAAAGCAATGGGCCCAGAATCATACATGATGTCTGTGGCAGAGCCAGCAAAGAACAAAGGTATTCTGACTTCTAGAACCTCAAGACCAGCCTACATCCTGATAAGAATTCTGTTTTCTTTTTTGTAGCAATTAACAAAAAATAGATTCATTGTGTACTTTAAAAATCAATTTAAATACAAGCTTCAGTGCCCATATTAAACTGAGCCAACAGTTTCTGTTTACAGAAATAGGGTTTGATCCTGTTCCCATTGACTTCAATGGCTTCTCGATTGGCCTCATACAGATGTTGTATCAGACATATGCATGAATAATGCTCTTGAATGCACTTCCATAGTCAGCAATCTATCCTTCTGTTGCAAGGCACAAATTTAATGCTTTAAGAAAAAAAGGCAGGTACATGACGAGAATTATGTTACTCTTTCTCCCAAGATGAGAATAAATGGCTAAGAATGAATGCATAAAGGATATGCAAATACCCATAACACAACAACGAGAGAATCTGTTTCTTCATTTTATCACAACAGTACAGCAGATGGAGTATCTTAAATTGATGTAAAAACATGGGAGTAGCAACAAAGTTCACTAGAAAACTGCAATCAGAAGCTTTCTTGCAATGTTATCATTTTTAAAGTTACGTAATAAAGGAAAATGTTATATGGACTCCTGAAAGCTTTAAGCTTAAAATAAACATTTGACATATATTCATTAACGATCTTTATTCCAGCAGATTTTTTAAGTTGGCAGAAAATAAAATTCAATCAGTTCCTTGCTTTTCTTTTGCCTTATTTTCTTCTGTAGGTCATAATACCTTTATGTATTTAAATGGTTATAATAATGAAAGTGAAGGTGATGCAGTAGGGTTAAAAAAATTTATGAGCCTAATTACTGATGCTTATTATTCTCTGTAAACTCAATCTGCTTACGCCTCGGTACAGGTATGTGCCTCTCATTACTGCCATTTCCCCCCCTCCAAATCAGTAGCTTAGTAGACAATTCATTTTCTCCAATTACAGTAAAGTGAGCTGGAAAAAATATGTCAAAGGACATGCATACACACCTTATGTACATTTCTTCTCTTTCAATTTCTTTGTAGAAATTCTGAAATATAAAATTATAATTCGGTTTTAAAGACTTTGATTTCGCAGTGTGCCATGTACATAGAATACGTACTAAATTAAAAGTCATAAGTGTATAATATCAACCTCAAAAACTGAAAAATGAAATTTGCCTCTGGTAGAGAAGCCTGTAAGTTATTTAACTATAAAATCTAAAACCATGATGATGTTTCATTGCATAACATTTTACAGCTTACGTTCCACTGCAAAGGTTGTGAATCAGAATCACAGTACTGGCAGAAATATACTTCGGGCATTTGCAAGTTACACAGCATTACCAAATTTTAACTGAAAGTAGTTTATCTACAAAAACATAATTTTAAAGTAACTGTTGAACTATGGTTTTTAAACTCTCAACCTTGAGTAATAAGTCATTCACTCTTGAATTCTAATATTTTCTTAAAAAACAGAAAGTTAAAATTGTTCCTTTTTCGGTTTTTATATACCACATCTCATCCTCCTGCAGGAAATGCCTGAATGCCTCTGGCCTTGAGACAGACAGAGATAAAGTACTGCAAATATTGGAAATGTATGATATGAAACATTAGGAAAGATATTAAAGATGCTAAGATTTACCAAATTTTTCCCCCAACTGTCACGGGGAGACACTGTTCTTTTAAGAGGAAAAAGGCTAGTGCACCTGTGACTAATTAGCTGCCTCTTAAACTGGGTTTAAAAGAAGGCATCTATCCCATTTAAGTGGGGAGAGACTGAGAAGGAGTCATCAGAAAAAGGGCAGGTAAGGTAAGGCTGCCTGGGAGTGAAAGATTGACAGGCAAAATCTGCCAGAGACTAGGAGACTGTAGAACAGGGGTGGGCAAACTATGGCCTGTGGGCCGGATCTGGCCCAAGAGCTGTTTTAAGCCGGCCCGCTAGCTCCAGCCGGGGAGTGGAATGGGGGGCCGCACCATGCAGCTCGGCCCCGCTCAGGTGCTCCGGCCTGGGTGGTGGGTCAGGGGCTGCACCACGCAGCTCCGCCCCACTCTGGCGCTCCGGCCAGGGCGCTGGAAGCCGTGGCATAGCCCTCTTCTGGCTCCTACGTGCTCCAATGACCCCCTTCGGCGCTCCAATGAGAACTGCAGGGGCGGTACCTGTGGATGGGGCAGCGTGCAGAGCTGCCTGGCCACGCCTCCGCATAGGAGCCGGAGAAGGGACATGGCACTGCTTCCAGGAGCTGCTCGAGGTAAGCGCCGCTCGGAGCGTTCACCCCTAAGCCTCTCCCCATGCCCCAACCCTCTGCCCCAGCCCTGATCCCCCTCCCACCCTCCGAACACCTTGGTCCCAGCCCAGAGCACCCTCCTACACCCCAAACTCCTCATCACCAGCCCCATGCCAGAGCCCGCACCCCCAACCAGAGCCCTCACCCCCTCTCGCACCCCAACCCCAATTTTGTCAGCATTCATGTGTCCCTTCTCCGGCTCCTACGTGGAGGCATGGCCAGGCAGCTCTGCACGCTGCCCCATCTGCAGGCACCGCCCCTGGAGCTTCCGTTGGAGCACTGGAGGGGGCCACTGGAGCGCGGCCATGCCACAGAAGCCGCATGGTGCGACCCCCGACCCAGCGCCCTGGCTGGAGCACCGGAACGGGGCTGAGCCGCGTAGTGTAGCCCCTGACCCCGCTCCCCTGCGGGATCTAGCGGGTCAGCTTAAAACAGCTCACGGGCCGGATCCGGCCCGCACTTTGCCCACCCTTCCTCTAGTAAGTACGAACTAAATTCATCCCTGTGGCAAAGGGTAAGTGCAAGGCCTATGTCCCATTTAAGCCCTACTTTGAGGTTTTAAGAAATAATTAAATGGTGAATTGATGTTAGGCTGGCCTTCTGTACAAGGATGAATTTCGCCCTAAGCGCACTAAGGATGAAAAGATTATGTTAAACCCAATGGCTGAATACATCTTTAAAATGAGACCATGTCATCAAATATGATTTAAAATCTATGAGCCAAGTACTGCCCTGAGATGTTTGCAGGCATCTCCCAATGACTTCAATGGGAGTGTTGTGTGGGAGTATCTGAGGGCAATTTGGCTCAATGACAATAAATCCCCACAAAATTTACCATATGCAAATATTTGAAATATTGAGATCACATCCAGTATAACAAAAATTCAGCATTCAAAAATGTGTCTCTATATAGATGAAGAAAGAGGAGTATATTAACTGAAAGACAAGATGTGGTTAGAGAGACACCCAAGTGCACATTTAGATTCCCATATAGCTGATATGACAAGTTTTACTAAGAAGGATTCTCAGAGTTGACATTAAAGGAAAAACAACAAGCATAGGGTATGAAGACGGGAAGGAAAAATAAACCTCTTTCCTAGTAGACTTTTCCAGTTTTATAAATGACTATAACTTGTTTTATATCTTCTTAAAAGCCACCGCAAATGCCTCTTTATTTTTGTAATTTCTTTGTCAGTTACCAACAGGCAGCCTCTTGTCACTCTAATTCTACTCAGAATGGCATACTGCCTCTTCCACAAGCAATCTAAGTCATTCCTTGGATCACTGATCAGTGGCAACTTCAAGAGTTCTCTCCTCCTCAGTTATAAAGTGCTCAGTCTCTGTTGTATATACACAAGAAAAGCAAACTCTAATGCAAATCGTCATTTCTAAATTGACAGATCTGTATGCTGTGCCATTCTGTCACATGGGTGTGGCAACTGGGCCAAGTAATCCACCATCTGTGCAGTCTGCCTCATACAACCAATGAAATTGTTTCATGCAAATTAGCTTCAGAATAAAGCTGGTAATTGGTTGAGTTAGCTCTGATGTCTTGGAAAGAAACCACTGGCCACTTGCAAAGCAAGGGACAGAGGCACTCCGACTGACCACCACAGGCGGTAAGAAGGAACTCAGAGGGCACAGGGCTGATGGTGCCTGATATACCGCGGCATGAGCGCAGCACTCCAGGAGGCGCCACAGCCAGCCCTACGGATACTGCTAAGACAAAAATCTCAGATGGCCGCGCACATGGGTACGCCCACACCTGCAATGGAACTGACATAAGCAAGCACCTGAAGAAGAACCCAGTGATATTCTGAACCAAAGGAGCTCTCAACCATTCTTGTAGCTGCTTCCATCACTTCACACTGACTCAACAGATATTTTAGGCTTCAAAGTAACACACAGGTGACAATCCTGGTATCTGACTGTACAGATGATGATGTGGTAGATGGGTTGTACTGACAGGAGCTGAAGATGACTACATTACTCCCTTTCTAAATTCTCCCTTAAAAAAAATAAAATGAAAAAGTAAACGTGCTGAACAATATTTTTCAAGAACTCCCCTCTTTAAATCAGATTCATCAGCCTAACAGCTGGGTGAAAATCATAAGATCTTTCATTTAGAACAAACAGAAGCTTGCTATTAAAATTAAAAATTCAGTACCCATTCTAAATTTAGCCGACTCATTTCTTCTCACTCACCAGTACATTGACAGTGCAGCTCATGCGATTTTCTTTGTTTTCATCGTGCATTATAGTTCTGTAATCCAGCAGTCTTTCCATCAGACGGACAACAAGTTTGACAAAAGTTTCTCCATTTTTAGCAAGATATTTGTGTTTTCTGCAGTGCTCCAAGAGTCTGAAAAATAATTACACACTCCTTGTTAAACACATTCAAGAAGAGGTACTAAACTAAGGTGTAATTTTAAATATTTTGCACCATTAACAGATTTTAATTATTTCTGGGCTACAAAGTTCATTGTAGTCTAAATATATTCTGACTTAAATCCCACTGCTAATCAACACTTACATTTTGTCAAATAACACTTTGTACTGTTCATCTCCTCTGCCTCCTTCCACTTCATGATCCAGTTTTGTGATGATTTCGTTTTCAAACTATAATAAACAGAGCAAGCATAAATAATCAGTATGGCAAATATTTCATTTTATTACTGTAGCATTAATGGCTCATAGATTGGTTGGATATCTCTATGATATGTTTAACCACTGTTTTTAAGCCTGATTGACTTTAAAAGTCTGCAATCTCAGATATCCATTATGATCTGCTGCCCTATAAGGATTTTCATTTGAGGAAACCATTGGTCATGTTGTTAAATGAAGGTTAAATATATGCATTAGGGAAATCTAAATAAGGTGGCTGATGACAAGAAGGAGTGTGTGTGTTGGGGGAGCATACAGAACGGGACACACAATTTCGCCTCCAGTGATTACAATAGCAACAAATACAACTCAACTGGATGAACATCCTAACATCTCTTTTTGGCTCACACTGTAACACACCTAATAGACAGTTTCAATATCATTCCTGAAGGGAAGAGAGTTCTTTTGAATGGGTTAAGATCAGTATTTGTATTTAAGAAGTTATAAGAGTACGCACTCAAAGGGATATTAACTATTTTAATAGTGGATTGGATAGTTCCATGGATTTTTAACGTAGTACAAAGCCTTTTGCCTCTAGTTGCCATGCAATTTTGAATCTGGTCCAGGTTGGTAGTAAACTAAAGTTATTACCACAGGATTGGTGACTGGCAACCTACCATACATGGAATGAGTGACGTTGTCTTATAATATCTAGGGTACAGGTATCCACATCAGAAATATATATTCTATTTAGTATCAGTTGGCGGAAGGGCCAGAATTGAATGGGCCAATGACACTGAACTACCCTATCACAGCTGTAGGTAGTCCCATTAGGTCAGAGTGGGAGTACATTGGTAGAGCAGTGTCATGAAACGCACTGTCTCTTGCTCATGCTGTACCTATTCTGTGGCTAAATGAAAGACTTCAGTCTCCAAGACTCTCCATCCAATATCTTTCACAAGAACTAAAATGTACTCAATTGTTTTAAATATAAAGAGATGTATTTTCCCCCTACACTTTGCATCTCTTTAATAGTAGAGTAAACAATAATATATTTTGATGAAAAAGAATTGTCTTCAGCCTGAGATTCTTAGTCTAACTTAAACTATCCATTCGCCAATAACTTAATTCTCAGTTAAACCATGGCTCATTTATGTCACTCTTGTAGCAAACAGGGGCCTTAAAGTGGGACTAAATTACATTTGCACCTACTTTAGGGCCTGTTTATACTGCCGGAGCAGCGTACAGGGGCCTTACCATAACTGAGAATTCAGTCCTAAGACTCTACTATTGCAATGACATATATATTACAAATAATTAAGCAAACACAGATCCCTTTACCACAAGAGACAATAAAAATGAGACAAAAACAAGTATGACTTTAAACAAGTGTAATATAGAGATCACTTGCAAAAGATTTAGATGAAGTCTAAGCTCTGGACAAATTTTCCTCATCAAATGTCCTACACCCAAAACGTAGTGAATCTGCCACGAAGAAAAATTCCTTCCTACTCCCACATATAGCAATCAGGATAACTATTTGCATAAGGACAAAGATCAACTCACATCAACAGTAATCATTCAGTAGTTAAATAACTGCAACATGCACATGATCTGTGAGAGACCAATATGGGAAGGGCCAAATGATGTCAGTGCTTACCAAGGAAAAGCTATGGGAAGAGATGGTGAGAAGAAACATCCTGTAGTGGGCAAGAAAGTGGATATGTGTGGCTGCCTTCCATTAGCAGACTTTCATGGCTCCTCACACACCTGAAGCAACCATAATCAAGAGTGGTTTGGAAACACACCAGTCTCAGGCCAGCAGAATTCACATACAAATCCTGGCCATTTGGCTGAATAGAATGTGTGGGAGAATCTGTCCTGCTCCTAGCAGTCCTACAGATGGCAGGAATCTGTATCTGTGAACAGCTTAGTAGCAACAAAGGAGATCTAAACATCCACTCTTTAGAGTCAAATTATTTGATTCAAGCTCTTAACATCTGGATGTGCCTGCAGTAACTCTTCCAAAAGATCCCTAGCATTGTTTGTGTCTCCCCATCTGAGGCCCAGTCCCCCTTCAACTCCCAGACCCAGGCTCACTCTCCCAGGTTCCTTGACCCAATTTTCCTTCCCCAGTAAGGATCCTGTCCCCTCTGCTTTCAAGTGAGGTGGCTTCCTCCTCCATACTGCCTGGGAACAAGCAGGGGGAGCACTGAGAGCAGAGGAGAGCCAATCTCCCTGCTCTGAGTTTGGTGGCTGGTGCTGCAATGTGGCGAGCAGCAACAGCTAGAAACAGCAATTGCAGGAAAGTCCTGCTCAGCCCCTGAACCCCTAGAATGGAACATGCTCAGTGCAGACTGAATCTTAGTGATCATTTAGCCGCCAAACTCCCAACAGGTCTCCACTGAGCATGTGTGAACTGAGATTTTCCAAAAGCTTATAACTTGGACAAATTTAGGCAACTTTTTAGGGAACAGCAAAAGGCACATCCCTGACTCCAGGGAAACCCCTCAACCAAATATCAAGCCCACGTTTCAAAGCACAGAGGCTCTAGCGCTTCTCGATAAAATGATTATTGGATTTATTTTAAAAAACATGGGCAAAATAATGGACGTTTCCCTAATATCATTCTCTGAAATTGGCTGAATCATTTTTGCTGAAGCTTTAACAAACAAACACACACACACACAGCCTGAGGTAGACAGGCAGATCTGGAAAACTTCAGCCCAAATGTTTAAAGTTTGGTAAAGTTATAAGCAATTGAAAACAGGGGTTTATAATTGGATGTCTCAGGCAACCTTAACTATAGGTAGTGCTGATAGCGCCGCCTATAAATATACAATATATACAGTATTAAAAATTGTCTGAATATCCAAGATATAGTGCATACTACAACCATTTTAAATGCTTTGTTTGGCCAGATATTAAAAAATGAAAAGCCCATAAAAAACAATTAAAACACAAGTTGTAGAGAATTTCAAATTTCCCCTTCTGTGCCCTAGCTGAAACAAAGTGACTCTTAATACATTGCAAGTATTATTTCAGAAATAAAAGGAAAATGAGAAAAGGAATCCACCACTTCAAAAAAGCAAAAACAAATTATGAAGCCCAACCCTGTAGTACAAAGACAAATCCAATAATATTTAAACCACTAAGTAAAACAAAAGTCACAAATTTCATGTTCTCTAATGAGGCACAAAAAAGAATGGTCTTTCCCTACCTAGCTGAAGAAATGACATTTGCTGCCAGCATCAGCTCTCTGAGTGCTTTACCTAGGGGGGAGGGATAGCTCAGTGGTTTGAGCATTGGCCTGCTAAACCCAGGGTTGTGAGTTCAATCCTTGAGGGGGCCACTTAGGGATCTGGGGCAAAATCAGTACTTGGCCCTGCTAGTGAAGGCAGGGGGCTAGATTCAATGACCTTTCAGGGTCCCTTCTAGCTCTATGAGATAGGTATATCTCTATTTATTTATGTATTTGTTTGCCATCACTCATAAGAAGAGGAGGATTACACTTGACATACAGGATTTCCAACATTTTGTTGACATCAAGATTATTCAAATCACATTTCATCTAAATGCAAATTCCTATAAGTTCTAGCTCCTTCTGTAGACCCTAACACTACGGTCTGGGTACCCAGCTATGGTGGCACATCCCTCTGATGCTCGCTTTAGGTTGGCTGAGTGGGCTGAACAATGCTGGAGTATACTAGGGTTATGGCAATCGCTGTGGGGAGTGGCAGAAGGGAATGATTGTGGAAGGGCTTGTTTCCTGGATCCTTGCTGTGGTATTTGGAAGGAAACTGACTGGTTTAGATCAAATACCAGGCACAGGCTGAGAGTACACTATTTAATATTACTTTCAGGGTCTTTTCACAGAAGATTACAGTGTCAATAGTGGTCCTGGGTTCATGTTGATAAATTCAAGGCTTATAAAATTGTTGCCATAAATTTGTTGATTAAGGATGATGCCCTGGCATTGCCTATACTAACTATTCAGGGAGACTGCATCTGATGTTAGTCAAGTGTTTCTTGCAGTGAAGATTTTTCACATTATTTTGCATTAAAATTGCTCAGATTCAGACTGAGCAGTCTGCTTCTAGTTTGGTGGAACTGATTCTTAAGGGAACAAGTGCTGAGTTCGTGGTGTTTAAGTTCCAGTTGGTGATACTCATGGAGGTTGTATCTGGAAGTTTAGGGAATGTACTTGTTAGGACCTATGAGTTAGAGCCATATCCTTCCCCTGGTTTGTGAAAGCCAGCAGGGTGGTGTTGGGACCACTACTGGAGATTACTGTTAACTCTTCCTTGGAGGTAGTCAAGATGTCAGCTTCATTTTAAAATGGTTGCTAGATCTCTGAGTCAAGAAACCATCCCTTGATGTAGACCATCTACCCAATTATTTCCTTGCTTAGTCTGCCATTTTTGAGAAAGACTACCATGACATCTGAAGGGAGGATATGCCCACAATATGTGGCATCCTCAGGTCTTTTTTAACACCATGAATCAATTTGTTTTTTGGCCTTGGAACAGTATGGAGAGACTACTCAGGTAGCGCTGGTTTATGGCTTCCTTCTGCCAAAGGATGAAGATCAGATGCCCAACCTATTATTTTTTAGTACAGTCAAGCTGCCTTAAATATCATTAATTTTGTGAACTCACATTTGCCAAATGAGTATCTCAGATAGCTGCAACTAGGAAATAAGTTCAAATAAAGAAACACACAAGATTTCACATTAAGTTTGTACTAAGGTTAGCATGAACCTTAATGAAAACGTCAAGTGGCTTCAGCTCCTTCTTTCGTTATACCCCTACAATATCCATCTCCACAGATGGACCTAAGACCAATCACTTACCACAAGGTGATTTTAGTGTTCAGTGACCTTTACTACCTTACCCCTTTTCTTGATGTCACTGTGTGGGCCAATCAGCTGTCTTTCAAAGAAATCAGAAGTCAGGAGAATGTTAAATGCCATTGATACTTCATCCCTAGAAAACCCCTTATGATAAGCTACAGAACAAAGTCCTAGGGCCTTTTGGGAAGAGGGTTGAGTTTGTGGGGCGTGTAATCGCCCATGTCACTGCAGCATTGTAAGATCTTGGACAAGTCACAAACTTGTTGTGCCTCTGTTTGCCCATCTATAAGATGGGTATATTAAAACTTCCATATACACAGATGTGACGTCACTTGAAATTGCCCTGTTCTGTTCATTCCCTTTGAAGCATCTGGCATTGGCCACCGTCAGAAGACAGGATACTGGGCTAGATGAACCACTGGTCTGACCCAGTATGGCCATTCTTATGTGATGTCTGCCTATCAGTTGGCTTATAGCTACATTATATCAATGTATATTCCAATTTCTGTGGATATGGGACAGATGTGCCGTGGTGTTCCGTGGGGCTCTTTTCTTAGACCATTACTTTTCAGTATTTATTTGTACCTCTTAGCTTTAATATCATAACAAACTTGTTGGAACTTTCATGCTTACACCAATGACACTCAGCTACTGGATACTATGCTGGTCGTTCTTATTTCTGTTGTTCAGCCTTAAAGGGCAGAAATGGACATCTAATTTCTTTATGCTCAGCGCTTTGGGGTATTTTTGTAGGGAGAGTGAAGAAATTCTGTGGCGCATTATTTTACAGATATGAAATAATATGGAAAGAAGGTTCCTTAAGAAGTATGGCAACTATTTTGAAAAAAAAATAGGCAATAGTTATTTTTGACTAATTTCTTATATTTTTTGTTAATGATTCTTTTCTCTCTTGGTGAATAAGCTAATTCTACCTATTAAGGCTGTTCAAGGTTAAAATGATCTTTTATACTATTATAATTCCAAATTTGGATTTTAATAAGGTAATTTGAACCAGTATGGATTAAAGATGAGTCTTATCCAAACACCCATTAATTCTGGGCAGGGCCGGCTCCAGGCACCAGCCTACCAAGCACGTGCTTGGGGCGGCACCTGCAGGGGGGCGGCGCTCACCAGGGGAGAGCGGAGCCGCAGCGGGCTCGCCGCCCTCCCCCGGCACTCCGGCCGGCCGGGGAGAGCGGGGCCGCGGCCGGGCTCGCCGCCCTCCCCCCGGTGCTCCCGCCGGCCGGGGAGAGCGGGGCCGCGGCTGGGCTCGCCGCCCTCCTCCCGGCGCTTCGGCCGGTCGGGGAGAGCGGGGCCCCGGCCGGGCTCGCCGCCCTCCTCCCGGCGCTCCGGCCGCCAGGGAGAGCGGAGCCGCGGCGGGCTCGCCACCCTCCCCCGGCGCTCTGGCCAGCCGGGGAGAGCGGGGCCGCGGCCGGGCTCGCCGCCCTCCCCCGGCGCTCCGTCCGGTCGGGGAGAGCGGGGCCCCGGCCGGGCTCGCTGCCCTCCCCGCGGCGCTCAGCCCGGGGGGCAGCGGGAGGCTTTTTTCCCTGGGGCGGCAAAAAAGCCAGAGCCGGCCCTGATTCTGGGGAATGCTGGGATCCTGACCCAAACTATGCAGCTAGTGCCCATTTGTAGTTGTGATAAAATGAAAACCTCATTTGGGCCTTCATCCAAAACAACACAATAATTGCAAAAAGTTCTGTTAATGATTTAAAAAAAAAAAAAGAGGTGGTGATAATATTTGGATTTGACTCTGTTCTTCCTGGCTCGAACGAAGAGAGGAAGCAGTGTCCAAATATTACTAAGAAAGGCTATATTGTGGTATTTTGGGCCAGCTTGGGAATTAAAAAGCCTGTTTGACTGAGATTTCCAGGTCATTTTTGTGGATATTTTGCAGGTTCCATTCCTACTGCCTTTATTCATATGACTCGGGGCTAAAGGGTTGGCCCTGTACTTTATCTCAACATTTACATTTTGTGTGATATTCTGTTCTCACTTGGACCCAAACTGAATCTTTTGTTGTATGCCCAGGGACATAACTATAATACTCTGTTTTTTTTTTTTTATCTGACTAAAGTTATTTAGGTGCTCAGAATGGAATAAAATTCTGCTACCAAGTTCCTACCTGTACCATAGAGTCTTGTTCCAATATTTTTCACTATTTTGAAAACTTTACACTAATTTCTTGCTGAAGCTTATATTGATTATCAAATCACTCTTTAACCTCTTAACATTATCAAACTGTCCAAGTCAATTAAATGAAATGGTGCTCCTTATATGCACCTGTGATTTATTGATGTGGAGCCCAGCGGTGAATCTAAGTTTAATATTTTGCTCATGACTTTGTAAAATGCCTTGAGATGTGGCTTCATGAAAGGTGCTCTACAAATTTACTGCTGCATTTATACAACTTTGTTTCCTTAGCTAGGAAGATCAGACTGTTAAATTGAAATTCAGATAGCTTACTAATAAATGTAAAATCTGATTTTATTCCTATTAAGTTAGCAAGCCTCCTTTAGACATGCCAAACCCGTGAAAAAAACGCAGAAATTGGGCTTGTTTTTGGCTTAATTAGCTTGTGAGTTGCTTGTTGGCTAGTTTTTTGCTTGTAGCTTGTTTGGCTTGTAGCTTCTTTTTTTTTGATCAGCTCTGGCAAACAGGGGCGGGGGGGAGGGGAGAGTCAGAGGTGCACAGAGGGCCCACCACAGTCCCAGACTGCATGCTGGGGGGATCTAGTCACATAGAATGTTGGGGTTCTTAGCGATTGGCTTGTTTTGGCCTTGTTTTGAAATGGGATCAGCTTGATTTTTGGCTTATTGTGAAAGTCGGGGTGCTTATTTACCATGTGAAAGTTGGCAACTGTGGGCTCCTTGTGTGTATATTTATTTTGTACACCATACACTGGATAATTTATATAATCTTAAAATGGAAAGATGATAAGACGATATAGCTTTACTATAACACTATTATTTTCATGTCAAACTTTTAACATGAGCACAGAAATTGGAAAATTAATCATCATTAGCAATGGGTGAACCACAAAAAGTTCAGAATACTGGTTCAGCTAAGTACCCAAGGATTCTACTTGCCGAGGTCTGGTTTGGAAATCTCACATGATTAAGCTTTTTCTACAGAATTCTCCTTGGTGTAAACCTAGATGGAAAGTCCACACACATCAATATATTATGTTTGCTTCTGTTCTGGCCCACACCAGGAAGCACAGAAAGGTGCAAAGACATATAAAACAAACAATCAAACAAAAATTGAACTAGAGCCTCAAAAAAGTTCTCTCTTTTGTTCGGTTCATGTTTTGAATGAAGCTACAAGTCTGTTATTATTTTAATCCAGACCGATTCATCTAACATTAATTACACTATTTTAACCCTTAGGAACTAACTAGCTCCCCAGTGAAACAATTCTGATTGTCTCTTTTCTCAATTGTTTGTGGGTCACATTGGGGTGTTTACATGCAATTTCAGAGAGGATTTCTAGCAGCAGATCTGGATGTGGGTCCTATCTTGCACATGGTGCCAGCCTACCTCACTCCTCTGCTGATGGAAACTGTCACTGATCTTCAGAATGCATTCTCCAATGTTCCTTCTCCCACCTCGCATCCCCCATTCCCAATATGACTCTCATTCTCAACTTCGGAGAGATAAGGCTGGAGTTAGAGAAAGCAGATCAAGGAGATGAGCAGAAGTGAGGTGAGAGGGGAAAGCAATGGGATGGGTCCAGGGAATGAGAGCTAAAGCTTTGTGTGTGCAAAGAGGAGCAAGAAAATTAATGGGAAGGGTCCAAGAAAGGTGAGACAGAGAGAAATCAGGTGGTGCAGTGAAGGTTGTAGACCAGTGGTGCCTAAACTTTTCATGGTATGGGCCACCTTTAGTAATATGGTCATCTCATGGACCACCTTCCCTCCTGCAGCTACACATGACCTATCACCACTACCTGACTGGGATTGGGACTCTGATAGTCAAAGTGATTCTCCTCGCTATCTTTCTCTGCCTCTGACATTCCCTCTGGTCTTTGAAAGTGTGGAGTGCACTGATGGAAGGAAGCAGAAGAGAAAAGGAGGCAGCTTCTTCTATTGGGAAGCCTCAGTGGACCTTAGTGGCAATTCCATGCTCCTTGTTTTGTGGTGTGTCCTAGCTGGAGCTGCACAGAAAAGATGAGAGAGAGGAAGTGGGCAGCATTACTTGTCTGCCCAGATCTCCACATATCACGATTTGGGAACGTATAACTTAGTTCATTAAAGACAGAGCACAATTTTACGGATCTTCTGTTCTTTCTCAAGACTGCAAGTACAGTAAGAGTAAATACAGTCATGCTGTCTAAGGCTGTTTTCACCAGATAAGAACAATAGATACTGAAATAAAAGTAGATTTGGTGTGAGTTGCCTGTTAATAATATAGGCCACATGTTCTAGTATTACAATTCTGTGAAAAATCTATATTCTTCCCACACATTATAGGTTTACACATCTGCTGGGGAAGTGGAGCCAATTTAAACCCTTGCTGATGTGACTAATAAGGTTAGATAATTGGATTTCTGGCAGATTAGTTAAACAGCAGCCAACCATTCAATTCTAAGTTCTCTTTGCAAGCAAAGCAGAACAATAACTGGCAGTTGCATGTACATAATGCGCGCGCGCGCGCACACACACACACACATACACACACACAGAGTAAGACTGGTAATATTTCTTGAAGAAAGTATGACTACCTTTCTCACAATGCATAAATCTCTTTTTGTTATTGGGAGCAGGTTACTCACCATAAACAGTAAACAGCAAACCAGCAATGGTCTGCATGACAAGACAGGAAAACCTCGGTCTGCTCAGCTTAAGAAAGCATTAGGGAGCTGGAGCTGGCTGCCTTCTTCTCCAGGCCAGAGTCAGCCCCAACACTGGCTTAAGGCCCTGAATGCACTCTGCGCTAGTGGAATAGTGCCAAGGCAGTGCAGGGCTCTGCAACACCCAGACATCTTGGTGGAGGGGAAAGAGGCAAAGGGTCTGGCTGCTGTGTAGCTGTACCAGTGAGAACTTCCTCTACCTCGAGGGAATTCTCTACTGGCCATATGCAATTGCCTTTCAGCCCCTTTGGGGTGCAATCTAATTAGAGGACCAACCTACTGAGTTGGATGTTGAACATGAAAGAATCTTTTTGGTGAGGTATAAGGTGGCACACACGTACCGAAAGTTGAAGTTAGACAGGGGTATTTTAAAACTCATACTCACTGATTAAACAATGTGGCTATGTCACATTCTATGCCAAATATAGTCTAAGGTCTTGCTTAAATGCTGGTTTTTAACACCAGCACACAGATGTGAACACAGTGATGTGCCTTGCAAAGTATAGATCTCTAGCATTTATACGTGAAACTATGAACGGACAGATTGGATATTTTCTGTTAGATATAAATATGCATTCTGAATGTACTGTACAAGGGGTTTAGTGCTTCTGTGTATGTTATGATAATGTTGTATTCATAATGAAGCAAGTTGTTGTGACACAAGGATATAAATATATGGAATATTTCTATCTAAAATCCAAAACATCTGTGGTTTAAGCATGAGGCATATTTCTTCTCAAAAAGGGAAGAAAGTTTACATTAAATATTTAAGTTGTTCATCTATTAAAATCACCAGACTATTCTATGCAAAGAAATATAGGGCCATAAATTAAACTATGCCATCCTTATATAGTTCATGATCCATATAGTTACACAAATAAAAAAACAACAAGTAACAAAAGTAAGCATCTGACATGAGACTGTGTAACTGGTATCTCATTGAGCACTTCAGGTTTTTATTTTGTTACTTTTTATTATGGCAAAGTTACACACAACGTTAACATACTACACCGTACGTTACTTATTACTGCAATAATATCAGAGATAAATATAAAAACTGATTATTGAAATTGAATTGAATCAAAATACTGATCAAAAGTTCCTCTTTCATTGCAATGCAACTGAAAATTAATACAGCTAGTCATGTTTTATATGTTTAACTCATTCCTTGTAGGCATTCATTTCTTTTGGCTACAGATATGTTAGAAGCTTGTTATGAATACTAACTTATGAAAAATAAGTCCTGCACAGAATTAGATTGGTTCCCATCCAATGACCACCCTGCACCTTTAAGCAGGGGGTGGGGGGCATATTTGGCTGGCTGGCTGAGTGAAGGGAACAGTGCTTTATGGAGGGGCGAAGATGAAAACTGTTGCAAAAGGGGTCAGTGTGGTTGCTGAATCATCCCCTAGGAATGCAGGGCTTAAAAGGGGCAGCCCTGGGCCTGAAGCCTCCCTTTTACACAGAGCAGTCTGAAGCAGGATGAAAAAGAGGGGGTGCTGGCGAAAGCCCTCCAGGGAATTACAGAATAAACATGGGGTTACCTGCACTGTACACTTTTATCTGCCGGGTAGTCCCAGACATCTAATAATAAAGTTGCGGCCTGATTAAACCCATGTCAAATGTCTCCTGTCCTTCTTTCGGTATAGCCAGACAAGAAACACAAACCTCAATTTAAATGAACAAATGGTTAAAAACAAACTTAGAGCTTCAGAACTAGAGCTGGGCAAATAAAGGATTTATAGTTTGCTGGAAACTCTGATAAGTCAGGTCAAACCAAAAATTTATTCTAAGTTTTTTTTGTGAATCAGAAAGTTGGAAAAAAAATAGCATCAGGTCAAATAAAATGTTTTCAAAATGAAACATCTGGTTAGGATTTTGAGTATATTTTAAAACATTTTACAATTAAAAACAATTTAAAAAAAAGGAAATTTCAAACGAAAGTTGTTTCAAGTAAAAAATCAAAATATTTAATTTTAAAAATGAATATTTAATTTTTTTCTTTTAGTTTTTTCCTCCCAATTGAAAGAATTTAGCAAAATCAACACAAATTCATGAAATGTTTCAGTGTCGTCGCTACAGCTGCATTTTTTACCCCAAAAAGTTTTGGTCAAAAAATGTTGTCCATTTTGATTCAGAACACATTGCCAAATTCATAGGGACAGATCCCCAGCTGACATAAATTGCCATACCTCCACTGACTTCCATGAAACTGTGCTGATTTACACCAGCTGAGGACCTGGGCCACAGGAATCTAAGTTCTTTTGCTCAATATTGAAAGTACTGCTAATCTTCACGTTTTCTCATATAAAAACAATACTTTGATCTCAAAGATACTTGCCTCTAATGCATACTCACATATTTCCCATTTAAAATATGGTTTCAAAGAACAGACCGAAGGTACAAAGAGAGTGAGTGCTGTCAAGATATTGTTTGCTATCACTGCACTAATCTCTCAAACACTGAAGATGGCAGGCCAAGATTTCACATGGTTGCAGGAAGATTTCCACCTCTGCCCCAGAGGATACAGTACTCATATACAGTATATGAGACATTATTTTGATGTCAAAATCATGGTAAAGACCATCATAATTACGAGAGAGACTAAAACAATACACTACACTGTTAATTTTTGGCTTCCTATTTTCTTTCCTACTATGTTCAAAATTTCTTAATCTAATTTAGCTCAGTAGATAGCCTCTTTTTTTGAGTGACAGTGCAGAATTAAAACATCTGCCTTTGTATTCCATTTGTAGCATAAAGAAAGGTTTCACTTGCTTTGTGAAAAACAAGTTTCAACAAAAAATAAGAGTTAAAACCCATTTACACTGAACATATTACAGCCACTTAAACGTTATAGAAAACGAACTTATCTGTAATTGTACCAAATAGATGAAAAACAAAATTTAGTATTTGTAACCAGGCTACAATTGGGCTTACTCATTGTGATGCTTCCCCAGGGTATCCAGAGTCACTTCCACCTGCTCTTAGTGGAGGAAGTCTTGTCTGTGCCTGCTGTGAATCAGCTCCCTGACTCCATCAGCTTCTGGCAACACAAGCACCACCTTCCAGGCCTTGCTATCTCTGTACAGGTCAGTGATAGGCACACACCAACTCCTGAGTCCTCATAGGCCTGGTCTACACTAGGCGTTTATGTCGAATTTAGCGCCGTTACATCGAATTAACCCTGCACCCGTCCACACCACGAAGCTATTTAGTTCGACATAGAGGTCTCTTAAATTCGACTTCTGTACTCCTCCCCAACGAGGGGAGTAGCGCTAAATTCGACATGGCCATGTCGAATTAGGCTAGGTGTGGATGGAAATCGACGCTAATAGCTCCGGGAGCTATCCCACAGTGCACCACTCTGTTGACGCTCTGGACAGCAGTCCGAGCTCGGATGCTCTGACCAGCCACACAGGAAAAGCCCCGGGAAAATTTGAATTCCTTTTCCTGTCTGGGCAGTTTGAATCTCATTTCCTGTTTGGACATCGTGGCGAGCTCAGCAGCACTGGCAACGATGCAGAGCTCTCCAGCAGAGATGGCCGTGCAATCTCAGAATAGAAAGAGGGCCCCAGCATGGACTGATCGGGAAGTCTTGTATCTGATCGTTGTGTGGGGCGATGAGTCCGTGCTTTCCGAGCTGCGCTCCAAAAGACGGAATGCAAAGATCTACGAGAAGATCTCTAAAGCCATGGCAGAGAGAGGATACAGCCGGGATGCAACGCAGTGCCACGTGAAAATCAAGGAGCTGAGACAAGGCTACCAGAAGACCAAAGTGGCAAACGGACGCTCCGGATCCCAGCCACAGACATCCCGTTTCTACGAGGCACTGCATTCCATCCTAGGTGCGGCCGCCACCACTACCCCACCACTGACCGTGGACTCTGAGGATGGGATATTGTCAACGGCCGGTTCCTCGGACATGTTAGCGGATGGGGAAGATGAGGAAGGAGATGAGGAGGACGAGGCAGTCGACAGCGCTTACAACGCTGATTTCCCCGACAGCCAGGATCTCTTCATCACCCTTACAGAGATCCCCTACCAACCGTCCCCAGCCGTTAACCCGGACACAGAATCAGGGGAAGGATCATCCAGTAAGTGTTTTAAACATCTAAACATTTATTTTTAACAGAACAGGAATATTAACAATATTAACAATGGGTTTCTCATGATTAGTGTGCCCTAGGCGCTTAACGTTTCAGTCCTGGGCGGTGCAACTATTGAAAAAAAATCTAACAATGTCCGGTTTTGCATGATTGTTCTGCCCAAGCCGCTCTACTGTTTAGTCCCTGCCAGTGCAGCTACAGTAAAATGCGGTCTATATGTCCGGGGATAGAGCTGAAGTCCTCAATGGACATCTCCACGAAGCTCTCCTGGAGGTAATTGGAAAGCCTTTGCATCAGGTTCCTGGGGAGAGCGGCCTTATTGGGTCCTCTGTAATAGCAGACATTTCCGCGCCAGGAGACAAGCAAGTACTCCGGGATCATTGCCCTGCAGAGCATGGCGGCATACGGCCCTGGTCTTTGCAGGCTTTCCCGAAGCATTCTTTGTTTTTCCGTGTCTGAGATCCTCATCAGGGTGATGTCGCTCATGGTGACCTGCTTTGAATTAGGTAGGGGAATGTTAGTATTGGGACTGCTTGCCTGTTCCTTTACAGAACTGTAACCGGCGGTTTACAGCCACGCGGTGGAGGCGGGAGAGGGGCAGCATACAGGGATCTTTCCCTGGGACAGCCGCAAGGGGGTGGGACAGGGGCAGAGCTCATGCTTGCCGGATTGCTGGCAGCAGGGACTGACATTGCTTTCAATGTGAAAGGAGGCCAGTGCAACTATTAAAGTTTTAAGCAGCCACAAGTCTACGGCTTACCATGTCGGCCTGCTACACAAATTCCGGTGTCCTGCCCCGCTTCTCTGATCTGCACTGCAAGACCCCAGGCACTGAATGCGAAGGCCGAAAATTCGACCTTGTCCTGAGTGCGCATGTGATAGGTGCTGTGCATGGTCTTCTTTACAGAGAAAGACTATGTTCTTTGTTCACAACGAAATTTATCTTTCTGAGGAATTCACTCCTTTTTTCCCATTCCCACAGCTGCGACTGTCTCCCAACCCAGCCTGGCATCACACTCCCAGAGGCTAGCGCAGATTAGGCGTAGGAAGAAGAGGACACGGGAGGACATGTTCTCGGAACTTATGGGCTGCTCCCGAGCCCAGGCAGCACAGCAGACCCAGTGGAGGGAGAACTTGTCCCAAATGCACCGTTCACACATGGAACGGGAGGAGAGGTGGCGGCAGGAAGACCAGCAGGCGACTCAAACGCTGCTTGGACTAATGAGGGAGCAAACGGACACGCTCCGGCGCCTTGTGGATGTTCTGCAGGACCGGAGGCAGGAGGACAGAGCCCCGCTGCAGTCTATCTCTAACCGCCCTCCCCCGCCACCAAGTCCCATACCCCCCTCACCCAAAGTCCAAAGAAGGAGGGGCGGCAGAGTCCGTGAAAACTCTCACTCCACCCCTGCAGACTGCTCTACTACTAGAAGGCTCTCATTCCCCAAAATTTGACAAGTCCTTTCCTTCCCGCCTCACCCAAGCCCCTGTCCAAGTTTCACCCCCCAGTTTCATGTATAGTTGCTAATAAAAAATACGTTTCTGTTAATTACTGTTTCCATCATGTTCTTTAGAGGAGAGTCTGTCTGAAGGGGGGGAAGGGGGTTGGTAATTGGACAGAACAGTCACCTTTACCAGGGTACAGAGGCGGGGGCAGGTTCAGCAGCAGGGCACACACACATTGCAGTCACTAGTTACCCTGGTCATTCTGGGAGGTGGTTTTAGTGTTGTGTGGGGGGTGCTCTGTGACTTTGTGGCGGGGGAGGGCAGTTACAGATCTTATGCAGCGGTCCTTATCCTGGATCACAGAGCCACGCAGCAGGGGATCTGTAACCGTCCTCCCCCTGCCACAAAGTCACATAGCCCCCCCACACACAGAGTCCCGAACAGGAGGGGTGGTAGGGTCCGTTGAAACCACCAGTCCACCACTGCGGAGCCTGTCATTCCTGGAGTTTGGAAACGTCATTTGCATCACTACACTACACCCGCTCCCCACCACAGTCTGCGTCCCAGGTTCAACACTTTCCCACGAAAACAGTAATAAAGAAAACGGTGTTCATTAACAAAATTCAAGTGATTTTATTTTTAAACGTGTGTTGGAAGGGGGGGAACGGGGTATGTAACTAGAGAGGATACTGAACATTTAGTGGGTAAAGAAACGGGGGCAGATTCAGCTTCTCTGTACACAAACTGAAAAGTCACTGGTTACCCTGCTCACTCAGGAACCTAGCTTTCAAAGCCTCCCGGATGCACAGCGCGTCCCGCTGGGCTCTTCTAATCGCCCGGCTGTCTGGCTGGGCGTAATCAGAAGCCAGGCTACTTGCCTCAACCTCCCACCCCACCATAAAGGTCTCCCCCTTGCTCTCACAGAGATTGTGGAGCACACAGCAAGCTGCAATAACAATGGGGATATTGGTTTCGCTGAGATCACAGCGAGTCAGTAAGCTTCTCCATCTCCCCTTGAGACGGCCAAAAGCACACTCCACCACCATTCTGCACTTGCTCAGCCGGTAGTTGAAGAGTTCTTTTTCAGTGTCCAGGGCGCCAGTATAGGGCTTCATGAGCCAGGGCATTAGCGGGTAGGCTGGGTCCCCGAGGATGACTATAGGCATCTCCACATCCCCAAGACTTATTTTGTGGTCCGGGAAGTAAATACCTTCCTGCAGCCGTCTAAACAGACCTGAGTTCCTGAAAACACAAGCGTCATGAACCTTGCCCGGCCATCCGACGTTGATGTTTGTAAAACGTCCCCTATGGTCCACCAGTGCTTGCAGCACCATTGAAAAGTAGCCCTTTCGGTTGATGTACTGGATGGCCTGGTGGTCCGGTCCTAGGATAGGGATGTGAGTTCCATCTATAGCCCCACCGCAGTTTGGGAATCCCATCGCGGCGAAGCCATCTATGATGGCCTGCGCGTTTCCCAGGGTCACTACCTTTGAGAGCAGTACCTCAACGATTGCGTTGGCTATTTGCATCACAACAACCCCCACGGTAGATTTGCCCACGCCAAAGTGGTTCGCGACTGACCGGTAGCTGTCTGGCGTTGCAAGCTTCCAGAGGGCTATGGCCACTCGCTTCTGGACAGTCAGGGCTGCTCGCATCCGGGTGTCATTGCGCTTCAGGGCAGGGGACAGCAACTCACAAAGTTCAAGGAAAGTCCCCTTCCGCATGCGAAAGTTTCGCAGCCACTGGGATTCATCCCAGACCTGCAGCACTATGCGGTCCCACCAGTCCGTGCTTGTTTCCCGGGCCCAGAATCGCCGTTCCACAACATCCACATGACCCATTGCCACCGTGATGTCCTCGGTGCTGGGTCCCGTGCTTTCTGACAGGTCTGTGCTACTCTCAGACTTCAGGCCCTCACCGCGGTGCCGTAGCCTCCTCGCCTGATTTATCTGCATCTGCCTCTGGGAAAGGTGGATGATAAGCTGCGAGGCGTTGACAACGGCCACAACTCAGCGATGGTCACAGCGGGCTCCATGCTCGCAGTGCTGTGGCGTCCGCGCTGTCACTGACCAGAAAAGTGCGCGAACTGATTTCCCGCCGGCGCTTTCAGGGAGGGAGGGCGGGAGTGACGGTTGGATGACGACAGTTACCCAAAACCACCCTCGACACATTTTTTTCCCCAGAAGGCATTGGGGGCTCGACCCAGAATTCCAATGGGCAGCGGGGACTGCGGGAACTGTGGGATAGCTGCCCACAGTGCACCGCTTCCAATGTCGACGCTTTCCCCGTTAGTGTGGACTCACAAAGTCGAATTACTGTCCTTAGTGTGGACACACACGTTCGACTTTGCAATATCGATTCCACATATTCGATTTAAGTAAAATCGAACTACTCTCGTAGTGTAGACATACCCATAGACTCTAAGGTCAGAAGGAACCATCATGATCATCTTTCTAATCTGACCTGCGCATTGCAGGTCACAGAACCTCACCCACCCACTCCTGTAATAGGCCCCCTAACCTCTGGCTGAGTTACTGAAGTCATCAAATCATGATTTAAAGACTTCAAGTTACAGAGAATCCACCATTTACACTAGGTTAAACCTGTGTGACCCGTGCTGCATGCTTGCAGAGGAAGGCGAAAACCCCCAGGGTCTCTGCCAATCTGACCTGGGGGCAAATTCCTTCCTGACCCCAAGTGTCCCTCTGAAGCGCCCATCCCCTTATCAACTGAACACTCACAGAACTCTCATATTCTCTGCTCCCAAAGGATTAGTACTCACCAGATGACTAGACTCAACTCAAGATCATCACACTGCTTAACATGCAATACTCAAGATATATTTATAATGAAAACAGGAATACGTTTATTATCAAAGAACACACATTCAAATGATAGCAAGAACGAATACTGGAAACAAATGGTTACATGCAAAACAAAATTTTAAGAAACTTTTTAGAGCCTAAACTTAACTCACAAGACATTATCCTGTCTCCTACAGGTTAGCGCACCCCAAAGTCCTTTTCCTAGAGTTTTCAACCAAGATGGCTGAGATCCTCCTTTCATAAAATCAAGTCCACTAGTAGCTTGTCTTCCAAAATGAATGATGCCAGGTGTACCGCCATACCCTTAATTATTCTTCTAAAATGCATTGTCTTTACTCAGACAGGATAATCCCTATTGTTTGTGTGTTTTCCTGCAGTGTATTCATTAGCTTTGACTCAATACGACAATAGACTTCCATTGTAAGATACACAATACACATTCATCAACCAGGGGGATAAGTGTCTCCCACCTCCTGTCTGGAGAAGTCTGTCTCAATGCATGCTACCTCTGAGCAACCTGTGTTTAGCTACAAGGACTTAAGAACATAGTTTTCAGTATACACACAACTCCTTACACATTATCTCCACATATATTTCTTAATGGCCATGATGACCAGTGTGACACATGCTTTCTTAGAGATCTTACATGACCTCTTTTGGTGAACCCTGAGGATCACTGTAACGCTATACATCTCTGTGCCTTTTACCAGTGGGCATCAAAAGGTCCTTGGATCACATTCACAAACCTCAAATATTTGTAGCCAAACAATGCTTACCATTTGGAAGCTTCTGGTAGAATGAAACTCGCACTGCATCATGTCAAAGAATATTGGGATCGTAGCTTTCCGAAGCTCAGTTTCAGGAATCAGTGTCATTTCCAACATGGGCCCAACCATTTCTGGGATGAATTTGATCTTATGTTGACCTTTGGGGCGGGAAATGTACTTCAGAATTAATGAAAAGCCACCAACAGTGCTACAAGATTACCTTAAAAAATGCTACAAGGAATAAGCTTTGAATATCCCGAGCGTAAGAATGCATTTCTTGATTTTGGCCTCAATTTCTTAAGTGCAATTTATGTCCTAATGTAAGTCACTAACCCTCAGAAAGAGAAGTGAACTCTGTTCTTAAGGCTAACAATAAAACTATTAAAGAACTGTTCAAGAGAGAACCAAACCAGAGCTTGCTATACTTCCATAAACCAAACAAATTCACACACATCCATATTACATATTAAGTACTTGAGTTACATCATGCAAATATGCTTTTCCCCCCTCTCCAGGGCCGGCTCCAGGCACCAGCCCACCAAGCTTGTGCTTGGGGCGGCTCCTGGAGGGGGGCGGCGCGGCGCTCCGGCTCCAGGGAGAGCGCTCCAGCCGCCGGGGAGAGCGGAGCCCCGGCCGGGCTCGCCGCCCTCCCCCCGGCGCTCCGGCCGCCGGGGAGAGCGGAGCCCCGGCCGGGCTCGCTGCCCTCCTCCCGGCGCTCTGGACGCCGGGGAGAGCGGAGCCCCGGTCGGGCGCTCCGGCCGCCAGCGGAGCCGCGGCGGGCTCGCCGCCCTCCCCCCGGTGCTCCGGCCGGTCGGGGAGAGCGGCCCGTGGCCGGGCTCAGCGCCCTCCCCTGCCGCGCTGGGGGGGGGGGGGGGCCCGCGGGAGGCTTTTTTGCATGTGGCAGCAAAAAAGCCAGAGCCGGCCCTGCCCCTCTCCCATCCTATTTTAAATTATTTAAAATTCCGTATGTTTCCCAGTGTTACAAAATGTAACACTCTATCAAAATGTCATTATGACTGCATACTTACAGCCTCAAGATATGAAACTACATCTAAGACAGGTCTAGATTATGTCTTCTTTCTTCCAGAGTTGGTTTGACTGGCTAATTTTATTTTAAATTTTTCTTCCCAAATGGAAACTGCACCTCCCCAAATTCTTCCCCCTCACAGATTCAGAAAGTAAGTTAATACTTAACAGCAACTTGAATACTTATAAAAATTAGACCATTGAACTAAAAACATCTAGTTACTGTAAGCAGCATTGGCTAACAATAGAGATTATCTATTCAATGAATTATCTATTCTATAATATTAAGGAAGTAAGAATGGATATCATGCACAGTAAATGAAATGTAAGACAGATTTGGGGGCGCTGGGTGGGCGAATATATAGAAGTCTTAGAAATATGATTGTATTCCAATCTCAGCAATAGACTTCCTGGTGTGACTCTGAAAAAAATCACTTAACCTCTCTAGCCCTAAGTTTCCACAGCTGTGAATTGGGGTAAATAATGATTACCTAATTTAGAAAAGTGCTGTGACACTTAATCTCTTAATATTAGTAAAGTGCTGTGAGATCCCTGTATGGAAGTTGCTAATAAGACCCAGTGTATTATAATACTGTACAGTGCATGGAACACTAAAAAAAATCAGTATATCCTATTGATTTTTAAATTAAATGTAATATCTATATGCAAGAAAAATGCACAGTATAGCATGAATTCACATAATCTGAAATTTCTCACACACACAACCATGGAGCAGTATGTAATACAGTGTATTTATTAACACGTTTGTCCTCGTAAGATTACTGTAGTAATCACTGAGATAGTATTCATATTCATTACCAATTTTAGTTGTGACTGCAATTAACATTGACATAAGATCATTTAATACATGAGGTGATCAAGAAGAAAATCCTTAATAACAAGATAGCAACATTATAATCATTTTATTTTTTTCAACAAATAAGTTGCTTTCTTTGCTTTCTTGATTGAGAATTTAAATTGAAAGCAGCAATGGCAGAACTTTAGATATACCTGGAGGATGAAGGGATGATCACTTGCAGCCAGCATGGATTTACTTAAAAACAAATCATGCCAAACCAGCTTGATTTACTTCTTTGAGAAGGTAGCAGGTTTGGTGAATAGGAAGAATGTAGTGGACATAATATACCTGGACTTTACAAGGCTTTTGACACAGTCCCACATGACATTCTCATAAGCAAGCTGGAGAAATGCGGGCTCAGTAGAACTACCATTAACTGAATACATAATTGGTTAAACAAACACAAACAAAGAGTAACTATTAATGGAATGATGTCAGATTGGAAGGAGGTTTCAAGTAGGGTTCCCACAGGGATCTGTTCTGGGTCTGGTGTTATTTAACATCTTTATTAATGACCTGAATGTAGGAATAGAGAGCATACTGATCAAATTTGCACATGACACAAAGCTCTTGGGGGTTGCAAACACTTGGAGGGCAGAGCCAAAAATTAAAGTGATCTTGATAAATTGGAGAACTGGCTATAGACAACAAAATGAAATTCAACAAAGACAAATGTAAGGAGCTACACTTAGGGAAGACACACCAAATGCACAAATACAGAATGGGGGATAATTGGCTCGACAGCAGCACTGCTGAGAAGGATCTGGGAGTTGTGGTGGATCACAGCCTCAACATGAGCCAACAATGCAATGCGCTGTCGCAAAAAAAGGAAATGCAATTTTGGGTTGCATTAACAGAGACATAGAAAGTCATAAGAGGTGATAGGACCTTTGTATTTGGCACTGGTTAGGCCTCAGCTGGAGTACTGTGTTCAATTTTGGTCACCACTGTATAGAAAGGATGTAGAGAAACTGGAAAGGACACAGAGGCGAGTGACAAAGATGATCAAAGGGATGGAATGAAAGCCATATGAGCAAAGGCTGAAGGAACTGGGTATGTTTAGTTTGGAAAAGAGGAGATTAAGGTGGGGGGACATGTTAACAGTCTTCAAATACTTGAAAGACTGCTATAAAAAAGATGGAGAAAAATTGTTCTCTCTTTCCACAGAGGGCAGGACAAGAGGCAATGGGTTCAAAATTATAGCATAGCAGATTTAGATTATCCCTCAGGAAAACTTTCTAACTGTAAGAACAGTAGGACAATAGAACACACTGCCTAGGGAAGTCATGCAAGCTCCTTCACTGGAGGTTTTCAAAAAGAGGCTGGATAGCCATCTGTCTTGGATGGTGAAGACGCAACAAATCCTGCATCTTGGCAGGGAGTTAGAGTAGATGACTCTTGCAGTCCGTTCTAACCCTATGATTCTATGATATAGCTAATATCTTATTAGCATGTTTGCAAGAGATCGGTTAGTGTTTGACAACATATGACCCTGCCAATGCTGAATGTTTTTGAGGAGAATGCAAGTAAAAGTTGTAAAGCTTTCTATTCTTTTATTTTTCTTTTTTTTATGCTATTACCATCAGCCTCTCAGGTGACAGTTTTCTTGTATCATGCCTGAAAAGTGTCAGAGCCAATATTTCAGAGAACAAATGATAGTGACAAAGTTATTCGTCAGGTGCAACATCAATGTCATGAAGTTCTCTATCTGTCACAATGAGTTTTTCATTGCTCCAAGTTTAAAGATACATAGCAAAGAATAACTAGTATCTTTTGTGGTCTAGATATGAAAAATAGCAAATTTCAAAAATAATGCATTTAAAATTTTTGATTACTCTTCCTTTTCTATAACAGAATATATTGTTTCTACCCAAACAGAAAGTTACACAACATCTCAGCTAAGTGACCAACAGCTACATATCTTGACTATGCAGCTTTGAGTCCAATCCTATGAGGTGCTGAGCATCTCAGACAAAGTGCTGACATTTATGGGAGCTGTGGGCACACTCAGGACTTGCTCCACACCTCATACGTTCAGGTCCTTTACAGGTATCAGCAGAATCTAGGGAAATTGCTGCTGTAAGTATTCAGTCCTTTTGTTATTTAGAGTGCATTGTATTCACAGCAATCCTCTCTCACAGGTAATAATCAACAGAGTTTTTAAATCAGTGAGGACAGGGGAGGTTTTCAGCAAGTGAAATAAAAGAGAAGAACATGGGGGAAAAGGGGAGTAAGAGTGATTAGCAAAAATATTAAAATTATTTGTATAATTTTGTATAATTTCATCTGCTATTTGAAGCCCATTTAGCTCTTCACCTCATCTGCAGAGTATGTAGGTGGCTCCCACCAGAATTTACACTCTATGCTGCATGGAAAAACAAGTACAATAATCTGTAAGAACTGTGGAGTCAGCACGCTCCTGTTTTGGAGGCTAAGCATATTGCCTCACGAATCAGATCTACTGTACCCACCTGAGATTTAAGACACAAAGTACATTCTTAAATACAGGGGAGTTGAAGAGGACCACAAAAAATCAGTGTAGAGCAAATGAAAATGTTAAATAATCCTCATCATTACCCCAAATTTACATTACACAAGGAATAATAGATATTTTGGCTTGTCCAGTAAGATGTGAGCAAACCGTTCAAATGGAAGCAGGTTTAAGCCTCTCACTGACACCCTTCTAACTATAACTAAAATTATATACTATATGATGTATTTCAGTATATCAGTCATGTATAGAAATACACGTGTGTATTTGCCATGACAACATGATCCAATGCAATGTTGTGCCACAATATAAAATGTTACAGACAAAATATACAAGGAAACAATCTTATTCTGGGACCCAACAGCATCTACTCCAGCTGTCTGTCACATACAAAGCATATCCTGAGATAAACAAGTGAACAATGAATTCACAGGTGTTCTTTTTCTGAAGAGCTCCCATATACAGATTCAAAATGTGACAGGTTTGGAAGAAAATTTAGGACTCTTGTCTTTGGCAAGGTAATATAATGTGCAGCTGCTTTAAAACTATAGGTGAAACAATATTTGTTGTTAAACAGCATGCCAATTTTTGCTTTATTTTGGCCTCTGCTTTGCTGTAGTGTGCACTGCCTCCTTTAGAGTGCTTTCAGCATAGTACCTTATGATAGATAATAAATTAATTGTACCAAAAATAAGATATGGAAGATATTAGATAGTTCTGTGTTTTTCCTCATCTTCGCCACTTACCCTACATTTTAATTTGGGTCACAATATCATTGAATAATATTCTAGTAATTTCATACCTCACTTGGGGTCAGATCTGAGCATGTATGACTAATTCAGAAAATGGTAAAATATAATTACTTCTATTTGTGTTAGACTCAAAGTTCAGGTCTATTTTTGACCTTGACTTTCCCTCCAATAAAATTAACATCTCTGTCAAGATACTTTTCTTGACATCAAGTATTGGGGTGAACTGCTGAACCTATATGTGACTAGCACACTGATGGGGAATGCAGAAATAGCAGTAATTTTGCTATATCCTAGGGAGTTTCAACTTTGAAAAGTAGTCCTGGTTAGTTCAGATGTCAACATTAAAAATATTTTCATTATTTTTTTCCTCCATCAGCTTTATTGAGAGTGGGATCAAGGTCTAGTTTTCAAATAATTAGAATTTCTTTAACATTTCATTATTCTTGACCCTCAAAACTGCATCACACGTGAACCAATGTCCAAGTCTTCCTACGTTTCAAATATGCTTTATTGTATCACTTTCTTCCAACCCTTTGTGTGTCGCTTATCTTCCTAGACCTTAGAGATAGATATCTTCCTGTTCATTTCTATAGCATTATGGGACTCCTCTGTGATTGCAACCTTTGGGCACTACTGGATAGTAAGTAGTAATAATAATACACCTCTACCCCTATATAACGCGACCTGATATAACACGAATTCGGATATAACACGGTAAAGCAGTGCTCCGGGGGGGCTGCTCACTCCAGTGGATCAAAGCAAGTTCGATATAACGCAGTTTCACCTATAACGCGGTAAGATTTTTTGGCTCCCGAGGACGGCGTTATATCGAGGTAGAGGTGTATATTTCAATTGTTAGGCTGTAATGTGATTTCATTCAGCAGGTCAAGAGGCAGAAGGAAACATTAGATACTTTGCAAACATTTGAAAAAGGGGACATTTAAAAACCCTTTATATCTCAAAAAGCACTTAATTTATTCAAAAATGTTCAGAAAACAAACAGTCTCGTTGTCAGTAAAACTGAGCCCTAAAAAAATTCTGAACGCTTGACACTTTTAAAAAATGACCAGAGGTTTAAAATGAGCCTTATAAATTGAATATTATTCCAACATTAATAATGGAAAGGCCATAAGAAGACAAACATATAGCTGCAGAGCCAGAGTTAGAGCCTTGGGCATGCAGATTCAGCATACTGTAAGGCCTCTGTCACTGAAGCCAAAGGAACATATTTGCCAGCACTAAAAAAAACAAGGAACCATTTATGTTCTTTCAAAACAGCAACTCCACAATAGAATGCAACCCCTGCAACCTCAAAGGCAGCGTGGCTTTCTCTGGTCATGTGGGAAGGTGTTGTGGCTCCTTTAAGGGTTCCCATCTCCTTCAGATTGGAAGGGAGTCATCACCTGTGCTAGGGCTAGCCAGAGGGGCTCAGATTAGCCATTGCCCCCTGCAGACAAAAGGTAGGAGCTCTCTCTCACATCCAGAGCAGCAGCACCCACTCTTCCACCCAGGGAATCAGAGTTGGACCCGTTTTTTTGTTGGTCTCCTGTGGGTATTGCCCTAGTTGCCTTTTTTGGGACAGAGAAGGAATTTTCTCCTCCCTGCTAGACTGGCCTGTGAATGGTGATTTTCTTTGCCTTCCCCACAACAGCTCCAGGAAATGGCTGAGCAGGTCAGGAGGTTCAATACAAGCTGTCACAACTTGGCAGGTGATAGGTATCCAGTGCAGATACTGATTCCACAGTAAATAAACAGGAGCTGGAAATGATCTTAGGGGAAGGTAAGAAGCTGGGGAACCTAGAATCTGGTACAGCGAGGAGACACGCTCCTTTGCCAGGAACTTAACCCTTATGCAAGGGACGGGTGGTGGGGTCCCAGCAATGGGCAGGGACCAGGTTTGGACGAGCGAGGAAGGAGTGATGACCTGCACTGTACGAGTTATTGCTCGATAGTTCCCTAATGAGTTAAGTTAATGAAGTTGTGGCCCAATTAAACAGCACCTCTCACATCTTGTCATTTTCCCTGCGTGTCGGGGACAGTTTGCTCAGACATACATATGGTGCCCAAACCTGCTCCTACTAAAATCAATGGCAAAACCTCTCACTGATGGGAATAATGGGAACAAAAGAGGGTCCGTAACTACCACAGAAATCAGTGGGACTTGGATCAAGCCCAGACCTACACACAACAGAAAACTGTTGACACCCTTGATTAATTACAACCTATTATGTTTTATGATTTTTCTCTAATTTTTTTTTACTACTTCAAACTTTTTGGTTTAAGCCCCCAGCCTTTAAGTTAGGGTGCTGTTCGCACCTGAGCCCCAGTGATCAAAGCTGTCACTGTGTCGCACAAGGGGAGAAATTCTCTCACAGGTAGCCAGGACCCAAATAGTACAATTAAATTGTCTGTCTGGAGTTCTTTTTTATATAGACTCTTAAACAACCAAACAGGCTTCAACAAAGATTATACTCCTAGACTATTACAAATATTTGAATTGTGTTGAAATTTACATGATGCTGCTTTCTAGCACGAGAGGTGTTTTTTTTTTTTTTTTTTGCTATCTGTGTATTGACACGGACACCACAATAGTAATATATGGTGAAAAGATGGATATTTCTGGTATTCTTTAAGTAATTTCAAATAAGCCCTTTGCCTTGTACCGATCTTCACCGAGGAATATAAAGTATGCCACAGTTGCTTTGCACCTGCTCTGGGCTACAGAGCTCCAAAGATATGAAGCCTTAATCACAATATTTGCAGTCATAAACTGACAAGATAAAATGGGACATTTCCAGTCTGAACCTTGTCATTTATTCTGGATATCAAAAGTCACAGCTACTTGGTTTCATCATATTTTTTGTACAATGATAGAATAACGTCATAAACATGTTCAAGGACATACAGAAATAATAAATTTTCACTTCTGATTTTGTTTCTGTGCCATATGCAACAGTGATTTGTCTACTCAGTGTAATAAACACTGTCAGACATAAAAGTATCAGTAGTAATAGGAATCTGTTTATTACCAATGGTAATTCAATATTCTTAATCTTTGCTATGAAATATATGCAAGTAATGCAAAGCCAGGGAATAAGCATTACCAGCATACTTTTTCCATCAGTAATAAGAGCGAGGTGGGACGAGGAAAGATTGCTCTTCAATGGAGGGTGCAAAGTGCTAGTTGGAATGGGATTGATTTTTTTACCTGATAGTTAATTTTCTCCTCTCCGTTTTGTTGGGGGGGAAAAACCACAGTTTGCCAAGTCGCCTAACATGTGAAACTCCAGCATAAATTAATAATAATACTGTGCTCATCTACAGTATGTTGCAGCTAAGGATCAAGCACAAATAATAAATAATCAGAGCCTCACAACACTTCTGTGAGGCAGGTAAGTATTATAATACCCATTTTACAGGAGGCACAAAGCAAAGGTCACCCAGAGTCAGTGACAGCAGAAGATACTAAGAGTCCCGATTCATAGTCCCACTATCTTTATTTAAAAGGGTGGAGGAAAAGAGTCACAGAGCTATTGGCCTGCCGACACTCTTGAAGCTGCCGGGAACAGAGGCTTCTACAGACCGGCACGAACCCCTACTGCGGGAGGAACCAGGGGAGGCGACGGACCCGGAGACCCGCGGAGAACCCTGGGATTCGTGGGAGACCCCAACTCCCAACCCGGTAGGAAGCGACCCGGGGGAGGTGACGGACTGGTACCTTGCCCCCGGTAAGCCTCAGCGTGTTTCGGTAGGACCCCCCCCCGCTGAGCCAGTAGTAAGGTGCAACGGCCCTGCAACCAGGGGCAATGCTATGGACTCTGGCTATTAGGCCGTGCTGCCCTGCAACCAGGGGCAATGCTATGGACTCTGGCTATTAGGCCGTGCTGCCCTGCAACCAGGGGCAATGCTATGGACTCTGGCCATTAGGCCGTGCTGCCCTGCAACCAGGGGCAATGCTATGGACTCTGGCTATTAGGCCGTGCTGCCCTGCAACCAGGGGCAATGCTATGGACTCTGGCTATTAGGCCGTGCTGCCCTGCAACCAGGGGCAATGCTATGGACTCTGGCCATTAGGCCGTGCTGCCTTGTAACCAGGGGCGGTTCTATGGACTCTGGCCATTAGGCCGTGCTGCCTTGTAACCAGGGGCGGTTCTATGGACTCTGGCCATTAGGCCGTGCTGCCCTGTAACCAGGGGCGGTTCTATGGACTCTGGCCATTAGGCCGTGCTGCCCTGTAACCAGGGGCAGTTCTATGGACTCTGGCCATTAGGCCGTGCTGCCCTGCAACCAGGGGCGGTTCTATGGACTCTGGCCATTAGGCCGTGCTGCCCTGCAACCAGGGGCAATGCTATGGACTCTTGCCATTAGGCCGTGCTGCCTTGTAACCAGGGGCGGTTCTATGGACTCTGGCCATTAGGCCGTGCTGCCCTGTAACCAGGGGCAATGCTATGGACTCTGGCCATTAGGCCGTGCTGCCCTGTAACCAGGGGCAATGCTATGGACTCTGGCCATTAGGCCATGCTGCCCTGTAACCGGGGGCGGTTCTATGGACTCTGGCCATTAGGCCGTGCTGCCCTGTAACCAGGGGCGGTTCTATGGACTCTGGCCATTAGGCCGTGCTGCCCTGTAACCAGGGGCGTAAACCCTCACAATACATCTCAAAGGGAACATTTCATTCTGCCTTGAAATAACAATCTGATGGATGGAGAATCTGGGCGCCCATAGGCTACATACAGGTAAATGATGTGTGTATATAAAGATGTAGATTTTAGAGGTTTAAATATTGCCTCAGCAATAGATGCTGTAGAAATTAGTAAAATAAATAATAGATATATAAATAGCCTTAAGGTCAGAACAGTGAAAGAAGATTTCGGTGAAAACTGACAGAGACTGAGCTTTGCTGACCTGACATAAGGGAAAGTAATATTGATTTTGCTATCTGTCTGTCAAGTCATATATTATTGTGTACTTTGCTTTATTTTGGTCTCCAGCCACTAATTCACTAAAGACAACTTTAATAAAAAGAGAATTCAGCTGTTCTCAAAAAGGCCTCTTTTTCCATCACTACATAGCCCTGCAACAGAGTGAATGGGAACACTTCCTCCACGTCACATAAATATGCACTCTTTCTTTATATATGCAGCACTATTTTTTAAAGTTTCAGCAAAAATGGTTTAGTTATTTCTGAGAATGAAGTTACTGTAAAATAGGTATATTTTGCTAATTTAAAAAAATCTGATAATTTTCTGAACAGCTCTAGTGCCTCCAAAGTTTGGGCCAGGAACTTGTTATTTGGCAGGTGGAGAGTCCTAGAGTCACAGTGATATCTTCTCTTTTCCCGTGAAATTCCATCCAGCTATGGCTAACGTTATACCCAAGGAATATTGCCATTTACACATGCACAGCAGAACTTGTACAATATTCCTTAATTTTCTGAAAATTCCAAATGTGTTGTGCTTGCTCCCAGGCCCTGCTGACTGTCCTACATCATTCTGAAGTAGCCACACAGAAAAAACAGTTACTGACCTGTTCTGTAACTGTTGTTCTTTGATATGTGTTGCACATGTCCATTCCACTTCAGCTGAGTGTGGGCATAGTGCACCAGAGTTGGAGATTTTTCCCTTAGTGGTATCTGTTGGGGCGGAGCATGCACCCTCTGCTGCCTCATACTTCTGCACAATGGTATAAAGGGTGGAGCCATTCTCAGTTCCTTCTTACCAGAGACACTGATATTGAAGGAAATGAATGTGGTTCATGGGTCATTTTCATTGCACATGTCCATTCCATTTCAAGTGACTCACAAGAAGTTAAATCTGGAGGTGGGACTTGAGTCTACCTGAACAATTACTAAAGGGCTATTTGTCCAAATTTGCTGTCTTTTCAGGAATGCTGAGAAACGGCACAATGAATCACAAAGGTATGCACCGATGACCAAGTTGCAGCCCTACAAATTTCTAATATAGGCACTTGAGCCAGATAAGCTGCAGAAGTTGCTTGAGATGTAGTGGAGTGTGCTATCACTCTGGTTGCTGGGATTATGTTGGCAGTGTCACAGCACACATGAATACAGGAGGAAATCCATGACACAATCCTCTGAGTGGAGACGGGATAGCCACATGGAAATACGCATCCCTCAAGTTGAGGGCAATGTTGCTGGGATTCAGGAAGGGGATAATAAAGGTTAGGGTGACCATACACAAACTTATTTTATTTATATATTTGTTCAGTTCTTCGCAGGTCTAGAATGGATCTTAGGCCTTCATTTGCCTTTGAGATCAGGAAGTAAAGTGAATAAAATCCTTTTATTTGGTGGAGGGCAGGAACCTCCTCTACAGCTCCCAAATGGAGAACAGACTGCATGTCTGGGAGGAGGACAGCCTCATGAGAGTGGTGTCTAAAGAGAAATGAGGAAGGAGGGATCGGAGGGAAGTTCGGAAATAAATGGAAGAGTATATCCCCAATTCCACAGTGTTTAGAACCCATTGATCTGTGATAATATGGGTCCAAGCACATAGGACGTAGGATAATCTGTTGGAAAACACAGGGGTAGGAAAAACTGATGTGATGTAAACTGCCCTCAACCAAGCTGTCAAACCGACTGCTTGGCATTATTGGGCTGCCTAGAAACACCGTCAGAATAAGGAAATTGAGGAGGTAGAGGTCTCCTCCTATGATTCTTCCCCTTCTTCCTAGACTGGTCAGGGTGCCTAGACATGAATGACTAACATCACTGGTATGTTTGAGGGCGGAACTGTATTTTTTTAGGGAGAAGCGTATAAATCCCCAAAGACTGTGAAGTTTCTTGTCAGCCTGCTGAGATAAGAGGTTAGGGTTAGGGTTAGGGAGAGATTCTGTATAGTCTGCTAGAACTCATGAGGAAGAACTGATGATGGAAGCCATGAACATTTGCACATCATTACTGCAGGTGCCATGGCTCTGGCTGTTGTATCCATCACATCCAATGCAGCTTGAAGAGTGGTCCTAGCCACAAGCTTGCCATCCTCCAATACAGTCTGAAACTCCTGCCTCGCACCTTCTGGTAATTTGTCCATGAATTTAAGGACATTGCTGTGGAGCAAGGCTTGCTGATTTGAGATACAAAACTGCAGGCCAGCAGTAGAATAAATCTTTCTACTGGGGCTGTCGATTAATTGCAGTTAACTCATGCAATTATCTCAAAAAAATTAATAGCGATTAAAAAAATTAATCACGGTTAATTGTAGTTTTAATTGCACTGTTAAACAATAGAATACCAATTGACATTTATTAAATATTTTGG
The DNA here is from genome assembly GCF_028017835.1 of Emys orbicularis. Taxonomy (NCBI): domain Eukaryota; kingdom Metazoa; phylum Chordata; order Testudines; family Emydidae; genus Emys; species Emys orbicularis. The sequence goes on along the minus strand of NC_088689.1, from coordinate 23,556,158 downwards.
ATGTTTTTCTACATTTTCATATATATAGTATTGTGTTGTAACTGAAATCAAAGTGTATATTATTTTTTATTAAATACAATGATAAAAGAAATAGTATTTTTCAGTTCACCTCAGACAAGTACTGTAGTGCAATCTCTTTGTCGTGAAAGTGCAACTTACAAATGTATTTTTTTTGTTACATAACTACACTCAAAAACAAAAGAATGTAAACTTCAGAGCCTACAAGTCCACTCAGTCCTACTTCTTGTTTAGCCAATCGGTAAGACAAACAAGTTTGTTTACATTTACAGGAGATAATGCTGCCCTCTTCTTATTTACAATGTCACCAGAATCTCCATTCAGTCCTCTTGGTTATCATTAGCAGAGATGATGGCATCTGCCACATTAGCCTTGTGGGCTTCCAAATACAGCTTCGTTTATAGGCAGAGCCACATGAAAGGGTTCCAGTGACTCCAATATGTCCACCAGTCTATGGGAGCTGTCTTGCACTACCTCCACCTGGATGTCCAGAGAGGAAGCAACCTTCTTTAGCAGGACCTACTAGGTCATCCTAAAGAGAGGAGGCCACCACAGATATTGCTGCCTCATACAGTGATAATGACAAGGAGCTAAAAAGGGAGTTGAGATGGAGTCTTTTGTACCTCCTCTGCAGGACGCTCTGTCAGGAAGGATGGTCAGGTTCAGTACCAACCTTGGTACGGGGGTAACCTCATGAGTCTCTGCATGAGAGCTATCCTAATGTCTGTTCAGGGATAAGGAGGAACCAGGGAGGATCTGGTGCTGGGAGGAAACTTTCATGGGTTCCAGAACAGCCGTTGGTAGGATAGGGGGCCCCAACCTCTATCAGCCCATGGATCTGGGTTCTTGGACCACTGTGGGACCTCTGCCCGGTACCTCTTGTTGAAGGTGAGTGATGCCTTTTATTCCAGGTGCGAGGGGCACAGGAGCCTATTTCCAACTCTGAGGAAGAGCCTGAGTTGCCTGACTAGGAAAGTGTGGTACCACGCAGTACTGAGGACTGGCAGTGTGTCTCTGGAGACGTAGGTACCAGGTACAGCTTGTTGGGCTTCCCTCTAGATGGCACTGGACAAGGAGGCACTGGATAGTCTGAAGTGAGCCCTTATACTGAACGTTGGATACTGCTACTCGCAAAGGAGCTCAACAAAGACTGCAGCTTCATCAGTACCAGAAGATTTGTCTCCAGAATAGCTGAAGAATCTGGTGCTGAAAGGCATAGGAGATCCAGCATGCAGCATATGCCTCTGGCATCGTGGATACTGACCTGTTCTCCAAATGCTGCTGATGTTGCATCAAAGGGGTTGGTACCACAGAGTGGGTAGGTCTCGACCACAGAGGCACCAGTGTCAACGACCCGACACAAGATGAAGTCGGTACCAGTGAGCAACTCTTTTCCAGGGACACTCTACCCTGCCTTTCAGCCTCCTTGCTGGCAGATGGAACTGGAGACCTTGATCTCCTAGTGGAGGCTGGCTCCTTCGAAGCATTTTGTCTATGCTTCTTCCTCAGTAGTGGGGAAGGAGAGCGGCGCTGACTCTCCACAATATCTGTATAGCCACTTCTGATGGAAGCAGAAGCTCTTGGCCCCCGTCCTGAGTGGGAAGGTTCTGATGGTGGACTGAAGGCCGCCTTCATAAGGAGGTAACACAGTCTCACCTCTCTGTCCTCCTTAATCTGGGGCTTGTAGTCTCAACATATTTTACACCTGTCCCGGAATGGGACCCTCCCCAAGGCGCTTCAGACACCTGGAGTGAGGGTCACTCACCAGCACTGACTTCTTGCCGTGGGTGCAAGGCTTAAAGCTCAAAGACAGAGGCATGCCCCGGTACCGGGAGTCAGTACCCAGATACACAGGAACCAACACTCTAAGTCAGTAGCTCTCAACCTTTTCAGGAGTCTGATTCATCTTGTGTACCCCCAAATTTCATCTCACTTAAAAATGACCTGCTTATAAAATCAGACATAAAAATACAAAAGTGTCACAGCACACTATTACTGAAAAATTGCTTACTTTCTCATTTTTACCATGTAATTATAAAGTAAATCAACTGGAATATAAATATTGGACTTACATTTCAGTGCATAGTATATAGAGCAGTATAAACAAATCATTGTCCGTATGGAATTTTAGTTTGTACTGACTTTGCTTCTTATGTAGCCTGTTGAAAAACTAGGCAAATATCGAGATGAGTTGCTGTACCTTCTCGAAGCACAGACACTGACTCCATGGGTGCTCCAGGGTTGGAGCACCGACTTCGTGGGCTGGAGCACCCAACAAAAACAAAACAAAAAAATTGGCAGGTGCTTAGCAGCCAGTTCCCCTCTCCCCCCTAGTGCTTCCTGCTGAAGATCAGCTGAAGAGCCGGAGTGCAGGTTTGGGGGAAGGGGTGAGATGGGGGAGAGGCCTGGGGCTGAGTGGGGATTGAGCACCCATGGGGCAAGAAGGAAGCTGCTGCCTGTGTCTAGAAGACGTCTGCATAACTCAGGTTGAGAACCACTGCTCTACGTAACATTAAATATCTAAAATAAATAAATAAATAAAACATATTGAAAAGCTCTATTAACTATGCCAAGCACATTATAACTATATACAAAAAATCTGAAAGGGAGAACACTTGGAAAGCAAGTCAACACAATCCCACTACCGATCATGGGAGGCAAGAAGGAACTGAGGCTGGTCAGGGGCAGCTTCACCCTTTATACCATCACACAGCAGCATGAGCCAGTAGAGGACACATGAAACTCAACCTTATTGAGTTGTTGGTCACAGCCACAGAGAACTGAACCGCCACCGTCAACCAGAATTGTTAGTCGTCAACTTTCATTCTGTCCCTTGTGCATATGATACAGTCTCCAGTGACAGGATCATGTACACAGATGAGGATTAAAATAATAATTGAACAGTTGCCATTAACTGAGCATCAACTATCTTGTGTGAGGTGAGAGTACTGTGGAAAAGATACTGTGTAATCATGTAATAAAAGACTATCTTAATTAAGCTTGCACGGGAAACTTCAACTCTGGCATTACCTGAATTCTGAGTGCGTGACTTTGCAACTATTCCATTATTTTAGGAAAGTTTTTTTAAATGCTATATAGTTTTAAATGAATATTCACACAAAATGAGTGATCAAAACAAGAAGTGCTCTGGCTACTCACCTAGGTTATACCACATGTCTCTGATCTCAAAACCAATTTGCCTCCTCATGTCACCATACCTAAAAAAGAACACATTTCTTTATAAAGGGCAGTAGGGAAAATGAATTGGATATGACAATCTGAGTAGCATTTAAAAATTCTTAAGATCCCTAAAATTCCAAAATACCAACTTATACTAATAATACAATTAGCACCATTCATTTAGTACTCTAAAATAGATAGTGGTTTTAAGCCACCCAGAAGATGCATGGTAGCACAGTCAGGAGCTCTGGCTCCCAGGCCTGGGTTCTAATCTCTACACTACTAGCTCTCCCTTGAAGGAAATATATTGCAATTTCTACAAAAGAGAGCACAAACGAGTCACCTGTGGGAATCTCTCTTTGCCATATCTGCGTATTACATAACTGTTCTTTGGGACCATGGGGGTGGTTGTGTAGATTAATGAGAGTATTTTCCGTTTTTCAGTCTCTAATGGTGGGAGAAAGCATACTGCACAGCTTTACAGCCTAAAGGATATTTTATTTTTATACATATTCTTAGCATATATAGATTGTCCTAGAAAATGAAATGAGAAACACATCACAACATCTTACACACTAAAGTCACCAACACAAAGCCACAATGATTTGGGATTTTTGGATTTGAAGTTTATGCTGGGAAGCAGTGATGTCCTGAAACAGGGCTGATGGCACTAATGCTTCACATCCCAACCCAGTACTCACTACTTAGCAAACTACCATGGAGCCCCTCTACAGTAATGAAGATTGGGGCCTAATCCAGCTCCCAGAAATCAATGTAAATGATTTTGATCGGGGCTGGATCAGGGCCCTAGTGAGTTCCTAGTATACATTTTTTTAAACATTGCTTTTCTCATATTAGCAAAATCACAACATTTGGTAATTGGCAAAGGGTCTCCCTGATATTAGTGTGGATTAAAGAGATTCTACTGTATTTTTAAAAACGTCTGCTGCTATTTAACACACATAAAATCCCAGCTGAGTAGGAGTGATATTTGTTACACAAGTAAATAAAATCTTGTGCTTCAAGACCCATGACTTTATTGGTTGCTGAGCAATTTTTTCTCTCATTTTATTGCCTAGACAAATCTAATTCTATTAAAATTATAATTTGTAAAACCATTATCACAGAGTTTTATAAATCAGCAAATTTTAATAACTAGTCTTGTCTAAGACCTGGTCTATTTACTTTTATTATCAGACATGAAGAATATGGTGAAAGTCTGTTGATCTCTTACATTTCCTCCATAGTGCAGTGTATAGCACAGGTTGGTGGAAAAAGAAACCCTTATAAGGTTCTCACTTTATATGGGTGGGTGAACAATCTCATTCACAATCTCTTCCTCCGAGATTAAAATATAAGGCATTTCCAGTCCGACCACCTCCCAAATTCTCCCTGCTCTTTACTCCTTGAATCTCCTACTGTTTCATGGATGGATACAGGAAATTTGCATGTCTATATGCACACACACACACACAGTTAATTCTGTGAATGTATGAAACATTATATACATACACAATTTATCATGCCGGTATTACCTCTACATACATGATGCATATGTACCTTATAAATGTGTGTATATATACAAACATACTTATATTATACAAATACACACACCCACACCCACACACACTTTAAATAAATAAATAAAGACAGAGAGAGACAAATATATAATGTGGAGGTGATCTCCATATAACAACTTGGAAAGGTATGTGAAATTGCATGGGTATGTGAGAATTAAATATAATTTACTATATGTCTATGACCATATTATCTACCTACTAAGCTAGCTGCCTGGGACTTATTCTAACATTCAATCCCCACTCTCCCAAACAGCTTCAGACACATAGATTAAAAGTAAAAAACAAAAAATACAAAATCCTCAGCCTGTCACAGAAGCATTTCCTCCTCTTAAAGTTACCCTTGCCTGAGGCTTGGGATGTGTAATATTCAGTCCTATGCCAGTAATTACCTTTCTATACATAAAAATGTCATGATTTTGAAGTTCCTTATCTTACAGCCCTGCGGGGCCAGACACAGGAAGGCACCCAGCCTCCTCAGTGGGGTCCAACACTCCCATCTAGCTCTGAAAGGGTATGAGATTATGGATTTTAAGGCTGTAACATTTTCAGGTTTTAAAAAAAACCTCTCAGGTACATTTTGGAGGATTTTATAGCCCTGTAATTTGGACTCGGGTTAATAACCTAGCTTTTCTCACACAGGGATTTGACAAACAGTCCCAATAAAAACAAATTAAAAGTCTGAGTTTACTACAGTAAAATAGCTGTAATGTATGTGGCACATAGAGAATACACAATAGTGCGGCATGAAGGTTTTATTAACATGAGTTTGTGGGTCATCTACATAACTCAACTGCGACTCCACCTCTCATAACTAATATCAGCATCCCAAACTCATGTCCATAAAATACCACCCCATCATATATTCTCTCTCTGTAGTGTATGTGTGTATACATAATTACACACACACACACACACACACACACACACAGAGGCTCAGATTTCAAAGCTATCACATGGGGATCTGGATATCCAATTTCCATTGATTTTACTAAGTATCAGAGGGGTAGCCATGTTAATCTGTATCCACAAAAACAAGGAGGACTCTGGTGGCACCTTAAAGACTAACAGATTTATTTGGGCATAAGCTTTTGTGGGTAAAATCCCCACTTCTTCAGATGTATTGATTTTACTGCAAATTGGGTGTCCAAATCAGGGCCGGCACTGGCTTTTTTGCCGCCCTAGGCAAAAAAGCCACCGGCCGCCCCGCCCCCCCCCCCATTGCGGGAGGGCGCCGAGCCCGGCCGCGGGCCCGCAGTCCCCAACCGGCCGGAGCGCTGGGGGGAGGGCGGCGAGCCCAGCCGGGGCTCTCCGCTCTCCCCGGCGGCCAGAGCGCCGGGGAGAGGGCGGCGAGCCCGGCCGGGGCTCTCCGCTCTCCCCGGCGGCCAGAGCGCCGGGGGGAGGGCAGAGAGCCCCCGGCTGCCAGAGTGCCGGGGGGAGGGCGGCGAGCCCGGCCGCGGCTCTCCGCTCTCCCCGACCGGCTGGAGCGCCGGGGGGAGGGCGGCGAGCCCAGTCGCGGCCCCGCTCTTGGGCCGGAGCGCCCCACTGTGCCGCCCCCCTCCAGGCGCCGCCCCAAGCACACGCTTGGTGGGCTGGTGCCTGGAGCCGGCCCTGGTCCAAATCCCTTAGGAACCTTTGAAAACTTCAGCCTATACAAAAAATGTAAACTGCCCAGATTTTTTCAGACTGCAGTAAGGCAAATCTTGAGGCATGGTTATCTAAGCATAATTATCATGCTTCTTGGAATAAACAAAGCTGAAATGGTGCTGGTGGCATGAGACACCACACTCCAGGAAATTACAGCACCCCTCTGCTGTGATATGCTTGCCTATGCAGCTACAGCTGATCTCATTGTGTTCTTTGAGTGGTTTGTGAACTCTTTGGGTTTTGAGAGGTTTTGGGTGGAGAGAGGGATTGGCGGGGGTTTTAAGTGCCTCTGTCTGGTAGGTGGTTGAACATCATTCTTTAGATACCTAATTGCTACAACTACATTCTTTCAGCGGCTACATAGTTTTCATGCCCCAGTACAAGACTGTATAATATTAAGATTAAGAAAACAGACCTCTTTTAAGAGGGTGGGCTTTACTGTATTATGACACAAAGGATTTGCCTTCTGAAAATGGCCTCAAACATCTACCACATATGCAGCTTTCCGTATTTAGGCAATGTGCTCAACTAATCCTAACTTGTGGTCTTGGCAGAGATCCTATAGAGAGGAAATGTTTTTACAACGTTCAGGAGATGGCTGTCACTGTAAGGCCAGATTTATACTACAAGACTTCTTCCTACAGAGCTATCGCAGGGACAAAGGAGAGACAACAGGGAACATAGAGGGGAAATCAAATCAGTATCTTAGATGTCTGTATACACACAGTGATTACAAATGATGTTTTAATGGTCAAATAAAGCAAAGGTTCCAAAGCCAGAGTCTTGAACATCATGATGGGGCGAATTAGAGCTTGAACAGCAATATCAAGGGTAAGGGCTCAGGCAGAGAGAGATGCATCCTGGAAGTGAATGGATGGCTGCACAAGTGGTGTTGCGAGGAGGATTTTGCCTTCGTTGACCACAGGATCTTGTTCTGGGAAAAAGAACTGCTGAGTGTAGATGGGGTCCACCTATCGAGGAAGGGAAGAGTATCTTTGGATACAGTTTGGCTAACCTGCTGAGACAAACTTTAAACTAAGTTCTATGAGGGCAGGAAACAAAAGCCCATAGGTAAATCAAAAACACGGAGACCTGGGTGATGGGTCGGAATTCGGGGGGATCATGGGCAATTATAGCAGGGACAAAGGAGAGACAACACGGAACATAGAGGGGAAATCAAATCGGTATCTTAGATGTCTGTATACTAATGCAAGAAGTATGGGGAATAAACAGAAAGAACTAGAAATACAAGTGAATAATCACAACTATGACATAGTTGGAATCACAGAGACTTGGCGGGATAATACAGGACTGGAATACTGGTGTAGAAGGGTACAACTTGCTCAGGAAGGACAGGCGGGGAAAAAAGCGAGTAGATGTTGTCTTGTGTATTAAAGATGTATACACTTGCATTGAAGTTGAGATGGAAACAGGAAGAGACTTGTTGAAAGTCTCTCGGTAAATATAAAAGGGGGGAAAAAAACAAAAAAACCAAGGGTGATGTCATGGCAGGGATCTACTGTAGACTACCTGGCCAGGAAGAAGAGGTGGATGCGGCCTTTTTTTTTTTTTTTTTTTTTTTTTTTAAACAATTAACAAAATTATCCAAAGCACACGACTTGGTGGTGATGGGGGACTTCAACTACCCAGTCATCTGTTGGGAAAATAATAGAACAGGGCACAGATTATCCAACAAGTTCTTGGAATGCATTGGAGACAACATTTTATTTCAGAAGATGGAGAAAGTAACTAAGGGAGAGGTTGTTCTAGATTTTATTTCGACAAATAGGAAGGAACTGGTTGAGAATTTCAAGCTGGCAGGCAGCTTGGGTGAAAGTGATCATGAAATGATAGAGTTCATGATTCTAAGGAATGGTAGGAGGAAAAAAGAGCAGTATAAAGACAATGGATTTCAAGAAGGCAGACTTTAGAAGAGAGCTGATAGATAAGATCCCATGGGAAGCAAGTCTAAGAGGAAAAATAGTTTGAGAGAGTTGGCAGTTTTTCAAAGAGACATAATTAAGGGTATAAGAGCAAACTGTCCCACTGCATAGGAAAGATAAGAAGTATGACAAGAGATCATCCTGGCTTAACCAGGAGATCTTCAATGATCTGAAACTCAAATAAGAGTCCTATAAAAAGTAGAAACTAGGTCAAATTACAAAGGATGAATATAAAAAGCAACACAAGCATGTAGGGTCAAAATTAGAATGGCCAAGGCACAAAATGAGATTAAATTAACAAGAAAACATTCTACAAATACCTTAAAAGCAGAGAAAGACCAAGGACAGGGTGGGCGCATTATTCAACGAGGGGTGAAAGACAATAACAGAAAATGTGGAAATGGCAGAAGTGCTAAATGCCTTTTTTGCTTCAGTTTTCATCAAAAAGGTTATTAGCAATCGGACGTCTAATATAGTGAACGCCAATGTAAATGGGGTACGATCTGAGGCTAAAATAGGGAAAGAACAAGTTAAAAATTACTTAGACAAGTTAGATGTCTTCAAGTTGGCAGAACCTGATGAAATACATCCTAGAATACTCAAGGAGCTGACTGAGGAGATATCTGAGCCATTGGTGATTATCTTAGAAAACTCATGGAAGACAGGAGAGATTCCAGAGGACTGGAAGAGAGCAAATAGAGTGCCAATCCATAGAAAAGGGAATAAGGACAACCCAGAGAATTACAGACAAGTCAGCTTAACTTCAGTACACAGAAAGAAAATGGAGCAAATAATCAAACAATTAATTTGCAAACCCCTAGAAGATAATGAGGTGATAAGTAACAGTCACATGGATTTGTCAATAACAAATTATGTCAAACCAACCTAACAGCTTTCTTTGACAGGGCAACAAGCCTTCTGGATGGGGGGAAGTGGTAGATGTGGTATATCTTGACTTCAGTAAGGCTTTTGATACTGTTTTGCATGATCTTCTCATAAACAAACTAGGGAAATATAGCCTAGATGGAGCTACTATAAGGTGGGTGCATAACTGGTTGGAAAACCATTCCCAGTCAAGCTGGTAAGGCATATTGAGTGGGGTCCCACAAGGATTGGTCCTGCATCCAGTTCTGATCAATATCTTCATCAGTGGATCACAAGCTAAATATGAGTCAACACTGTTGCAAAAAAAGCAAACATCATTCTGGGATATATCAGCAGCAATGTTGTAAGCAAGACACGAAGTAATTCTTCTGTAATTCTTCTGCTGTACTCCTTGCTGATACGGCCTCAATTGGAATAGTGTATCCAGTTCTGGGCACCACATCTCAGGAAAGGTGTGGACAAATTGGAGAGCAACAAAAATGACTAAAGGTCAAGAAAACTTGACCTATGAAGATAGATTGAAAAAAACTATGATTTAGATGCCAAGGAGGAGTAATTGATCTTTCCTTTGGTTAAAATAAAGATTCAACCTTAAAAATGTGAGCACATTTAATCCTAATGATGAACCTTACCTGTTGCCTCCCATACTACTTATGGCTGCCATCTGGTTGTAGCCTAAAAGGGCTCTGAGGTTTGGGCCATGACATGATTTCGTGGACATTTTGTGGGATGAGGGCTGGTGCTAAATGAGGGACTGTCGGGTAGGAGAGTCCTCCAACAGCAAGGCATTCAACTCTGGGTACCATTGGTTTCAAAGGCTGTGAAGCTGGCTCTACAGGTCCTAGCAACAAAGGTTTCCTTGCTTCAGCTGAGTGCTGTGTGGGCAGGAGGACAGAGAATTAGGAAAGGAAGGAGCTCTAGTTTGGCTGGGTTGGGGTGGAACAGGGGGAAAAGTAGCAGAAAGTAGAGGGGACCTGTGTGAATTGCTCCTTCCTTCCCCCTCCCAGGTCTCTACTGGATACTCTCACTGGATTTTTGCTGGTTTCAGAGTAGCAGCCGTGTTAGTCTGTATCCGCAAAAATAACAGGAGTACTTGTGGCACCTTAGAGACTAACAAATTTATTAGAGCATAAGCTTTCGTGGGCTACAACCCACTTCTTTGGATGCATATGGTTTCACTCTATATGCATCCGAAGAAGTGGGTTGTAGCCCACGAAAGCTTATGCTCTAATAAATTTGTTAGTCTCTAAGGTGCCACAAGTACTCCTGGATTTTTGCTGGGACTTTACCTCCCCTCACCTAGACAGCCCAACCCATAAGGGGGTTCTTCATGAACCAATTAAAGAAATGCCCCACAGGTTGAGTAGCACTACACTGAGCTATGCTGCCTCTTACCATAACGCAGACATACCGCACTTCTATGCTGTCAGGCAAAACTAACAGTGATACAAAAGACTACATAAGCCCAAGGGTGCTGAGATAGATGTGGTGAGGGAACCATAATATTGAACTTCCTAGCATGTGTGCCATTAATGCAGTGTTTTGGTTGAAAATTTAAATTCAGATTTTTTGCACTAATTTATTAAAAATATTTGGATTTTTAAAGAGTCCACACACATTGTTTAAAACCACTAGATTGATTTTTATTGTCTCTAACTTGTTTGCTCAGTGAAGGAAGGGCACACTATACCTGAATTTAAAGAAATGGAGACAGTAATACAGTTGGCAAATCCTCTGTGTTCCCAAATCTTTGCGTCTTCTCCTTTTGACAGGTTTTATTTGCTGTGAAATTTAGAACTTCAATCCAGACAGTTCAAATTCCCTGTCCAGAGGTAGCAATGTAATCCCTTTTGACCAGGAAACCATACAAGTCTGCAGCTATGCAACAAAACATTCTTCAGGGATATCACAGTGACACTGACTGTAGTTATGAAGTTTCACTGTAAAAGGCCTTTAGGAATTAGGCAATAAAGAATACAAGTGAAATGAGATTAGAATAAGCACAAACCTAAAGAGGATTTAAAAAATCTACTTTTAGAATATGTTCATACTTCTGAAAGTCTTGACTATGAACATTCTGCAGCATAAGCCATTTCAGACCTTGATTCACTGCTAGGAACATATGCTATATTTGATTCATAGTTTTAAAACCAACATTTCAGTACATCACGATTACATCTAAATTTGTATGGATTTATCTAAGGAACCAAAGTAAAATTATGTTAATAGTCCCTCAAGTTCTTGCCCATGATTTTATATTGGGAATAGGACTTACTTGTTAAGTATTTTGGCTCTTTTAGCACTTGAAAAATTCTCCAGTTGTAAAGATTCTTGTGTAAGGAAAGCAACAGCCAGGTGGAAGTAGTTGTTCCAAAGCTGAAAATCAGAGAGATGACAAGAATAAATACTATTAAATCTCTGAAGTGTTCTTCTACACACCTACAAAACATCTTAAAATACATAATTTATGCACATAAATATTAATAGAAAAAATAGACATCGCCTTCTTGAAGAGATCTTAGTCCATCTCCATACTATTTATATTTTAGCTCCTGTCCTAAGATAGATTCTCCATTCACCTGTTCATCCTAATAGCCCTTCTAAGCCACTGTTCCAGTTTGAAGTAATCTTTCTTGAACTTGGGTGACCAGAACTGTACACAGTATTCCAAATGAGGTCTTATTAATGCCTTGTATAATGGCATTAACACTCCCCTATCTGTACTGGAAATACCCTGCCTCATATGTCCTACAATCACATTTGCCTTTTTCATGGCTACATCACATTGGTGGCTCATAGTTATCCGATGATCGACTAATAAATCCAGGTTCTTCTCCTCCTCTGGTGTTTCTAACTGATGAGCCTCCAGCTTATAGCAGAATTTCTTGTTATCAGTCCCTAAATGCACGAACTTGTACTTTGTACTATTAAATTTCATCCCATTTCTATTCATCCAATCCTCTAAGTCAGGCAGTTCCTCCTGTATAATATTCCAATCCTTCCCTGTATTGATTATGCCTCCCCACTTCATGTCATCAGCAAGTTTCATTAGCACACTCCTCCTTTTTGTGCCAACGTCATTAATGAAAGTATTAAATATAATCAGTCCCAAGACTGATCCTTGAGGAACTCCACTAGTACCTATCAAAAGAAGTTTCCTATAAGGAATCTCAACAAATCACAAACCTGTAATAATGTTAACAGTCTCCAGCCTGCATTCCACTGTGTGTGGCTACCTCAGAATTTGGTTTCAGAGAACTATTGCCAGTGTTCGCTCCTTTTGATACACTATCCACTGCAGACCTCAAAGCATTTTCCTAAGTATTTTCTGAAGCACTCTGCATACTCACAGAGCTCTATAAATAATTAAATAATAAATAAATAAATAAATAAAGTGCGCGCATTTATCTGATTAAAAACTAAATTTATATGTAAATTAGGTAGGGCCCTCAAGCTCTTGGGAAGTTGCCAACAGGTCTCCCAGCGCTGCAAAGGTTGTGCAAGATCAGTGTATTTATTTTTTGCGGTGGCAGACATAATGTACAGCTTACTTATTGGAAATATACATTTTTCAATACTCTATAAAAATATTTAATCGATTTTTAAAAGGCTACTACTATAAAGAAATCTCTAGGTGACACAAACAAAATACATTAGTTTAGTCGGGTATCTCTCGTACTATCTCCTAAAGGAAGAGGAGGGAAGGAGTCCGGTTATGGCTCACCAGTTCTCTGGGCTAGCCCCAGATTCAACACGACATTCAGCAGCTCCCAGGGTGCTCTAAGTGATGCCACTGGCATAGGGTTTTTAATGGGTCCTATGCTAGTAGAGGATAGGCATAGATGAACTCTGCTCTGTCACACCCTCTACCTGCCTCCCTCATACCAGGAAGGGTGGAGTGCTACAGGTGGAGGACCCAGCTGTGGCATGTCTGTGCCAGCAGGGAGTTCTCTGACAGCAGAGAGCTGCACCTTGGTGACCAGATTATGGCCCCTTTGCACTGTTGCTGTAAAGAGAATCTGGCCCACCATGTTATTCAGGCTTTGTGGACTGAACAGTGGAAATGATGGTTCCACACTGAGAAACCCTGCAACGGATCCTCAAACGTTTAAATCTGGCCGTGTTAGCTGATCTCAATTGTCAAGACAGAACAAAAGCAGAGAAGCAATCTTTAAGATAGCCAGGCCCCAAATCAGTGCAGAGCTCTACAGATCAATAGTTATATACTGAATTAAGTTGAAAAGAGTGGACTTGTTACTCCACTAACTCCCTGCGTGGACACTTTTACTGTGCACTAAAAGTTCCTTTGTGTGCATTAGCTTAATACACTTTGGAAATGTACTAAGCTAAATCACCTCAGGGCACCCTTTGTGCACAGTAAGAGTGTCCACATAGGGAGTTACTGCTGACTAGCTAGTGCACTCTAAATTCACACCCTAGCTTACTGAGCACTAACTTCCCCGTGTGTCTTCATCCAAACCTCACACTCAGGCAGACACTAGTAAAATTGAGAGACTGCACTGTCTGAGTCTGATGAAAAGGTAACTTAGAGTTGAGTATCTTCAGCATATTGATGGAAGAGCAAACCAAACTACCTCACCATCTCTCCTAGTAACTTCACAGTAGCAGGAGGGATGAATGAACAGAATCCTGCAGTATTCCTCATAGGAGAATTCTTGGAGAAGAGCTGGATCATCTCAGAGAAATTAATGGAGACACCCAATGTGCCACTGCCATCTATACCTACATGGGCTCACAACCAAAGCAATTCCTTGTGGTGAACACTCATAGAGATTTAAAATAATCAGCAAGGACATTTTTCTATTGTTCTTTACCCAGAGATCATTTACCAACCAGACCAGGACTATCTAGGACAATCATGTCATAAATCTAATGGAAATAGGTCCAGGAAATCTGAGATCACTAGATAATACCAGAGCTACCACACCACAACATTCTGAATGACAGCTTGTTTACACGAGAAAGTTGCACAGATTTTAACCTCAGGTGTGATTTTATACTAATTTAATTAAACTGGGACAAAACAGTGCGTGGACACGCTTATTGTGTTCTGAATGGTTTATCTTAAACAGATTTCTAAACAATTTAAAATGAACTGAAATAAGGTTTGTTTAAACCAAAATAGGGGCATTCACACAGCCTTTTACACCACTGTAACTAAATTGGTTTAAAAATTATACCTTAAGTTAAATAGGTGCAACTTTCTCATCTAGGCAAGGCCTAACTTTCCATCAAAAAGGAACGTGAGAGCAGGGCTGTAATGAGGACGATTATCAGTGTCAAGACATGGCTTGATGGCCCCAATAATCACTTCTTTGAGATACACTGGAATCTTGCCCTCAAAATTTGTTGACCTTCTTTCTCTAATAACAGATCCGCTGTTTTTAGTACCTGAAAGGTGCCTGGCTCCAATGAGACTAGATGATCATGGTCCCTTCTGACCTTAAAGTCTATGAGTAGATTTCACTTGAAGTTCTTTAAATAGCTCTGGAAATTCAGTAGGTCAGGTTGACTGAAACTCCATTTTGCAGTTGTGCCTTCTCTCACATGCAAAACTGCCAACTGCAGAAGAGCAAATTTGGCCCATATATGAGATTTGCCACAAATTAGGTAGAAAACTGCTCAGAGCAAGAAACACTTAACTCTGATTTCAAGTGCAGACAACCTAGGGCTAGTCTACACTTACCCGGTAGTTCGACGGCTGCGGATCGAAGTTCCGAGTTCGATTTATCGCGTCTGGTGTGGACGCGATAAATCGAACCAGGAAGTGATCCCCGTCGACTGCGGTACTCCAGCTCGGCGAGAGGAGTACCGCGAAGTCGACGGGGGAGCCTGCCTGCCGCGTGTGGACCGCGGTAAATTCGAAGTAAGGTATGTCGAATTCAGCTACGTTATTCACGTAGCTGAATTTGCGTACCTTACTTCTTCTTGGGGGGTAAGTGTAGACCAGGCCCTAGATTAACCTTGCTGTTTACCACCCAGAACTGTTCTACTGACTGAGACTTCATAGATGCTAGGGTGGAGAAGAGGGAATTTTTCTTTGCTTACATTATGACAATGGCATAAGACTATATTGTGATAAATCAGAATAAAAGTATGATTTCCACTACGGACATGTTAGTCCCCTCCTTTCACCTTTCATCTGCTGCAATGTCATTTGTGACTTATCTCCTTGCAACTCAACCTACCAAAATTAACTAAATGAAAATGAGTGTCACACATGGCAGGCCACAGCATTTCCAACACTGAACAGGATTTTTCCTGTTACTCAAAACAAGAAGCAGTCTTTCAGTTGCACTGCTTCGTGTGCTCACACAGCAGTTTTCCAGGCAAGGAGAAAGGCAGTGGAGTGAAACTGACTAGGACCACCTGGAAGAAATGATGTGTGAGTTCAACACAATTAGTGCTAATAAGAAAGGGACTGGGAAATACTCAGGCCTTTAAGGCTTTGTGATGATTTTGAGGAATAAGATATGGGGAAGCATTCTGGGGCCCTTCACTTTCAGAAGAAAAAAGGCAATTTAGCATTTGAGCCATTTCTTGTTGTGGGGAAGAGTAGACCACTGAGAAGGGAATTGGCAGAACAGATTTAACAAGCCAAGAAAAAAATTTACAATTCAAAAATAGAAGAAAACTAATGAATTAATAAAAAAGGATTATAAAGAAATATCAAAGGTGAGCATGTGTGTTTGTGCGTGTGCACGTAATGTATGTATATGAGAAAGAGATAGGCAGACAACCTTAGGGAAGAACAAGATAGACTGCAGAGGAGAAAATAAGCTGGGGGCAAAACAGAAAGAATCAGAAAGCAAAACATCTTGGAAAAGAAAAGATGAAAGAAATACAGAAACTGAATGTTACCACATGACTTCTTGATTAATAAACTACAATGATACAAAATCAATGCAGCACATATTACATGGATTCAAAACTGGTGAAATTATATATCTCAAAATGTAATTATAAATGGAGAGTCATCCTCAAGTGGCTGTATTTCTAGTGAGGTCCAACAGGGATCAGTTCTTCGCCCTACGCTATTTCACGTTTTTATTAATGGCCTGAAAGAAAACACATAATCATCACTGACAAAGTCTGCAGATGACACAAAGATTGGGGGGAGTACTAAACAATGAAGAGGACAGGTCACTGACAAAGAGTGATCTGGATCACTGAGTAAGCTGGGCTCAAGCAAATACAGTGTGTTTTAATATAGTGAAATGTAAAGTCATAAATCTAGGATCAAGAAGGTGGCCATCCTTACAGTTTAGGGGACTCTATCCTGGGAAGCTATCAAACAGATTTGGGGGTCATGGTAGATAATCAGTTGAACATGAGCTCACAGTGCAACACTGGCCAAAAAGGGCTAATGCAATCCTTGGATATATAAATGGGTAATATAAAGTAGGAGTTGAAAGGTTATATATTACCAATGTATTTGGCACTGGGGCAACCACTAATGGAATACTTTGTCCCATTTCTGGTGTCCACGATTCAAGAAGGATGTTGATAAATTGGAAATGGTTCAAAGAAGAACCATGAGAACAATTAAAGTATTGGAAATCATGTGTTTTAATGATTGAGGTCTTTTGGGTCTGTTTATTTTAACAAAGAGAAGGTTAAGTGGTGACACAGCTTATAAGTACTGAACCTTCATGGGGAACAACAATTTGATAATGGACTCTTCAGTCTAGCAGACAAAAGTACAACAAGATCTACTTTCAGGAAGTTGAAGCTAGACAAATCCAGATTGGAAATAAACAGCAACTTTTTAAGTGAGGGTAATTAACCATTGGAACAACTTACCAAGAACTGTGGTGGATTTTCCATCACTTGCAATTTTTAAATGAAGATGGGCTGTTTTTCTAAACAGATATGTTCCAGTTCAAACACAAAGTAATTCAATTAAGTCATATGGCCTGTGTTGTACAGGAGGTCTGACTAGATGATCACAATCCCTTCTGGACTTAGTCAATGAATCTATCGATGTCTGATGCCATTTCTAAATCAGTCATTGTTTCCACAAATACACATCTAAATGGAAAGGAAGATGCAGCTTTGTGCCAAAGTCAGAGGGCCCCTAAATCTGAAAGTTTGCAGCCCTCAGATGACATTTTGGAGACCCAACAGGACACCTCTAAATCAGAATATAGCCTACAATGCTTCCATCCTTAATTGAGGAATGCAACTACATCCCCAGTTTTTGAGCCCCTGGCCCGTACTTCTCATACTCACCTGACAGTTTGACTCATTAAAAATTTTTATAATCATCTCAAAAACTGAATTATTTTTAAATTTAATGGGATCCAGTTGTAGTTTAGATTTCAGATGGGCCTGAGTTGCAAAGTTTGCATCTGGATGTTTAAACATTTTCTCAAACAGGACTGGTGGTTATGGTATAGGCATTATAGGCTTGTGCCTAATTCCCCAGCTCCTGGAATCATGTGATTAGATCAAAATAGCATCTTTTATTTTTGCAAGTAAGTTTCTTGTCCTCATGATTGGGAAGAAAAGTTTGAAATTTGTGTGACTGATGCAGACATGTCTATCTGAGTCTGCAGACAGCCTGAAACAATGGCTCTAAAACGGGGACCTACTCCATGCACTTCAATGGAGTGCTAACTCCAAGACTGACTGTTCTGGGCTACCCCACCAACACAACAACAGCAGAGAATGCTGTGCATGGCAGGAGGAAAGGGAGTGCTATGGCTTGGCCCAGCTGCCCAAGCAGATACACCTCAGCTGCTGGGGTAAGTAGCAAGAAGCCCTATGTGCTGCCACCCCTCCTTCTCCAGGGGTGAGAAGAATCTGCTGCCACCCCTGCTTCTTCTGAGGGGAGAGGGAACCTACCTCCCTTGTTCCCGCTCCTAAAGCCCTGGAATGTCTTAAACTGGCTCTTAATCTCAAAAATCATTGCTCTTCAAATCCAGGCTCTTGGCTCAACCTGGCTCCAGAAAGAGGGGGGACAGGCCATGACATTTGGATCTGGATGCCAGTTTCCTCAAAGTACAGAGGTGTTTGGGTTATTTGTTTAGTTTAGCATGTCACCGAAGACATTGTATAAATTCAGCATTCACACTCCAAGGAAGAGATGCATAACAACAAATAGATATATCAAAACTATTGGTTTGTACCTGAAATTGATTAAAACATTAACATTAGTACCAAATATACTATTTATATTTTCTCTTACCTGTAACTCAAAGTTGGCTTGGTCAAGAAATTTTTTGTTTAGCATATCTGCATACTGATTAATTGCTCGCAGGAAGACTCTGAAAGATCAAGAGAAAATTACATAATTACACACTTATACTTTGGCACCTTTGTAAGTTTGGCATCGCAATTAGATACAAATCTGAGACTATCTGAAAAGTGAAAGCTGTAGCAGTTATTTGAAAAGCAGTGTGATCTCACCACTGTTAAGCATACAGAATTATATGCAGATGTTCTCAAAATTAATCATGTAAATTAGCATATGCAGAATAAAAGAAACAGAAGCAATGTTTTGGATAAAATCACTTCTCTTTAAAATACCACAAGATAATCAAGTGAACATTAAAAATTCATTTCATTAACAAAAAGTGCAAATTAATTACTTTTTAAAGTCCCAGTGTCTTAATGTTATATATTTAGCATTAAACTGTATCTTAACTATTAGTTCAGGCAAGACACATTTTAAACTAATTATCAACCATTCACCATCTTACTTATGGGCCAGTGGCCCAAAGTACATATGTTGTGCTTGAGAAAAATGTTTTGAAGTTGTCTAGTCCTATGCTCTGCTTTAAAATGATAAATTAGGACCTGTATCAATTTACTACTTTTCTAAAACAAGAAACTTCTCAAATAGTAGCAGGTGTTGTTTTGAGAAGCTTTAAAAATAAAAAGTGTTGAAGTAGGATAAGTAGGGGCTGGTCTACACTAACCCCCCCACTTCGGACTAAGGTACGCAAATTCAGCTACGTTAATAACGTAGCTGAATTCGAAGTACCTTAGTCCGAAGTTACCGCGGTCCAGACGCGGCAGGAAGGCTCCCCCGTCGATGCTGCGTACTCCGCTCGCCGAGCTGGAGTACCAGCGTCGAAGGCGAGCACTTCCGGGATCGATCCGGGGCACTTCCGGGATCGATCCGGGATCGATTTATCGCGTCTTAACCAGACGCGATAAATCGAACTCAGAAAATCGATTGCTTACATCCGGACCCGGATGTAAGTGAAGACGTACCCTAGGTCTCTACATATTCTTGGTGTCAAAGAATAAAACATATTATTCTTTAGCCTCCTGGTCTCTACTTTTGAGACAAGCATTATCTTCCATCTGTAAATTGCTTAATTGATGCTATTAGACTGTCAAGCTAAACCCTGGGCAAAGGAACATGTCCTTTGAGCAGACTGTACATACTGTAGATTTTATTACTTTTCAAGGCATGTGCAATAATCAAGACCAGTCACAATGCCTTTTTCTAATGGCCTCTCTCTTTTTGCACAATAGCAATCTGTAAAGTAGAATCCACTTTAGGATACAGATCATAAACTTAATTACCGTTTCTATATTTCAACAGCAAGCAACAGAAAATTTAAGACACTAAAGTTAGGGACACAAGATGTATTGGCAGCTGGAAATATCTTTCACAGGAATTAAGAGTCTTATCTACATTTGAACAAAATGAAAGACCCCCTGTCTTTGCCACATCTCTCTCACAATTAAGGGAAACAATCCCCCAGGTGCACGTACACAGCAAGATAGAAAAGGAGTTTCTATATATATAGACTACCTGCTTGCATTTACTTAATTTCTTAAGACATTCTGATACCATTGTGATGAGCATGGTACAAATACCTATACATGATAGACAGACCAGATACCTGCTGTAGCACAGTCACTTAGAAATTTAAAGAAAATGTATGACGGTGCATGGGAGGGAGTCTTATTACGGAGTCAATTATGCCTAAAAACTAGAGTGATATTCCATTTGCCTAATAATCTTTAATAGTAGAATAAAGTACAAAATTACTTTTGTTATTCTTCTTTGGTCTTACACTAAACTCTTCTTCTCCCCTTTTAATATGTACACATTTTGCAGTATGACTCTAGCCAGGGACGGCTCCAGGCACCAGCGCAGCAAGCTCGTGCCTGGGGCGGCAAGCCGGGGGGGGGGGGGGGGAAGAAGTGGCATGTCGGTCGTCATGAGGGCGGCAGTGAGGCAGCCGGTCCCGCGGCTTTGGTGGCAATTTGGCAGCGGGTACGGCGAAGGTGCGAGACCGGCAGATCACCCGCAGAAACGCCGCTGAATCCGCGTGAGCAGCGGACCGCCTGCAGGCATGCCGCCGAAGGCTGCCTGACTGCCATGCTTGGGGCGGCAAAAAACAGAGCCGCCCCTGACTCTAGCACTTCTCAAAAAACACACAAATATATGTATGTGCATCCCTAGCATGCACACGTGCACTGGAGGGTTTGCACAAACATGTATGTCTGCATTAGCTATCTTTGTCAGCATATACATTTTGGGACCAATTTATTTAATGGATTTTACAAGTGGGATGAATTTAGTGTACATTGAAAAGAAAACCGGAGACACACATAATATATATTTAGATCTTACAGTGATTCAATTACTCTGCTGTGATATATGCAAAGACTGATTACCTTTCCAAATAATTTAATTATGTTGCCTCAAGATATCGCCATAATGGATTTAATGTGATCCATCTAATTAAGCTTTGGAAAAATTTCAGGACTTTACAGACGAATATTTTCTTAAAAAATTAAGGTTCATATTTTACTCTATGCTGATTCTAGTACATAACAATTATGAATAATGAACAAACAAATTGACTACTGAAAAGCAACAAATTGTTTTTTTATATATATGTATATATACACACATACACACACACACACACACACTTGACTGTATATAAACTTTAAATTAGAAAGTTGTGCATTTTGTATTATTGTTTGTGTATTGGAGCTGTAAGGATAACAAATATTGTCTATAAAATATATATTTATGAGTAAACTACCAAATTAATTAGGTGATGGGAAAGATCAAGGCCCCAATCCTACAAGTAACAATGTGCAAATGAACCCATATACTCATGCAGAGCCTCACTGAATTCAATATAACTTGCAAGATCAGGGCTCAAAAGAACAGCATAATCTATGTAGCAAACAGATCTGTTTGCAATGCACAATAATACACATAAATTACTTCCTACAGTTCATTCATACCAGAGTAAACATTCACTTATGGTGTCAGAACTATTTAACGTTAATCAGTAATCCTACTAGAAAAAAAGGGTTTTTCTGTTTGGAAGGTGCAACTTGTGTAGACACAGCCTTTTTGGTAAAACTATTTTATTATAAGTCACACTTTAGTTCCCAAAAGATGTCTGTGACGGTGTACCCCATAAGGCTTTATGGGGAGGGGGTGCTTATAAATGTATGTATGACATAACTGGAATATGTTTTGTGTTGTCTGTGCCAGGTAACATATCTCCGTAAAGGTTATGGTCTACTATATCTATTCATCCTATTTGTACATATATATGTATCATTTTCTACTTGAGGTTAAGAATATGGGCTGTATGCTTGCTTGGTTTCTAAGTAAGCTTTGGGAGGCATTTGGTCAGCTTCTTTAGAAAGGAATTCGCCAGGTTAAGTACCTGATCAGGAAACACTTGGGGAACAATGCATCTTGGAATGCTCCAATCCACATAAGAAGTCTTCCTGGAGACATGCAAGATACCATGTGGACAATGGCTTCAGCCTGTAAAGACTGAGTCATGCAGGGACATGTGACTTGCCCAGGTGACTCCAGAACTCCATCTTGGAGCTGGACTTTGCATAGGAGGGAGGAGGGAGGTCTCCACCCACAAGAGAGAGTCTATTTAAACCTGGGGGGGGGCCCTCCATTTTGTCTTCAGCTGGCTAAAGAAGGAGCCTCTCCACCCCCCCAGGATACTTGAAAGAAACTGAAACAAAAGACAGTGACTACAGGGGTTGTGAGATTGCTGGACCCAGGCTAAATGGAGATTAGCCTGTAAAAGGGAGCATTCTGGAACTGGTGAGGAACTTATCTGTATTTAGTTTGATTAGGCATAGATTTGAGCATTTTATTTTATTTTGCTTGTGACTTACTTTGTTCTGTCTGTTACTACTTTGAACCACTTAAATCCTACTGTCTGTATTTAATAAAATCACTTTTTATTTAGTAATTTACTCAGAGTATGTATTAATACCTGGGGGAGCAAACAACTGTGCATATCTCTCTATCAGTGTTATAGAGGGCGAACAATTTATGAGTTTGCCCTGCATAAACTTTATGCAGGGTAAAACGGATTTATCTGGGTTTAGACCCCATTGGGAGTTGGGCATCTGAGTGCTAAAGACAAGCACACTTCTATGAGCTGTTTTCAGTAAACTTGCAGCTTTGGGACAAGTGATTCAGACCCTGAGTCTTTGTTAGAGCAGACTGGAGTGTCTGGCTCAGCAAGACAGGGTGCTGGAATCCTGAGCTGGCAGGGAAAACAGAAGCAGGGGTAGTCTTTGCACATCGGGTGGCAGCTCCCAAGGGGGTTTCTGTGATCCAACCCGTCACAATGTCAAACCAGAAAAAAATTGAAAGGAAAACACTTTAGAGGAAAAGCTTTTGTAGAGCTGTGTATGAGGTTGCAAAGAAATGTTAAAACACCTTTGCTACATAAATCAATGGTCCGGACATTATCAGAGTGAGTTACTTGACATCAGTTACGCGAGTCCAAGCTCCGCAATTCAGAACTGGATTGTGATTAATATTGTGTTGAGTGGAAGGGTGCACTGGGGTTGAGTTCATATCTTGGAATTTAATTCACTCCATTATAGAAGCAAGATCACTTGCATGAGCTGAATATGGAGTATTTGGATCTGGATTCTTTATTCAGGCTGATCTCTAACGATAATGTTACAAAAACAGCAAAGGCCCGAAATTCTGCTCTCTAATGTCAAAGACATCCTTGTGATATCCAGGAGTTCAAGCTTTGCTCTTAACTCTGAACTTATTATTATTATTTCTAATTTGTATAGAGCTCAGAATGCATTAGGCATTTTAGACAGAAAAATAAGGCTAGGTCCTTCCTGGGCACATTACAATGTGCAGACAAAGAGGGGAACAATACAAGGCAGTGTGACTCATCAGTGGAATGGGGCACAGTCCATGTCATTCCATCACATAGGGTAAAGCTATCCTGGAAGAAGTGTGTTTCAAGAGGGATTAGAAGAAGAGGATGGAGGCACGGCAGAGAGGATCAGGGAGGAGCATCATAGAAGCAGGCCAGAAGAAGTGAGTGAAGTGAGGACACAAAGGGGGAGTTCATCAGGTGGCCTGGTCCGAGGGAATGGTCATGGATGGAAACAGGTCTATGTGTGTGGAGGGGTGGGGGGTGAAGTGGCAAGGTAGTATAGCAGTGTAAACTTGTGCTGGTAGGTGATGGGAAGCTAATGAAGGGACCAAAGGAGGACAAGGCAAGAAATTGAATATTTCCTTGCTTTTGTGGCTTTGACTCTTACCTTCAGAATGTGAAAGGATTTTTTTTTTTTTTTGGTGATTTTTAAAAAAAAGAAACAACAAAACTATTAACCCTGCCTCTCCCTCATCACTACAAACAAAGCTCTGGTAATCTGTAATTGAGATTAATGCAAACCACTCCCCTCTGTCTTTCCTCATTCTCATTCCTTTCCCATTTCAGCTGATCCAAAGCACGTACAAAAGAACTTTCTTTATGACCCTGACTGACTTTCTGGCCCCTCTGAAATCAACTGGAGTTTTTCCATTAGCTTTAATGGACCAGGACTGCATCCCATGTCTCCCAATTACTGATTCTCCTCATTGGCTCCAACTTTTCTTCTGCAGGACATTCAAGCATTTCCTGTTCACAAATAATAGAATGGATTTATTTCAAACTTTTCAAAAGTAAATCAGCCTTTGGATTGAGGGGGAAAAAAAAGGAAACTTAAAAAAAAAAAAAAAAACTTAGAAGCAAATGAAAATAGTGGCTATAATGAAGTCAAGTTGCAACCTTAACTATATTGCTTGCTCCAGCCTGTCTCTTTGATACCACTCTTTGCTTTTTTGTAAAATTGTAAATGAGTTTGCTTTTGTTTGCTGACAAACATTTTTGTACACAAACACAAAAATGGCTGGCAGTAAACAAAAACGTTAAGTTTTAAGCTAAAAATAGGACATTTAAGGTTACTTTTTCCATTAAGGTAGAAAATTTAAAATAAGAGACATAAAATGTGAAAGTTAAGCTTCACACTATACGTAAGTGTGTATCTTTATCAAATGTGGGTATAGACAGACTTTATACATATATAAAATCATCTTGGCCAAAATACCAGCCAACTGAGAGAGAATGAGGGAGGGAGAGAGAGAAGTGAATTTAGATCTGGTCTACCCACAGAGTTACACCAGTGTTATTTTTAATCAATTTAGTTAAATTGGTACAACTTTGTGTTTAGACACACTTAAGTCTATTTAAACTTGGTTTATATTGGTCTAGCTTGCCCTAAGGGCAACCAGTTGTAAAACAGTAACTGTGTCCACACAGGGGTCCCCTGTAATTAAACTGGAACAAGTTGCATGTAAGCAAGTACTGTACATAATTGAGACCTACTGCCCCTGTATCTGGCATTTTGTTTTGTGTCCCATCCCCTGGCCCCAAGTATTGACCAGTTCAAAATTGACTAATCTTCTTGCCGTCGTGTCTCAATTGGATTGTCTTAGCCTTTGATCCTGTTACCATATTAACTTCTTTCTCCTCAGCCACCTCCTTATTTATTTATTAAAATGTTGCCATTTTCTGCTATGCCAACACCCTTTTTGGAAGTAGGATTTATTCGGCTGATGTCAGACAAAGCCCAGAGATCTTAGGTTGCCTGCCATGGAACTGCAAAAGAGAGCTGCTGCAGCAACTATTAAAGGACTAGAGCTGTCTGGAAAATGACAATTCCATTTCAAGGCAACTTTCAAAATTTCAAAATTTGTTTTTGTTCCACATTGGAACAAAACCAAAACTTCTAGAGCATTCATTCATTAAATGGAATTATGTCAAAATGTCTGTTTTTGGATCAAAACTGGAGCTTTTCGATTCAAGACGGAAATACTGACTGAACCTTTACTGTGGTATAGTTGAAGGATGATGATGTCAGATATTTAGCATAAAACTATTCCAGAATACAGTACCGCATAATGAAAAGCAATATCTGCATTGCAATAAAAGTAACATCCACCGTGAATAATTACGAGTTAATTGAGGAAAGGGGAAGTTAGAAAGGGGAATAATCTGAAACCAATTTAACTGCTATAGCCTCCTGGCACAATTAAAGTTACTAAAATGACATTTGTTACAATCAAGCCCACAGCACTTTCTAGCATGTCTCTTACTGACTGTTTGGTGCCAATAAAACACAACATTTTTGATGATACATTATCTGATAAAAGGAGGAAAAGATCTAACTTTGAGTAGAAATACTGAAACCAAAGGTAAATTTTGTTTCTTATTAAACTTGGTATGGGGTAGAGGATAGTTGAATTCTGCCAAATATTTCCAGGTGTTTTTTGGCTGACCATAAAATGAATTTGCTTCAGTCATACTCAGATGTGTTTCTTTTTCACAATGCATTCATCAATGTATGTGATACTTGCATGAATGCTCACAGAAAGTGAAAGTGTTCACAACAGAAGAGATCTATTGCATAGGGTGGAATGCTATTTGGTACAGCAGGGTCACCGGGGGCCCTTATTCACCACTGCATTACTTCTGTTTTACCTAGGTGTAAATCAATTTTGCAATAGACTCACACAAATACAGGTCATAAAATTGCAATGGTATATTAGGACTGCATTCTCCAAAACCCCTGAAGACAGCCTTAGTAGAGAGGCAATTAAATAAGCCAGGCAAGGATCTGACCACAGATGTCACAGCTAGGACCATGAATACACGTGCAATTACTTTGTGTGAATGTGATGTGGAAAATTAACTTGCAATTCTGCACCAACACAGTGCTTTTTTACAGTATCCTAATTCTTCTAGGACTCATGTCTCAGGCCTGGTCTACACTAACCCCCCCACTTCGGACTAAGGTACGCAAATTCAGCTACGTTAATAACGTAGCTGAATTCGAAGTACCTTAGTCCGAAGTTACCGCGGTCCAGACGCGGCAGGAAGGCTCCCCCGTCGATGCTGCGTACTCCGCTCGCCGAGCTGGAGTACCAGCGTCGAAGGCGAGCACTTCCGGGATCGATCCGGGGCACTTCCGGGATCGATCCGGGATCGATTTATCGCGTCTTAACCAGACGCGATAAATCGAACTCAGAAAACCGATTGCTTACATCCGGACCCGGATGTAAGTGAAGACGTACCCTCAGGTAGAGTCTGTGTGAGCTAGAAAGGAAAAAGTTAATAATTTTCTTTAAAAAATCCCTAATTCTGCTTGTCTGTTCTCTTCTCCATGGATTGCTACAGATCCCTGAGAGCGTTAATGCTTCACTGCCTTCTTCAAGACCTTCTCCTGATTTTATGAGTTACACTTATCCAATCAAGAATCAGAAACAATACAAATAATTATGTGATTTATGTGACCAATTTCAACTAACCAACAACTTGAATTTTGAATATTGAGCTCCGAATACATACAAACTGTTTGCAATCAATCTGTTATTAAAAAGAAAAAGATCATGCAGTCACTGTGAACAGTTTCGGAAAACTTCTGCTCTCAAAAAGGCTAACCATATGTTAGGAACAATTAGGAAAGGGATGCAAAAGAAGACAGAAAATATCATATCACATCACTATCTGAACCCATGGTGTGCCCATACCTTGGATATTGTGTTAAGTTGTGGTCATCCCAGAAAGGATATAGTGGAAGTGGAAAAAGTTTGAAGAAGGGCAATAAAGTTGATTAACAGTATGGAACGGCTTCCATATGAGGACAGACTAAAAAGATAGGACTCTTCAGCTTAGAAAAGAGACAATTAAGCGGAGGATCTGATAGAGGTCTATAAGATCATGAATTGTGTGGATCAAATGAATAGAAAAATGTTCTCCATAGAGAAGCTAAATGTGATGATTTAGTTGGTGTTATTCCTGCTTTGAGCAGGGGGTTGGACTAGATGACCTCCTGAGGTCTCTTCCAACCCTAATCTTCTATGATTCATTGGGTCACCCAATGAAATGAATAGGCAGCAGGTTTAATACAAACAAGAGGAAGCACTTTTTTACCCAAAGCTAACCTGTGGAACTCATTGCCATGGAATGTTGTGATGGACAAAAGTATAATTGAGTTCAAAAAAGAACTGAATACGTTCATGGCAGATAAATCCCATCAATGGCTGGTAGCCAAGGTGGCCAGGGACGCAAGCCTAAATCTTTGGCTACCAGAAGCCAGGAATGGAAGACAGGGTAGATCACTTCATAATTGCCCTGTTCTGTATATTCTCCTTGAAGCTCTGATATGGGCCACTGTCAGAGACAGGATACTGGGGAAGATGGACCACGCTCAGACCCAGTACAGCAGCTCTTATGTTTTTATGTAGTTATTCATCATTTATCATGTCCAAAGTGTGTTAAGTGGTTTGGATATAAACTAAGAGAGGCCCCGGCCCCGGCCCCAAAGAACTTTAAAATGAATTTGCCACTTGATGCATGCGGAAAGATCCTTGCACCCATACATAGTTCCCTGGATCCCAGGGGGATGCCTAGGTGTATCAGAATGCAAAATCTGCGTAAAAGACAAAAATATAGATGAAGGATAGGTAAAAAGATGCAGCTTCCAAGCAAAGCGATTGGAGGTTTGGCACACAATTCATCTCTGCGTGGTTTTTTTTCTTTATTTAGTAATGTCATCCTTCTCTTCTTCCATTCTCTTTTACATTCATTCAGGGTGCCCTGACTTGCTTAATCACCCAGGTTTTAAAAAGTCCTTATGCTCTGCCTTCTCTTCACTCAGTCCCTTTTATCCCATGGGGGTTGCACGAGTGTAGGGGGAAAGAGCGTAAGTCACATAATGCCTTAAGAGTGTAAAACATCTAATTCACAGAGCAACTCTCTGTCACACACATGTCAAACCCACCAAAAATGTGAGCAAATGATAATCCTCATACAGACATTTAATAAAAAGGACAAAGCTAATTCGTAGAGTACATTAGTCACTGCAGATTATTTAGTTAGATATAGTTTGGGATTCACAATTAAATTGGAAAGCTCAACATATTGCAGTATTTCTGATATTAAAACAATTCAAGCTGCAAATACTCCTCTTTCAATAAATGCGTTACCCAAAATGACAACACCTCTTCTAGATAGTGAAAAAAAGAGTGACAGATTCAATCACCATAGCACAATTATACAAATAACCATACATGGACTCAGCCTTTTTACTATTTGGGTCTACTTGAGAATTCTGTGAATGAAGAGGGAGTTTAAAATCAGGTTACAAAAGGCACTGTTATGAGGTCACCAATTAAGTTAGATGGAAGGATAATGAATGCTTTATTTCAGCTGACCAACCTTCCAGTTCATCATCAACCTTTGCCTTTTGAGCTTTGGCGTCTTTGAAAGTCAGACGATTCAATAGATAAGGCTTGGTCTACACTGGGGCGGAGGGTGGGGTTCGATCTAAGTTATGCAACTTCGTGAATAACGTAGCTGAAGTCGACGTACTTAGATCTACTTACTGTGGTCTCTTCACTGTGGTAAGTCGATGGCTGACGCTCTCCTGTCAATTCTGCCTGCGCCTCTTGCCCTGGTGGAGTACCGGAGTCGACGGGAGAGCGCTCGGCAGTCGATTTATCGCGTCTAGACTAGACGCGATAAATCGACCCCCCCCCCCCCGCTGGATCAATCACTGCCCATCGATCCAGCAGGTAATGTGGACAAGCCCTAAAAGTCAGATACCTCCTTTTTTGGTACACTTGAGATGAAACTCGAGCAAAATAAATAAGAGTGACCAGAATCTCACTAAAGCATAGCATACTCTTTTCCTTGAAAGGCTACAATCACATATAAATACAAGTAAAAACTATTGTTTTTAATTTCAATAATTTTTTTCTTTTCAGTAAGCTTAGAAATTCTAAAAATCAATAAAGTGTGAATAATTTAATCGGCTTTATGAAGCACACTTAATTTTGAGCAACTTTTTACTTCACATATAAAAAGCTCTATTAAAACCCATATTTTAATATACTACTGTATAATGGTTTTATTCATGGCAATGTACACAGTACATTGATTCTCTGATTACCTTGCCATCAACGTGGACAAAAGATGTACTGATCTGATGCGGTATTAAATATTTACATGTATTAGCAGTATCCAAGTTTTATGATAAAAAGTTGCTCACTGATAGCTTTATTGTCATAGGTTGGAGAATGGGAAACCATGGAAAGTGGGAAACCACATGGAGGTATCTCTGCTGTTGTGGAAGCAATCACATAAGGCTTGTGGCAGTCCCCAGCACTCCCCAGAGCCAAAGGGACCATCATACCTATCATTCTGCTCTATCCCCCACCACCTGAATAACAGCAGCAGAGGAGATAGGAATTTCCAATTCCCCCGACTTTCCCCCCACCAACCCAGAAGGACCCAGCCTAGGCACCAAGCTAAGGGTTTGTCTACATACGTTTTTTGCACCGCTTTAACTGTACCAGTTTAGAAACTGATTAAAACGTAGTACAACCCCATAGTGCGGATGCTGTTATACCAGTATACGGGTGTTTATAATGGTATAGCTTATTCCCATGCATTTATCAGCAGAAAACCACCTTCAGCAATTTGCAAATATGCCAGTTGTAACATATACAAGTGGACGCTTATTAAAAATGTAAACTCTTATAATTTTTACACAAAGACAACTGTACAAGGGAGTCGACAAGGGACATCAGGGCAAAGGCAGAATTTACTTGCTTAAAACCTAAAACAGGTTTCAGAATCTGGCTGTGGGTCTGTGAAGCTGAGCTAGGGAAAATGGGAAAAATCATACATATCTCTTCTGTTTAAAACTACACTCCAGGAGGAGAATGCTTTAACTGACTCAAACTTTCCCTACGTAGGTCTGATTCAAAGCCCAATGAAGTCAATTGAAAGCCTGTTATTAATTTAAATGAGCTTCAATAAGGCCTTCAGCATTCAAAGATTCTCAGACTGAAAGGTTCCTGCAACTTCATGTGAAAAGCTTAGAATGTAGACAGAAGAAGCTGGAGCATGAGTTAAAGGCAGGTGCAAAGAGTTTTAAATGGGTGAGGTTCTGTGTCCTGCAATGTGGAGGACTAGAGGTCCGACTAGATGACCTTGATGGTCCCTTCTGACCTTAAAGTCTATGAGTCTATGACAGGAGTGGCCAAACTCACTGACCCTCCGGGCTGCATATGATAATCTTCAGAGGTTCGAGAGCTGGGCACACCGGCTGGGACTCGGGGCTTCAGCCATGCAGGGCACGTCTGCCAGGGCTTGGGACTTCAGCCCCACTCCTGCTGAAGCCCCGAGCCCCAGCAGGTGCCTCCCACGGGGCTGAAGCCCTGAGACCCCAGTCCCTGCAGGGAAGAAGCCCTGAGCTCCCCCAACCCCAGGTTGCTAGGTGAAGAATGGGGTGGGGGCACGAGTGGCTCCGCAAGCCGCAATTTAACTGTAAAAGAACTGCATGCGACTCGTGAGCCATGGTTTGGCCACCCCTGGTCTATGAGATATGATATTTTAATCAGTTCTACACCACCACTCCCCCGCAGCCCCTCATTAGTCATGGGTCTCTTCTCAGTTCCACTTATATTTATATGTATTAATTTTAAAAGCCCTATGGAATCCCCACATTGCTTTGTTGATTTAGAATTAAGGATTCTCAAGTACTTTTCCTCACAAAATAACTATCTTAAAAAAGCCAGGAAATAGTAAAAGGAAATGGGTTACATTAACTTATAATCATCAAGATACTCAACCACATCATACATGAATGCCCTCTTTAACAAACGCACTTTCAACAAGACTATCACCCTCAATACACATAACAAAGGACTGAAAATACACACTACAACCTACACCCAGTCTATCAGTTTGTTACTTTCTTATGCAACACCTTATAAATTATTAACAGCCATAGCTATATTGAAACATCCACATACACACCATTTCATAATATCTCTGTATGGTTTTATTTAGCACGCATTGTGTTGCCAAACTGATTTCTGAAGATCATTACCTAAATATGTAGTAGTTTGGTGACTACATTTCTGATAAACCACTACATTCTAAATATGTAATCCCATCCCCATCATCAATTCTGTTTTGTTCCTGCCCCATCTTTGTTTTTCCTTGTTGTCTCCTTGACTTTTCCCTATTTTTCTATCATTTTTTACTTATTAGAAAGATAGGGTGAGTAAGGTAATATCCTTTATTGGACCAATTTATTTTTGGTGAAAGAGACAAGCTTTTGAGTTTACACAGAGCTCTTCTTCAGGTCTGGGAAAGGTACTTAAGAGTGTCACAACTAAATACAACGTGGAACATATTGTTGAGCATAAGTAGTACGCACATTGTAAGAGCCTATTCAAGGTGAAGTGGCCCATTAACACCTCTGCAGTCATAAAAAAAAGGGGGTTACTGGGTTACAGATTGTTGTAATAAGCCATAAATCCATAAATTTTTACTTATGATCTCCTACAAAGTTAGAGTCCTATTTTTACATTAGGATTATGTCCCGTCCTTGATCTTTGTGCAAACCTCCCATTGTTGCCAGTGCAAGATCATCGGTGGATTGGCCTGGATAATACTGCCAAGAACAAATGTTAAAAATCATGAGTGAGGCCCTAAAACACATCATGCAGTCTTAAAAATCATGAGATTTTAAATAAATTTTGGATTTTTGTGTTTGCCATCTGTCTTTTCAAGCTTTTCTCCACAACTATGAGGCTAGAAACTTACTTAAACAGAAACAAACAAACAAAACCAGATTCTTATCTGATCTCATGTGTACAGGAGCTGAAGCATTAAGTAAAACACCAAATATCACAAGAGTTGGCAGCACTTTAGTATATGGATCTAACTTTATATCCCTGGCCCACAAATCCCAAATAAAAATGCAATTCGACCCTCTCCATGGACTGTGCTTTACATCCCTGAAATAGCAGGAGCAAAGTATGAGTATTAAGGATTTTCTTGCTCCCAAACAACTTTGCCAGTTTTAAAAACCTCCAGTCTGGTTGTCTTTTTAAAAATTCCAATTTAACACTTAATCTTGGGATGATATTTCTCTTTTAATGACTTGTCCTCACTTCCTTATTTAGGGCAAGTGTCCCAGAGGTCCCTTTCTGATGACTTCTGGGATTTAAATAAATAAATAAATGAAGTCTGACATCTGTATCTTTGCTCTTTTTGAAGCATCAGGGGAAAAGACATGTTTTCTCCTCAAAATTTTAACCAACATTCAATCATGGACTGTGACCTGACATGCTAAATTTCACTCCAGAGAGAATTTTTCTGACTGAGTCATAAAAGCTTGGAAATAGGGTTTTATAATGGAAATGCGACTTTTAAAGAATGGTTAGCCAAAGCCATGATACTAGGAAACTGGGATCACTTTAAGGTGATACTGTAAGTTTGGCTTTCCAACATTTTTTTCAACAAATTCATATTCTACAAAACGAAGCTTGTAGGCACAGGGCTCAAAGATGGCCCCCTCCAGCTGTCAGGTGGGTGCCAACTCAGAACTGCCCCCCCCCCCACAACCTGACAGCCCAACTGTCAGCCAAGTAGTGGGGCTCAATTTCACAGCAGGGAGCCTATCAGCAGTGAAACTGACATTCTTGTCAGTTTCATGGCTACTGTTATTTCACTTTTCAGCTCAGGTTCTGGCTGTCAGCGCATGGGGGGCTCACAGTTGGAACCCTCTGACCCCTGTCCTGATGTGGGGCTCACAATTGGGAGCCCTGCACCGGGATTACAGTTTAGGCTGTCAGTCCTGGGGGAAAGGAGCGCTCCCATTGTGAGCCCCGCTGCCAGAGCTGACAGCCGGGAGCTCCACTGTCACCTCCTGGTGAGAGATGGAGGGTCGGGAGGAAGGACAGTCGGGCTTGGACTCTCCTCTCCCTCAGTCCCTCACTGGGAGGCAGTAGTGGGGCTCCGGGTTGTCAGTGCCCCCCGGGGGGGGGGGAAGAAGGGCTCCAACTGTTAGCCCCTATAGGGCTGACAGCCAACAGCCGATGTAAGTAACTACACTGACATAAGCACTATGTCTCTCTCATGGAGGTGGAGTTATTATGTTGGTGTAGGCTATGTCTGTACTGCATACCTTACAGCGGCACAGCTGCCAACGAAATAAAACCTCCCCCAACGAGGGGTGGTAGCTTTGTCGGCGGGAGATGCTGTCCCATTGACAAAGCGCTGTCAACACTAGTGATTTTCATCGGTAAAATTTTGTCAGTCGGGATGTGTTTTTTTACACCCCTGACTGAGAGAAGTTTTACCGACAAAAGTGCAGTGG
Organism: Emys orbicularis; assembly: GCF_028017835.1. Lineage (NCBI taxonomy): Eukaryota > Metazoa > Chordata > Testudines > Emydidae > Emys > Emys orbicularis. Next base: position 23,522,383 of record NC_088689.1, on the reverse strand, counting down.
AGACATAGTCTTATTTTGGCAGAAGCAGCACTGTAGTGTAGACGCTGACATAATTAAGGTGACATAAGATGCCTTACGTCGACCTAACTCTGTAGTGTAGACCAAGCCTTGACTTTAGCAGAGGTACAGAACTTAGCAACAATTTATTAACAGTTTGTGATTATACTGTACCCAATTTTGTATTTAAAGACAGATGCTATAAAAAGAAATTTTAAAGAAGAAAATTACAATGTGGTGCTCTGTCACATGAAACAAAAATCCCACCACCAGTGCCTTCTAGCTCAGCTGTTTGATTCAGATTTTATTATTTGTTAGTAAAATTTATCACCACAAAATTGTCAAATGTAGTGGAATTCAGTTCAGCTGTCTTATATTTCATAGCAACAGAGTAAAATAAAAGTAAGAAAAAGGTTGTGTACAATGTGCTGACCTATATCAAAATGCAAAAGTCTGCTGGATATTCAGGTAGCTATATTTCAAGAAGATACTTAGAGTTGCTGGACTTGTGTTCTATCATACCTGTTAGAAATTACTACCATTCGAAAGGTTGCATATTAAAGTACAATTCAACTAGTTATTGCAGTGTTAGAAACAGTAAGGCAAAAGGTGCTTTTTACTAGTGTACTGCTTTGGGAGGAAACATTAAGTTCTAAAAAGAGACATAACTGAAAAAAATGAATGAACTCATGCACATTGCAGGAATGTGAACTGTAGGCAAAGTTCTCAACAACGCATAAGAGTTCTAACTAGAGTTCTAACTTGGCAAGAAGTTTTCAAATACGTTGCCATACCTCATAGACTATCCCCTCGGTTTTCTGCTGACAGCACAGTATTTTGTAACTTTAAAATTTCTGACGATACATAGACTTGAATAAATGTAAAGCTTACTCAAGATAATTATGGATAAAAACAACACGTTTAATGAAATCATTTCTCCATGTCCCAAATTATTTGATATTTCCATCAATGTTACAATCAGCTGTTAAGGCAATTGCTGATGACTGAATAAAACATGTAATATAACTAGAAAAAATCATCCATTATTCTTTCAAGCATTCAAATACCTTGTCAGATGTCCATCATAAAGTGCTAATAAGGTGCAACAGAATAATCTGCAGATGAAGGAGGCGTCAAAAGGTCAGTTTAACACCACTTCAATGTTGTTAGATATAAATTAGGTATGCCTCAGCAGCAATTTAATTCCCTGGAAAGGTCTCTCTCTCTCTCTGTTACCAAGACAGTAAAGCTAATCATGAAGTCAGATGGGCAAAAAGTTTCGCAGTGAAAGCTAGCTAAAAATAATTCTGTTCTCAGCCCCAGATCTTTGATGCAAACAGCAGGGAAATGAGGACAGAGTTTACACTAAACTTAAACACACAGGAGGAGAGCTACCTGCCCATCACCCAGACTCTCTTATACCAGGCATTTAGGTGGTTCCAGTACAGGGGTCCAGGGCTCCTACCAGACAACCCATAATGTGGAGTAGGCTCTCCTCAGCCTACCTCCCAGGACTCAGGCTGGAGGAGGGAGACAGAGGGTGCACAAGGGTAGGGACCTCGGCCCACAAGGTCTCATCATATCCCATGAGCCCAAGGCCCACCAGCAAAATCCCAGGCCTTTTACCGCTGGGTACCATTCATTTTATACTTTTAACCACACTGGAAAGCAGCCATGGGGGCACCAGCGACGAGCTTGGTCACACCCCACTCAGCAATGCTGCCTGGTATCACAACTCCTGCCCCATTCATTCCTTCACTTTCCGTAGCCGTATGTTAGTGTCTCCATCTGAGAAATGTAGACGATCATCCCTGAAAAATTCAGGCCAATTATGACAGACAAACAGGCAGAGAGACACATACATACACAAAGAAATCCCCTCAAGTGGTATAAAGATTCAACCCCCAAGATAATGGAAGAGAATGATACAATTGTTCATACAAACATACAAACTGTTGTACTTTGTTGGTCTGAGAATGCTCGTTCTTTAAATGGCTCACTAATGTTGGTAAAGTGGAAAACCTTACTGCAGCTTTAGATAAGCTTGTTTTGATCTAAACAGTGGCTGGTTGTCATATTTTAACACGAAACATTACATTTTAAAAAGGCACTGGTGTGTGTAGAGAGAGGAAGAGGAGACACGGGGGAGGAGGAAATACTGGTTAGCATGCAGAGAGCATTGGTTGCACATGGTTTAATTTGAACTGTTAACCCGTGGCTAACACCAGTGTTGGTGCTAGCCTGTAGCAAAGAGGCAGGACAGGCTACATTTCTTGGCAAGAATAAGTGCCATCTTGTAATCTAGTCCAAGCTTCTGGTAGTCAGAGGTTTAGAGACACCCAGACTATGGGCTTGCATCCCTGACCATCTTGGTTAATATACTACGTGAACTGATCTAATTCTTTTTTTCATCCAGTTACACTTTTGGCCTTCACAACATCCCATGGCAATAAGTTCCACAGGTTGACTGTGTATTCTATGAAGAAGTACTTCCTTATGTTTGTTTTAAACCTGCTGCCTATTATTTTCATTGGGTAACCTCTGATTCTTGTGTGATGTGAAGGAGTAAATAACACTTCCTTACCCACTTTCTCCACACCATTTATGATTTTATAGACCTCCATCATATCTCCCCTCAGCTGTGTCTTTTCCAAGCTCAATAGTCCCAGTCTTTTTAATCTCTCCTCATGTAAAAGCTGTTCCATATCCCCTAATAATTGTTGTTGCCCTTCTCTCTACTTTTTCCAATTCAAACATATCTTTCTTGAGACGGGACAATCAGAACTGCATGCAGTATTCAAGGTGTACCAGTGATTTATATAGTGTCATTATATTTTCTGCCTTATTATCTATCCCTTTCCTAATAGTTCCTAGCATTCTCTTAGCTTTTTTGACTGTTACTGCACATTGAGCAGATGTTTTCAGAGAACGATCCATGATGACTTCAAGATCTCTTTCTTGAGAGATAACAGCTAATTTAGACCCCATCTTTTTATATGTACATTACTTTACATTTATCAACAATGAATTTCATCTGCCATTTTGTTGCCTGGTCACTCAGTTTTGTGAAATCCCCTTGTGACTCTTTACAGTCAGTTTTGGACTTAACTACCTTGAGAAATTTAGCATCGTCTGCAAACTTTGCCACTTCACTGTTCACCCCTTTTTCCAGATCATTTATGAATATGTTGAACAGCACTGGTCCTGGTACAAACCCTTGGGGGCAAAGGACATCAAGCAATAGGGGATAGGCGGGGGTGGGGGGGGGGAAGGGTGGGTAAAGGAAAGGACCTGTCTTGTGGGCAGGAGGAGTAGTTGTGGTAATGTTAGGGAGAAGGAAGTGTTTGAGCAGGGGGAATCAGGTTGCTGCAAGGGCTCAGAGTGCCTTTGAGGGTGGGGATGATGTAAGGTAGAAAGAGGGTTGAGAAACTGAGAAGGATTCACCAAAGACAAATGTACCCGTTTGTCTCAGTGCTAAGGATTCTGAAGCCATACCCTATCAGAAACGTACAAATAGTGATGAATCTACATTTTGGGTGGTTTTTTTTCTATAAGTAATGTATTTTTCTTTTTAAAAAGGAGTTTGCAAGAAGCACAAATGAGAACATGGAGAACAATTTCTATTGCCATGTACTTTTGTTTTAACCCCCAGGTATGTACCTGTTGAACAATCAGAAGGGCTACCTCATTCCTATGGATCCCAAATCAGAATTCAACATATATATTTTATACTAATATACTTTATACATTGTTTAAAGAAAAACACCTGCGTACTAATTGTATGTTACTTGTTAACCTGAAAACATGGGCAGAGACATTATGTAATCTTTGACTATTGGCTACTGTGCTTATCTTGTCTTGCTGCTAGACCTATCCAGGGGCTCGGGACCACCCACCCCGTCATTGCCCTCCGCCCATGAAAAATCCATATAATCCTTTGTAATCAATTGTTTGACAGTGTCTCTGAGCCTAATAAGCAAAGTGACACTCTGCCAGCGCTGTGCGTAATAAACCCACGTGCTTGAGTCTACACAGTGTCCATTTTGTTTCCTTCAGTGTCCCAGATAAAATTGATCTGTCCTATAGTTATAGGACAGTGTAATGGAACTGATTCAATGAGAATATTTGTTTGTTATTTCAGAGACCATTCTATATTTAAATAGAAGTTTCCCAAAAGTTTAGATATGTTTCTGAGGCTCTAGATTTAGAAAGAACATCTTCCCTATTAAAAATGGTGTGTTCGTCAATAGCTAACCCAAGGTAAAATCCTAGTGAAGACAAAGCAGTCTGTAGTTTTAATTTGTCAGTAGGTTGAGTTAAAGACTATCGGGGAATTTAGCATTTATCGTGACCTGCTAACTCATGTGAAAACTACGAACTGCCTTGTCTTCACTAGGATTTGACCTCATGTTAGTTACCACATATTAGCTAACTTGAATTATGAACACGCCTTTGTTCTAAGTGAAGACAAGCCCTTCGGGGTGATGTAATATATTTTGAAAGGGAAATAATTGGAGGGGGAATTTAGATGCCACTATATGAGTGTCTCCAATAGAGTTGTGAAAATTTGATTATGGGTATGTCACATCTGACTTTCATTTGGTTAAGACATTTAAATTAATTTTCTAGGCATTTATGCTGGAAGATATTAAATTCCATTCTCTTTCCACATTTTGACTGTCATATCTGAAAATGTATACGGCACGTAAGAACTGTTCTACAAAAGAAGAAACACACGCAAAAAAGATTTATCCCCAAAGCTTTCTAATCTCTCTCCAGAGCCTTCTGAAGTGCAAAGCTACAAAGTGCCAGCTGGTAACACAGTCATTTTCTAGTGGACTGTGAGTTAAAGTTGAGAAAATATTGTCTCCAAATGGGTGTGATGGGCAATTTCTTTAAGCAAGTTACTTGGATTGATAAATCTTACTGCTAAATCCAGTAGCATGAAACCTGGTCCTGAAAGATCTCTCATGCATATGCAGCACCTTTAATGTATCTCCTTTTATTGTTTATTGCTGCCCCCCAAATATAATATAAATTGATTAAAACAAACATTTTGAAAAGTATTGGAAATTATTTTGCATCTGCAGTGTAGCTATGATTGCAAGAAACCATTTATTGGAACATCTTGAGCTTGAAATTGTGCTCCAGGTGGCTGAGTTTGCAAGACTGTTATAAATGGTTGTAATGGGTGGCTGCAACATCTTGGAATCAGTCTTAATCTTAAATCCTACTAAAGCAGAGCCATCTAGAATGTTTTCTGTTAAATGTGGACATGAGGAAACAAGCTCGTCAGCTGCACTGGTGCTCCTAATGTCATCCAACATGCAGCACCGTGCATTTGGAAATTACCCCAAAACTCCAACAGTGCTAGGAACTGTAGGATTGGGATTTCATAAATCCCACAATGCACTGGCATAGAAGATGAAAGACACACTAAGAGGAAGTGACAAAAATGTTGTATCAGAATCAGTTCTGCTCTGTGAATTACTCCTGGGGGAATTCTGTGCCAAAAAATTAAAAATTCTGCACCCAATATTTTAAAATTCTGCAAATGTTGTCAACATAACACTACATAACCATGCCAGTTTCAATTATTTTGGTAATTTATTTCAAAATACCTGTCAGCAAGTATGTCTGTAACAATACAGACACACACAAAATTTCCCCCAGGAATAGAGAGTTAAAGAAACCCCTACAACAACCCAGTTCCTGCTTCTCCGCCCCTTTCCCCCCAGAACCCAGCTGGGGGGGGGGGCAGACACTCATACCTCCTTCCCCCCAGGGCCCAGCCATGGAGGCCCTCCTTGCCCTGATATCTGCCCGACGTCCACCCTCACAGAGCCCGGCTGTAGGGTTGCCAACCTTCTAATCACACAAAAGCGAACACCCTTACTCCACCCCTGGCCCCTTTTCTGAGGCCCCACCCCTGCCCTGCCCCTTCTCCGAGGCCCTGCCCTCATTCACTCCATCCCCCCTCCCTCTGTTGCTCGTTGTCCCCCACCCTTACTCACTTTCACTGGACTGGGGAAAGGGGTTGGGCTGCAGGAGGGGGCAAGGGCTCTAGATGGGGGATCAGGCTCCGGGGTGGTGCCAGAAATTAGGGGTTCAGGGTGCACGAGCAGGCTCTGGACTGGGGATTGGAGTGCAGGAGGGGGTATGGGCTCTGGGAGGAAGTTTGGGTGCAGAACAGGGCTCAGGGTTGGGGCAGGGGGTTGGAGTGTGGGAGGGAATATGGGGTGTGGGCTCCAGGAGGGGGCTCAGGGCTGGAGTAGGGGTGAGGGCTCTGGGAGGGGATTTGGGTGCAGGAGGGGGTTCTGACCTGGGGCAGGGGTTGGGTGCAGGAGGGTGTTCGGGATGTGGGCTCCAGCTGGGCGACGCTTAATGCAGGAGGCACCTGGTCTGCAGCGTAGCAGGGCTAAGGCAGGCTCCCTGCCTACCCTAGCTCCACATGGCTCCCGGAAGCCACCAGCCTGTCCAGCTCCTAGGGGGAGAGGCCTGCAGGCTCTGCGCGCTGTCCGCGCCTGCAGACGCCACCCAAGAAGCTCCCATTGGCCATGGTTCCCACCCAATGGGAGCTATGGAACCGGGCAGGGGCAGTGCGCAGAGCCCCCATGGCTTCCCCTACACCTAGGAGCCGGCGATGCCCACCGCTTCCAGGAGCCGCACGGAGCCAGGGTAGGCAGGGAGCCTGCCTTAGCCCTGCTGCACGGCTGACTGGACTTTTAATGGCCCAGCCAGTGGTGCTGACCGGAGCTGCCAGGGTCCCTTTTCAACCAGGCGTTCTGGTTGAAAACTGGATGCCTGGCAATCCTACCCAGCTCTGGGGGTCCCCAGCCCAGATACCTGCACCCCCTGCCCCCCACCCAGCCCAGACACCCACTCACTACCCCTCAGAGCCCAGGGATCCAAAGGGAAAAACAGCTTGATGCTCGGTCCCAGGCTTGCACTGGGTTTCCTGTGCACCACTCGCTCCTTCTCTCAGGGCATACGGGGAACTCCAACTGCCAGGAACCCTCTAGCTCTTTTCCTCTTCTCCCGACAGTGTCTTCTACATGCAAGCTGGGCTCTGCTGGGTTCAGCGGCCCCTAGTGGCGGCCAGCAGCATTGCAGCCCATTTCTGTGGGGGAAAGGAAATTCTGCGCAAAAAACATTAATTTCTGCAAAATTCTGCATTGCCGAGTGGCACAGAATTCCCACAGGAGTAAATGAAGGTACTAAACCATTGCAGGGACAAATGAGACGGCCATTAATTTCATGCAACCAATGGCACTGGAGCAATGCATTTGCTTAGGATGACATTCGCCCTGGGAAAAGGGCCTGCACAAAGAGTATGCACCACTGAAGTCCCTTTTGACCCTTTGTGACCTGAATTTCACCCTCGATGGCCACATCTAGACAGTTGGTTTATAATGCCATGTTACACTGTAGGTAGCTTCTGTATGAATATCTGTACTGATTTTAGGATACAAACCTTTATGTAATTTCCATATGTCTGAACCATCTGGTATCAGGAAGAAAAAAGAATCCACACTACTTATTTAGATTATTCTGCAAGGGATGTTCCCACCCTATGAGCCAGAGCATGAAAAGGACAAAGCAAACCAGTCACTTATACTACAATAAAACCATCCCATGGCTTGCAAGGTTCAAATGCTTATTGAAAACAGGGGTAGAAAACTAGCCAATCAGGAAAAGAGATTTGCTGTGGGATAATGAAGGACCGTGCGATCCAGAAAAGAGGTGAGTTTGCCTGTGCAAAGAGACTCTTGCTTACCCTTGCTAGGACTCATAGGGTGTGTCTACAGTGCATCTGGGAACAAGCCTCCCAGCCTTGGTTGACAGACTTGTGTTAGCAGGGCTTGCGCTAGCATGCTAAAAATAGCCATGTAGACATGGCTTTGGCGTGGCGGCTCAGGCTGGAGTTCAGGCACTCAAGCTGGGAAGGTGGAGATGAGGCAACATCTACACAGCTATTTTTAGCACAGTAGCGCGAGCCTATGGACCTGGGCTTGGAGGCTTATTCCCAGATGGGGTGTAGACATACCCAACGAGACAGTGAGGGATCACTGAAAAGGAGGCAATTTTTAGACTCCAAGGGGATAGGAGATGAGTTTTTGCAGTTGCTCAAGGTACAACCATATTTCTAAGAAAGTTTCTAACTCACTTAAAGATATTCTTCACTAACCAGCCAGAGATGTGTTTAGGTTTTTTTTTACCTTTTATTTTATTATATTCTCACTAATTTCCTCATATGAAACTGTTTTTAATTTATAATACACTAAATTTGGATTATGGTGTTTGCTAATGGGGAGTATGTGGGGCGGGGGGGGATGTTCCCAAAGAAAGGACACTGACTTCTCGTCTTAGGAAGCAAAAGCTGAGTGGTGGCAGTGGTTAAGGCTACGTTTATGTCACCGAGGACACGGAAGTCACGGAATCAGTGACTTCCAGAGACCTCCCTGACAATCTCTGCTTCAGCCTCAGGGGCTGCAGGACTCTGGAGCTGACAGCCAGTGGGGCCCTGGCAGGGTTCTGGCGACAGCAGTGACAAGCGACAAAGGGCCCCCTGCAAAGTTCCAGGGAGAGGTTACAGACTCCTGAGGGGGCCCTCCTCAGGGTTCCAGTGATGGCCAACAGCCTCACAGGGGGTGGGCGGAGTAGGGAACGCCTTGGCCGAGCGGCTGGGATGTCCCATTTTCTCTTTGGGAAATATGGTCATCCTGCAGCTCCCAGGCACCATGGGTGGAGGGGGAACCTCACAGCTCCCAGCTACCACGGTGGTGGGGGAAACCATGGAGCTTCAGCAGCAAAAGTCACAGACATGTCACGGCTTCCGTGAGTTTTTGTTTATTGCCCATGACCTATACATGACTTTTACTAAAAATAACCATGACAAAATCTTAGCCTTAGCAATGGTTTGAGCATTTAGTTTAAAAGCATGGCTATAGCAGGGATAAGCATTCCCAAAAGTGTTACAAAGGGCTGACTATGGTTAGTTGGTATAAAGACCTAAAGACCTGAAGGATGGAAAACTTAGTTATAAAATTCTATAAAGCAAACTGAATGACATCTCCCTTCAAAGAGCAATCACACACAATTAGCCAGATGAGAACCAAAATAATATAAATTTTGTTGCTCCTAGACAACTGTACCATGACTTCACAAGCAACCCAAACAAGAATTTATTTTATCCAACCACTGCATCAAGGCTTAAGCATCAATTTCATGTCAGAAGATACATTTCTGACTCTGGTGGCCTTGTCTTCGAACATTCCAAGCTTGTAGCAATTATAAACACCTGACATAGGAGGTCCAAGACTGGAGAGAGACAGACACATCATGTGAGGATGAAGAACTGATTTGAAGTAGCTGGATTTTTCCTGATTCAGTAATTAAGCTACTGTTACAACCCTACTCAAGTGCCAGGACCAATACGCTAGAAATAATTAGAGCATTTTGCAGTGACTAACAATAGGAGCCTCTTGGTGAACAGTGAGATCCTGATATTGCCAAGTAGTTTATGAAGGGCTGTGAAAACACTTCTCTTGGAAAGGATATTTATGCTTAAATAGAGAGGACTTGCCAGGATGCCCAAACTCATATGCATTGGACATTATGGAAAGTATGATGAAAATAAGAGGCTATTGGGAGGATCACACAATGCAACACCAGACCCTGACCAAGGTTTTCTATAAGCTAGATGACACAACATATTTGGTGTTACTAGGTACAAGATTAGCAAATAAAAAGTTACAAACAGAATGGCACACGTTGTTGTTAACATTTTAAATAACTTCAGTGTTTTTAAATATGCTCTATAAAATGCTGCACTGAATGCCATAATGGGGATGCTAAAACTGAATACGTGTACTATTTTAGCTTCCCTGACTTTGTACCTGTCTAACTTGGAAAAATAATGCTTTTAAGAACTAAACATTTTTAAAATGTCTTTGATACTTGCATTATTTTTGTAACAACTCACAACAGTGCTATCTTTACAAAATCTCAACTTGAAGATAAAGATTTCTTCACACTTTCAGGATCTTTTCCTATGTTCTAACTTTATTTTTAAAAGTATCAAACACGTTGTTATTTAGGTAATTTAAATGTTACCTAGGGACAAAGAGTCAAGTTTTTTTTAATCTACTTACCTTAATACTTAATCTGCTACATTACAACTGTGAAGCTAACAACAAAAGTCTACCTATGTATTTCTTATGCTCCATACATAATAAGTTAAGGTGACAATGAGCCTAACAGCTTATGAAGTTATTAAATGAATAGTAAGCCTTAAACAGCAATCGTGCCACTCAAATATTACTGCTGTAATTGGTGTATACTTACATTCATACAACATTTCTTCAGATTTGTATGTGATTATAAACAAATAATAATAGTCTGATTAAACAAAAAAAATTAAGTATTTAGGACTCCCTCAAATGTCACAAAAAGATGACACAGGATTCAATAGAGGCCTCAAGTAATTACAGCTTTGAAAGTGTTTAGGATTCACTGAACCTCTTATCAGAGAATTCCTTATTTCAGAAGGGCGGAGCACGGACAATTGGGGCCACAAACTTCTCTATCACAGAGTCCACTTCCACCTGACAAAGACCTACTCCCACCTCCCTCATGTGCAGGGTGGAATTAATAAGCCACATATATGCCACAAGTCATCAGAAAATGAGCAGCATCTCACTGCAGGGTTTCAACACTTATTAACAGGATGGGTCAACAGCAGATTCTTGCCACTAATACTAGTCAGAAAATATATTTTTCCCTCTGTGGAAAATTTCAGTTATATCGCCCAGGGTCCACCCTGGTTTCCACTCTTGATGGTGGGATACAAGGCATCATAGGGTCCAGCGGGGATGCCCCGCTTGCAGGAGAATGGGGACAAGAAGCAACTCCAATGAGGCACCCAGGTTGGCATATCAAAAATCAAAACACTTCAGTTTTCAGACAAAACTAAAAAAATTGGTGGTTTGAGCGCTTAGTTTCTTGATAAAAAACAAAAAATATCCACAGAAAGCAGATAAAAAAAATAGCTTAGTTGAAAACCCAATTATCCATTGAAAACCAGTTTTGAGGGACAAATTTAAACTAGCCCTACTAGGCACCTTGTAAAATGATATTTTGATAGTGTATTATAAATCCAGATATTTTGATTAGACAGTTTTTGACTGTTTAGAAAAGCAGGGCAGGATTGACCAGGTCTACTAGTTCAGCGGTTCTCAACCGGGAGTCCGCAGCCCTCACTTTCAGGGGGGCCCGTGGCCCTGTGGTTGAAACCTGGTGCGGCAAGTGTTGGCACCCCACAGCAGGGCTGAAGTGAGGTGCATGCTAACACACTGTTTGCAGGATAGTGGGACTTATAAAACTGATTAAAATTATGAAAAATTAATCACCCAAGTCTTACTGCATACTAAAATGTACGTATGCATGTGAAAGTCTGAACTAGTCACTGAATTTCATAGAATGTTTACAGATTCTTTATAAGAGTAAGGATGCAAATTACACTGACTAAAGTAATAGCACGCGTGGCAACCAGGGGAAAGAAATGTGACACAATACATGAAGAGTAAGACATGTACAAACTTTAGCATAATATATTATCCACAGAGTCAATACATACAACATTTTTACAAGTCTGAGAGTGATGTACAGGGAGCTGCATGCCAGCTATATCCCTAAAGCACAAAATGAAAATATATTTCTAGGGGCATTTTTATCTATCTATCTATCTATCTATCTATCTAATCTCTCAACCACTAGAAATTCCAAATATCTGCATAGCATAAATACGGAATGTTTTTGTAACAATGCCCAGGTTTTGCTGAGGGTACTTTTTCCATTCCATTAAAAATATTAAGTGACAACCCATTACAAAGTCAATTTACTGCGCTCAATTATTTTTCCATAGCACAGAAAAGTAATTTAATTGCACAAAACAGAACAAAAAACCTGAGTCCAAATCAAACCTACACATATCACCTTTGTAATACAGTATCATGAGTGCAATAAGCATTCAAATAGCAATACAGAAGTTTGTTGTTAATTTGTATACAAGTACTTTGTTATTAATTTGTATGCAACGTAGTGAGTAAGTCTCTTAAATTAGTAAAAAAAGTGAACATTATTCGGTGACAAGTTATTACTGGGAGATCATTTAGCTGTATAAATAAATGTGTTAATTTCTAAGTTGTTTTCAGTTGTTGTAAATATAGCTGTGTGTTCATGTTCAGAAAAAGGTTTCATTTTATTACACACAGTTGATAGGGCTTCAGTTTGCTTAATTCAGGATTACTTATTTAGACATTCACTGACACATAGCCTTTGAATTTGGCTTGCTGAATCTAAGTATAAGAAGTGTAACAGCCAGATTATATTTGGCCCTTTCCTGGGAGAACTGGTGGTTATGGTGGCTTTCATGTGTGGCTTGCACAAAGGCCAGCTACAATTAATTTCACTCTGTGTGTTCAGAGCAGTGTTGGCCTGCTCCCTCCACGTGCCTCTGGGGAGCACAGTGCCATCAAGGGTGGAGGGAGGGGTGGAAAAGAGATATGACCAGATCAAACCTACAAAAAGGAAGGTGCATACCCTTCTTGCATCATCATCATCATCATGTTCCCATTACACCTCTGGCATTTAGGGCAGCGACGAAGCTCCTCCACTCCTGTCTGTTTGTGGCAAGTCTTTCTATGGTTCCCCAGCTGTGCCCCAGGTTTTTCAGCTCGGCTTCCACAGCTCTTAGCTATGTTGTTTTCAGGCGGCCTCATTTTCACTTGCCTTCAGGTGTCCATCTTATTGCTCTTCTGGTGATGGAATCAGTTTCCATCCGAAGCACATGGCCAATCCATCTCCAACGCCTTCTGGTAATGAGGTAATGGCTGCAGTGTGTCAATAGATCTTAGTTTGAGATTGTTCTGGGCCAAAAGATATGGAGGATTTTTCTGAGGCAGGTTGTATGGAATGAAGACAGTTTGGACATGTCATACTTTCTTATTCCTCACCATTCTGAACTATAAAGTAGTGTTGAAAGTACACAGCTATCATAAATCTTGACTTTGGTTTTGGTGTTGTATTTTGATGATTTCCAGACTATTTAAGCCCGTGAAAGTGTTCCTGGTTCTATTGATTCTGTTCCAGATGTTCTGGCTTGTTCCACCGTCCTGGCTGACGGTGCTGTCCAAGTATGTGAATGTTTCTACATTGGTGAGAACATGATCCTCTATCCATACTGATGATGGTGAGGCAATATTAAAGGTCATGATATCTGTCTTATTGAGGTTGATTTTCAGTCCAATTTGCTGGAGTCAAGTTGTTTTTTCTTCTATATGGTGTTGGGTATGTGACAGGAGAGCAAGATCATCTGCAAAGTCCAGATCTTCACGGGATAAGAAGGATAACCGCTTAATGCCTCTTGTTGTATGCTGCATTACCCAGTCAATGGCAATGTTGAAGAGGATTGCAGACATGACACACCCCTGACGTACTCTTGTTTTGACTTCAAAACTGAGCTCATTGTGCTCAACACTGCATGTAAAGTTGGAATAGGAGCTTTTGATTATGTTGATTATATGGAGAGGGATTCCATATGCCCGCAGAATGCGCCATAGGCTGGTCCTGTGAATTCTATCAAAAGCCTTCTCAAAGTCTATGAAGGCTATGTAGAGTTGCCGTTTCCATTCTAAACATTGTTCTATTATGTTTCGTAGAGTGAAGATCTGGTGTGTGCATCCATGCCCTTTCTGAAAACCGGCTTGCTCTTTTCTGAGAATGCTATCAACTGCCTCTGATATACGCTGGACTATGATCTTACGCACTACCTTGCGTGGCACAGATAAAAGTGTGATACGATGCCAGTTATTACAATCACTAAGAGTTCCTTTCTTTGGTATCTTCACTATAACCCCATTGGTCTGCTCATCTGGCACTTTTTTCCTTTCCCAGACTGATGTAAATAGAAGGGCCAGGATAGATGCCTGGATAGGTCAGGGAACCTTCTTGCATACCAGTGACCTTAAGGAGGATTTATGTGTCCCTGAGACAAACACCCTTTCTGAATTTTCCCCAGGCAGTGCAGCACTGCATTACCGCAATCCAGGGTTGCACCTTAAAGGCACGAACTAATCTAAATTAGTATACAAGGGCAGATGAGATGAATGTAGCCAGAAGTGGAACAACATAAACAGAAAGTTAAAGGTCACCCCTACTTTGACATATATATTTTTCTAGGTCCTCTTCATGTACATTACATCAATGTCTCTCCCTTAGATTTGCTACTGATGTATGAGGGAGCATCTATAAGACTAAGGAAACGTAAGTTACACTACCAAAAAAAAATGACAACATGATTGGTAAGTTCACCTTCAGATGCCTTACTATTTTTTCCCGCTAATAATATCAATGTGTTGGTTATGTGAGACAAGATCACACTGTGTACACAGTATATGTCTGCTCCAGCTACTCATATAAATAAAAAAGTCTTTGATAATTATTATTTGTGTTTTCTTGAGCCCTATTTGCTTGCTTCAGTTTGTTTGTAAAGAAAAATATATCAAAAATATTTTAAAAAAACCATTAGTCAACATTAACTATTCTACATTCTAAAGAACAGTAATTTACATATTTTGCCCTTTACATTGCAAGGCTATACTATAAATAGACATCACTGCTATGATAACCTCAAGACATTTGGGAGTTTCATGTCACAAATGGTCTCGTCAGCCAACTAAAACTGAAAAACCAGGTGTTTGCAGAAACCATTTTAGTTATGAGCAAAGTTTCTCAATATAAATATTAGGTCCCAATCCTGAGCAGGTGTACAGGTTTGTCCTAGCACATCACAATTCAGGAGATAGGCTTAAGTGAGTGAGGACGGTGATTTGCGGCTGTGGAAATACCATGCTGCATTTCTTTGCAACATAAGACATTGTATCAGAGAGCTCATTTGCTCATCAGGGACCCCACTGAGAATCAAATGACTTTCCATCTTAAAGAGACCTAAGTTTTGCTTTATCTGAGTCAAAAGTTTGGCTTCACTACTTGATAAAGACAATCTGCCCTTAGGTGAAACTTGTAGATCACAGAAACCGAAACCTGGCAAACAACCATAGCATAAATTCATCCAGCTGTATATGAAATACAATGATGTACATTTGAAAGAGAAAATGTTTAAGCTTTTTATCCTTTGTTTAGTAATACAAAACACACGATAATCTCCATTTACCCACAGCTAATTGAAAATCTAATCATTGGTACTGCCACTGAAAATAACACAGGTCTGTTTTTTGAACAAGTCCTGCCCCCAAAACATGGGGATCTGTTTGAATAATTAAGCAAAGCTGTCTCTCCATGTTTCTTCATCCTCAGCTGAACTCAGTGTTTCCTTCTTTCATTTCAATAGGGGTTTATGGGTATTTAATAATAAATTTATTGTATGATGGACTGCTCAAATCTGGCAGGCTCAAGGCAGGTACAACACCCACCTTCCAGGTGGTTTTTGAATTTAGGTCTAGTGAAAAATACCAAAATGACAATCCTAGCAATGTCCCCCATCTACAGAACAAGCACAGCCCACACTATCTTGGCAACATACATGAACTCCAAATTAGAGGGAAATTTTTAAAAATCCTTCTGACTGCTAGATGTTATCCCTCTAGTTAGGAGGGAATGTGACTGGCAGGGCAGTGTGGGCTGCACTTGTGCTGGATCTTCTTTGTAGATGGAGAATCTCTCTAGGACTGGCTTTTTTGGTACTTTCACCAGCCCTAAATTCAAAAGCCATCAGAGATCCTGGAGGGCACTGATATTCTGTACTGGCTCGTTAGCTGAGATTGCCAACAGCAATGTCACTTTTTTTTTAAAGGCAGATACTGTGTGGTAACCCTAGATGTTATTAGCAATTACATTTTTTTTTACTTGAGACACATCCCCTTACATTGCAATCAAGGAAGTCTCTGTTTTCATTGGAAGTAACAGTGGTAAAAAGAAAATGGAGAAAAGAAAGGGGTGTGAGAAAGAGGAGCAAGGAAGAAAGGAGAGTGGAAAGAGTGTTTCTCACCCCACATCCCTTTTCATTTTATTTTTTCATTAAAAAGATTCAAAAGCCCCCCTTTTCAAGGAATCTGTGGCCATGGTCCCTATATATTAAGTTGGTCTTTCCACATATAGTTTTAACACAAGTAAGTCAAAGTAAAACTCTAGGCTCCCCCCACGTCTTTACCTTGACCTGCTAACATGTAAAAAACCCAACAGACTACCTTGTCTACAGTCAGATTTTACTTTGTGTTATTACCAGGTCAGAGCACATCTTTTTTCCTAGTGAAGACACACCCTCTAAGGACAAGGCACATCTGCTGGCAGTAATATTGACTCAGAATTGTTAAACACAGATTGATTGGCTGAAAATAACCTTCAGCAGCTGTTAGAAAAGTGGTCTACAATTCACACTTTTGCTGCACATTGGAACTATCTGCAAAGCATAATATGTGAATGATGATGCTAGTGAAAAAATAGTAAGTTGGAGTGTGTAAACACTATTTCATAAAATAACAAAATTATTTCAAATAAAAACATATTGATCTATATGCTGCCGAACAATTGCTGCTTCTAAACATTTTTTTAAAGAAAAAATTTGCATCTACCTTTCTTCCTTAAAATGTTCTTTTCGGAGCACATGTGAATGCAATCTACTGGAATAAAAATATACACTTGAGAGAAAAACCCACATGATGAGATAGTCCTAAATAGAACACGACAGCTTGAGAGCTATCCCTTTCCTTGCCAACTACTCCTCTGTAACACAATATTCATAACAGGGAAAGAGTCAGATAAAGAGTGGCATTTATTGCGACACAGTAAGTGATGTGTTTATTTGTTCTAGATATTAAATGCGTGAAGCAACCACATCAGACTTCCATCTCTCTCGAATAGATAATTTTATATAATCTCTGTATACCAGTCTACATGTACAGTATATCTCACTATAATAAACCCAATCAAAACAATAAAACAAGCTTTAAAGCTAAAAAATGGACTTGGATAAAAGAACAGAAGATGCTTGACCTATATTATTTTATTTCAAATTAATTTTCTGCCATCCAGCTTTAGTAGTTTTCATTTTCCCCTCCTCTAAATAAGACCTAATAGGTGACAAATCAGTTTCCTAGTTTTGGGCATTCGGAGATTGTAGTGATATGTTCTGCTAACCCACTGTAGTTTATATCATTCTGTTTCACAACAACTGGGACATTAAATAGTCTTAAATCAAAAGGCTGTCCCCTTTTCTGCTCTGTGGCCACTCCCGTGGCTTTGAAAATTCAATATGAGAAATCATTCTTTATGGCAACCTCTGTAGCTCCAAGCAAAGCAATTTAGAGAACATTTTTACCACAGCAGTTTCTACATACTGCTTCTGTTACAAATTACTTTGCTTTGACAACAGTTACAAAATATGCTGTTTAAGTAATACAAATGGGTTATCAAATTACCATGATGTAAACAGATAGGAAAGTTGTTTCCTATCAACAAATCCATTATAAAACTAGCAACATAACAGGAATATTTACTCAGCATCTATTCACTCCTGCTAATTTGGCACAATGTTATTAGAGATGAAGCTTTAAATGCAATTCACTCAAATCTTTCAGTGTAATTTGCTAATGCAGTACGTTGCCTAATCCATCTTTTTCTATTAAAAAGGTGGAACAAACATCCTTGCTAACATCAAAAATCATTATTCAATTCTGATCAAAGTATTTATGTTCCAATTATAATTATTATTAATAAAAGTCTGAATAAACTTGACATTTAAGATATTTTTGGCATATTACGCACCTTCTCTATACTCCATGCTCTAAAAGCTGTAAGCTGTTAAAATGCTATTAGTTAATATTAAGTTCATTTGCTCTTAAGAGTCCCTATAAACCTATAAATTAGACATAATTATAACATTTTCATACATATTATAACTAATTTTCATAACAAACAGTCAAGGTTTTAAAACTAAGCTGAATAAAACTCAAGTACTTCACTACACGAAAGCCTTTTTTTGCTTTATAACCTTGAATAATTTCTCCAGTTATTCAGTGAAAATAAGATGTATGCTCCTTTCAACTACAGCTAGGGCCTGTTATTCACATGCACAACCACTACACAGGGAAGTGGCACTGATTAGGGAAGAAGACAATAAACCTGAGTTCTATTCTGGACTATCACTGACTCACTGTGTGAACATAAGGAAATTACTTCACTTCTCTGTGCTTTACCCATTTGTTTACCCATCAGTAAAAGGGCATAATGCCGGGCATAATGCCACACATCATCCTAAAGTGCTTTGAGATCCGTGGATGAAAGCCTAAGCACAAAGTTTCAGAGTGGTAGCCAGTATCAGCAAAACCAACGAGGAGTACTTGTGGCACCTTAGAGACTAACAAATTTATGTAGGCATAAGCTTTCATGGGCTAAAACCCACTTCATCAGATGCATGGAGTGGAAAATACAGTAGGAAGATATATATACACACAGTACATGAAAAGATGGGAGTTGCCTTACCAAGTGCGGGGTCAGTTCTAACGAGACAATTCAATTAAATTGGGCTATAATTAACAGGAGGAAAAATCACTTTTGTAGTGGTAATCAGGGTGGCCCATTTCAATCAGTTGACAAGAGGGTGTGAGTAACAGTAGGAAACCCAAGGTCTAAGATACAACCGCATTTGCTCCAATCCCTCAGACAGAGACAAACACCTACAGGATCTCTATCAGGCGTTCTTAAAACTACAATACCCACCTGCTGAAGTGAAGAAACAGATTGACAGAGCCAGAAGGGTACCCAGAAGTCACCTACTACAGGACAGGCCCAACAAAGAAAGTAACAGGATGCAACTCCCATCTTTTCATGTACTGTGTATATATATATCTTCCTACGGTATTTTCCACTCCATCAGGGCCGGCTCTGGCTTTTTTGCCGCCCCAGGCAAAAAAGCCTCCGGCCGCCCCCCCCCGCCCCCCCCCGGGGAGAGGGGGAGGGCAGCCGGAGCCCCGGGGGGAGGGCGCCGGGGGGGAGGGCGGCTGGAGCCCTGGGAGGAGGGTGGCGAGCCCTGGGAGGAGCGCCAGGGCTCGCCGCTCTCCCCCCGGCGGCCGGGGGGAGGGCGCCGGCGGGGAGGGCAGCTAGAGCGCCGGGGGGAGGGCGGCGAGCCCGGCCGTGGCCCCGCTCTCCCCGGGGGCGGGAGTGCCGTGCCGCCCCCCTCCAGGTGCCGTCCCAAGCACAAGCTTGGTGGGCTGGTGCCTGGAGCCGGCCCTGCACTCCATGCATCTGATGAAGTGGGTTTTAGCCCACAAAACCTTATGCCCAAATAAATTTGTTAGTCTCTAAGGTGCCACAAGTACTCCTCACTGTTTTTGTAAGTACAAAGTGTAGTTATTATTCTTATTACATATGAATTTTCCACTCTGCAAAAAGAGAATAAAGTTATAGCCCTTTTAATAAAGGCAGCATTTTAGCAACTGATCACTTGCACCTATTGCAGACACCAATTGTCAGCAATCGGCAATGTTCTTACCGTAAGCAATGCCTAAGTGTTCACATGAGAGATGTGAATATGTTTTGTAAATTATTATGATTTAGCAGATAAATATATACCATTATTACTACTTAGTCTATCTGAGAATAATTTTACTATATCAGGCAAATTATGCAAATATCACAGTGTACTTGTCATAGAGGAGTTATTTTATTCCTTTTCTTGAAAACAAATAAAGGAAAGTAAATATAGTTATATCAAGATGATTAAACCAGAAGTTAAAGAACTTACAGACTCAAATAAATGCAAAGTTAAGGTTGATTCTTGGTTTTAGGTCAACAGATTTGTGTTTTGGTGAATGAAAGATGGAAAGTATATTTTAACTTTGAATTTATTGGATTAGTGAATTTTTTACGTTTCTGAACATATTATTTCCCACTAAAATCGATATATAATAGCAGACACAATTTTACCTCTGTCAAGGCCACTGGCATATTTTTAGATTCAGATTTATACAAAGCATAATAAAATATATGCTATGTATTACTCCCAACATAGAAGTGATAGGTTGTGGAAAACTGATCTTTGCTACTGCTCTTTCTCCCCTCCCATTTTATTTTTGAAAATGCATAACAATACTACAACTACAAACAAAAGGACCTGATTCGCATTTACACAAAGGCCTATTCACACTATTCTCACAGTGTAAAGAGACTTTACAGTGAGTATAAACCTTGGAATAGTGTAAAATGACCTTACTGTAAATGAAAATCAGGACCAACAGAATTTTCTGAAAATTAAAATTTAACAGCTGTGATGCTACAATTTAATTTAGGGTGATTTATTAAGACTATATAATGCACCAAAATGCAATATGGTTTTGTGGAGATTTGAAACAAATTGCAGTTTTGTACATTACAAAATTCTGTGGTGTTACTTAACTACAAAAACAATGTGAAGTGGTTACAAACATGTTAAGAAAAATTCTTCAGTCTTCCTATTGGGCAGATCCTTTCAAAGTATTCTGCAACACCACGCCTGTTTGATGTATCATACAGTACATGCTATTATACCAACACCTGTGCCCAAAGGCCACTGTCCCTTCAATTTACGCACATTATTTTGAAGCATCTCTAAGTGCTTCAGCACGTCCAGAAATGAATTGCACTTCATTTAGAAAAGCAGTCTGTCTCCTTTATGTAAAATACTCTATTGCCCACATACATGTTCACCATTCAATTTCAATTAATTTTTTAAAAAATTGGTGTTTTGATATACAAATGTTGTTCCTTCTACTGTAGATCTCATTTTTTTAACTATGTATTCAAACCCCACTATGCCAATATAGACTTAGACCCTGATCCTAAAAAAATGTATACACACTTAGTGCGCTATGAATAATTGAATAAAACATTGTATCAGAGAGCTCATTTGGACCTCGTCACTACCTGCCCTTGAGTCTTGCCTCTGTCTGTTGTGGTTCAACTCGCTTAAATCACCAGCCTCTGGCAACACATGCTCAGCCTTCGAGGACTCTGCAGGTCTCAATCTCTCTGTACTGGTTAACAATAGGTACACACCAACCACCAATTCCTCTGACCATCCCTCTGGAGTGCCCAGTTCCTGCTCCACTGAGCACCCACAAAAATCTCAGATTCGCTACTCCCAAAGGAATAGCACAACCCAACTTGCATGATCCAACTCAGGATCACCACTTAACTTAGCACACAGCACTTACATATACACAAGTGAAAAAAAAAGAATACGCTTATCATCACAGAACAGAGATTCAAGTGGTAGTGAGAATATTGGAAACAAGTGGTTACATATAAAACAAAATCATAACATGTTTTCTATAGCCTAAACTTATCTAACAAGGCATTCCCCTATCTTCTGCAAGACGGCTTGCCCCAAGTCCTTTCCCCAGTATTTTCTATCAGTTTGGCTGAGATTCCTTCTCATAAGATCAAGCCTGCTGGCAGCTTGTCCTCCCCCGATTGCTGGTTCACTTTTTCCTGTAAATGTTCTCTCTCTAAAGATTTCCCAGTCCTTCATTAGCATTCAGCTCAGACTGTCAAAGGATGCCCATTGAGAACCATACAACACTTAATTTACATGTAAACAGACAGATGGATAAACATTTCTTGCCTGAAAGAAAACCTGTTTTTCACCTTTCTGGTGATCAGCCACTAATCACAGATGTTAACATAATTTTCAGTATATAATGTCTTATACAACATTCGTACACAAGTTTTGTAATGATTATGATGATGACCAGTGTGACACAGGCTTTTATTAAACACCTCACATGACATTCTTTTGGTGAACCCAGGGGATTCCTGTGCCCCTTTGTATTCCTGTGCCCTCTGCCAGTTGGCATCCAGAGTTTCTTGGGTCACACACACCAAATAGAATAGGCCCACTGGCTTCAGGTGGGAACCACATGTGCTTAATTTAACACATTCCGAGTTGTCCCATTGTTTTACATGTTACATTATACTTCAGTGGGGCAACTGAGAATGCCTTAAATTAAGTAGGTGGATAAAAGTTGTATAAAAATTGTTTCCTTAGGTTTGCTCCCTACCTTTGAAATATTACTTTGGCAACTCTCCTACTTTCACATGTTGTATACAAGTCATACAAAATTAGTTATAAAGAAGAGGAAATAAACGTTTACACTAGCAAAGTTGTGCACAGTATGGGGAAACAGATTAACTAGAGGCCGATTCTCTCTCTCTTTTTTTATATCCCATACATTTATTCTCTAAATCTCCATAGAATAAAATAGATGGTAATTGATACATTTTCTGTAGTGCACTAAAAAGCGCTAAGGCCACAAAACTTCAAAAACTCTGTGCTGCAACTTCTCTGATTTGGACAGGACTTCTACAATCTGAGGTCTGGCCCTCTTCCCTCCCAAATGATCAGTCACAAGCTATCTGAATATCAGGGTGATCGGTGAGGAGGAAGCTAAAGTAAAGGACTTTTATGAGCCACTGTCTCAATAGTCAAGGATAGCAGAACATTGACATCCCACCAAAACGGTCAGAAACTTTATTTTTTCCCCTCAGTGGTGTGGTGTACAAAAATGCCTGTGCACAGTAATTGTGCACTTTTGATAGTGTAGGCCTTCTATTGGTTGGGGGTTTTGGTTTTTCTGTTTTGTTTTTTTAAATACATGAACGATACTAGATAAAGTATAAATAAAAATACCTATGCCCAATATTTTTTCCTTTAAATCAATGGGTAACACTTTCTATGACTCTTCATACAGTTTAACAATGCTCAGCTTTGAGGCAGATCATCAACCTTTCCATTTCCTGGTCCTAGACAGCAATCTTAGCAGCCTGACAATTTATGTTCCAGTGAAAAAAGGAAATGCTTAAGGGAACTGCTTTATAGGTTGACAATGGTCAAAGCAATTGCTTGGTGCAGTCAAGGAGAACTGAAGGATACTACAGTACATTTAGAAACCAAGGGAAACTCATATTAATTGAATTACAAAATATACCATCCAAAAAAATTTGTCATTTTAGTAAACATGAGTTTTTACAAAGCATTTGCAAAACAATGGACCCAGAGATACTGATAAGAATCCTTAACAAATTAACATTTGACTTTTAAGCAAGTGAACAACTAACCAAGTGCTTCAAAAAAAAAAAAAAAAAGATTGATTAATTTTTAACTCATAACAGATTTCTGTATTTTACAATTCCAGGAAAATCAGTGCATACCTTATTGATATTAATGTGAATACACAAAAGACTAAGAATACCATATAACTAGCAATATGCTCATGTATTTTACAACATACAGTGCTTTGAACTATTAAAAAGAAATTAGACCACAATTGACAATGGGCCCAAATCCTGCTTTTACTGAAGTCAATTTTGCCTTTGTCTACAGAGGGAGCAGGATCAGGCCTAACGTGTGATATTCAAATCAGTTCTTTCTTAATAGTGAAAACATTAAGCTACAGGTAGGGTGCACGTCAATGATACGCTTAAAGGGATTTTTCCCCTGATGTTTCTTTTCCTTTATGCCAAGACCCCAAAATGCCTCAGTGGCAGATTCTATACAGAGGGTGCAGAAATTATGGTATTCAATAATTTGATGATGGGTGAAGTTTGTGCAGTTTACTTTTACAAGCCACTGAATTAGACTGTAGTTTCAGATGCAGTGCATCATAATTAAGAGAGTGGCTTCTAGCACTCTATTAAACATATATTTTTGTACACATATTTTATACAACATATTTTCTGCTACAGATATGAATTTCAATGCAAAGTTTTTTCATATTAAAGCCTCAAGTTTCCAGTTAATGCAATGTATTTACTAAAACAGCGTTAGAAAATAAGGTAAGGTCTGGCCTCTAGATGATGCTTGGGTGAGTATCAATATATTAAAATACAAAAACCTGATTTTTTAAAATCTTTGTTCTTTCCCCACGCTACAGTCCCTAGGTATTTTGAAGGGTCTCCAAAAAGTATGATATATTGCATGCTGCATGTGCTGCAATACCTACCTTCACAAACAGGGTGAGTTACTCTCTCTCTCTCTCTCTCTCTCTCTCTATATATATATGGACAAAATGAGATCATTCATTGTCCCAGAAAGAAAGACAAGACACCAAGACTGTGGCTTAACTAGGCCGCAACTTTATTAAGGAATGCATCTGGGAACAATCTGGCAATAACTCATGTAGTATATGTCAGCCTTCCTTTGTAATCTGTACCCTCTGGTGGAGAGCCCCCACACCCCATTACAACTGGTGGAGAGCTACTGGTATTCCCTAGCCCCATCGGCCTCCCCTCAAACGGGGTTTAAGAGGGTACGGAAGAGGGGGTTGTCTCCTCACTCTCTCTCTCTCACACTCTCAGGACTCAACTGCTCCCATTTCATGGCTTGACCCTTCACCCAGGTGATGTGGTTAACCCTTCCAGGGAAATCATGTGCACATAAGTCTTGCCAGACCCTCTGCCCCTTTAATGGTGCCACTTCTCCAATGGCTGGTAGGAGAACCCAGGCCCACCCTCTACACTGGGTTCCAGCTCAAGCCGTGCTTAATTTGTGCCAGGGCTTGCCAGGGCTGACCCCAGCACCTGTAGGCTTGGCAGTTCATAGCCCTGGCACCTCTGGGCTTGCCACGTCAGTTATGACAGTAAAAAAATTGCTTGAGCCCCAGCACCTCTTTCATTACAAATTAAGCACTAAGCCCAGGGACCCTACAACAAGCAGTCCAAGGTCTGCACAGTCCTAAATTACTGCTGGGCTACTTCCTACCTTACCTTCTGTCCCTCGGCCCGCGCCGCTTCCAGCAGCTCCCATTGGCCTGGAGCAGCGAACCGCGGCCACTGGGAGCCGCGATCGGCCTAACCTACGGACGCGGCCGGTAAACAAACCGGTCCATCCCTCCAGGGTCTTTCCCTGCACAAGCGGCGGAACAAGTTTGGGAACCACTGCTCTAACCCAAACTGCAAGCATAGCATTGTGAACTTTAGCCTGGATTTGATTAAGAATTTGTAAAGGAAAAAGGAAAAAGTGAACGGGAAGTGGAGATGGTGGAGGGAAAACCTAAGGTGAAATCCTTGCTGAAGTAAATGGGAGTTTTGCCACTAACTTCAATGGGGAAGGGTTTTCACCCCTAATCTTCAGAGTTATCAAATTAAACAAAACTGCAGGTACCATAAGACATAAAGGCAATTTAATGTGGTAACCTAACTAGAAAACAATGGAATTCAAACAAGCAAATGTGCTTTATTTCTCTTGATTCATGATTCCATGGATTCTGTCCAGTATGTATTTCTGTTTTGTGTGCATGATATTCAGATCTTCCAGTACATACTCTAATTTCTTTTTAACAGATGTGTGACACAGAGGGCCATTGGTGCCAACTGGCAAAGGGCTCACTGTTCTTTACAAACAACTCCTGTCTCAGACCGGACAAACTCATTACTCTTAATACATTTCTTTCATGGTATTTATCCATAAAGGATAGCATGTGACATCTCTGCTGAAAGCTTGTAACTTATCAATACTTGTAGTCATTGCGCGATGTGTGTACAGGTAATATTTAAGGAGTAATGTAACTACATTGAAAATTATGACCTTATGCTTTTGGCATGAAAGTGAATCACAAGGGGTAATATGACTCGCTGATGGCCCATTCATGTGGGAAGGAGTTGTCACCCCTCTCTGGCTAGTCAATTATGTAATGTATTGCTCAACAGTCTACCAGGCAAAAAGAAAACACAGGGAAGTCATCAGAAAACTCTCAAAGACAAACTATAAATATTGAAACCAGCTGGCAGTGAAAAGGAATGAAAAGACAGTGAGAGGATGGCCCTATCTGTGAATGAACACAACAGACTAATTCAGTACATCACAAAAAAAGATGCTCTAGATCTATTCACAGAGTAGGCATCTTGATGAGCCGGACTGCTTCATGAAAGACTGAGTCCTAATTCCATAGAGCTAGTGAGCACTGCAAAAGACCTGAACTTTGGAGTGAGAATTCACTTTTTTAGATAGGAAAGGTAACTATTCATAAGTGTAGGCACTAGTTAACATTTTATGATTTTATTTTATACATAACCATTTGTTCCCATCACTCACACTTATTTCTTAAATAAATTTCCTTTTGTTTTACTGTAATCAAACTCAAGTGCTGTATGTGATACAGGAGTGGTGATCTAAGGAAAAACTTGAAAACTGGGGTACAATGTTCCTTGGGAAACAGAGGATCTGGGATTTCTGTGGGTATCTGGTGATCAGGGACTGAATATCCAGGGGAACTCTTTGGGTGTTGGGGTGCATCTGTTGTTTAGCGGAAGAGCAAAGGCAGGGCTGGGATAGCCCAGAGGAGAGTACTTAAGTGGCTGACAGGCTGATTGTGTTATGGAGCTGTCACAGACAAGACTCCCTTGTGCTGGAGGCAGGTGGCAACAAGGCGCCCTTGGGTGCCCCGAGAAGCATCATAATAAGAACGTCTGTTCTCTTTTAGAAATTCACACATAGGTGCTGGAACTAGAGATGCTGGGGGTGCGAGTGCAGCTGCACCCCCTGGCTTGAAGTAGTTTCCATTATATACAGGGTTTATAGTCTGGTTCAATGGCTCTAAGCACCTCCACTGCAAAAATTGTTCCAGCGCTCCTGGATTCACATTGTTTTCCTGCTCACTGTATCCTTCATCTGAAAACAAGGGCTGACTATGAATTACATTTGTATCTCTTTGCATTATACTGTTCAAGGCATATCGAAGGTTCACTCTTTCCTCCTAAGACACATGGTTCCATGCGATATAAAAGCAACACTTACGTTTCTGAGATACATTCTAGACTATTCCTTTTTCTGAGGGATGGACACAGAATGATTTTGTTGAAATGTGTCACTGGTGGCATTTTAGTTTTCTGCTACAAATGTCACTGTCCTTCTTTGGTTAATACCTGTTTCAACAAGGCACTACGAATCTCCTGAGAGGGGCGGAGTGCCCTAAACTGCCACCAGGGCCGGCTCTAGCATTTTTGCTGCCCCAAGCAGCAAAAAAAAAAAAAAGCTGCGATCGCGATCGGCAGCAGCTCTACTGCCACTTCATTCTACGGCGGCAATTCGGCGGCAGTTCCTTCGCTCCGAGAGGGAGTGACGGCCCCGCCGCTGAATTGCCGCCGAATGTGCCGCCCCCCTCTTCATTGGCCGCCCCAGGCACCTGCTTGCTACGCTGGTGCCTGGAGCCGGCGCTGACTGCCACTCATGTTATTGTGAATTAAGGGTGAAGCACCTTGCAGGATCTCAACCTAGTGTCCAATGTTTATGCTACCCCGCATAACCAATAGTCCTGCTTTTTCTCTTCTAGCAGTTGGTATTACCAGCTATGAATTTGAGAAGTTGGAATTTCATTTTCCAATTGGACAAGTTAATCATACATGCTGGTACAAACTCTTCATGGGTAAACCCTCATTTCATATTGTCCACTGTCTTCTTGGCAAGGACCAATAACATCTGCATTCAACAATACTTAGACAAGCAGATATGATGTGTGTTTATCACCCATATGCATGTGTAGTCATACAAAGAAGTATGTAACAATGCTTTTGTAAATAAGGATACTTCAAAATTCAGAATCACTGCTGTGAATTTCCAGTTAACAATTTTCTTTTCTTCACACTCTGAGCACTGTTCTTTCCATCACTCATCTCGTTATTCCTTTAGATCTTTATATTCTATATCTATCTGTTTATAAACTCAGACCTATTTACGAGCTGCATTTTGTTTCACTTCTGCACAGAATGGGAAATATTTGAGCTTTTCACCCTCTTAAATTTATCTAGCAAATAAATTATATTACTGGAAAAAGACAATTCTTTTAACATAAAAAAAAACAATCTGAAATTCTGCCTTATACTGAAATCAAGTCTTTTTAAAGGTAAGAGATACCATCTTCTTGCTCCACCCACAAGTGAATCAGGCTTCATTTTCATTCCCATAGGCCTTATTCTCAATCCTAAAACTCTCCATCTTCCAATTTGTTAACTGTTCTCCTCCCCAACAGTGTCCTAGCTGCTGTCATCCAGCCAAGATACTCCAGCCACCAATTGCCCCACCTTTGAAGATCCATTGCTACTTCAATTCTGCGAGGGAAAGACCCACTGAACAAGATGCTAAATGATTTATTACAGAAATAGTAGGAAAAGCAGGAGATGACTGAGTCATCCAAAGCAAGGAAGAATTAGACGTAACTAACGGTGGCTATGATTGAGAGTGCCAAGAGCAGAGGTCAAAGAGGATGAAGACTGAGTAGAAGCCTTAAGAAAATGGTCATTAGAAATCCTGGTGAGAATATTTTCAATGGAGTGGAGAAGGTGCCGAAACAACTAGAGGGAATCCATGACTGAGCTGGAGACAAACTTAAGACAACAGATGTAAACAGTGCATTCAGTAAGGCTAGAGATGAAAGGAAGATGAGAAATAGGGTGGGAGCTGAAGCAGCAAATGGAGCAAAAGCTGGATTTTTTGAGTATGGGCAGAGACCAGAACATGCTTTCATTTTGAGGGGGGGATGGCCTGGAGATTGTGACTAAATCCCTGCCACTAAGGATTTTGCAAAATGAATCTGAGGCTTGGTCTACACTTACCCCCCAATTCGAACTAAGGTACCGCAACTTCAGCTACGTGAATAACGTAGCTGAAGTTCGAAGTACCTTAGTTCGAACTTACCTCCGTCCACACGCGGCAGGCAGGCTCCCCCGTCGACGCCGCGGTTCCCCCGTCGACGCCGCGGTACTCCTCTCGTCTAGCTGGAGTACCGCAGTCGACGGTGATCACTTCCTGGTTCGACTTATCGCGTCCAGACAAGACGCGATAAGTCGAACCCAGAACTTCGATTCCCAGCCGCCGAACTAGCAGCTGGGTGTAGACATACCCTGAGAAATGACATTTCATTTTTACTTAGGGTATGTCTACACTGCCCACGTTACAGCCCGGCCACGCTGTGACATGGGCAGTGTAGTCACGCTTTATCGCCGAGAGAGAGCTCTCCTGGTGAAAAAAAATAACGACCCCGAACAAGCGGTGGTAGCTTTATCGCCAGGAGCGTGACTCCCGGTGATAAAGCGCTGTCTATACTGGCACTTTTCAGCACTAAAACTTTTGTCGCTCAGGGGTGTGTTTTTTCACACCCCTGAACAACTAAAGTTTTAGCACTGAAAGTTTAGACACAGCTTTAGTTGCTACTTTCTTAAATTCATCCATAATGCACTGGGGCTCTCTCGAGCCTAGAAAAACCAGGCAGAGAGCCATGCAAGACGGGAAAGATTCATGCTGTCTCAATTTCCCTGACCTTGCTATGAAAAAGCCCACTGAAGCTTCTGTGGTTGAGCCGAGTAGAAAAGGCTGATACTCAATCCTTGAAGAGACATTAAATTAGTGATGAGAAGAAGAGCTCTCATTTAAACTAGAGCCCAACTGTTTCCTTTCACAACATTGTGAACACAACAAAAACAAGTTGGGGGAGGGGGGGGGGAAATCAGCAATGAATTTTGGTCTGCATCACTGCATATGCAGAGGTGTCAAATCAGTAATAGCCAAATACAGCCTAGGTGTGAGCATATGAAACACACTGATTTTAATAGATTTATACCCGCTTATCCCAGCACTGAATTTGGCAGGGAACCAGGAGGCAATAATCCCTCACTATACAGCTCTGATGAGACTGCACCTGAACGATGGCATTCAGTTCTGAGCACTGCTGTAGCAGAAAGATATGGACAAACTGGAAAAAAAAAAAAAAACCCACCTGTGGAAAAGTCTCCTAAACAAAGTGGTGGGAACTGCAGGTTTATTAAAACTAGACCAGGCAAACAATAAAAACAAGTATTGTAGAGAAAAGGGTCTTTTGCTGTCAGGGGGATGGCCTGAATGTCTAAGCACGCCTTTCCCATCACTGATTTCTTTGATTCTATAAGGGAAAGTAAAATACCATTATACAGTAGCAGTGGTGAAAGAGTCTAGCATCCATTGTGCACCACCAATGTGCTGTGCTGTACAAAGAGGGCAAACGAGTCCCACAGAACTTACAATCCAAATCACAGAGGCAGTACACTGGATGAGCAAATGGAGATCAAATCTCAAAATGATACAGATTCCCCTAAAGAACTGCTTCTTTTTTGGAGGAGTATCATTGTAGGGGTTTGTGGAAGAACTATACTGTCAGAGTGATTTGACTGAAGAGTGAGAACATGTTTGATGGGCAAGGAAGAATGATGTCAAACATTTTGGGGGATTCGGATACTCTTCACTTTTTTCCTCTTTTGTTTTTATTTAAATCTGATTCTGCCTCACTGGTGCTGCCTCTGGCTGACAAACTACAAGAAAACCCAACACACATCATATGGGAAAAGCCATGATGAAAGGGTTATTTGTAAGAATGAAGCACTTCTCTCATGTGTCCATGAGAAGAATATTTATTAACAATTTGTTGCTTCTCTGTGTAAAATAAACACCCAGCAGTGCTTTTATTATTATTATTTTATTATATTTGTAAACAAAGTGTTGGAACATAATTCACTACCTTTCTTTATACCTCATCAGTCTTCAAACTAACATTAATAATACTTTTTGTATGCTTAACACATTGTGGACACCATTGGGAATACAAATAAAATAATAATTACAATACTTTTCATCACTTGAACATGATGTGGGGAGGGAGTAGAAATACTGCTGATAAAATACCTGACCTACTGTAGGGGTACTTTGAGTCTGACAGGATATAAATAATACCACACAGAAATTGTTTTTATTTTCTGCTGCTACCACCAGACCCTCCTGCTACTACCAAAGACGTATCCTGGAATGACCCCAGTGAGAACAGGATTGCCTGTTATGTGAGACAGCAGGTGAAGTAGTTTTACTGTAGGGATAATGTAGGAAGTCTTTTTATTCTTACAAAACCAGTAGCAAATAGACAGAGACACACACAACCAGGAGGGAATGGCGACAAAGGGAGCAGATAAGTAAAGAGAAGGGAGAGTAGGTAGGATTCCCACATTCATCTTGTGAGCACTACTCCATCTAATCTACATTTAATTCATCTTTGCAAGTGAAGAGTATGAGAGGCATTCATCACTATGCATAACACCATTGGTGGACTAAATTCTGAATGTTTCTGAGAATAAGTTAACTTGCAGCATGCTGCAATGCATGCTAATGTACAAGCACTAGCAAGGAACTTTTCATTGCCCTATACATTCTCTTGTAACTATAACTGTACCTTGAATCCAAGTCTCTCAACAGAATTAAATTGGTTAGTAGTTGAAATTTTTTTTGAAAAGTACTTTACAGCAATGTTAAGGATTTGGTCAGGACCCATAAGAGCAAGAAACTAAATTAAGTCAAAAATCTGGGCTGACAGGTATGCACTCGCCCAGCCCTTTGGTACATACTTGCGCAGGGAGCCCAGCCCGCTGTCTGTGCTACCCTGGCTATACTGCTTATTTTCAGGGCACTAGGTTGAGCAGAGGAAGCATGGGTGTATAGGCACAGTGTGTAGATGCATAGACTACATCTACATTAGAGCAAGGGGTTGTTATTCCCAGCTTGTGTAGACGCATGCTATGCATTTAAGTATTGCAGTCTCAGAACATGATGTGTGTCCCATGTGTACTACAAATAACATTGAAGTACAATGTCATCATTTAAGGAAGAATTGTGAGCCCAGATTTTCCATTTGACTTTCTATTCTAGTCTATGTTGTTTCTTACCTCATCCTCCTCATTGTAGTATGTGAGCACCTACTTTGGATTGTCATTGTTCATATTGGCTTTAAAAAGTACCTCAATTTAGGGTTACAGCATTAAGGCTGAGAAGCAACAAGTAAGACCCTTCCTACCATCAGCTTTCCTGAGATAAGAGCCTTCTGAGCTAGAATATCTAAAGCTTTTGGGGGGCAGTGGAGAAACGAAACTTGATAGTGGCTCTTCAGATCGGGGTTCTCAAGACAAATTTTTTGGTGGCCTCAGAGCGAAGGCCACAGAGTGGAGTCAGAAACCTCACTGACCCGCGGCTGGAACCCGGGGCCAGACCCTGAAGCCTCACCACCCCACAGCCAGGGCCGGAGCCCGAAGCCTTGCTGCCCCGCGGCTGGAGCCTGAAGCCTCCAGGCCCTGCGGCTGGAGCTTGGGGCCGGAACCTGAAGCCTCCTCGGCCTGTGGTCGAAGCCTGTGGCCAGAGCCCGAAGAGCCCCCATCCCATGGCCAGAGCTCAAAGTCTCACTGCCCTGTGGCTGGAACCAGAGCCCAAGCCCCACCGTCCCTTGGAAGGTGGGTCACAAACTCACCGGCCGCCTGCTCCTCCGGCATTGTGCCCACGTGTCTCCAGAGGTGGTGCAAGGAGCCGACTCGTGCTGGCGGCCCCACCAACCAACACCAAGGTGGCACATCCAGGATCAATAGGGAAGGGAGGGGTTGCTGCTCCCCGTCTCCCCCTCCCCCCCCCAATACCATCCAGAGGCTGTCGTGGATGCAAGAAAAGCCGCTGATGGCCGCATGCAGCCACTGTGGCCGCATTTGAGAAACGCTGCTTTAGATCCTGTTTTAGAGGTCACTTATTTCACTGCATTTCAATAGGTTACTGAAATTTTGAACAATCAAAACACAACACCCACAGAGGATGGATTGTAATGCTGCCCCCAAAAGTCTGGGATTTTGAAAAGATGCGAAGTGCAGACAGACAAATGGGGACAGGGTAGCGTCAGATAAGATAACAGTAAAGTTGTTTGCATAGGCTACTACTCTCAGTGGTCAGAATAGTGGTCACTAGCTTAATCACTGCCAGATGGCTGTGAGTCTCAGTTTCCCCTTCATTCATCCATAAAAAGGAGCATGGACAATCTCAGTGTCCAGTACAAAGTCCCACCTTCAGGCATAATTTATTCATATAAACCATTGCAGTAATTCCTCAAAACTATTGTAGGAAAGCCATTCTCAAGTTATCACAGTAACACATATAAACAGTACAGTGGTTTTCCATTCCTCTCTCCAGGGACAGCACTTTCTTTTCACCCACTGTAGAGTCCACCTGCACTCTGTCCCCTGTTCCTTTTGCCCCTGTTCCAGGGCCCACTCTCCAGGCCTCCACATGAGAGTGACCAGTCTTATGACTCATCTACACAGGCCCCAAGTCAAGTCTCCCATAACAGAACACCCCACAATGTTCCATTACCAAGGCCTTCCTGCCTGTGAGTCCAACCCCTGCTCAAGGAATGTCTCTTTGGGATCAATCCCTTGTTCCTGGTTCTACTGCAGCCCTGACCCTTGCTCATCCTCCTGCCTCAGAGTTCTACACCTGTGGATCCACCCTCCAGCAACAACTCTCTTGTTTCTGGGCTGGGCTACCCCTGACCAAGCTGGATCTTTCCCTTTTTCTAAAAACCCAAGCCTTCTCAGACCTTGGCAGTGTTCCCAACTTTGGACAGTTCCAGTCAACAGTTTTCTTCCAGCTTTCATCAGAACTCAGCTCTCTCTCCCAGGTCCCCGATAGCTTTCTTCCAAGCACCTCATGCCAAGTCTCTGCTGATCTACTGTCCCTGGGTCACTCTTTTCCTCCTCAGGCAGCTCTCACCTGCCCTTCCTGTGTCTGGCTCCTTTCAGGCTCTGACTCTCCCCCTCTCTTCCCCTCTAGGGCCCAGCTGCCCTCTTTCAATCCCAGCTGGGGATCAGCTAGCCAATCACAGGTGCACTGGTCTCTTTCCTCTTAAAGAGCTAGTGTCACCCTGTGATAAGGACAAATGCAATCCTTGGATGTACAAACAGGGAAATATCAAGTCCAAAATTTAGACCAGTTCTAATCACTAAAGCACCATAAGCATTTATAAGGCCATACTGTCCTTTACACCACTCTAGCAATATAAAGGATCCTTAAAATTTTTACACCTGTTTTATACTCATGGAGGAATTCACTAAGAACAATGGGAACAATTCACTAAGCAGGCAAGCTCTACATTCTGCTCTGCCTGAGGGGACAGAGCCTTCCCCACAACTTCCTCTTCAGAAACACCCCAAAGCCCTGCCCATCCACGCCGAGTGTGCCGCAATAGCAAGTGAGAGGGACAGAGTGTCTTTCTCTCTCTCTCACACGCACGACTGCCCACCCTCCCACCCCCGGCAGTGATTTATGTCTCTACCGGCTGCTTTGGGTGCCCAAACCAACCTGCCTGTATCGTCGGGGAGGGGGCGCCTGACCGCTCTTGGGGCTTCCCTTTGCTTCCCCGTCAGAAGTCATTTTTCTGCGGGGAAGCAAATAAATCTGTGGGGGGCATGAATTCTGCGCAACCGCAGTGACGCAGAATTCCCCCAGGAGTAGCCCTAGTAAGTCACCGCCCTACTCTAGCTCCCTTGCTGGTCACTCACCAAGCCATTGTGTTTGGGTCCCACATGTGCTTTTAAGTTTTCCTGAGTCTGAGCAGAGTCTAGGGCTAGGGTATTTCATCACAGAGCAGAACTCAGATATACATAACTCTCCTTTGTCAGGGCTCTTTCATTCAAGTGTCTTATACGAGTCCCTTTAAATAACAATACTTTCCTCTTATCTGAAATTCAGTAATACCTAATCTAGAAGCTTTTTTCAAGCAGAGAGATAGAAATACAGTCCACACACAACATTTTGCAGAAACAGTAAGTAAAATGTTTCCCCAAAACGGCAAGCAGCCTAAAACATCATTTTTCTCTTTTTCATGTTTGAAGATACAAGAAAGGGAGATGAATAAAGAGACATTAAAGCCATTAATGGCCAAAACCAAAGAATCTACAGTCCAGTTTCAAAACTGGTTACAGAAATCTTAAATGCTTCTCTCAGCCTGTAATCTGCGACAAAGTCTGAACGACCACTTACATAGTATGCTGAAGAATTTCTGATATTTACGAACGTGGAAAAGGGTAGTCAGATTATTTTACATAGTGAAAAATAGGTGAGATGAATAAGGCTACATTTACAAATGTGAAAAAGCAAAATATCTGTCATCCACTAGGTATAGTTTATAAACCTAGGTAAGAGCATTATTTTAAATTAAATTGCCAAAGGAAAAGAACACCATTTTAAATAAAATACAATATCCTCTGTTCAAAAATAGCTATCACATGATATAACAGCTTTTTACGGTAATAAAAAGGAATACTGCTCAAGTATTCTTTTTAATTTAACACCTCCGACTTGTTTAATTACCTACTTCACACTCTTGCTTTTATAAGAAACAAATACCCACACATTCTTGTTCCTAACACATACTGCATCAAAGAGAAAAATAATGAAACTTGGTATTTTGATATATGATGCTAACAACACTTCACTGGATTGCTTTTAATAAAGAGCCTGATCCTGCAAGTCTTACTCTCACAAGTAACAAAATGGGACAAGTCACCTGAGTGCTTGCACTATGGGGCACCAAAATTGTAATCATTACATGAAACAACATATTTATGGAGGACAGGGTCTTTTCCCCCCAATCGTTTTGTTTTACAATGTTGCTGGGCCCATTTATAATGTCAACTTTCTGTGTAACATTCATATTTTTTGAAACAAGTTTTGTGCAAAACATTTTCATATCAATATTTATTTGGAGCTAGATTTTGGTATGTAGCTAGTCCTTAGAAGTGGGCGCTGTTGAGCTGCACACCTCTAGGAGATCTCTGGGACTGACTTTGCCTCAGGATGCAAAATACCGCCTGGAGCAGGGACAGCACACATGGTAGAGCGCTACCCCCTCTCTGCACTCTACCAGCTAGGTGAATTGGTGAGGAAGGGACTGGACCAAGTACTTGGTTCTACTCAAGCCATTTGGAGAGATTTGCATTCCAAGAAGTGCATGGAGGGACCAGTCCCTGCTCTCCTGCAAGCATTTGGATTTCAATTGCCCTCGGCCTTTGTGTAAGGACGGGAACAGCCCCTAAGGGTGCTCATCCTAAGAATGTTAAGCTAGTCACCTCTGTGGCCCATTCAAACTTTAGCTACCACATACATTTACATTTGCTACTTTTTACTTCAAGGATGCTAGACCACCCTGCATCACACAATTATTTCATCTGCAGAAATATGAGTACAGAGTAAGAACAGTTCAAATTAAATATAAATCAAGAAGGGAATATATAGTTACTTAGACAACAACTATCATTTGGAGCTTCCCAGTGTTTCCATAGTGAACTCCTTTCTAGACTTGGTTTAAAAAAAAAAAAAATCACATCGGGTGAAACGTGTCAGTTGTTAACCTGAAGGTTGGGACAGAGCTGATTCCCACGCCAATGGAATTGTCAGCTGTTCTGTTAAGATAGCTTCCCAACCCCTTTATTCTGAATTGAGTGGTGGCCTGGGTCTGGCCCCTTATTTGTAAGATTAATGACAGCACCCGATAACTTCATATGACACAGGAGTGGATTTCTCTCATCTAAAGGAAAACACAGACGTGCAAGTGAGAAATGTGAGATTGGTAGGGATAGTTGTTGCCGGGTTCAAGTAATGCAGAAGTCTAGGGCTTTGTCTTTGTTCAATGTGGGGTTTTTTCCCTATTGCTTGTCCACAGTTATTTCTATATATAATTTTGAACTGCCACATAAAACACTGTCAAAAAGGTTAAGTTTGTTTCCATGCTATGCCTTCTGGCACAAACCTATAACAGTAAGGAAATTAACAGTTAAGTGCTGCAAGATAAGAGACCTCCATGCACACAAGAAGTCACCATCACCTCTTTAGTCACCATTCAAAACACCTCAGTCAGCTACAGCTTACTCCACAGCAAACTCACAATGTTAACTACCACCACCACATTTGTGTTCCTTCCACTCACAAACACCAACTTTCTTTGCATTAATATTTTCACAACATGTTCGCTTGTGAAATATGTGCAGTAGAGAGAGGAGGGAGCCACACATATGGGGCAATATGCTATGAGCATCCCAGAGCTGAGCAAGAAATGGTCTGACTACATTTGCCTACCTGGAAGGAGGAAAGACTCATTATTTCAGCAAATTGAGAGCAAAGATTTGCTAAAGTATCCTATGGATGAAGAGCACAGGAACAGCCACAGGGACTCCCAACACCTGCGCAAATGGCAGCAGGCAGAGGGTGAAGAGTGCAAGTGGAGCCCCAGAGACACCCCTGCAGTGTCCTTCACAAATGCAAAACACCGTGACATCAGGGCATTCAAGTCTCTATTTGAACAAAGGATGTTCCGAGTGGGTTCTGGGAGACTCCCATCTCTATGTGGGGCAGCTGTCCATAAGGAAGAGGAGCCATTGGAGAACCAAGGGTTTTTTGGTTTGTTTTTCAAGGGAACTAACACTGCTAGGAAGAGGGATCATTGGGGATTATTTAAACAGAATTAGGGGAAAACAGGCAGTGAATTCAGGATCACTTTGGGGGTGGGCTGAGGCCAATGGAAAGTGTTAGTGAGCATGAAGGGTTATATAGTTACACAGAGAGTATCTGAAATTAAAATTTACAAGTGTTTACAGTAAGCCGATCCAATTTTGCACATAGCTAGCTTATGTCACTAGATGACTGTTTAACTATTACCTTCGTTTTTTCCACATAGCAAGATTGTCTGCTCTTCAGGCAAAGCCTGTTTGTACAGCACTTAGCACAATGAGGCCCAGTTCTATCTGGGTCTTTTGGGCACTCCCATAATATAAATAATAATTGTAAGGCAATACACAACCCTAACTTTGGCTTCGCCTGACTTCTGAGTGTTCAGTCTTTTTTTACTGTTTTAGGTCTTTTTAAAAATGGAGTATGTGTACATTCCAAATCATTTCATTTATTAGTGATGGACTAAGTGGACTAAGACTTAAGTGGCATCAGACCTAAGAGCATGAACACCTCTTAAATACGAAAGAAATGTTCATGTTCATTTGTAATTACTTAAAGTGCTTTCTAAGTGAGGGCTAGAGTACCAAAACAGTACCTAGAAGAAACAACGAACTCTTGGGTATACGCCAACAAGGACACAAGAAAGGCAACGAGTGTGAAAAAGGTATTCTGGAAATACATGGATCTGATGGTGAAAAACAGGAGCAAGAATGTAAAAGAATCTGTTAAAATACTCACTGGAGAAGAGTGCTGTGTAAAGTACTATAGGCATCATTTATTTTTCTGATAAAATTGATGAGATTGGTTTTGTACATGTAACATATTACCGCCTACTCTGACATTGAGTATAGTATAAACAGATAAGCATGCATAATGCTAATTTGGGAATCCTTCAAAACTTAAGACAGTAATCTCTACAAGCACAGTCTGCCAATTCTTGTGAAGATTGTGCTATTAGTCATTTTCTTTTGCTGGCAGCATAGAAGGGAGCTTTCTGTTCTTCAGTGTAATACACTTGTTTCACCATTTCAGCAGCTGCTGGAAGAGAACAAAAGCCCTTCAGGGCACTCTCAGGGAATGTGGTGGTCCAGGCAGAGCAATTGGTCTGGCACAAAAATTGGATACGAGGAGCCAAGCAAAGTGAAATTAAGCAATAAGGCATAACAGGGTATATGTCACAGTAGGATATCACCACACTCGGGTGCATTATGGAGCATGAGTGCCTTTAAGCTGCCAGAGGTATGACAGAATCGTATGGATCACACATGCCCTGAAGTGCCTTAATGAAATATACATACTTTGCTTCATCTCAAATACATATACCGTTAAAAAAACGTGCATTCACATTGTTACAGTTTGGGTCTGTCTCTATTTTACACACAGCTATGAAGCTTAAAACTTTCACTTAAGAAGAAATGGTAGACCTGACTCTTAAACACACCCAACATTTTGTGTTTTAATAAAACTGAAATCAAATACAGCTAACTCAGCCGATGGATTTTCACTCAAACTCACAGGAAGTGAGACCCGAACTTCAGGATCCCCTGCAGATGACCTGGTATTCTGTTGTGTAACATCCAAAGCAAACATTAGGGATGCACAATCTAGTTCTGAAACTCTGGCTTGGTCTACACTTACCCCCCAATTCGAACTAAGGTACGCAACTTCAGCTACGTGAATAACGTAGCTGAAGTTCGAAGTACCTTAGTTCGAACTTACCTCCGTCCACACGCGGCAGGCAGGCTCCCCCGTCGACGCCGCGGTTCCCCCGTCGACGCCGCGGTACTCCTCTCGTCTAGCTGGAGTACCGCAGTCGACGGCGATCACTTCCTGGTTCGATATATCGCGTCCAGACCAGACGCGATAAATCGAACCCGGAACTTCGATTCCCAGCCGCCGAACTAGCGGCTGGGTGTAGACATACCCTAGGAAACAGAGGGAGCTCTGAGAATTAGAGAACATAAAGTTGGGAAGTGAATCTTCCACTAAAGAATCCATTTTTAACCTAAATGCCATATGCTAAGGGCTCCTCTCACCTATAATAATATTAAATATAATGTGAATCAAAGAGGGACAAAAATAAAGAAAAATATTTCAGTCCTTCTACTCTATCTAGAATATCTGGGCTTCTTTTTCAGTTAGACCATGTGTCAACCAACAAAAATTACATAAAGATGAACTAACAACAAATGTGTTGGTTTATCTTGTACTACTTCCTCGGGTGCAACTAGTCACATATTGTTTTAATATCAATATTTTGGTACTGGAAAAAATAACCTCCAAAAAAAGAAATTAATTTAATTTGATTTTTCAGTAATCATTCTGATTTCACTTAATTAGTTTTATCCATATAATGTAATAGCACATGGAAAGCTTACTGGATTCTCAAATAACATTTCAGATTTGTCCTATAGCTTTAAGAGAGACATTTCTGAATTTTCTTTCTAAAAATAGTTATGTTCTCAACTGAATACGGGGTGCTGAAACAATTTTTATAGTGGGGGTACTGATGACAGAAACCATGTATTTGGTGTTTCTTATTACTACTTCAAGACAGCGGGTGCAGCAGCACCCCCAGCAC
The DNA here is from genome assembly GCF_028017835.1 of Emys orbicularis. Lineage (NCBI taxonomy): Eukaryota > Metazoa > Chordata > Testudines > Emydidae > Emys > Emys orbicularis. The sequence continues at coordinate 23,482,424 of NC_088689.1, read as the reverse complement.
CCTTAGTTCTAGCACCAGTGTATATATGGAAGTTTGGCAGAAATATACAAAATGTTGTATTTAGTTTTATTCCACTTAGGATCCTGTTAAAAGAATCAGTGAACACAAGACTCTTTGGATGATGACTCACAATGTCATCTTCGAGAAGAACTCAAAGTAAAAATAACAGACTTGTATAATAATGTGATCTAATCTTACTTTTGCTGAATAGAGCTGTCCTGATTGAAGCTGGTATGTATTTTTAAGTTGACTCTGCATAACCAGTATGTCATATTTTTCTCTTAAAAATAATTTCTGAACTACAAAAAAAATTTTAAGAATGGAGGGCAAATATTTCCTTGAAGATTCTTCTTGCTCTTCAATTTACAAACTGTGAGCTGGCTCTTAATTTGCTCATTATCATTTTGGCACAATAAGCATTACAGAGCCAGTAAAATGTATTGAAGAAGGCGAACAGCAGTGCAAACTGTTAGCAGTGCAGCTCTCCCAGCAGTGAAGTCACAAGAACTACCCTGTGAATGAAGAAAGGAGGGGGGTGCATGGGAAGTTCCCTGGACTGAACAATACTATAATCTTATAAACCACTTTACAATTGTCATGCTTCAGAGGATGCATTTAGTATTAAAAATGTTTTGAAGAGATTGGATCTTCCATCACTCTTGGAGGAAGATAACCAGCTAATGAACGAACAAGGATATTTCCAGCTTCAACTCTTAGATTGTCCTGGTTAGTTAATGCTTTGCAAGAAGGCAAAAACACCAGCCTGTGTGGCTTAGAAATACAATCTGATTTTTTTATTTTATGTTATTTACTTGCTTTGAAAAGTTTTGGAAACTTTTATAAAGGATAGCAAGTTGAAGCCTTGTTATGCCTTTACTCATATGTGCTGGAACTAAGGGTGCTGCCACACAACCTGGCTTGAAGTGGTTTCCGTTATACACTGGGTTCAATGGCTCTCAGCACCCCCACTATACAAATTGGTCCAGCACCCCTGTCTTTACTACCAGAAAAGAAGAGAGATGCTTCTTAATGTCCAATATGCTTTTTAAATTCTGATTTCAAAATAATATCCAATTTATCAATTAAAAGTAATCCCATGGTATACAATAGGTTGAAATAGCTAAAAACAATACATGCGCATTCAGAAAGCATTAATTACTAATGAATGGTGAAGCTATGCATATTAGTCTAATGATAGTGCTCTACACTGATATTTTTGAGGCCCACAAATTTCTGAGACTTCCTCCATCAGACAGGAGTCAGTGGGCCCAGCCTCTTTCTCCATGTGTCCCCAAGCACCTGCCATTAAAAACCCCCCAAAGCTTTCCAAAATATACGGTGGCACCAGTACTGTATAATAATTAAATTTGACAACTGCAAGTCTTACAAAATTAATGATCACCTTTATGTTTACCCACTTCAAGCAATGAATCAAGAAACAAAGTAATACAGTCAGGATTAATCAGTAAAGCAATAGTACTTTTTTTTTTAAAATTTCATCTGTACTGGCAAGCTCAACTTCACTGATTCAAGAGATCATTGTAGAACTTCTGTAGCAAATCAGAGAACTAGGAAATAGATAAGATGGAAAACAGATCCATTACACCTAATGGTTTCCTAGGGTGCCAAGAAAAGCACTTGTCCCTAAATACTCTCATATAATGTCATTATCAATATAATACCAATGTCAAGCACAAACCAGCTCTAATACAGAATGGTTCAGATAAAATAACCCACTGTGTAAGATCTACTGTTTCTCCCTTACTGAGGAAATACATCCAACTGAAAAGAGCATTCTGTCAAAGTATTGTCCTGTGAGGTACAGACTACAGAGTAAGAAAAATAATTGTATTTTAAAACATAACTGGAATGTTCAATTTAATTTAAGTTCTAGTTAATTTGACAGGTACTGTATCAAGTAAAAACATCCTGCAAGGCCTTTATTGAAAAGGTCAAAGCACTATACAACTAGCTTCAAAGGACAACAGAACTCCCTTCCATTTACAGAAATGTAGCCCTTTGATACTTAATGTAGCTTATCAATATCCATTCATGCTTTGTATAATAAGAGAAAATTAAGGTTCTAAGTGCTTAAGTCATTTTTGAAAAGCGTCTCCCAACTCACTTATGCCCTTCTGAAAATTATATTCTGATCTGTAAATAATTAGAGTTTCTCCCTTTGAGTATATGGAAAAAAAATAATATTCAGGAAAAATATGGAATGGCTAACATTGATATGTCCTATCTCATTCTCACTTCAAAATGATCCCATACCTTTCAGTATGCACAGTCTCTTAACAGGACAGCCTTAGCAAAGGAGTAAACGTAGTATGGTGTAAGACATATAACAAGACAGCAATACTGATGTCACTTTCCTTTAGCCAAAGCTGCTCTACTGTCCAGACTCAAAACTAATCTAATAAGTGTTACTACTTCACATCAACAAGTAGACTATATGTTGTAAATGAACTGTACCTCAGTTATCTATTTAAGCTTTCATGTTGTCTTTACACCCAGTTATCTCCTTGAATAGTGCATTACCAAAAATTCTTGGTAAAGTGGCTCCTAATTTTGAAGTCTCTCCTTTTTATATTTATAAATAAATAAATCAGAAATTACTTGTTGACTCTGAATTTCTGACAGTTTCCTTTCCAAAAATGTCCACACACCCTGCATGAATTTCCACTATTCTGACAACTACTGATCCATCAATAACCAGTTCATGACTCAGACAGTCTTCCCTGACTCTTCCTATATGATTACAGAATATGATAGCTGAGATCTAGAAACCTAACTGAAACAGACAAAGCAGATCTCTCAAAAGATGAGAGTTAGAACTGAACTTTACACTGAAAACCAATTTGATACACTATATTAGAATTTGCAACTATTTATAATTTCAGAAGGTTGTTTTCATTCATTCATAGAAAACCAATTGTGTTCAAAACATTGCAGAGCAAATGTTTACCAATAAAGCAAATGTTTAATATTTTAAAAATAGTTTTCATTTGGCTCTGGGTTGTCAACAGGCATAATTCACTAAAGCAATTTAAGTGAGTACTGTACTATAAGCTTTAAGGTTAAGATAAGCTTGTTTTGTTCAGAATGAGACATTGTGTGGCAAAGTTTCCACAATGATGACAGATACACACACAGTAGACATTGCTCTCAAATTACATTACAGTTTGACAGATGCTGATATGACAACCGTGTAGTAACACACACCCTTTATTTCACTGACAGTTTCAAACAACCAAAATAAAGCAAGATGTACAAACTATGCTTGCTACTACAAAATACCAGAGAACAAAATTAATTTCTGAAATGGGTGCATTTGTTGATGGTACTACTGTACATTGCTGTTGAACTGTATTTTTCAAGGGTATTTCTTTCCCTAGTTTGATTTCTTTTAAATGAGGAAGAGGGGAAGAGGATAGGAAGAACGTAGGATAAAAGGCAGACTGCACAGGAGACCTTGACAATGATCTTGGAGGTAATTTATTCATTCAGTTTTGTAGAATGTTTATAGATTTTTGGTTTTGTGTGTAAAATATAGAGGACATTTGATTACATTTCTTATACACATGAAGTACCATTTAACAACAAAATGAAGTATCAGTATGTTGAATGCTCCCCAAGATAAACAGACAGCCCTCAAGCTCAAGAGCAAGAGTTGTATATGTTTAGCAGACTCTTCTCTCTTTCTTTTATTTTTGTGGGGGTTTTGTTTTTTAAACCGAAACAAAAAGCTCATGAAAGTGCTGGACTGTCAGCAATGGGAAAATGAACAACTCCATTTATCTGCAGAACAGATACAGCACTGGCAGTAACAGGGAAACTTTCTGCATATCGTCTTGCCAATGTGACCTCACCTACAGGAACAATGTGTAGGCATGAGAGGCTTCAGTCTTCCTGATTCATTCCTATCTTTTTTTCTCAGTGGTAAGACTGCCAACAGGGATACAATTGATTCCAACTGTGGTGGTGGGATTCGTGATGTGGACATCTGCCCACAAGAAGTAGGATTCACACCACCAAAATTATTTTACATGGGCAACTAAACCTCCATGACTGTTGGTGTGGACCAAATTCTTAGTAGAGATGAATTTATCACAAGATCTGCCATCACAACTGGGCGCCACCACTGCCAACAGAAAGTTCAAGGATTAAATGAACACTGAGATTGAACTATCCTTTCATCTACAGAAATGGTCCTTCCCGGTCAGGGTTGTGATTTGTGTGTAGAATAATGTAGGAAAACTGGCACTAGAAATGACAATACAATGCCTGTTTTGTGGAAAATGGACTTCAGTTTCTAGGGCTATCAGCTGTGCACTTATCACAAACACTGTAGATTAGATCACTAGCCTCTGACTTCTGGAGTGAAAAATCCAAGTTCAAATCTGTCCCAGAGCACAAATGATTTTGGTGATCAAGGAACAAAAGGAAGTTTAATAGGCAGCACTTGTTTAAAACAAACAAAAGGAAGCACTTCTTAACAGGGCTTTGGAGCGGAGCCCGGAGCTGGAGCCCGGAGTAGCTCCAGGTTTTTGCGTGGAGCTGGAGCGGAGCCGGAGCACAGCTCCAAAGCCCTGCTTCTTAACACAACACACAGTCTACCTGGAACTCATTGCCAGGGGATGTTGTGAAGCCAAAACTAAAACTGGGTTAAAAAAAGAATTGGGCAAGTTCATGGAGGATAGGTTCATCAATGGCTATTAGCCAAGAATGGTCAGTGATGCAACCCCATGTTCTAGGTGCCCCTAGCCTCTGACTGCCAGAAGCAGGGAGTGGACGAGAGGGGATGGATCACTAGATAATTGCCCTGTTCTGTTCACTCCCTCTGAAGCACCAGGCATTGGCGACTGTCATAAGACAGGATAGTGGGCGAGAGGGACCATTGTTCTGTCTCAGTATAGCCATTCTTATGTTCTTATCTCCTACTCCCCATTTCTGAACATCACAGGAAAGCCACCCAACATTTTGGCCTTATTCAATATAACTGGCAGCCTATCTCAGGGAGTCTCGTGTCTGAAACCTAGAATTCACTGATAGCGTACTGGAAGGAAGCTAGTACTACAATTACTCTATAACTAACACTATGCCTACACTTGGGCTCAGACTAGTAATATTAGATCCTCACTTGCATGACTACTACTTTCTGTCAAAACATCCACATACATAAACCTTAAAATAAACATAACTTAAAAGCATCTATAGTATCTTAAATAGCATAATTCCAAATCAGCTTCTGATAACAATGGCAGAATTCCAAGAAATGTTTTCTTTAAAGTTATTTTGGTTCATCTTTATTTTCTAAGCAATTTAAAAAGGAACATATTTAGTAACAAATGTTCAGTGCCAAGTGCAGAATTATCTGTCCTATAAAGCAAGTGTCTTGCACAGAAACTTCCTCAGGTGAAAAGCTGATGAATGTAAATTTAGCTAGATACAATTCTAACTCAGTACAAGATCAAGAAATAGTTTCAAACTGGAAGATGTCTAATAAAAGTACTATGAAGACATATGCTAAAGAAAAAAAATGATAAGGCCCTGATCCTGCACGGACTTATGCATTTGCTTAACACACACGGAGTAGCACTGCTGACTTCAGTGGGACTTCTCAGAGTGCATAAAAATAAATCTTTGCAGGACTGTAGCTGAAATGGTTTAAAAAACCTGCAGTCTTCTGCTATCTCAGACCATGATTGCATCAGACTCACATGCTAGGAACGATTGCTTCTGGTAACTGATTGGATGAGACCCCTTCAAGGAAAACAAAAGGTACTATTGTAATATTCTTCTTAGTCAACAACCAACTTTGCTCTAAGCATGGTTTAGGTAAGCATTATGCTGTTGGGTGTTCTGCTTTTTGGCTAAAAGAAAGTCTGGACAACTTGGTCATTAGAAATCCCACACATAGAAGTAAAACATTTACTCTGGTGTCCTTACCAGATTCCAAATGGGTAGCATTTCATTACAGATAGTGTGTCATTACTGGTAAACTTTGCAGATGACACAAAGATTGGGGAAGTGTTAAACAATGAAGAGGACAGATCACCAATACAGATACTAATACGGTGCCATCTGGATCGCGTGGTAAGCGGGGCTGAAGCAAACAATATGCATTTTAGCCTGTACCTCTAGAAACAAAGAATGTAGGTCATACTTACAAGATTGGGGATACTATCCTGGGGAGCTGGGAGTCTTTAAAAGACTCGTGGTCATGATTAGTAATCAGCTGAACATGAGCTTCCAGTGCAATGCTGTAGCCAAAAGAGCTAAAATGATCCTTGGATGTATCAACAGGGGAATGTCAAGTAGGAGGAAAGAGGTTATACGACTTCCCTATTTGGCACTGGAGTTACTACTATTGGAATACTGTGTCCCAATCTGGTGTCCACAATTCAAGAAAAATGAAGAGGCTTCAGAGAAGAGCCACACAAATGATAAAGATTGTAAAACATATCTTATACTGAATAGACTCCAGGAGCTCAATCTGTTTAGCTAAACAAAGAGAAAGTTGAGGGGCTATTTGATCACAGTCTATATAAGTACGTATATGGGGAACAAAATTTTGATAATGGGCTCTTCAATCTAGCAGATAAAGGTGTAACAAGATCCAGTGGCTGGAATTAACTAAATTTTATTAACAAAACTAAACTAGAAGTAACTAAACTTTATTCTTGTGACTGTTGACAGATTTGACACTTGGTGTCTAGCAAACAGTATCCTGATTTTAAATCTGGGAAGGAGTCCTCCTACTGGAATAATGACTGGAGTACCACTCCGCCGAAGCTTGCATCTGACCTAGAGGCCTGCCCCAATGCATAGGTAAGTACTGAATGGGTGAGCTGAACTCCACCTTGCTGCCCTACAAATCTCAGTCAAAGGGATATTGTTCAAAGAGTCTGTGGAGGTTGCTTGAGTTTGAGTTGAATGTGATCTAACGTCCAGGTGAATCTTCTTCTCAAGAATATAGCAAGTAGGTATGCAGTCCGAAACCCACTTGGATAGTTTTTGTTAGGATATTGGCTGTCCTCTTATCCATCCTGCAAACACCATGAATAGTCTCAGAGAGGTTCTAACCATTCTGGTTCTATCCAGGTAAAAGGACAAATGCCCTACCCATTTCTAGGGTGTGAAGCTTCACTTTGACTGGTGAAGAATGATGTTTAGAAAAGACAACCATGGAGTGAATCGATTATTACTACCACCCAAAACAATCATAGGCAGGAACTAAGGGCAAGGTCTCAGGGTGACCTTGTCCTTGTGGAAGATAATAGAGAGGGGACCTGCCATGAGGACCTGAATTTCCCCATTTGTCCTGGCCAATGTTATGGCCACTCGGAAGGCTGTCTTTACAGAAAGCTGCTGGATTGAGCAGGTAGCCATGGGTTTGAACTGAGGCCCAATTAATCCGGCACTATGCTGAGATCCCAAGCAGGAGAGTGTTCCCTAGTTGGTGGAAAGGCCTGGGTCAGTCCTTTAAGGAATTTCATCATGGTCCTGGCAGCGATGTGACAAGTCCAGTGCTGTCTGGAGTGCCATTCTAGAGGTGACCTGCCCTTTGGACATGGTGGATCTTAACTCCTTCTGATATTCATTGGGGGGCTTGTCCAGTAAAGAGGAGGGTTGATTCCATAGCAGAAAATGGTACTTTGCGAAGAGTGCCAGATAATTAGTAATCCCAGCCTGAAGACTCTCTAAGGTGTACTCTTTATGTCCGAAAAGGTTCAGTTTTTTAGGATCCTTTTCTGTGGGAATCGACCTAGTTTGTGTTCAGACCTTTCTTGTGGAGCTTGGATGATCAGAGACCTCAAGGTGGGAGGCTGGAAGGAGTACTCAAATCCTTTTCCCAGCACCTTATATCTCCTATATACATACATGGAAGTTGGCAGGGATCGATACAGGAGCATGCCATACAGTTTTAGCTGGTTCTAGCAGTACCTCATTGATTGGTAGGACCATTCTAGCTGATTGAGAGAGCCGGAGAACACCCAGCACATTATGCGGCTTTTCTTGTCTGATGCCAAGTGAAAAGTCTAGAGTGTCCATTAGCTGATGAGTCTTTCAACTCATCTGAAAGGGGTGTGGATGGAGGGTTGGTCATTTCCTCAAAGGGGCAGTGGCTATTGGTGTTTAGGGGAGAAATCATGCCCACTGACTCTTTGTTCCTCCTCTACTACAGACTGTTGAGGGGTTGGTGTCAGGGCCAATTGCAGAAGCTGTTTGGGGGAGGACAATCTTAATTTACAATTGAGCTGGGGAGATGCAGTACCTGATGGTGTCATCAGAGATTGGGACCATGATGGCTAGACTGCGGTACTGGCATTGGGGGCTATCGGTACTGTGTGCTGAGGCAAAGTGGTTACCATTGGTCTTGGAACTGGCTTCATGATCAATGGGTCAGCAACATGGAAGGCAATGTATGCACTCTGGCAAGACACTCTCAGTCTCAGTAATCTTCTAAGGTGATACTAAGAGGCTCAGGAGATCTTTTGCAGCTGCATAGGGTTCCAGGGTGATTGGTACCAAAATAGACCTTTGCTCCATTATGATCAAGGGTGATGGCTCCAGTGTCTGCTCTAAGGAAGCTGCCAGCCTCAACTGTCCCAGCTCAGGAACCAGAGTCAACAGCTCTGTCCTGGCCAAGCCACTAGGGAGCGATATTGAGGAGCAGCAGCCAAAGGGTACGCTCTACCTTCAGTACTGGAGTAGTTACCCTCTGCAGCCAAAGAGTCCCCCACCAAGGACTTCAACAATGTGAAGCCATCCATTTCTTTGGTTTTGAAGGCTGAGAGGGCTCTGAACATTAATGTCTCTTCAAGGAGAACTCTGACAAAGAGGAACACCTTTCTCTGATTTCTGGTAAGGACGGGGAGCACTCCTGGATTAAGTCGAACTCCCTCTAACTGATCAAGGATGACGGGCAAAGGCATTCTTCTCTTACCTTCTTGATTCGTGAAGCTTTGGCGAAAGACAGAACGAAAAAGGGGGTTTGAGGACCCCAAAACAAGTGCCACTAACCAGCAAAAATCACTAGCTGCATGTTCATAGAGTAACAGCTGACAGCACACTCTGAACAACGACAGTACAAAGGAACAGAAGGGACCCTGTGTGCCTGGGCACCAAGTGAAAATAATTAATACTCAGGTATAATCATAATGGAGCAAAGGTCTTTTTTTTCTTTTCTTTTTTAACAATTTAGGAAGTTTTAACATGTTTACTAAACCTTGCCATGTAAATATCAGGAACAAAACAATCATTACAACTGTTCTCTTTTGTTTAAAGAGACATTATACAGGAATATAGCCATCAGATCTTTCTATTTAACAGGTTGTTACCATGTTACAGAGTGAGCATCATTACAACACCTATGACATTTCTAGTGATTTTATTAAATTGAGTGAAACCTCTATATCCACATATTTAACAAACCATGTATGTCTATCAAATGTTAATATTCAAAAAAATTAGATAGGTGGGGTTTTTTTATGTTTTTTTTGGCAGGTGAATTTTTTCTGAGTAAGGAATAAAAGGTAACCAAATATCAAGCATCTATCTGTTTTGCTGGATACGTAATTAGTATGTTAATCCCATATTTTTGAACCATTCCTCAATGGTTGGGCTATTTTTCTTTTTTCCATTGAGGGACTACCAATAGCCGAGAGGCTACTAGCAGATAAGAGATTAATTCTTGAGTTCTGCATGTAGTTTTGTATACAGAATTATACAAGTAAAATGATTTTGAAGTAGGCACATTACTAAATTTCTAGATACAAATTTTCAAAGTTCTTAATTTTACCCAAATATTTGCAAGGTTTCTTCTTCATATATGCAATACTGTATTCATCTGTACACAAGAGTATTCCAATGTGCAAACTGGGTAATTGTGTCTCTAACTGTAAGATTTTCCATGCATGGAAACAGATGTGCTTGCAAATACTTTGGGCACAATTAAAAGATGTTCTTTGAGAGGTTGCCCCATACTGCCAGATCACAACAGTATTAAAACTACTGAAATAAATTAATGAACTAGTACACACTTTTTAATTTTTTTTTTAATAGTGGTGTGGCACTGTGTACTCAGATTCAATTTCTACTGACGACAGGAAGCAATTTCTGGCAGACAGATTTGCTACATGTTACTGGATGTTTCAGTGACTCTTTTCCAATAATAGGTTGAAAACAAACAAACTAGACAGGGGAAGATATTTTCAAAATGTAGTTTTCTATTTTTGGAAGCCCCACCCTACTTTAGAAGTTAAAGAGTTCAATTCATTTCAGAAACACACACAACGATGCATTTAATTAAAATGCTCACATTCCCATTAAATTTAGGTAAAGAAGTTTAACTTAGAGATGAACAAGTCTCTATACATCTCTCTCTGGATAACTGTCAATACAAACAAGCTTGTGGATACAACATTCTTTTAGCCTGTACCTTCTTCAAATACTGTCTCTAAAAGTATGGGAGTGATAGCACAGAAGACCCTAACATTGTGACAATACAGCTGGCTTTTCTGCTTTTTCAGGAAGTAATGTCCAGTATAGGAAAATACACATAAGCCGCACTTTGTAGGTACCAGAAGCTCAGGCAAGAATCACAATACATCACCTACCTGCAGGCCTCTGCACACTCCTGTTTCCAGAGTTATTCTAGTTCAGACACTGTCTTAATTTCACCTCTATACTAAGTTGTTGCAGACCTTTATTCAGTTGTACCGTATGAAAGTTACTTGCCATAGTCCGAGACTAAAAACATCATGCTTGTAAATACTGCTAAATTTGCTGAACCAAGAACTGTATGTTAACCCCCGCCCCCACCTTCCTAAAAAGGAACTTATTTGCTACTATTTTTTCAAATTGGTAGCACACAGACAAAAAAACAAAAAATCCACACAAACATTCACAAGGCACTTGGCCCTGCCACTTGGGAAATTTGGGTTCAATTCCAGGACAAGTATTTCATTCTCAGCAGTGGCAGAATCCTGGGAAAGCATCACACTCATCATTGTCAAGTTTGGAGAAAGAAGCATATCAGTCTCTTAACAGTAACTGCTACATGACTAGTAAGTGGGGCCAATAGGCTGCAAATAGAACTCTTTCCAGTGCTGTCTCAATTCTTCTTAAAATGATGGTGCACAGAGAAAAATAGAGGGGGGAAGAGATATTTTCAGGCAAGGGCAGTGGGATAACATATGCTGTAAAGGCTCCCATAGTGATCTCTGCATATTATAAATCTGCAGTAAAATCTTCAAAGTAGCTGGAGTTTATGAACAGGGGGCCCATTTAACACTTGAACAAAAAATCCAGTAGGTTTACGTCCACATTATCAACTAATTTGAAAAAGTTCTTTTATTCAAAACACAGTGTTTTTTGAGTTACAGCAGCACAAACATGTTTGACCATAGCCACTAAAAATAAATTCATTTTAATCCAATTTATTACCCTTAATAAAATTCATTCTTGAGAGGAGTTGTCATATGCCAAGTTTCAAGTTACAGTGGATTTTTATGGCAAAAGTATAACCCCCATTTTATGGGTTAATAGGGTAAAAACTGACAACTTTATAGCCATGATAGCTAACAGTATGCACAAGATATTTCTCCAAGCAACATGGAAACAAGATACTTTTTTTAAAACTTGCATCAAAAGTGCACAAAAATGTGTGGGAGATTTTACTAAAATGGCAAATGCAAAATATTCCACTGAATCCTGTTAAATAATAATTAAATAATAAAAAACAGAGAAGCAGTGACAAGGCAAAAAAACATGATTTGAAAGATTCGCAACCTGTCACTTCATTATCAAGCTGATGGGGACAGTTTTTAAATCCCTGCCCTTTCAATTAGGATGTATGAAAATGCATTATCTACATGTTAACAACATCAAAACACTCTCACGGCAGATGCTCAACCCTGCACAGTAGCCATTTATTTCTGAAGTATGTGATGTACAAACACATGTATCCTGACTGGAATAGTATTGGAAATTCAATTAACTAATAATAATATTAAAAATGTTGGTTTAATTTTCCTCCTCCACAATCTGTTCTAAAATTGTTGGTGTACGTTTTTTTAAAATGCCTCCCTCCCTTGACTTGTGATGGACCTGAAGAGGCAATGCTTTACTGCTTCTGTTTCAATAACAGGTCTACTGCAATCTCTAAAGCCAATTTTTCAAATAATTATTTGCATCACAGAAAAAAAAAATCTCTCTGCTGCATTGTGTGTGTGTGTGACTGTTTCTAAGCAACACTGTTGTTTCAGATCAAACATGAAATAGTCATCTCAGTAAAGGTTCAGCGCTTTTTCTCTGTACTTACTTATTCTGCATCATGTTCATTATAACCCAGTCGAAGGGATAGACATTCTTCCCAATGAGATTCTTGAACATGATGAATGTTTCCATCAGAAAGTCCTAAAGTAAGAGGGAAAACATTTGAAAAAGGCCACTCTTTCAGATCAATTATGATACCATATGGCTGATGAAAACTCACTTGATTAATGACTAAGTTCAAAAAGGTATCTCTTGCTTTGTTGAATGAAAAAATACAAACTACTGTTAAGGTAAACTTTATATTAATTCTATAATTATATTATTTATCCCTTTCAGACGATATCTGTAATAAGTATAGGGTTTTTTTCTTTTTTTAAACTAAATAGTTCTATATTGTAATCAACCAATTCATGGTATAATTCCATGAAAAAGAACAAATGACAAAAAATTAATCAAATTGAAATTTTTTGCTGAAGGTCATTCCAGCTCTCATTGATAAATATGTAGTTAAGGATAAGCATGAAGTCTTACAAAATGAACTTCATAGTACATAACAACATAACACACCAGTCAAAGAAGAATAGATATATAAAATTGAGATCTGTCAATCCTGTTTTGAATATAAACGTTAAAACAAACTATTTGTATAGGTAAAAAGATGGAGGAAGAAGGTTTTAAAAATATTTCCTACGTTAAGCAATTAAGGGTCCAATTATACAAAAGTATTCACTGGTGAGTAGGTGGATTCTCCAGCGTAGACTTGTTTTAAAAGTTATGCTCTGGTTCGAATTAGAATTAATTCAGGGAAGTCCTATGCCTGCATTATATGGGAGATCAGAGTAGATGATCATTTTAGGCTCCCCCTGAAAAGAGACACAAATTGGTTCTGCAAGAGAAAAACTGATGCTGCACAAAATAAGCTTGGTGGCATAAGCCAGTTGATTTTTGTATAGACATGAACAAACAACTCTCCGGAGAAAGAAACTTATGCAATTTACATGTGCTGTGAAGCACCTAGCACAATTTGCGGTGCTGTAAAAATAATAAGGTATATTAACATGCAACACTTTACAGAGCATCAAAACCACAGAAAATATGCAGAGAGCCAGAAAGAGCTTATGCAACAGCTCCTCACCCCACACAATGTACCAGCTAGTCCCGCTGAATTTTTTATTCTTGATACAATTGTCTCAGTTATTCTAGTCCATGGCTATTTCCTGTGCTGGAGCTTACACGGAACCTTGTTCAACACCATCTCTTCAAAATGTCAGATTTCTCCAACACAGAAAAATGACACCCATCTGTCTTTTCATGCAAGACAGTGTTCTCCCATTCGTCTGTCCATCCAAAGTCTTAATGGAACTCCATGCTTGTTTGAGTTAATCTTTCTTGCTCATTGTCCTTTTAAACATTTTAACATTGGTGTGAGTCCTGGTATTGAATATACCCTGGGAATGTTATTGCTTTCCCTAGAATACTAGAAGAGGTGCATGTTTCCAGGATATACAGCTCTTCCTGGTCAATATTATGAATACTGCCATTGACCAGCCAGGGAATTTCTCACCTCCAAGAACCAAGGAGCTCCTAAGCATGCTCAGCAGCTGTACAGTGAGATGGGAGTGAGAGAAAGGATGACTGGTTTAGAATGTCTTGTGCAGCATTCTGCAGCAACCAAAGGAGGAAATATTTCACATATTTTTATCTGATGAATTGTAATTAGGTGCAGTGGCTATACAGCCAAAGAGGCCCACAAAACATCAGATGGCACAGAATATGTATTTTAAAGAAACACCACTAGGTGAGTAAAACAGCTAATGGTAAAATTACTCTCCATAGCACATCAGTAAAAGAAGACATTCTGACATTAAAAGAAGTGACTTCCCAGACTTCCAGAGTTTGCAACTGCTAATAGTTAATATGAGATGCTACTGTTGCATAAGGCAAAATTCATTCCAGGCAAATACTTCACTAGCTCAGTAAATGTGTTCTCAGTTTAGTGATCAAACTGCATACTTCACTACTAGCTTTTCATATATGTTACAAATTTTTAATGATCATATTGCATATTTTGCTGACTGCAATCATGTAGTATTTCTTTCATTAAACTACGTTTTTACTACATGAAATGGTTGATTTCCTTGTTGATCCTGCTTCATAGCTTAATAACTGAGACGTCAGTGGGAGATGTACTCATGTGAATGAGGGCAAATTTGGGCCCATAGAGTTTATCTTTCTGAATATTTTATGAGTGCAGATACATACTTTCCTGGTTTCTTATAGCAGATTTCATTTTGTACTTTATTAGTTCTGCTGGATGCTTCAGCTGTGGAGTTTTTGCACACTTTGCTGCATGTGGTGGCAGATGAATTTTCATGCATTTTGCTGATCAACTTGCATACTTTACTGACCATGAAGGTGGTGTAATGTCTGATTTGTGCTAATTTGCTGATTCAGCCACGTATTTAATCTATTGACATTTACACTTTAATAACCCCATTTTCACAAAGGTACTTTAATCATCAGCACGTAAAGTTTATTGAATAGAATTTATACCCTCTGAAGTTTACTTATTCATTATGTATTTATATCAGTGCTCTCTTGGCAGTTTAGATTCTATCCTTCCTATATGATTTTGTGCCAGTATGGCTTGCATTATGAGCAAAAGTCTGGATTTTATTTTTAATCATCAGCTCATGCTAAGTTTCCTCGGCAACTTTTAAGGTAAGAAACTTTTAGTGCTACTTTGAACCAATACAAACTGCTCTAATTGTAAAGTAAGGATACAGAATCAAATTGTAGGAGCAAACCATGCAACTCTTCCTTCATTATAGCACAGCTTCTGCCTTCTGACCAACTGAGAAGCCTACTTGATATGTCACTGAGGACAAGAAAGATCTGAAGCCCTCTTGGCTGCTGCACCAGTGAGCTTCACACTGGTGACAGAGAAGGGGTAACCAGCTGAGCTCCGAGACAGATGGGTTCCATTTGCAATCTTTCTGGTTTTTAAACTAAGGGGAAGGGAGAGGACGACGGACAGTGTATAGACAGACAAACAGGACTTACAAAGAGATCAGGGTGAGGAAAGGGAATGGAGAGCCATTTATTTTAGTTCTCCATTTTTTAAACACAGTGTTTAGCTGAGATTGGCATGAAAAAACAAAGAATGCAATTTTCCTTGTTTCAGCTGACTATCCAGCAAGCTGTATATACAAAGACCTCTAGAATGGTGGATTATAGGATTTCAGAGTGAGAGTTTCTGAACACAGAGAGAATAAAGGCGATAGGAAAGGGAAGAGAACCCTGACATTGCCTGCCTGTTGTGTGATGGCCTCTTTCCCTGCCTCACCTGACTGTTCATATCAGGCAAACTATGTTTTTTTGACCGGAAAACACCGGAAACGGGGCTGAGGCTGCCCTGCTGTATTCTCCCTTCTTCCCAATAAGCCTGACCCTCTGCCTTGTAGTTGGGTGCAGAACGGAGAAGAGAATGCCCCTTTCCATCCTTCAGGCCTCCAGACATCACACACCATGTTTCACAAGCTCTACTGTTCACAGAGTTGTGATTTTCCAGGAGTTCTCCAGTAAATCCCAAGGCTTAGTAAGATCATTTGAAGCTCTCTACAGAGCACATAAGAAACATGGGAACTCCATGTAAGGAGGATTTTAGGGGACAAGCAACTCCCTTGTAAAGCATCCCTTATGGTAAGTGGATCCCCCACCTACCAGTGACATGTATTGGCAGCCAGGCCTCCCCAGAGCACCACTATATAAAGCAGATGGCAGGTGGGCTCCACACCAGCCCATTTATGGGGAAAGGGACACTTGAAGAGTAGGCAGATATGCTAGGGCTTTAGTAAGGGGGGATGTTTTCATATAGCTTGCAACTTTTTTTTTTAAAAAAGGAGTAAAATCTTCAAACTATTGTGGCTTTTCTGAAGTAGCAAGCAAAGTGGCGGTTAAAGAAAGCCAAAAAGCAATTGCTTTAAACTATAAAGCAGCCATGAAAGTAATCTCTCACACTCCCAGTAGTGCCAGTTCAAAATCTGACTTCAGATGAAATACTTAGTACAGTGGTTCTCAACCGGGGGTCTGCAGCCCCCTGGGGGTCCATGACTCCTTTCAGGGGGTCCACGTGGCCCCGCGTCTGAAACCTGGTGCCCCAAGCCCCGGCGACCTCTGTGCGACTAAAGCTCGGAGCGGCGCGGGGATGAAGCCAGCAGCCTCCCCTGAAGCAGCCCGGGGCTGAAGCTGGCAGCCCCAGAGTCCCATCTCCCCGCCATGGGCAGAAGCCCTGAGCCCATGGGAAGAGACGGGGGGGGGGGGGAGGGAAGGGGGATCAAGGGTGTTTGGCCCCAAACTACAGTGCCTTACCCAGAGTGGGGCAGCTCCGCCTCCCCTACTTCCTCCTCTCCCCAAGCCCTCCTCAGACCCAGGTTGTAGGTGGGAAGCCAGAGCCAGGCAGTGTGGGGCAGTTGTTCCTCTGGCTGCTGGTGCCATGGAGCGGGCAGCTGTGGCTTTCCCCATCTGCTGCTGGTGCCCGGGGTTGTGTCTGCTCCTCAGCTCCCAGCCCTCTTTGACTGCTCACGCAGCCGGTAAGAGCCGCCTGGGAGGGGGGGCCCTGCTCTGGGGCCAGCACAGCTCTCGGGGAGCAGCCACCGCAGGGAGGCCCTTCTGTCACATCGCCCCTAACTATCCTTCTCCCTGCAACCTGAGCTATCCCCCACGCCCCCACACAGCCTCTAGCTACCCCCTGCCTGCACCCTGAGCTACCCCCTCCCTGCCCACGCATTCCCTAGCTACCTCTTGCCTGCACCCAGAGCTACACCCCTCACTACACACAGCTCCTAGCTACCCCCTGCTTGCACTGAGCTACTCCCCTCACTGCACACAGCCTCTAGATACCCCCTGCCGGCACCCTGAGCTACCCCCTCCACACCCACGGATTCCCTAGCTACCCCCTTCCTACCCCCTGAACTACTCCCCTCACTGCACACAGCTCGTACCTACCCCCTCCCCACCCACGGATTCCCTAGCTACCCCCTTCCTACACACCTGAGCTACTCCCCTCACTGCACACAGCTCCTAGCTACCCCCTCTGCCTGTACACAGCCCCTAGCTACCCCCTGCCTGCACTGAACTACTCCCCTCACTGCACACAGCCCCAGCTACCCCCTGCCTGCACCCTGAGCTACCCCCCGCCTGTATGTAGCCCCTAGCTACCCCCCCTGCCTGCACCCTGAGCAGTTTTCAAACTTTTTGAGCTGAGTCCCCGCTTTGAGTTATATTTTTTGGTTGCAGCCTCCCACAACCCAGACAGGTTGGGTTGTCTGCTTAGGTGAGTCATGGGGTGGATGTGGCACTCCCTCCCTGAGCCCCGCCAACCCTTGCCCCCCCCCACCAATAGAAGTCAAATTATGCCTATACCCAAGGGTCCCCCCTATCATCCCAGAGCCCCCCTCCCACCCCCACTGGGCCCTGGAGTTTTTATACATATTGGGGAGGGGGGCTCAGCAAGAAAAAGGTTGAGAACCCCTAACTTTGTAGATAATTAAACTTCCTGGAATGGAACCATGAATCTTACATTGTGTTCTCCAGACAGAATCTACATGAATCTTCACAAAATTTAATAGCCCTCCAAAATGGTGGGAAGCGGTTAGCAGCACCAGGAGTGCCTCCCAACCCCTTCAACCAGGGTCCCCAAACAGAGACAGAAACAAGAGGAAGTGGAGGAGCACAGGACACAAATCAGGAGAGAGAGTTTGAGCTCAGTGTCTCTGAAGTTGAGGAGTTTCAAGGAGGGAGTGAATGACCATGTCAAAGGCAGCATATATAATAGATCAAGAACCATGAGCATGAAGAAGTGCTGTGGCAACCTAACCAAGGGGAGGACTTCAGTGAGCGGAGGTTGTGAGCAGTGGATTTGGTGGAAAACGTAACTACTGATTACATTTATTTGTATAACAGCAAGCAGGATTCAGCTTCTCTCTTCACTAATTTAAGAGACAGCTGAAACAAGCACCCCAAACCAGTAGATTCAATGTTTGTAAAAAAGGTGGTGGTGTTTTTTAATTAATATTCTAAACATAATGTAGACTGTTACTTTCATTTGAATCACATTTATTCTGAATGGTACATTAGATTAGAGAACTTCACAAATTGATTATAAAGTATGTAAATACTAAAATATGTACATTGATGAGAAGTTACAGACTTTGTTGATGACTTTCAAGCCACTCTTCTATAGTTAGTGTACTAAGAGAGGCCCTGATTCTCGAAGACTTTTTCAGGAATGGAGCAGTTGATTGTTAGTAGAGTGACCTGAAGGAATTTTAGGTAGAATTATTGGCTTATTCGGGTAAGTATCTCTGCTCAGATTTCCTGCTGGGTATGGCAAAATCATAGAGATGCTTCTGAACTTCATACTGAATAGATCCCAACAGCACCAACCCATAATGCAGTGGGGTTATAAACAAAACCTGCTATGACTTAGGGCTTCTCTACACTTAAAATGCTGCAGTGGCGCAGCTGTGTTGCCGTAATGCTTCATTGAAGAAGACATTACCTATGCCGATGGGTGAGGTTTTCCCATTGATGCAGATAATCTACCTCACTGAGAGGCAGTAGCTAGGTTGATGGCAGAATTCTCCCATTGACCTAGTGGTTGTCTACACAGGGGTTAGATGGGTATAGCTGCATCTCTCAGGGGTGGGGATTTTTTACACCCCTGAGTGATGTAGCTATATTGAAATAAATTCTTAGTGTAGACCAGGCCTTACTTCTCCATGAGCTCAAGGATCTGTTTATGAAAGCTCTTCTGCTAATTCTTTTGGCAGAAAGTTTTTGAGATCCTGCTTCTTGGCATAAGTGCTAAAGCTATGCTTATCAAATAGTCTGAATGTTAGCTGGGAGTTGACTTAAGGAAGAGGCTTTCAACGAATTGCACGTCAAAACTATACGGCCTCTTCACAAATCACAACTACATAGTTGTTTATTTCACATTTGTACATAGCCCCATAAGGGTACATTGTATTATCATCTAACCCATATATTCTTATATTAAATCATATTTCTATATACTTCTGGCTATACATAATTATGTGTGTGTGTGTATGTGTGTTTATTTTAAGCGCAAGTCTTTTCCTATGTTGTGTTTATATCAAATAATGTACATTGTAGTGGCATGAGGTGTGTCAGGCTCTGGTGCCAGGAAGTCAGGCTTGGCGGTTAGAGTGGTGGTCAAAGCCGGACGTAGGATTGGGCCCAGGCTGAAGACAGCGCTGAAACTGGGGTCCGGGGACAGACCATGGGTCAGAACCAGAGTCAGTGGACAAGACAAACCGGTATCATAGTTGGAGTCCAGACGCAGGCCAACGGTCAAAGTAAGGTGGTCGGAGTCACTAGACAAGCCAAATCAGTATCATTGTCAGACTTGAGATGTAGGCCAAGGGTTGAAACCGGGTTGGACTCAGTCCAAGTGTCTGGAGGTCAGGAGGTGGATATAGGGCTGGAGCAGGTCAGTAACAGGGCTGGAGCAAGGTCAGATTAGAGCATGGACAAGGCTGGAGCACACTGGAACAAGACTCGGGCAAGGCTGGGGCAGGAACTAGAACTTGAGGGTCAACTGACCCAGGCCCTGCTCAGGGAGAGGCTGCTGCAGCATGCCTGAGGGCTGAATCACTCAGTCTGTTGGAGGACTGAGTCAGTGCAGCTGAGTGAGCAGCCCTGGTCTGGCTGCAGGTTTGCCTCAAAAAGTGGCATTTCCTTTCCTCTCTCGTGCGGTCCTGCCCCTCACTCTCCTACTCATCTTGCTTTCTTTCCCCATCTAATACCTTTCCATGCTCTCCCTCCCCTCCTTCTAACTTTCGCTTCCCTCTCTTTTGCCCCCTTCCCACATCCAGTGCTCCTTCCTCTCTCCTTGCTTCTTCCATCTGTCTGCTTTTAGCTGGGCTGTAACCAGGGCCGGCTCCAGGCAACAGCGGAGCAAGCACGTGCCTGGGGCGGCACATGCTAAGGGGCAGCATTCTGTCCATTCTTGGGGCGACAGAGTCCAAGCGGCTTTTTTTTTTTTTTTTTTTTGCGCTTCGGCAGTTCGGGCAGCAGTCCCAGCATTTTTTGTTTGTTTGGTTTTTGTTGCTTGGGGCGGCAAAAATGGTAGAGCCGGTCCTGGCTGTAACTGGGTTTCCGAGGAAAAGCTGCTGCTGGCTATACCACAATCAGCTGTTTGGCTGTTATAGGGGTATAAAGAACAAATAGCTAAGCGCATACCACCTACATACAGCTGAGTAGAGCAGGATTGACAGCAGCAGCAGCTTCTCTTTTGAAGCCTTGCCATAAGCTAGCAAAAGGAAGGCAGTGGGGGTGGGGGGGGGTAAAGGTGAAGAAACTGGATGGATATGGATTAACAGATTTTACATATACATACCTCACACACATACACACACACAAACACGTGTATAATAGGTTTGCTTGACACACTTAAACATAATGCACTTAACACTGAAAAATAGACACTAACAATAGAAAATCAGCCTTTTAAAACTCTCTCCAAGGCATTCAGAATTTTACAGAAATTACGTAGTCTCTAGCTGTATCATATGAAGTGAACACCTTTACAATGGAACTACTGTCTTTAGTGGATTACTATTTAATAAACTATTGTTTAAAAAAAGTCTATCATAAAGCAAAGTATAAGGTCAATAATATATTCCAGGCTATGTATCAGTCAGCCAAAATATGCACAAATTGACTATGTAAAGGAAATGTATCCTTTGCCCTTGTTTACCTAGCAATGCATGACCTCCTATAATCATGAGCCAGCGTGCTTGGCCTACTGACGGCAGTTTAAATCACTAAGATCTCCTGGGCGAAAGGATATTATGAAAATAGCAACTCTCATAGCCAAATACTAACACAGAACCTTTTGCTAGCCTGAAAAAATGAAGGTGAGATCCCACCTCATTTAGAGTCTAACCACTGACAGCTAATATTTTCAAAGTTGTGTAAAATGAATTCATGTTCCTCTCCTAATACTTCCCCTTCATACAGATTCCCAAACTAAGGTGAATGATCTTAGGCCTAAAGCAGAGAAGAGACTTAATAGAACCTATTTTACACATCTGTTTAGTAGAAAGCATGAAGAACATTTGAGGTCTAACATTATCTGGAACTAAAATTTCATTTTCGAACCCTCTTCCACTGTCACAGGCTCTGTCAGGTGTACATGTCTGTTGCATAAACCCTAGGGCAATCTATATCTACCGTGTATGCTTGAAAGCATCTTTGTGAGTCAGATCACACTACTCTAGAACAGGAAAACATTCATGTTACAAATCCAAGATGTAAGAAGACTGACTAGTTCCTAAAGAAATGTCAATCGGTTCTGATGCCTTCTATGTATTTACTATTGCAGTAGTTTGAGACATACTGTGGAAGAGGCAAAACAAGTTCCAGAGCGATTCAGTCAGCATCCTAAACCATGGATTGAGTGGAGTAATATGCAAAGATGAGACTGAATGGCAATAATTAGGGCCCTACCAAATTCACGGTCCATTTTGGTCAATTTCATGGTCATAGGATTTTAAAAATAGTAAATTTCATGATTTCAGCAATTTAAACCTGAAATTACATGGTGTTGTAATTGTAGGCGTCCTGACCCAAAAAGGAGTTGTGGGGAGGGGGGTCGCAAGTTTATTGTAGGGAGGGTTGCGGTAATGCTACTCTTACTTCTGCACTGCTGCTGGTGGCGGCGCTGCCTTCAGGGCTGTGCAGCTGGAGAGCAGCAGCTGCTGGCTGGGAGCCCAGCTAGGAAGGCAGAGTCGACGCCAGCAGCAGCACAGAAGTAAGGATGGCACAGTATGGTATTGCCACCCTTACTTCTGTGCTGCTGCTGGCAGGGCTCCACCTTCAGAGCTGTAGCAATAATGGACGATGTTAACTAATTATATGATGACCTCCCTGAACAAGCGAAGAGTGATAACCTCAAAGTTAAAGAATTTTGAACCACACTGAAGTAGTGTTGACTAATCTCAAACTGATAAGGAGAGAGAAGCTTGTACCAGAGAGTTAATTTTATGAATTTTGGGTGATGATGCATTAGCCATTTTTATAAAGAGCAGATAACTCAAGATATCACATAGCAAATTTGGCATCACTAGTTATTCCTAAATCAGAATAGTATAGTTTGTTATGGTCAAATCCTTAGTGCCTGCAAAGCAGTCCTAAGCCAATGTACGGCCTCTTCTCAACACCCTGAATAGCGTCAATGAACAAAAAATAGTTTCTGTACAAAGAGCAAAATCCAAAATGTCATCTATTAAAAAAAAACCCTTATTATAACAATACATATTCAGTATAAAACAAAACAAGTTTAACCTTTTTTTAAAGAAGCAATAAAAAAACTGTAATATAGATCCCATGGCATAGTAAGAGTAACAGTTCTTAAATTATTGTCAGATTTACAGATTATGGTGATGAAGTAAAATGAAACCATGGTCTAAAATCAACAAGATGAAATCCAATAAAGGTGGTCAGTGCAAAGTACTTCACTTAGGAAGGAAAAATCAAATGTACAGCTATGTGGAATAACTGGCTAGGTGGTAGTACTGCTGACAAAGATCTGGGAGGTTATAGTGGATCACAAAATGAATCCAAGTGAATCCAATCAACAATGTGATGCAGTTGCAAAGCAGGCTAATATTCTGGGTTATATTAACAGGAGTGTCATATGTAAGACATGAGGAATAATAGTCTTCCTCTCTTCGGCAGTGGTGAGACTACAGCTGGAGTACTGGGTGCCACACTTTAGGAAATATATGAACAAACTGGAGAGAGTCCAGAGGAGAGCAACAAAAATGAAAAAAGGTTTAGACATGACCTGACATGAGGAAAGATTAAAAAAACTGGGTATGTTTAGTCTTGAGAAAAGAAGACTGAGTGGGGTCCTGATAACAGTCTTCAAATACATTAAGGGCTATTATAAAGAGTATAGAGATCAATTGTTCTCGGTCTTCACTGAAGAAGCAAGATATTAGTAAAAACTTTGTAACTATTAGAGTCGGTAAACTCTAGAATAGGGCTCCAAGGGAGGTTGTGGAATCCCCATCATTGGAGGTTTTTAAGAACGGATTAGACCAGAGGTGGGCAAACTATGGCCCGCGGGCCACATCCGGCCCGCGGGACCCTCCTGCCCGGCCCCTGAGCTCCTGGCCCATGAGGCTAGCCCCCGGCCCCTCCCCTGCTGTTCCCCCTCTCCCACAGCCTCAGCTCACCGCACCACCGGTGCAATGCTCTGGGCAGCTGGGCAGCGCAGCTGCAGAGCCGTGGCCTGACCCGGTGCTGTGCTGCACGGTGGCGTGGCTGGCTCCAGCTGAGCGGCACGGCTGCCTGTCCTGGTGCTTTGGGCAGCGTGGCTGTAGCGCCACCAGCCACCGGTGCTCGAGGCAGCGCGTTAAGGGAGCAGGAAGGTTGGATAGAGGGCAGGGGAGTTCAGGGTGGGGTTCAGGGGGCGGGGAAGTCAGAGGGCGGGGAACAGGGGGGTTGAATGGGGGCAGGGGTCCCGGGGGGGCAGTCAGGAAGGAGAGGGGGATTGGATGGGATGGTGGGGGGCAGTCAGGGGCGGGAGGTCCGGGGGTGATCAGGGGACAGGGAGCAGGGGATGGTGGATGGGGCAGGAGTCCCAGGGGGGCCGTCAGGGGACAGGGAACGGGGGGGGGGGGGTTGGATGGGGCAGGAGTCCTGGGGGAGCCGTGAGGGGGCAAGAAGCGGGGGGGGTGTCAGATAGGGGGTGGGGGCCAGGCCACGCCTGGCTGTTTGGGGAGGCACAGCCTCCCCTAACCAGCCCTCCATACAATTTTGGAAACATGATGTGTCCTTCAGGCCAAAAAGTTTGCCCGCCCCTGGATTAGACAAACACCTGTCAGGGAGGGTCTAGGTTTATTTTGTCCTGCCTCAGAACAGTGGGTGGACTTGATTTCTCAAGGTCGCTTCCAGCCCTACATTTCTATGATTCTATGATGTGAAAATCTCACTTATGCTGAAGGAGAAAGTGACACGATATAGTATATGGCCAAATATCTTTGGGGAGTTCTTCCTAATAAAAAGTTAAAATTCATAGAGCTGTGAATATACTTCATTGATGCCCCGCACATGATTGGGAAGTGTGAATCCATAGATAGTTCTTATCTTTTGAAAATGCACACATTCTACATCAATTTAATCTTTGTTCCAGTTACATTCCTGTTTTGGGCTTAGGGTTACTGACTTGTACATACGCTCTACCTATGTTTGGTCACCAGAAAAATCAACTCTATAAACCAGATTTTCAGGAAGCAGGTGAAAGTGCTAGTATCACCCATTGCTAAATACCACCCTATTTTGTATTGCCCAGATGATATGAGAAATCAAATAGTGAGCACAGTCCAATTTACGACAGGATGACTGGTTGATGCCATATTCAGATAAGTCTGTCATGATTCTATGTAGTTTTTACTTCTTTGTCATTCAAATGAGATGACCACAAATCTCTAAGAATATTGGTGTATATGAGATATCCCAAGAGGGGAGAAAAACCAGTTATCACAGTATCTATGGTTCTTTGGCAGTGTTACCTCTCCATGTTCACACTTGGAGGTATGCCCCAGCTCTGAGGAGCTTCCAGTACATTCTAGAAAGTCATGCTCACTAGGGCTGCACAAACACCCGCTCATGACACTCGAAGTTCAAAGTTGACACTATAAAAGGGCCATGCAGCCCAAACCATGTCAGCTCATTACAGTAAGCAGAGTTCAGGAGCACTCCTCTGAAGGACATCCTTTGGGCAGGTCTAAAAATGGATCTTGCCTTTCCTAGCTCATCTTTTCATAGATTTTAAGGCCAGAAGGGACCACTATGATCATCTAACTCTGACTTTTTGCATAACACAGGCCATAAAATGTCATTCAACATCAAGTTGGATTGAGGTAGAATATGTATTTTAGAAAGATATTTGATTTTAATTTACAGACTTCAAATGATGGAGCCTCAATCATAGCCTGAGGTAAGCTATTCTAATGATAAATCACCCTCACTTAAAAAGTTGTACATTATTTCTTGTCTGAATGTGTCTAGCTTTAACTTCCAGCTTCAGAACTTCATTATGCCTATGTGTGTTGGATTAAAGAGCCGTGTACTATCAGAAATTATTTCTGTATGTAGAAACTTATGGACTGTGATGAAGTCACCTCTTCATCTTTTGTGACCCCCAAACTCCAAGGGGTGAGCGCAAAAGCCTTGGCAGAAAGGCTGACAAAACCTTGGGTTAAAGAGCCTCAGGGCAGGACTCTATAAGCCTTCATCAGAGGGGTACACGCTATATATATATCTATATATATATATATATATATGCTCCAGTAGTTGCACTGAAGGTTCTATACTAACCAAAGAGGAAGGAAAAGAACCAGGAGTTCTACGAATCTGAAACATGGGAAAGGCAAAAGAGCACTCAACACTGATGATGCCATGGTAGGGGATTCTCTTTATATGAAATCTAAGCCTTGATTTCAATATTCATTATTGTATGATGTATCTTAAAATTACAAGGTGTTTTAAAAGAATAAATGATATTTCAGAGTTAGATGTCAAGAGGTACTCAAGAGTCCGTTCTGAACATAACCAATACAAATACTATTTTTAATAAGAGTAACTTAACTTTTCCCTCTTACTAACAAGCAACATGAATGTTTTCCTTTGAACAGAAAGCTACACAATTTAAATAATACTACTAGCTATGTCAAAAAGGAAAAGTACTGATTTATTATTACACTCTGAGTTACATACTGTAATTTCATGCTAGTAATTTGAACTGATAACTCTATTAGGTACTGTGCACATTAAAATACTAATCAGTTTATTCATTGTCATTACCATGCCATTAACTTGCTATTTTTTCTTTTCACCAGAGAATTACGATCCATTACCATTACACATCCAATTGTATAATTTATGTTCTAATGTTAATTTAACATATAATTATTTACCATTAACCTATTACACATTTAACATTTGTTACTATATTATCATATATATTACTCCCATATAGCATAAATTATCATTTACAGAACCATATCACAACATATCTTAAGATAAGTCCCTCCCGGGTCCCAGCCGGTCCTGGAGGTCGGAGCCCTGGCTGGAGGGATCCTGGGCTGAGGCGCGGCCCGGGAGCCCCGCTGCTTACCCCGACCCTGCCAGCACTGGACCAGCTGGAGGCGAGGGGGGAGTGGGCAGAATCAGCACTGGTGGGGGGAGCACAGGGCTGGGGCGGCAGGGGGTGCAGGTAGGGTGGGGTGGGGGAGGGAGAGCCCAGCGCTGGGACAGCAGGGCATGCGGGGGGGAGGGCACTGGGGTTTCCGTAGAGCACTGAGAACTAAGTTGAAGTCCACAGTGGAGCTGGCTCTTGGGCAGGAGGGAAGAGATTGAACCCTTGATAAATTTTGCAGTAGTGGGGTGGGTGAAGACTGAGAACCCTTTGTTTAGGAACCCAAATTGTTTAGGAACTTGAGTAATAGAGGCATTGGGGGGTAAGCATATAGCAGGACGCGAGGCCAAGGAGTGACTAGGGCATCTCAAGTCGAGTAGTGGCTGCACCCTCCCTTGAACAGAAATGTTTGCACTTTGCATTGGATGGCATTGTGATGAGATCTATGTTCCAATGACCCAAGTAAGACATATCTTCCAGAACACCTCATTGTTCAGTTCCCATTCATCGTCGATCCTGAAATTTCTGCTCAGGGAGTTCACCAGTGTTCTCTAGACCTGGCAGATAAACCACGGAAATGTGTATGCGGAGTGATATGCACCTGTTCCATAGTTTTATGGATTCAACACATAAGGACTGGGATCTTGCTCCTTCTTGTGAATTGATATAATAAATGGCTGTCTTGTTGTCCAGCATTTATTCTGATTGGATGGTCCCTGACATGGGTTGGGAAGTGTTGGCAAGAATAAGGAACTGCTCTGAGCTCCATTATGTTGATATGGAGGGTCATCACAAGAAAGGTCCATTCTCCATTCACCCTGAGCTGTGAGGTTCTGGGAGTGTGAGCCCTAACCTATCAGGGAAGTGTCTGTGGTGATAATCCTCGTGGGAGGAGGCTGTAGGAACAGAACTTCCATGCACAACTTTTGTGGGTCCTTCCACCAATGTAGAGAATTGAGGACGTTGGATAGACTGTGTTGTTGGGGGTGTAGACAGTTCTCAACCAGGCCTGAAGACACCGAGAATGTAGTCTTGCTAAGGAAGTCATGAATGTAGAGGCTACCATATGGCCCAGAAGTTGTAGGCAACCTGTGGTTTGTGGGCTCTGCTGAATTGTTGAAACAATATTGGACATAGTGGTGAATCTGTCCTTGGGTAGATATGCTCTATCAGAAGAAGAGTCCAGAGTGGCTCTGATTAACTCTATATGTTGAATGGGCGTGAGGGTAGACTTTTCCACATTGAGGCGGAGGTCCAGTAAGTGAAATGGAGACAGGCCTTGTCTGTGAGCAACCTTTCAGGAGCCAATCATCCAGTTAGGGGTAGACAATTATGCCCATTTGTTGAAGATAGGCTGCTGAGGCTGATAGAACTTTAGTGAACGCCTTGGGGCAGTGTAAAAGCCAAAGGTTAAGACAGAATACTAGTAGTGGTCCCTGCCTACCCCAAAACTTAGGAATTTGCAAGGGATGAATGGTGACATGAAAATAGGCATCCTAAGGTTGAGGGACACAAACCAATCTTTGGAATCCAGGGGGGAATAATCATTGCTAGGGTCCCCATTTTGAACCATTTGGAATGGACAAAGGTGTTTAAAGTCCTGAGGTCCAGAATTGGCATCCATCCCCATTTTTCTCAGGGATTCTACCAAGAACAGAAGCCTTTTCTGACTAGTCCAATGGAACATATTTGATTGCTCCCAGAACTAAGAGGAATTGTGCCTGCTGACTTAAGAGGTTTGAGAAGGGTCCCTGAAGAGGGACGGGGGGGTGGGGGGTGGAAAGAAGCTGAATTGGATGGAATAGCTTGTAGAAATCGCTTCTAGAATCCATCTGTCTGAGGCTGTGTGTTCCAGGAAGGTGGGAAAGGGGACCGATGATCCCCATAAGGTTGGAAGGGTAGGGGAATAGGTGCAAGCTGTGTCATCAGCACCAAACAAAGCCCAGAGAGATGTTTTAGCAACTGTACAACCTTCTGTAATGAAGCCCTACATTTTTTCTCTCTGATCCTGAGGCAGGTGTTCAATGAATGATGAGAATTTTGAACAGTCTGTGAAATCACTTGAGAACTGGCTATTCTGAACTGCAAGGAGTCTGAGGAGTAGCTCTTGAAACCCAAAAGTCCAATCGTTTTAGCTTCTTGTCGGATGGTGTTGAATGGGACACTGATGTTGCATGTTCCATTCCTTAACAGCCTCAACAACTAGAGAGTTGGGAACAGGGTAGGAGAAAAATGCTCCGAATCTCTGGGTGGAATGTAGTACTTTTTTGCTCGCTCATTTACATGTGGATGGGATAGCAGCTGGAGTTTGCCACACTGTGCATACTTGGGTTAGCAGAGCATCGCTGATGGGCAAGTCGATCTTGCCCTGAGTAGGTGCTTGCTACTCTTTTTATAAAGTCTTGAAAGGCCTTAAAATCATCGAGGTAAGATAGTGGGGAGAGGCATGTCATTCTCATCTAGTAAGGAAGAGGACTTCTGGGAGGGTAGTGTTTCTTCCTGTTCCACTGGTTCCTACTCTGAGAGATTACCTATGAACAGAGCCTGAGGGAGTTGGTTGATGCTCCTGATGAGTCCTCTTTAGAAATGTTACCCTGTAGAAAGGATCATAATAGGAAGTCCCCGGGTTCCAGTAAACCCACTGTGGTGGGGCATAAAGGAAAGGGGCAGGATACCAAGGTTGTCCTTGCCAAGATAGCTGGGCATGCTTCCTAGTAGCACTTCCCCTTCAATGTGAACCTCAAAAGAGGGAGGTTGGAAGGTGGATTAACCTTGTGCAGACACCTCGAACTCAGATGATGCATAATCCCCTGTATCCATGGGGGGCAAGGGCACCAGTACCAGTGATCGAGTTGGTATCAGACCCCAGGAACAGACCTGTAGTTGCACTGGTACCAAGATTAGAAAGGGCAGTGGGAGAGGCAGTATCAGAAAATGTTAAATCAGTACCAGCTGGAAATATTTCTCAGCACCCTCAAAGCATCTGTGTAGAGACTGTGTCGGTTTTGGAAGGCAGGTCACAGTCGAAGATGTGGCAGAGGGTAAGTAGGCTCTGAGAGGTGAGTTTGAACCAGTGGAGTTTATGTCTCAAAATCTCTCAGCATAAGTGATTTGGGCTTTTCAAGGATTCCCAAGTCATTGTGAGAAAGGAGTCTAGATGGTACGGGGAACTATGCTTGGGGCTCCTCAGGTGTCAGAACGCCAGGTGCTAGTGGAGACTGTTCCAAAGTGAGATCAGTGTGCCTTTCTCTTCTGGCTACGGAAGACGATACCAATGAGGATTTCATCGTGGCTCTGGATTTTGGAGACTAAGCCTGGTGCCAGTGTCACTCTAAACAGCTTTTCGGTATGCGACATGGTCTTCTTAGCCGGTACCATGACTGCAGTAACAGAGGGAGTGGGCACCTCAGCCGTACCCGTCCCATATTGGGACAAGCAGTCTCCTGAGACCGAGATCAAGGAGGTGACTTTTCCCTTTTCTTCTCCTGTTCTGGAGAAGGGGGGGTCTTTTCTTCTTAGAGGGTCTGGGAAGCACCACAGAGCCCTCGGAGTCTTTGCTTACCTATGAAGAGTAAGTGGTCAGTGGATCTGATGTACAGGGGGTGACTAGGACATGCACACACACACGGTCTCAAGGAGCACTCCATAAGCGGGAGTTTAAGTCTGTCCTCCCTCAATTTTTTGTATCTGCTTTTAAATCCTGAACAGATCTTACATTTGGTGGGGATGCGAGTCTCACCCAGACAGCGGAGGCATCTTGAATGTTCATCACTGCAGGGAAAAGACCTGTGGCAGATCTGACAGGGTTTGAAGCCCAGGGTCTTGGGCATAACCCACCCTCACGGCCATGGATCGAGGCCCAAGAAAACACAAAAGCCCCAGTTGACCAAACAAGGGAAAGGGGGAAACCTGCCTCTCCAAAAGCAACAACTGTGCTAAATAACAAGAAAAAACAAAAAACATATAGCTCTTTTACCCTTAAAGTGCGACTCACGGAGCCCCCCAGCCTCCTCCTTTCTCCACCTATTAGACTGGGGGTGGCTGGGTGGGTGGGCTGAAGCCCCAAATCCCGGCCCCCGGCAGGTGTGCCCTGGCTCTCGTACTTCTGAAGATTGTTGTATGCAGCTTGGAGGGCCAGTAAGTATGGCCACCCCTGCTATGTACCCTCCTATCACAGCATGAGGGTGCCTAGACACTGCTGACGAACATCTCCAATCAAGTGGGCACAGGTGAGCACACATCCTGAAAATGGATCACTCAGAGGGAAAATGCTCAAAGAAGAATCAGACACATGTAACTATAGAGTAGCATGTTGTTATGCTGAGCTATTTCTTTTACTCTCTCTTTTTTCTTCTTTTCAAAAATAAATATTTAAAACACACTAAAATGACTTATATTGCAGCAGGGATGAGTGAATTGTTATATCAAGAAAAGCACCAATATTGTTCCTGTCAAGCTACAATAAAACTTCAGGCAAGAATATTAAATTACACAATGTTGAGGTTGCCACAAATCAGGAATTTGTGTTTTTTCTTTTTTGTATCTAACTCACTACAGTGAATAAAGAGACAAGGTGAGTGAGGTAATATCTTTTATTGGACCTAACTTCTGTTGGTGAGAGAGAGAAACTTTCCAGCCATACTCTTCTGGTCAGGGAAAGATAATCCCAGGATCACAGCAGCATGAAGGTGGAACAGATTGTTTAGCATAAGTAGTTAGCACAAATTCTAAGAGATCATTCAAGGTAGAGTGGCCCATTAACACCTCTGCAGCCTCTGCATACAGTGAATAAAGTCTGTTCTAAAATTAAAATACACCCAAAAACTGCTTAAAATGCTCTACCATGGGAACCCATTGTTCCTAAGTAACAGAATTTGTAATAAGAACAGGAGTACTTGTGGCACCTTAGAGACTAACAAATTTATTAGAGCATAAGCTTTCGTGGGCTACAGCCCACTTCTTCGGATGCATATAGAGTGAAACATATATTGAGGAGATATATATACACACATACAGAGAGCATGAACAGGTGGGAGTTGTCTTACCAACTCTGAGAGGCCAATTAAGTAAGAGAAAAAAAACTTTTGAAGTGATAATCAAGATAGCTCAGTACAGACAGTTTGATAAGAAGTGTGAGAATACTTACAAGGGGAGATAGATTCAATGTTTGTAATGGCTCAGCCATTCCCAGTCCTTATTCAATCCTGAGTTGATCGTATCTAGTTTGCATATACATTTGTAATGTAACAGCAGATCAGATCTCAGCTTGTCTGCTGCTTGATGGATCTCAGCCAACAAGTTTGGTTGCTACTTTGCCTTATGCACTTGCCATATGGCAAGGATAGTTCCAGGTCATTAGAGTTATCTGCTTAGCAATAAATTCCTTTCTGTTATGCTCTAATTATGTTGTATCATAGGTGGACTTAAAGAATGATTACAAAAAAAATTGATGAGCTTCAATCATTATTGCTGATTATTAAATGAGTGCATCTTTAAACTTAAAATGTTCTGGATAAAGCTTAAAAATGGCAGTTCTATAAATAACATTAAAGTCAAGGTAGAGAGAAAGTTGGGACATTTAGGGGATACAATTATTTATAAACAGAAGTGTAAAAAATTCACTCATTAAGGAAACATCCTTTCATAAAATAGATCTTTAGGAATACCATGGCAGTGTTGTCTCCTAAGATTTAATTTGTGTTACCCATCCTAAATCCAATATTTTAGAGGCATGTTCATCAAATTTCAACATTGCTTGAGAGATCAATTACTTCATCATTTGGTATAATAATAAGTTTCACATGCCATTTCTGGATTCAGAAGATGACGAAGTAATGATGCTTCATTGATCCCTTTTTTTAATATTAGGTCATATGAATCAAATACCTTTTTTTTCAAATCTGTAACTGCATTTATCAAATACTAACAGAAACAGAAAGTAAGACAAATGCTACATAGGGTAAAGATGCCAATGTTAAACTTACCACAACATCTGATCTCATCTTTCCAAAAGTCTTGATTAAATGAGCATAATGATAGTCTTCCATTTGCCTTAAAATGGCTGTCATGCTTGCAACGAAGTTCCCCTATTAAAATAAATAATAATAATAATAATAATGGTTTAACAGATGGAGCTAAACAGTACCCGCTATCAAAACGTTGTGTCGCTAGGCTCCAACAATTCTTTTGGTATGTCAATAAAATGGACTAGTCAAAGTAAAACTTTATCATTAACATGTCATGAATAGAAAGAAATCCAAGGGTCCATACACAGTCTGCTGCTAGTGAATAGGCACTCAAACATACCTAATATACAAGTGCATGAAAATGTAAAATTTAAATTTATTTGTTTCATACTTGATCAGGCATTTCAGACCTGATTTTGGACTATATTTTGATACAAGAACTATTTGGAGATATAAACCTTTTCTGCATTACAGACTTTAAAATCTAACAAACACATTACCAATTCTAGTATCCACATTTGGGCAAGTCAGTATAGTATGCAATGAAGACATCTCTTTAAAAATCGTTTCAGTGGATATTACAAGAATGACCAGATTTATGAAAAAACACTATACTATCATCAAAAATATCGACTGACACACCGTATCTCTAAACCCATGAAAAAGGTTTTGCAAGTGTTATATTTTTTAAATCCCAATATTTAAATTTTTATGCAGTGAAAAGTCATAACCCCAAACTACATTCTGCCAAGAAAAAGCCCAATTGGTACTAGCATATCTAGGGTATCATCAGTGATGGTTCTACTTGTTTAGTAAACTTATTCTAATATCCCCTCTTAAGAATATATTAAGCGGACTGCTCATGATCAAACAGAACACAAACCTTTGGAATTATTCTTAATAAATCAACAAATAAGTCTGATTTTTAGGAAATTCTCAAAATTCAAAGGAAAGTTAGAGAATAAATAGTAATGCTCTTTGATTTCTATACTCCCTTACACAACATTTCAAATTAATCTTTTTTTTTCTACTTTGAAGATTATTCTATTTCATGCATAGTGTGATATAAATTCAATGAGAGTGGTAACAGAACATACGAGAAAGTATTTTTTGATCAAACACTTTCTTTCTAAGCAGGATGTTGATAAATTCTTGCCATTTAAGGCCTTCAATACTTAGCACTTCAATCTCTTTGCTACATAAATCTCAAGTAACTGAGGTCAAATATCAGGCCATGGAAGAGGTTTGACTTGTGCATCTGTGTAATAATCTGTGTTAATCTACCACACACTCACCCTGTCCCCAAACTTCCTAACATATGCAACTGACAGATTCCTTGCATTGGGTTTCTGCATACCCTTTCTCCAGGGCAGCAGACCTGGTACTTGTTCTGCTGCTTAGCTAGCTTTGTTTGCCTTTTCCCTTACTAATTTTTCTATACTACACAAATATAGATTAGAAATATTAAGAGGTGCAAAAGGTGTGAATAAGAAACAGGAGTGGCCAGCTGATTGGGTGTTTTGCTATGTCAAAGACCTTTATGGTTACCCTCTCTTATCCGTAGCAAGAGATGGGATATAAAATTACGCTAATAGGAAATTTACATAATAGGGGACCCTCTCATGGGAAACAGGAAAGGAAAATATTAATTGTCAAAACAGACTGTATAATATGTACATAAAGACACAGAAAAAGGGTTTGCTACTTTAGAGGCCAAATTCAAATAATATTCAGTCCATCTCCCTTAAGGGTCAGATATAATAATCAATGTGGTGGTTCTGAGCCACAAAGGCCAGAGT
This sequence comes from Emys orbicularis, assembly GCF_028017835.1. Classification (NCBI taxonomy): domain Eukaryota; kingdom Metazoa; phylum Chordata; order Testudines; family Emydidae; genus Emys; species Emys orbicularis. The sequence continues at coordinate 23,448,141 of NC_088689.1, read as the reverse complement.
TGGGGGGGGGGGGGGGGGAAGGGGGACAAGTGTTTTGTTTTCTTAAACTGGCCAGTTAGGGCTAGATTCAAGATAACAGTAGGTCTTACCTCCCCCACAAATTCCTGGTTCATATAAATTCAGGAAAGGTGAAGAAGAGAAAGGGGATTAGATAGAAAATCTACCCCCTGTATTTGACCATTTAAATATCTAATCTTTTAAAACTCCACTCTTTTTGGCCTTAGTCCTTCAAACACTTATATACATGATTAATTTTACTCATGTAATTAAAGTTAAGCATGTATATTATTTCTCTACTGAATCAGGACCTTAATGGTTAATTCATCAGTACACAGATGACTTTTTTTGTTTTTTTAAACATAGCATATTTTCTGTACCTGGTTAATAGCTTTGTTCACACAGTTATGCTAATCTCATTCTGTTTGTTTAGCAATTTAAATTATTATGAACAATGGCAACAACTGAGAGATGAATTTTGTACCAAGGGAACTGATAATGCTAACTTTGTATTTGAATGGAAGACTAACTTGGGAAAACGGTCAAACCTTATGGATTTAAACATGTACTTTTCAGATGCATAAACATTTAGAAATGAAGTTCGGCTTATATTAATTTATCTTTTATGTATATTTATGGCCCCTTCCCCATTAAATGGTTAATTATTGAAGATTAATGTTTGCAAACATGAGCCCTCTCCTTCATATTCCAATACCTCTAGCTCTTGCCAAGAGATCATAATCCTCTTTTTGTAACAGCACAGTGTTTGTCTGTGGGAATTACTACGATCATGCTGTTAAGCAAGAAAAGAAGCTGAGTCATTGGAGAGAAAGATAATTACATAAAAATATCTATGTATATTTTTATATATACATAGATATTTTCATATATACATAGATTGGGGGGGAGGGATAGCTCAGTGGTTTGAGCATTGGCCTGCTAAACCCAGGGTTGTGAGTTCAATCCTTGAGGGGGCCACTTGGGGATCTGGGGCAAAATCAGTACTTGGTCCTGCTAGTGAAGGCAGGGGGCTGGATTCGATGACCTTCCAAGGTCCCTTCCAGTTCTAGGAGATGGGATATCTCCATTAATTTCTATCATTTCTATCTTATTAATTAGCATGGTAAGAGTTAGACAAGATATATGGAAGGTTAATACTTTATACTTAAATGTTGTGTTTCCATATGAACCATAAAATCTTTTCCTTTTTTTAAACTAATGTTATTAGATAAAGAAAAACACAGGAACAAACATACTACATATGAACCCAGCATAATGCAAAGTAAAGAATGAAATATATCAAAGAGTACACCCAGGTCAGCAATGATCCATAAGACTAGGGTATAGGCCTTTATCCAGCTAAGCACAATTTAAATAGTAATACAGATAAGTCCATGGAAATAAGTAAATGTCTCCTTAAAGTAACTCATCCACAGTATACAGAAACACACAAATAAACAATATACCCAAAATGAAAAGAGCAAAAGTCCCACAAAATATTTTTAACACACAAAACCTCAAAGTCAAAAAGAGGAGATGGGATGCCTGGTAACAATGTTAGATGGGACTACATTTCCACTAGGAGAGGAACTAGGGTTGCCAACCCTCCAGGATTGTTATGGAGTCCCCAGGAATGAAAGATTAATCTTTAATCAAAGATTATGTCATGTGATGAAACCTCCAGGAATATATCCAACCAAAACTGGCAACCCTAAGAAGAACACAGAGTCCCTTAGCCATCTAAAAATCTGTTCATCCATAAAGAACTTGTAAAGGGCAAAAACTAGATGCTCATAAAATGAATACAAGTGACAGTAATCAAATCATCTGAATGACACTCGTTGTGTCATACCATCTGACTAGTGTGTGTTTCCATTATACCACTTCCTCCTGAATGCAGGGTCACAAAGAGACAGAGGAGTTCATCTTTATCCTAATTCTGAGGGAGTGGGAGTTTTGGGGGGAGGGCTGGAAGAGGAAAGGGGCCTTTGCACTATTTCATCTTAAGTCTGTTACCGCCATCTTAAAATATATATAAAAAAGAAAACCATACAAAAGTTAAATACACTATAAAGCTTCATCCATTTCCATTTATTTTAAAACCCAAGGAGCATGTGTGTTCCACCTATATTTGACTATGCTGTTTTAATTTAAATGACCATCCCTATAAAATGCTTCAAATTGAAAAAACCTCATTAAACTTATTTTCTCTTTTCGTGTGTCTTTAGATTTAGTAATTTTAAGATTTCCTTCCATTTGCAGCCAGCACAGTGTGCTCTTAATTACAAAGCTGTCTAAAATTGTAATTTTATAACAGACACAAGGTGGGTGAGGTAATATCTTTTATTGAACCAAATTGTGTCTCTAATATCCTGGGACCACCATGGCTACAATACTACAAACATAATTTTCTAATAGTTAAGCTTATTTCATATGACCTATTAGCTATTTAGCAATAACTAGTAATATTAAACACTTGTCTTAAGTTGATTTTTTTAATGTTTAGTTGTACTCAGAAAATACTATAATCTCATATAGCAGATCATTCCAGGCAATACAAAGCAAAAAATCTAATTTTCTAAAAAATCAATTTCAATTTTACTGTAGGAGTAATTGCAGACCTATATTTACGTAACAAGTACAGCAAAGGGCAATATATGGGACTTACTGTTGCCCTTTGCAATTATTAGCTATTCATTCAGTGTCAAGGTTTTCATTGCAAGCTCTTCACACACTTTCATATTTACAAAGCAGGAAAACAAATACTATAAATGAAATACTCACAAATGACTAATGTAATCACTCCATACAATATAAGAAAAGTGCACTTCATGTATTTTTGTATGTTTTTTAATATAACTAATTTCTTTCTAGCACAAAATCACCAGCCAGCAGAGCTGCTAACTTAATCCTTTTTTTCTTATCAATAAACCAGGTACACTGAGGCAAGAGAGAGTTTATGATTCCCAAAACAGTATTTTGTGATGTGCTGTGTCTGCAACCACATCCTAATATAAGCAAGAGTAATTCACTCTTAATAAGCTCTCAGTGGCAAAGGATCAATAACTCAGCCCATTAAAAAAAATACTGTTGACTTCTTTTGATAAAGTATTCTGTTATTACTTGGATTATATATTTTATTTGAGAGTGATTGTTGTCTTCTTTTTTTAGAATGCAATTTCAGTACCTAATTCATAACTGGTTAAAATTTCTACTTTTTTAAATGAAAAAAAAAAAGGTGGAAATTGCATATGGACTTAATGAATCAACAGAATGAAGCAAATATTACATTTTCTTTAAGAATTCGATATTCAAACTATTGTTAAAAGTGTAAATTCCATTTTAATTTAAAAAACTCTTCCCTTCACCAATGTCACTAGAAGATTGCAAAATGAAAGCCAATTTCCCAAGGGACACCAAGAGTTTTCTTTGCCTAGAGTACCAGGAAAAACATACAAAGTGGGAAACAAATAGGCCATTATGTGTAAACTGGTGTCTCACATGAAGTTTATCCATCAATCTGGAACAGCTACCAAATCAGCTACTAAACTGGGTCTCCCCCCCCCCCCCCGAGAGAGAAGCAGGATATGCTTTTTTATTTTTTTCTTGTGCCAAGATACTCTGCTTTAAATAGCCTCTAGCCGTTCCCAGAAAAAACTCAAGCTGGAATCATTAAACTATTTATCTACACTGAGAAAACCTATTTGAAAGAAATGGAACAGAATGGAGGGATGCTCCATTATTATTATTACTACTTGTATTACAGAAGCAACCAAAGGCCCTAATTAGGTTTTAAAAACACATCTGATTTTCTTCAGACTCTCCCAAAAATTTACCACTTGACTCAAACCACTATGATAAGTTTCTCTGTAAATTATCATTTGGGCAGAAATCTATAAACAAATTAAAACATGAAACTAGAATTAAAGGGCCATATAAGTTTTAATTATAGTGTTGTTACTATGATACTATTTTCTAATTGATGCTTTTATTTACATCTGTGCAAAATGAGTGAAAAGTAGATATAAGCTGCTTCTAAATAATAAACCCATATATTAGAAAGCAATGACCCTACTTTTCAAAAGTAAGTAGTGAAATTGTCTTTCTTAATTTTTGGCATCCAAGTTGAGATACCTGGAAGGGGATTGATTTGCAGGCACTGCAAATCCCCTTTAAAGTTCAGTGTTCAAGTATCACATTCAGCGCCCAATAATCACTAGCCACTTTTGAAAACCTGGCCAGTATGTAAACCTGAATTAAAAGACAATTTGTCTATTCAATGTAATGCTGATAAATAAGTTTACACATCATTTTAGTTAAGCAAACAAAGTGGCAATCTAATATGGTATAAATCAGAGGATCTCCAGCATTTTGCATTCTGTGGACTACTTTCTAAGAGAAACAATCTTTCATCTTCCCGCCTGCAACCCTTCTCCTGCTTGGCCTCAAAGTGCTTCATTTTGCATATTCCCAGGAAGGGGTCCAGTAACCACTGTTTGAGAACCACTGGTGCAAAGTATGTGCTAAAAACACATACAAAAAAACAGCATGCTATTTCTTTGTAAGACAAATAATGCCATTTTTTTGGTTAGCATGCACTATTCTGATTAATCTAATAAATGCATATATGGTATATATCACTAACTCATGGTAAAAATACATAAGCGTGGATTTCAAGTAATAACAGATTCCTGTAATCATCAATCAAAATATGTTGCAAAGGTTAAGACAAAACTACAAAATATGCCAAAAAGCAAGCACTGAAATCAATCTGCATGCACGTAATTCAGGTCCCTAGAAGCATAAAAACTCATTTCTGCTAACAGGCTTTTCATAGCATTTGAGAGACCATTATGCTCAAGTACTCTCCACTGGTCAGTGCGCAGTAGATTAGAATCAATGCTATTATTTTGTCACATCAGTGTCTGTGCAGCATTTAAAATGTTTTTGACAGAACTTCCTTCAGCTTCTAGTAGCAAGACATCAATCTATATTACAATGTAACGGGGGATTGAGGTAAAATACATATATGCTTTCAGTATTAAAACATAGATAGCTCTCGCCAAAATATGAAATCTAAGAGTAAATTCAATAGCATCGTCAAAAGAAAAAGTATTTAAGGGAAATAGCAGCAGAATTTAAACAAGAACAAAATGTTAATATTTGTCATCTTTTTACTGGTTATATGCTGCGCTCCTATTTTTAGGGCCCAATCCTGCCATCCTGAATAAAAACAAATAGAACCAATACAACATTTGAGTTTCTCTCTATGAAATAAAGATAGCAGCATTTATAAGAATTTAAATGACAAATGTTTGGTTGTTCTGTGGCTGCAGACATAATTATGAGAACACTTCTTCCCCTCACGTGATTGCCCATCCAGATCCAATAATGCTAAGTGTTCCAAAATTCTTTAAATTCACGTATCATTCTCCTTTACGATTTCCCTGGACAATATATGCTTTCTTTCTTTTGTATATTAACCTGAAACGGATGTCTCACCACCAGTTCTAAGGTAACAACCCTGTCTGCCTCAATTAGAAAAAGCATATGAAGCAGTTAGGTTTCTGAAGACTGGTGGGGAAGGGATTTATAGAGGAGTAATTCATTGATTCAGTGATGTATACACTCCATTTTGCAAAGATGACTCTCAAATCCACATTTGGTCTGTGAGAGCTGGATCTCTGAGCTAGTAGAAATATGTTTAGAAAGAAAGTTCCTTATGTATCCTGGACTTCACACATCTAGACCTATCCTCTGACCAGTAGACAATATTGCAGTATTTTACCTTTTGTGAAACAAAGTCAGCTGATTTTTTAAAAAGACAAATATATCATCTAACAATAAATATATCATCTGATATACAACAAATATATCATCTTATATAACAATAAATTAAATATATTTTCATTTCCATACGTTGTGCTGTAGAAGAACGAGACTATATTTTTGGTGTTGATGTCTGTCTACGTAGACTATAGTGACATTTATATCCTAGAAGCACATTTAAACAAATGTTAAACTAAGTGTTTTGTTCAAAGTTAAAATGGAAGGTATACTTCCAAACTGGACCTTTGTGGGAACTATTCACTGTGGCTCTTAGGGTACGTCTTCACTACCCGTCGGATCGGCGGGTAGTAATCGATCTATCGGGGATCAATTTATCGCGTCTCGTCTAGACGCGATAAATCGATCCCCAAACGCGCTCCCTGTCGACTCCGGAACTCCGCCAGGGCGAGAGGCAGAAGCGGAGTCGACGGAGGAGCCGCGGCCGTTGATCCCGCGCCGTGAGGACGCGAGGTAAGTCGATCTAAGATACGTCGACTTCAGCTACACTATTCTCGTAGCTGAAGTTGCGTATCTTAGATCGACCCTCCCCCCCCCCCCCCCCCCGTGTAGACCAGCCCTTAAATCAGGCAGACCAGCAGTGCCACTCTGGGAATATCTCCCAAACTGAATAAAAGAATAAAAAAGGATCATAATAACCAGCATTTATGGTAAATTGAAGCATCACTAGTAACAAGAGAACGTACATGGATCCAAACCAAAGAAAATGGTTGCAAAGACATATCACATATATGTTTCTCAGTTTCCTCATCTGTATTGTATGTATAGTGATACTTACCCTCTTTTGTAGAATGTTTTGAGATCCACAAATAAAAAGTGCTGTACAGGAGTAAAGTGCTATTATTAGGAAAAAAAATAGAATCCATAATTGGGAAAGGTTTTAATTATCCATGTGTGTTCTCTTTTAAGGTGTGTCTGGGCCAGCATGTTTTCAAACTAGTCTGCATGAAAACATGGCATTGTTATGAACTATTTATTAGAACTGCTATAACTATGTTCTGTCTTAATGTTATTCACAGAGTCATAGTTTATAAGGCCAGAAGACATCATTGTGGTCGTCTAGTCTGACCTTCCATATAGCACAGATCATTGGACTTCCCTTAATTCCTGTTTGAACTACAGCATATCTTTAAAAATAAATTACATCCCTGATTTAAAAATTGCCAGTGACAGAGAGTCCACCACAAACCTTGGTAAATTGTTCCAATGGTTAATTACTGTCACTGTTAAAAATTTGCCCCCTTATTTCTAGCCTGACTGGGTATGCCTACACTGCAGCTGAGAGTGCGCCTCCCAACTTGTTAGACAGACACACAATAGCTCAGCTCAAGCTAGCATGCAAAACTCGTTTGGACACAGACATAGGCAGTGGCTTAGGCTAGCCACCCGACCCCGAGTCCGTACTCTGGAGGCTAGCCGGAGCCACTGCGCGTGCCACATCGTTCACACTGCTATTTATAGCACAAATCTGTCTACTCAAGCTGGGAGACACTCTCCCAGCTGCAGTGTAGCCATACCCAATTTGTCCAGCTTCAGCTTCCAGCTATTAGATCTCGATATACCTTTGTCTGCAAGATTGAAGAGCTCATAATTAAAGTTTTGTTCCCCATACATGTTCTTATAGACTGATCTAGTCAACCCCTACTCTGCTCTTGGTTAAACTAAACAGATTGAGCATGTTTTCCAATCCTTTTAAATCATTCTCAAAGCTCTTCTCTGAACCTCTCCAATTTATCAACATCCTTCTTGAATTGTGGACCCCAGAATGGGAACACAGTATTTCTGTATTGGTCACACCACTGCCAAATACAGAGGGAGTATAACCTTCTTACTCCTACTCAAATTTCCCCTATTTATACATTCAATGGTTGCATTAGCCCTTTTGGCCAAAGCTTCACACTGGAAGCTCAAGTTCAGCTGATTATCCACCACAACCCCCCAAGTTGTTTTCAGAGCCATTGCTTCCCAGGATAGAGTTCCCCCATCCAGTAAATATAGTCTACCTTCTTTGTTCCTAAATGTATGTCTTTACATTTGACCTTAGTAAAATGCTTGCTGTTTGCTAAAGCCCAGTTTGCCAAGTAATCCAGATCGCTTTGTACCTGTATCACCGACCTGTCCTCTTTATTGTTTACCAGTCTCCCAATTTCTGTGTCATCTGCAAACTTTATCAGTAATAATGTTATATATTCATTGATGAAAATGTGAAATAGCACAGGGCCAAGAACCAATACTTCTGAGACTCCAGTAGAAATAAAGTGGCTCTCTCTAGGATTCCCATTTACAATTACATTTTGAGACCAATTAGTTAGGCAGCTTTTAATCCTGTGTGTGTGTGTGTGTGTAATATTAATTTTGTATTGTTCTAGTTTATTAATCATAATGTCATGTGGTACCCAGCCAAATGCCTTAAAGAAGTCTATTACATCAACACTATTACATTTATCCACCAAACTTGTAATCTCATAAAAAAAAAATACAAGTTAGTTCGACAGGATCTATTTTTTATAAATGTATGTTGATGGGTTTTACCCTCCTTTAATTTTTTTATTAATCGAGGACTGTAACAGCTGTTCCACTATTTTGCCGGAGATCAACGTCAAAGGTGTTTAATGTAATTCTTGTTAAAATACGTTCCTAACCAACTTTATTTCTAGCAAACCCAGAGTAAAGCTTCATTAATTTGTTATGGCCTCATAACAAATGTTCTGTTCGTGGATGAACCATCTGAGTGTTAGCTGCCCATACAGCTTGAGCAGTTGCAACACCTACATTGCTTGATTCCACGGTTTGTGATGCAGCTGTCACAATTACCAACTATACCAAGTTTACGTGCATGAGATTAGGCATATCCAAGACATGAAAGAGGGCTGCTTATAGTATTTTAGGGTCATCATGATGTCAGAATAGTGTTCAATTTCTGTATATTGTTATTAGTTGAAAGAACTGTTTTACAAAAGTAATGTACAATGGTAAAAAAATACTCAGGTGTTTTAATTGCTAATGTACTGATAATCTGAATAAAAGCACGTAGCCTACCAAAAGAAACTGCAGCTTCTACTGCATTTCACAGTAGAAGACTTATCATTCAGAGGTCATTTCTGCTGGCAAGAACCAAAATCTATGACCACTTTCCACCTCATTTCCCTGACAGTCTGCTCCCATTTAGTCTGTCTGGGGAAAGAAAAACTGACAGATTCCAACCCCTCCCCAACAAATCAGATGAAGGTAAGGATACTCAACCAGCTCCACTCTCATCTGCCTACTGCTGTACAAGATCTGTGACTGGCTCTGATGCCTCCCCTTTGCCCACTGAGATCACATTTCCAGTACAAGCTTCAGGCACACTTCTGCCTTCTTGAACTGCAAGCAACAAACTTTATTTTCCCTTCTAAGAGACTGAGAATTATTTTGAACTGACATATGTCTCTGATTTGAGTGTAACATGAATATTTTTCTATCTTTCTTCAAGTTTACTGTCTATTAACCCTGCATCTTGATGTAAGTATATTTAGTTAACATTCTCCTGGTTGCAGAAACTAAAAAATACACATTTACTGCTTTAACTCCATTGAAGTAATGCTGACCATAAAGCATGGAACTTGTAGGGTCAGACAAACTTTGAAGTGTCACATCAGGAAAATAAGCAGTGAGTGCTAGGGAAGTGCACTGTTAGTCATGTGAAAGACAACATCTTTTTAAAAATCTATCATCAGAGATATGATACCTGACAATATTTGAGAGAAAAAGCAGTTTATGATTCTTACATAAACTGATAAATTATTCTCATTTTAACGAGCTGGCTGATTATTTATTTATAAGTGTGTTGAGAAATGGATAGGTGCGTGATGTAAATAGAAAGAATAAAATTACAAAGCATGTGTCTTCAGAACCACTCTACATAGACAAGAGGAGTGTGAACTATGCAAAGCATGTGAGAAACAAATACAGTGAGTCAGACTTTCCATTGCTGCAAATCAGGATAGCTCTACTGAAGCACATTTACACCACTGAGATTTGGGCCCATTATATATAACTTACAGAATGAATCAATATTTATTTTTAAATCAAATATAACACATTCAAGTTAAAAGCTGATTAGTATTTATACTGGTATGAATGCATTATAAAGGAGCAGTAAACAATACAACTGGTCCATTTACTGATTCTTTTAGAGACACATCCCACTTTGCCCAGGTGGACATAGAAAATCCTAAATGCAGAGGAACCTCTGGTTCTGTACTGGGCAGGGACGGCAGTCCACAGAAGGCCATCCCCATAGTATGGCGGTGGTGTTGTGAGGGCAGGCTATTGAGAGGCCAGGAGATCAGCCATTATACAGATCTAGAAGCCTGAAACACCTGCCTTGGAAAGTCAATGTGCAGCGGCTCCAGCTGCTGCTGCAGCCTCATTGGTTATAGTACTGAGAGCACAATAATTTCACTTCTGTTCCATGCCCAACTGCTGAAACAGAATAAAGAATTCCTTTCCCCAAACCCTTTTTATAAGTCCATTAACCTGCTTTTTGTTTATGGGATGAATAGCAGCTGGGTTGCACCATTTGACCCTTATGAATTGCACAAGACAGCACCCATCTTAAATTATATTACAAAACTGAGTCCCAGTAGTGACTTGAGCCATATTAAACAGCAGGCACCATAGTTACATAACTACATAGGCCAATTTTTTTTTAAATAAATGAGTGCATAAACGTAGGGTCCTAACTGTACATTTATGCACCTAAATACATGGCCTAATTTTCGTATCTAGAGTGGTGGAAAATGGAAAAACAATTTTGTGGGGGGAAAATGAAATTTCAAAGTTGATTCCTTTTTACAGGGATCAAAATGGAATAATTTAACAAATTTTTTGTGATATTTTAGTTGAACTTTTTGATGAAATCACTACTTATATTTTTCATTTACCAAAAACCACTGCTCTCAATGAAATCCAGGTTTTTGAAGAATAAAATGTTTGCTAATAGTTTCAAAAATGATTTTGCTGAAAATGTCCATAAAGTTTAAACAACAAATGTTGAGGAAATTTTTGATGTCAACATTTTTTCATGAACAGTTTCATTGTTGCAAAAAGCCTATTACAACAAAAACACTTTTCCTATGAAAAATTCCAACCAGTGCCGAGCAGCTTGCTGTTCCTATTGAAATTACAGTCCTCAGCACCTTTGACAATCCGGCCATTTATTTAGGTAAGTAAATATGGAACATAGGGCCTAACTTGCAGGGAAGTATTTACTACTTAACGGGCAACCCAGAGAACAGCCCTGACAAAGCCTACTGTTGGAACTTCATGGTTTGTTGTTGTTTTTACACAATCTAATTAATTATCTAATCACACTAATATCACATACATATTGGTGAATAAGGCGGTAACAAACATGGGGAAACTTTTCAAATTTTTGTTAAAGGAACAAAATAGAAAATCTGATTACTGCCATGAAATTTTGCATGCATGTAAACCTTGATATGAACTATGAACTCCATCAAACTGGGATGAACTCCAACATCCTTTTATTCAGTATTTAGGATTATTATAAAATGGTTGAAATACAAGGCCTTCACACCACTCAAGTCTCACATCAGGACATGCAGTGAGATATGGTCAGAGTGGCAGAACAGCAGGTACCATTTGCTTCCAACAAGTCACCTATAGCAGGAGGAGCAACCTTTGATTATAGCTTGATCGATACATTCTCATAGGAGAACCACACACACAGAATAGCTTTCATCGCAGGAAAACAGAGGTATCTAAAACAACTACTACCTACTGTTTATGCTTTCACTCAGAAACAGAAAAAATTCTTTGAGATCTTCATAAAATTGTATTGCTACACATCCATTAAAAAGTACTGTATATTGTAGTCTCTTACAGTTAAACTAGAATCCAATCCCGTGCTTGATCCAAGGCCATTGATGTCAATGAGTGTCTTTTGACTGATTTTAATGACTGTGATTCAGGCCCTGAGATCAGCAGTTAAATCTGAAATGTATTATGAAAAAACCAAAGTACTGTATGCAAGGGACTTGTTAAAATTCTGACCACATTGCCTTTATTTCTACCATTATATTCACCAGATCAAAGAGCAGCTACTTCAACCTGCCACCAATTGCATTTAACAATTTTACTTTGTTGTTTGGAAAATGAAAGTAAATATACACTAGACTAATAAGAAGACTGCAAATAATTAAAATCAAACCCATTAAAGTGAGTTTCAAACTTTTTAACCGAAATTCACATAAATCCTTGAAAATAGAGGGCAGACAAACAAAGCTGCCACTAATTTTATTACAGGATTGAAAACAAGGAACTATAAAAAAAGATTATTTCACAGACTACAAAATGTACATATAAAAATGAATGAGTTATACATAAAAAAATATAGTTAGGTATAGTGTTAGGTACTGTAGCCAGATGCGCCCCCCCCCCCCCATTTGCTCTTTCAAGTGCAGTCTGCACAGTTTCTTTTTCAAGTGCAGTCTGCAAAGTTTCCTGTTATGCTGTTACAAAGCCACAAGCAGCGGAAGCTCCCCAATGATGTTAGATGCTTGCTTAAAGCTGCATTTCTCTATATTACCAATTGTATTCATGCTTATGAATACGTAATCAATTAATGTAAGGAATAAGTGAGAGAGAGAGAGTGACAGCCAATGGCAAAATAAAGAAGCAAATATCGCCTTTTATGGAACCATGGTATTATCTTGGTGAAGGTATAAATCTTGAGACTGGTGGCCAGGTGGGTTACCAACAAGGAAATGTAACAGCACACTAAACTCGGGACCGGACCGGAAGCAGTAGAACCCTCCTGCGGATCCAAAGGGACTTCAGGGACTCTCGTCGCCTTGCGGCCAATCTCTGGGCAGCTGTCGGCTGGCCAGCCTCAGCCACCTGCGAAATCGAAACCAACATCCGCACCTGCAGCCTGCCAGCATGAATTTGTTGTGTGTGAGAGTATAATTGCGCAAATAAGGGATGCCAATAAATCAGCCCTCAGTGCTGCTCTAGTTCGACCTTTGTTTGTGGTTATTTCTTGGTTGGTTCCAAGAACGGGTAACAGGTACTTTAAAAGACAGAGCATTTTTACAAGCAATGTCCTCTGGGGATGCTAGTGCTTTCCTTATGATGATGATCTTTATTTATTTATTTATTTATTTATTTTGCTTTAAATACAGATTTAAAATAGTAATGACACAGTTATGTGGTCTGGCAGTGAAAAATGTTTTCAGAGTTGGGGTGGGTAAAAGATATTGACTACAGAAAAGTGATAGGATATTCACAATTCTTGTCATTTCATTAGTAAGTCCTAGTCCTCTAAAATATAAAATATGATTATCAATATGGGTTGGCACATTCCACTCTTGTAAAACTTAAGATATGTAACGCTACAGCACCGCACCATGTAGTTTAACAGCATGGACTTTTGTGGTACAAATTACAAATGACACCAAAAAAAGTAATGAATGTTGATATGAAAACTGTTTTCCTGATGGCACATCCATTAAACTAAAGTGGCCTGTTTGCCAAATATAATAGTTATAATAGCGCTTTCTCATAAAACAACAGCATCTGTATAATATTTAAAATAATTTTGTTTGTATCTTATAAAATATAGAATAGTTCCATTATAGTAATTTTCCTCACAGAAAGCTGAACAATCCTATTTGAGATGACAATATATCTTTTCCCAAATAGCTACAGTTCATCATTTTGGACCTAATTCTGCAAGGCTCTGAGTGCTCCCAGAGTGGTGCTTAGTGCTCCCAGCTTAGAGTGGAAGACCCTCAGCAAGTGTTCAGCAGCTTGCAGACTCTGAACTTTTCAATGTAATGAAAAACAGTAATAGATAATTAAAAAACAATTGCTAAAAAATCCACAGATTAAATTTGATTCCAAACCATTTCACTTTTTGCTATCATTTACAAGAAACGGATGGCTTTTGCTTTCTAATATGTACAAATGAAAATGTTCTGCATATTGTCAAGTAAAAATTGATCAACTGCACAAAAATTTCAGATTGAGAAATGTTTGTGGTTTTACTACAAGGCAGGACCAAAAAGGCCTCTGCCAAAAGCTGGGAATAGGAGACAGGGGATGGATCACTTGATGATTACCTGTTCTGTTCATTCCCTCTGGGGCACCTGGCATTTAATTAATAATTAATTAATAATTAATAATTAATCCCATCTCCTAGAACTGGAAGGGACCTTGAAAGGTCATCGAGTCCAGCCCCCTGCCTTCACTAGCAGGACCAAATACTGATTTTGCCCTAGATCCCCAAGTGGCCCCCTCAAGGATTGAACTCACAACCCTGGGTTTAGCAGGCCAATGCTCAAAACCACTAAGCTATCCCTCCCCCTGCATTGGCCACTGTACAGAAGATAGGATACTGGGCTAGATTGACCTTTGGTCTGAGCCAGTATGGCCGTTCTTATGTTATGTTCTTATGAGAAGAGACCTGTTTTCAGTTAGAAATTATCTTAACTTTTGATTGAAAACAGAAAAAAGGCCAAACAGAAGAAAGGGGACGTTGATAATGATGAATATAAATCAGAAGCTCAGAATTACAGAAATTTGATGAGGGAGGCAAAAGCACACAAGGAGAAATCCTATTGTCCCTGACTCTGGTGGCTATAAGAATTTTTTAAGTATATGAGGAACAAAAAGAATCTTGACAATATTATTGGTTCATTACTAGATATAAACGGTAGAATTGTCAATAACAATGCAGAAAAGACAGAAATGTCAAATACATATTTCTGTTCCATATTTGGGGAAAAAACAGATGGTTGTCATGTCATATGAACAGGGCCGGCTCTAACTTTTTTGCCGCCCCAAACAAAAAAAAAAAGAGCGCCGCCCTCCATAGTGCCGCCATAACACACACCCTCAGCACTGCGCCGCCGAACCCCCCCCCCGCCGCCGAACCCCCCAGCCCCCTCACGGAGCGCCGCCGAACTCCCCCCCCCCCGCGGAGCACTGCGCTGCCGAACCCCCCAGCCGAGCCCCCCGCGGAGCACCGCGCAGCCGAACACCCCACCCCCCGCGGAGCGCCGCCGAACCCCCCCCCACGGAGCGCCGTGCCGCCGAACCCCCCCGCCGCCACACACACCTCCCGCCGAGCTGCCAAACACCCCCACCGCCGAGCCCCGCTGCCGAACCCGCCCGCCGAGCGCCGCGCTGCCGAACCCCCCCGCCGCCACACACACCTCCCGCCGAGCGCTGCGCCGCCAAACACCCCCACCGCCGAGCCGCGCTGCCGAACACCCTCCCCCACGGAGCGCCCCGCCGCGCCGCCACACCCACCCCCGCGGCGTGCCGCTGCCGAATCCCCCCCCAGCACCCCCAGCCGCCAAAACAAAAACAACCCACCCCACCCCCAGCACCGCCCGACCGAATCCAAAAAAACCAAAAACCAAAACTCTGAGTGGCCCCCCCCCCGCTACCCCCAAGATTGGCCGCCCCTTACCAGGTGCCGCCTGTGCATATGATAATGAAACTCTTTCAATTCCAACAGTAACTCAAAAGGATGTTATACAGCAGCTTGTAACGCTTGACACTTTTAAATCAGCAGGTCCACATCATTTGCACCCAAGAATTTTAAAAGAGCTGGCCAAATAGCTCTCTAGACCATTAATGTTGATTTTCAATAACTCTATGAACACCACAGAGGTTCTAGAAAACTGGAAGAAAGCTACTGTTGTGCCAATATTTAAAAGGAGTTAACAGGATGACCTGGGTAATTATAGGTCTGGCAGCCTAATGTCAATTCTGAGCAAAATAATGGAATAGCTAATACGGGGCTCAAATAATATAGAATTAAAGGTGGGTAATACAATTAATGCCAAGCAGTATGGGTTTACGGAAAATAAATACTATCAAACTAAATTATTCCATTCAATCCAATATGGAACAAAAACAATTTTAAAACCTCAAAATGGAATTGTCGTTCTCCGGACAGCTCTAATACTGACTTAGGCCCCAGTTCAACAAAGTACTGAGGCATATGTTCAAGTTCCATTGATTACAACAGGATTTAAGCATGGGCTTAGGCGCTTTGCTGAATCAGGGCTCTAACCCTGAGACTAGCCCAGATCAGAGCCATTACATACTGGCAGTGTCTCTAAAGATAGATGTTAGAGGCCAAACACTCAGCATAGCTGAGAGTAAATTCATTACATCTGAAGAGAGTGAGGGCAGGGGAGAGGAAGGTGGCCCTAAGTCACCTTTGCATTCCCCTGATTCTGGGCTGCCTTGGGGCTAGTTAGGATCTTGGTGTAATTTAGAGTAGCCCAAGGAAATGTTGAGTACTTTGCCACACCACTTCTCTGCTCCACCTGTGTAGGGAACAGAAGGAAAAGCGGGTGGCCTGCAGCTAGTTTTGCCAACTCTACATTCCCTGAAGTATCCTGGGAGGGACTCCTCGGCTGCCCCTTCAGGTCAGTTTACTGCTTACATTGCACTGCTAAGGCAGCACAAATCTAGTGGAGTCAGGGATGACAATCTGACCCTAGATTCACTGCTACAGTCTAAATCTAGACATGCTTAGCAAACAGTAACGAAACTCACATGAACTGAGACTTGAGGTTGTCTTTATCAAACAAAGAAAGTTTTACCAAGGCAGTTACTTTCTCTAGAAAGCTTCGCATAAATAAATTCTCTCCATCTAACAGGTTGCCTGCCATTTGCAGCCCACTGTATATTCATGAAGTAAATTCTTAGAAGAACGCTAAGGAGATTTTATACATTTTCAGTCTCATGAGAAGTATGATAGGTAAACAGAAGACCTTAGGTTTGGGTGCAAAGAAATAAACAGGATGGGGAGTGAGAAAGACTCATGGTGGTCTGAATATAGGACTTGGAACCAGGAACTCCTACATTCTAAACCTATGACACGACCTTTGTGGACCCGGCAAAGTCTCTTACCCTCTTTGCCTCAGATTCCCTATTGCTAAATACAGAGGATAATACCTACCTCACATTAGAAGGATTAATTAATTATAATTGAGCATGTATCTGAAGTGCTTTGAATATGAAAGTCACAATGTAACTCTATTTTAACACTCAATCTTTACATGAATTGTATGGAAAACAAATTAGAACTTTCTCTAAAGCAAATAATGTAGACAGAGCATATAGAACCCCCTGAACTACTACAGAGAATTTACAAAGATACTGAAAACTCACCTAAATGGAACAAAATATGCAATGCAGCTGGGGGACAGACACATACACAAATACCACAGTCAAGTGTCCTCTCTTTACATTGCTTTTCACTAATATATGTACTGGATGTTCTTATTGTGTCTTTAAAGTACCTGCTAAAAATGCAACTTTATTGTGGGCACATGATCTGAGACTTTAACAAGTAGGAGTGTCTGTTTGAACTAAATGGCATAGTGGGTTTTGTTTTTAAGTCTCTCTCTCTCTGTCACCTCCACTGAGATGCTGGTAAACTGGCCACTGGCTCTGAAAACAGAAAACTAGATTTAGCAGTAATTTTGCATGTTGTTTTCCTCTGACTATAAGATTTGTTGCATGATTATCACAAAAGAAAAACAAAACAAAAAAGAGAAACAAGATAAGATCTCAGAGGTAGATCTTTCCCCTTCAGTAAGATAGTTTTTTTCAGGGATGCAAGTGTCGGCGTGAAAGCAGAAAGTAGAGTAGCATAGTAATGCACTTGTATCGTTAATTAACTACATGATACGATTTTGTGTGTGTGTCTGTTTGAAGTGAACATCAGTCTGGGGCTTCAAGCTTATTTGAGACTTGCTGTAAATTTACAAAAAGATATGTCTACTGCACTAATGGATTGTCAAACTATGTACACAAACCTGGCATCATGATTAAG
Organism: Emys orbicularis; assembly: GCF_028017835.1. Classification (NCBI taxonomy): domain Eukaryota; kingdom Metazoa; phylum Chordata; order Testudines; family Emydidae; genus Emys; species Emys orbicularis. The sequence goes on along the minus strand of NC_088689.1, from coordinate 23,430,431 downwards.
TAATGACAATTAATGGCTGTAAACAAGACAGGGAAAGTGAAACCTCTGCGGTCTAGTCCTACATGGCAAAATTCTACCTGTGGCTGAACACACTTGTGAACAGCAATGTTAGCTGACATAATCCTCAACACAGTTTAACCATCAGTGTAGATCAGTGTTGAGCATTGTGTCAATTAACTGAGATTAAACTCTTTTCAACCAGATAAAGAATTTGCCGAAATCTAAAATTTACAGAATACCACAAACACCAAGATAAAATTATTTATTGTACACAAAACTAACAAGTTAGTTAGGGTTACACTTCAGTAGCTCCAATGTTTGCGACGGCCTTCACATGTTATAAGAATTGTTTCTGTTGTAACCATATTATGTTCTAACATGCTGCAGGAAGATATCAGCATGATAAGTCATGGGGATGTTATGTTTTTTTTAAATGAACCACATCTTCAAATGAAATGTGTAGATCCTTCTTAATGAAGACCAAGTAATTATCTTTGGAAATTTTTACTTTTCAGGGAAGTGCTGTCTAAATAGTAGCTGATCAGATGAACAACTACAAAGGCATATGAATACTGTATCCTGCAAATGTTGTAGCCTACTTGGACCTCCAAACATTACATTTACACCTTTCAAAAGTGATCTTGCCATTATTTCAGAGTTCCTCTCCTGGCAGATAAGGAAATATGCCAAGGAGGATTAAATATTTGAAAACTAGAAATATAAAGCAGAATCCTTTTCTCTGGGATGAAAATGAAAATTATATTTATAATCTAGCATTTCTAGAAGTGGAATACATTTCACAAACATATAGCATACAGAGTATACAAAAAACTTCATTCCTGAAGCTGCAGGATAAATGTGTTAACGGATTTTAGTAATTAGCTATGGACTATCATGAAACTAAAATAAACCTTGCAAGGGTTTTAATCTGCTTATATTATGTGGTTTAATACCATCAATAGCTTATCAGAAAACATAACAAAATACTTCCAACTATTCATTTATACAGAATTTCAAAATACAGATTTGTAATACTTTTCTGCATTACATAGAGATTACAACATTATGCACCACAAAGCCAAAGTGTTCCAGGATCTCACTCCTCAGAAGCATCCCAGGAGGGCATGAAGGAGAGGAGGCATTTTGTAAGTAGGCCACTGGGGGCTGGTCCACACTAACCCCCCAGTTCGAACTAAGATACGCAACTTCAGCTACGTGAATAACGTAGCTGAAGTCGAAGTACCTTAGTTCGAACTACAAGGTACTTACCGCAGGTCCACACGGAGCAGGCAGGCTCCCCCGTCGACTCCGCGTACTCCTCTCACGGAGCAGAATTACCGGCGTCGACGGCGAGCACTTCCGGGATCGATTTATCGCGTCTAGACAAGACGCAATAAATCGATCCCAGAAGATCGATTGCTTACCGCCGAACCCGGAGGTAAGTACAGACGTACCCTTAGTGACAGGAATATGGCCAGTGGGTGCACAGGCCACAAAATACATGCATGGGGAGGAAAGTGCAGGTGCCCCCTGCCCTAACTGCAATTTGACAGGTGAAATAAGCATGGGATTACATACCTTCACGGCATGCTGTTAGCACCATCTTTTTACATAGGCTTATCAGGAGAAACCTGAGGTGGTGAGTTTTGTGAGGGAAGTCAGTCTCTGGAAAGGAAAGTTTTTTTTCATTGTAGGCTGAGATTCAGTTTTGTTAGGGGTTGGCTGCTAGTCACAACTTGGATTGCTATTTCAAAATTCTGTAAAAGGTTCCTACAGTACAAAAAAGAGCAGCTATTTCATATTTTTTATATCAAAATCAAAACAAACAATACTTAGGAATCCCATTATAAATAATTAATATTTTTTTCAAATCAATGTCTACGAAAATTAATCCAATACAAAATTCAGACATTACAGAAAGTACTTTGTTCATTTATTTTGACTTGTATAATTTAGTTTTAATTCACTGTGATAATATTGCACAGTATGTTAGTAAATGAATTTTATTTATACAGAACTGCAGGTGATCATGGTACTTTAGAGACTGATAGCATTACAAATCCGTATCTCAAGGAACTTATAATTTAAATTAGATTTGCCATAACAAAGGATGGCAAAAAAGACAATGAGGGGAGATAAGAATATTAGCTTCTAGTAGATTTCAGCAGAGGATCTGAGAGGAGAGCAGCATTCATGTGGCAGCTCCGTTCTCCTCTTCCCAGCAGTTTTCCTTAGCACTATACTGTATTTCATCTCCCATCTGACCATTTTACTCAGATGTTCCTCAGGACATATCTAAAACTAATGGCTAGGAGGAGGCTAGTATTAGTAACAACACTTCTCTAGCAATTTTCATCTGCAATTACAAAGTGCTTTACAAACATCAGTGGATAAGCCTAATCTCCATTTCAGCAACAGAAACAGAGGCACAGAGAAGAAAAGTGACTTGCTCAAGGTCACTTAGTAAGTCAGTCACAGAGTTGGGATCAGAACCCAGATCTCCAGTCTGGTGCCCTATGTGCTGCAGCATGCTGACTGCATTGATTGGACCACCGTAACCTGAGAACAAAAAACTGGATATAGATCCTATGGATGTTTGTAGCAGTAAAAGGAGCAGAGAGATCACCAAGGGCTCATTGACACTCTGAGGGGAATTTTGAACTGGCAAGTAATGATATTACTATTTGTTTTTGCATTTGGCACAAGGTCTGAATTTTTATATACTGAATCTGCAGCCTGGTTTACTTTCCAAAAAGCGACACATTTGGCTGAATTTGGGGACAAAGCAGATACGTGTCTATGGAATTTCTATTTGGACAATTAACACCACAGTGCTCCTACTTAACTGTTTTCCTCAGGACAGAGCTGGAAACTACACCTCTACCTCGACATAACGCCGTTCTTGGGAGCCAAAAAATCTTACCGCGTTATAGGTGAAACCGCGTTATAGTGAACTTGCTTTGATCCACGAGAGTGCACAGCCCCGCCCCCCCGGGAGCACTGCTTTACCACGTTATATCCGAATTGGTGTTATATCGGGTCGCATTATATCGAGGTAGCGGTGTACTTACATTTTTATTTTATTTTAAGTTGCTCTATGTCTATAGTTACCTTATAATGACACTGAACCAAATAATTGAGTCCTGATTTAACTAAATGGAAAGTGTCCTAGAGAGTAGCAATTTATTGAATGAGTTCATTGCAGTTGAAACCAGGATGGATTTGGCCCAATGATTTATTTGTGATGACATTTGGTGGTTTCTGCAAGAATGATATACTCTTTTCCTATAACGGTATCAATTACATTTGAATTTTATTTCTTATTAAACACAGAACTACTCAGAATACTAATAGGAATTACTTCAGACAGCCTATTACTGAATAAGGCATAGTTACAGGAAGAGCTTCAAAAGCTCACAGTGCATTTCAATGAAAAGAATATGAGATAAATCTACAGTAATAAATATGGATAAAAATAGCTGAACATTTATACACTGGAAAAATAACTTCATTAAACCTTTTCCAAGTAGGTTAAGAAATCAGATGATCAAATATTTCATCAATACAGTATTTCCTAACACAAACTTTTCTAGGTGAAGTAATTTCTTTTAAAGTTTTCACATTCCAGACTAAAGAGAACAGCTAGTGTAACTGGACTTGGCAGAAGTAAGGTGTGGCTCAAATAAAAGAGGCAAATTACTCCCCATAGGACAGATAGCGAGTCAGACCATTTAGTGGTAAGCTGGGAATTTTTGCTGAATTTGAACCTCATGCTCCATTCCATGGCACCCTTGAAATAGTGCCTTAGAAAGCAAAGTCTGAGGGCTTGTCTACATGACACAGCAAAGCACACTAGAGAGGTGTGATTTGTAGAGCGCTCTAACGTGCAGCTGTGGTGTTTAGATGCTGCTTGTATTATTAGAACTGGGAGCACTGGCTGTTGGGAGTCTGAAAGGACAGGAAACAGGAAGGAGGGGGGAGGAGTTGAGGAGGCTGGGAGAGTTACAGAGTGTGCAGCTACAGCTTGGAAAAGAGACTTCCACTGTAAATAAAGTTCCGTTAAAGTTTGTTACTACCTTGCCTGGTGGATACAACATTTTGGCGACGAGGATGGATCTTCTGCCTCTGAATTCACCTGCACCCTTTCTGCAAAGCCCAGGTGAGCCTCCAATTGCTTTTACTGCCTGGATCCGTATGTTTGAGACTTATCTGCTTGCAATCAGTGCTACAGAGATTTCTGAAGTAAGAAAGCGTGCTCTGCTAATCCACTGCCTTGGAGCAGAAGGGCAGCGTATATTTTACACTTTTCCCCTTGCAGATGATAAATATGAGACTGCACTCACTGCATTAAAGAACTTTTTTGTGCCAAAAGTGAATGTAGTAGCTAATCGCTACAGATTTCGCCAGCGTGAGCAGAACCCAGGGGAGACTATAATGCATTATATGGCTTCCCTGAGGAGCCTGATTGTAACTTGTGACTTTAGGAATATGGCAGATGAGATGATTAGAGACCAGCTCATTGAGAAAACAACAATGCTTCAGGTAAGAGAACGCTTACTTCTAGAACCACAACTTACACTAGAAAAAGCAATAACCATTGCTACTCAGATTGAGTCAGCTACAGCTGAAGCCAAAATAATGAGCCAGGGTACAAGAGGCCCAGTCCAGGCTGTGACTCCTTTGCAGAAAAGTTCACTGTCACTGCAGACAAACAATTCCAAAAGGAAAACTAATGAAAAGCCACTGAATCAGCAAATGCAAAATACAGTAAAAGCATGCTTTCGCTGTGGATCCCCACAACACCTTGCAAGCTACACAGGATGTCCAGCAAAAGTAGCTCAGTGCAATCATTGCAAAAAGATTGGGCATTTTGCTAAAGTATGTCGCAGTAGCCAGTTCAATCAACAGGTGCATGCAGTTACAATACCAGATGTTACTGTGCTGAGTGTGGACAAAATCACTACTGCACATATTTCAGAACAGATAAAGTGCACTGTAAATGTTTCTGCCATACCCTCAGGCAAATCACACTCTATTCAGCTAATGTTGGACACTGGCTCAGCAGTATCTATACTACCTGATTCCATCTATTTGCGTTACTTTAAAGATGTGCCTCTTACTGAAGCCAAACTTCACTTGGTGTGCTGTTTGAAAAACCATATTCCAGTACATGGCTGCCTGCCAGCAATAGTTACTTTTGGTGATCGCTGTGTAACTGCGGAGTTCTATATTGTCCACAAAGGCACTGCTATCCTTGGCAGAAATTTATTAGCTGCTCTAAATCTCAGGGTAGTTAATGGACGAACTGATCTTCCTCAGCAAAGCACTCTTGCGGTACACACACCAGTTTCAGCTGGGACCCAACTCCAGGTTGAGGAGAAACTCGGCTGTGCTTATGGGTTTCTGCATAAAGTTAAAATGCGGAATAATGTGATGCCTGTACGACAGAAATTACGGCGCTTACCATTTTCAGTTAGGGAAGTCCTCTTCCTCACATAGAAGAAGTATTTGCAGAACTCCGTGGAGCAAAGATGTTTTCTACTCTTGATTTGCAGAGCGCATACCACCAGGTTATGTTGCATGAAGATAGCAGAGACCTCACAGCATTTATTACACGACGGACTATTTCGTTTTAAACGTGTTCCATATGGTCTCGCATCAGCCCCAAGTGCCTTCCAAAAAAGGATGTAATTGATTCTGAAGAATCAACATGGAGTTCAGTGCTATTTGGATGATATTATTGTGTTTGGAAATACTACTGAGGAGCATGACAATAACCTGCAGTCTGTACTAAACTGCATCAGCAAAGCAGGCCTCAAGCTCAATAGGTCCAAATGCAAATTTAGACAAACTGAACTCTCCTTTCTGGGGCATACAATTTCACAGGCTGGACTAAAACCTGATCCAGATCATATCCTGGCAATTTCAAATGCTCCTCCTCCAACACATTTGCAAACCTTATGTTCCTTCTTGGGTCTTACCTCCTGGTATGCAAAATTCATTCCCAATTATGCTTCTGTCATTGAACCGTTACGAGAATTACTACGGAGAAGTTCAACCTTAGTGTGGACAATGGATGCACAAGCTAGTTTCGAAAGGGTGAAAGACTTGATTGTACATAGTCCAGTACTTGCACTATTCAGTCCCGCATTGCCCACAATTGTAACTACTGATGCTTCTGATTATGGACTTGGGGCTGTCCTCACACAACTTCATGAGGACAACACTGAGAGGACTGTTGCATTTGCTTCAAGGACACTAAGTAATGCTGAGAGAAAATATTCTACAGTTGAAAAAGAAGCACTTGCTTGTGTCTGGGCTACTGAAAAATGGAGAACTTACCTGTGGGGCCGTACGTTCAAGTTGCGCACAGACCTCAGCCCTTTGACGACGTTGCTAACCATGAAAGGACTGGGAAGAGCAGGATATCGTACTGCTAGATGGTCTGCAAGACTACTCTCTTTCAATTATGAACTGGAATATAAGCCTGGAAACGAAAATGTGGTAGCTGATTGCCTTTCTCGCCTGCCTTTGCCTTCACCAGATGGTCCAACGGAGGATGAGGATGTAGTAGTTGCGCTTATTACAAGCACTCTTACTGCAGTTACAAGAGAACAATTTCAAGCTGCTTGTTCAGCGTGTCCAATTCAACAAAAACTACGGGAATTTCTGACAAAGAGATGGCCCAGTAACCCTAAAAACCTTGACCCAGTTTTGCCGCCTTATTTTAGAGTTTGGGATGAACTTTCTTTGCTCGATGGCTGTGTGCTACGAGGTACACACCGGCTACTTGTGCCAGAAGAATTACAGTCAAAACTCATACACCTGGCACACGATACTCATCAAGGAATTGTCAGAACCAAACAACGACTATGGGATCTGTATTGGTGGCCAGGGATGGACTCTCAAACTGAAGCACTCATAAAATCCCGTGTCACTTGCCAAATGCATGATAAGACAGCAGTGACATGTAACCCTCCATTATAGCCTGTTCCTCTTCCTGAATCTGCATGGGAAAAAGTGGTGATTGACATTGTAGGACCCTTTGACACTGCTCCAATTGACTGTCGTTATGCCATCACTTTAATAGATTATTTCAGCAAATAGCCTGAGGTAGCGTTTACATCGCAAATTTCTTCTGCTACAGTAATTAAGTTTCTCTCTTCAGTTTTTAGCCGGGAAAGTAACCCTAAAGAACTGGTTTCAGATAATGGTAGTCAATTTATTTCCCTGGAGTTTGAAACTTTTCTAGCAGAGAGGAACATTTTACACAGGAGGTCATCCCTATATTACCCTCAAGCCAATGGGGAAATCGAATGGTTTAACAGAAGTTTGAAAGAGAATTTGCAAACAGCTAACCTGGAAGGGCAATTGTGGATACCCTTCACTACTGATTTCTTGCAAGCATACCGGGCTACACGACATGCCACAACGCAAAGATCACCCGCAGAGTTACTTCATGGGAAACAGATGACTACTAAACTGAACATTGCTGGATTGTTAAAAGCACGACCTGATGTCCCAAACAAGGATGATGTGAGAAAGACAGTTGAACAGAACCAAGCAAAGTCTAAGGCTTTCACAGACAAACGGCGGGGTGCTAAGGAACCAAAGTTTGAGTGTGGTTCCTTTGATAGAATACGAAAACCTGGAATCTTACGCAAAGGGGACCATAAATTCACAGCTCCTCTTAAAATCATAGAGAAGAAGAGACCTTACACCTATCGACTTTCTGATGGGCGGGTATGGAATGCTTCTTATCTTGCACCTGCCTATGCACCAAGAGGAGATTATGCCAACACCCAGTCTGCATTGGATGACTTCACTGTAGAACCAACACAACAAGACATTGCACTGGAACCGGGGCTTGAGAGACGGCCTGTCAGACTCAGACGACCACCTGCCTGGACTAAAGACTATGTTATGTAGTTTCTACAGTGTTTTCAGTGTAATATTCCTGCCAACAGTATAGTGTCTTGTTTCATATTTGTTCCTGGGGTTGGAACAACAATGTTTATTTTAATTTGGAAAGTTTCTTAAGAGAAGAGGGAATGTGGTGTTTAGATGCTGCTTGTATTATTAGAACTGGGAGCACTGGCTGTTGGGAGTCTGAAAGGACAGGAAACAGGAAGGAGGGGGGAGGAGTTGAGGAGGCTGGGAGAGTTACAGAGTGTGCAGCTACAGCTTGGAAAAGAGACTTCCACTGTAAATAAAGTTCCGTTAAAGTTTGTTAATACCTTGCCTGGTGGATACAACAGCAGCACTCTAACTGCCCATGTAGACCCTGCTGGCATGAACTTGATACCTTTTAGCTCACACCAGCAGGGTCTACACAGAGCGGTTAGAATGCAGCAGGTTAGAGCTCTACAAATCACACCCCTCTACTGCACTTTGCTGGTGCCACGTAGACAAGCCTTGAGCAACATAAACTTCCCAACAAATGTGCACTGCTCAGACAATAGCAACATACATTTGCATTGTTGCTGCACTACAAGGTTGAGGGAGCATGGCTCCGCTTAGTTAGGAGGAGGATGTGGAAAGTAATGACTCAAGCAGCATGATTCCATGATAACCTATCACTTATTCTGTATATGGACAAATAGGATAATGCAGACAATTGCTTCATGGTTTCTTCATACCCTTTTCATGGCCTTCAAGGTAAGAACACATAGTAAGTGATAACCCAGCCAATGGTAGTACAGCATGGTAGAAAATAGCTGTGTAGGCTGATAAGCAGGCAGGGGGGCGTGCAAGAAACATGCAAAGGTTTACAGATTTATAGAATCTAGCCAGGTGTTGCTGGTGACTCCCCGGTCTCAATGCCACTGGCAGGCCACATCCCCTATGTCCAATTCACTTTCATGTACCTTGCCTGGACAAAGGGATGACTATGTTTTATACACATATTTTGTCCTGCTGCAAAAGGAAAGCTTATTACTATTATTATTAGACATTATTTTAAGGAGCCTTTATGATTTATTTTATGCATCTCTATGTATTAAGAATTAGGCTCTTTATATTGTATATGCAGTTTTTTCATATTCATTTATTTCTGCATATCTTTCTGTTTAATGTGATAGTAGCAGTACGCATAAAATAAGATCTATAAGGAAAATTTTATGTTTTTAAATGACCGGTATAACTTTGGGGTATGTTCTGTGCCCATCAATGCAAAGGCATTATTAAAGTAATCTGTTAGTCTCAAATCCAGTAAAACAATTGTTTGTACTGCGGTCTCTCATCAGGTAGTCCTGCCTCAAGGTAAGAGAAAGAAATTGGGCTTGCAGGCTCCACTACTTAGTGTCCTAGGGAGCCTGACTCAACAGAGTGGGTAGAAGCAATCATTCACACGGAGGGGTTTTTGTAACATTCCTTACATTAACATTTATTCCCCATCTGTATTCTTTTTAAAAAGAAAGAAAAGCAAAACATCCTAATATATAGTTTGTCTGGAATTAGTTTTCATATAGGAGTATATTTGCTGCTCTCTCTGGTGGCCAGTCACACATTTGTTTAATCTAATTTTCATGGTAACCCACATATTTACCCATATGAAACCTTTTCACCAGATGTTAAGATGACAACAAAGATGAGGGCAGATAAAAATTAAACTTAAATTCATTTTGTGCACCAGATCTTTAACTTGTGTACATTTTCATCGCTTAACTGACGTTAATGGAGCCATGATAATTTACACCAGCTGAGAATCTTTTTCTCTCAGGACATGTGGAAGGAAAGACGTGGTGGAGATGGGATAGAGACTTCTATTCTTGGACTTGTGTTACTTATAGCTCAGATTTTTCTTCTCAGATATACCCATGAGATTGCATTGAAAACTGTGGGACTGATTCTCCACTCTCTCTCTCTCAAACCTATATAACTCCACTGAACTTTAATGGAGTTACTCCCAGTTTACAAATACATACAAGTGGGGTGAATAAGGCCCAGTGTTTTTAGCTACTAAACCCCTGGAGGAAAAACTAAAAGTAAAAACTGATGCATTTGTACCAAAGGATAAGTAGAAATGAAGACAGATTAAATGTTCTGGAGGGGAAAAAAAAAACCCTAAAACTGTGAATAAAAGCACTCAACTTGTAAATGCTGAAATGGAAAGTTTAAAGAATATCTCTGGGGCTTTAAATGCAAGAAAATACTTTCTCTGCTGCAAAATGGAGACATTGGAAAACAAGGCTTAAAGTCAAAACGGAAGGGTTCAGTGAAGGACCTGAATTAAAGGGTTTCATTGCTGCAATATGTAAACTGTTGGAAACGAGGAGACACATTTTACATTCAAATGCATGCGCACAGTTCACACTGAGATCCCCACGTGTCCAATGGCAGAACTGACCCTTGGTTTGGAACATTTGGTTCTCCATTAAAAGAAAAGGATAAGTAGAAAATGCGTTTCTCATTACCATAGAAATCTCCAGAGCATGCATAAAAAGAATTAAAGGCAAATTCCACACACTTCCACATTTTTATACCTCAGACTCACGTGAAAGGACTGTTATAAACTTTCATTGTTGTCTTAGCAGAGAAAGAGGCTGCATTCATTTTGAGAATCAAACAAAAAAAAATAACAGAGAAAAATAAATGGCATGTAGTATTACCAGATCTATCCCTTGCAAGTATGGGCATGTGGAGAAGGCTTGTTATACTGAAAATGCTCTGTTCTCAAATCACAGCAAATGTGTTTATTTTATACCTAGCCAAACCCCGAGTTATTTAGAAAAGCTTTAATTATTTTATTGTTTGGATAATGCTAAGACTATTCTTGAAACAAATTCACAAGCCTCTCTAAGGAGAACAACCCAGAAAATTCAAATGGATATAAAAAGGTATTTTTGTTGTTTTTTTGGCCAGATTTTTAATCATATGTTTGAATTTCATGGATTATGCATCTGGAAAAGAAAAAATATAGAAGGGTAGAGGAAAGAGTGTTTCTTTATTTTCTCAGATAGTTGGATTTTGTATTTAAAAGTAGATTTTTAAACATTTGAAACCATTAAAACAATAAACTTCCACCTTCTCTTTCTTTAAGTATCTCCTGAAAAAAACACTTCAAGATGATTTATAAAGCCTTTCCCATGAACCCAGTTTCTTCTAGGCGTGAACATTTGCATTCTTACCAACAGGGGAGTTAATAAGATGTAGGTTTAATAATAATAATAATACCTAGCTCTTATACGGCACTTTTCATTAGTACATTTAAAAAAACTTTACAATAGGAGGTCAGTATCATAATGCCCATTTTACAGATGGGGAAACCGAGGCACAGAGCGGTGACACGCCTTGCCCACGGTCACCTGGCAGAATTTGTGTCCTGAGGCCCAGTTTAGCACACTATCTATGCTTTCACCATAATAAAAATATTAAAATGACCCATTCTCAACATATAATATTCTCAAAAAATAGCTATGCAATAATAATACCATGGAGAAACCAAATTGCCAATATACTTGATTCCTATACAAAACCATGTAGGTGTATTCAGAATATGGCACTTCAAGAATGAAGAGTAAGGAAAGAAAAAATCCACAGAAGAATACAAGTAACCACCCATGAAAAGGGTAAGGAAGCATTTCAAATACACTCTTGTTATTAGCCTTACAAAGATACAGTCAAGATTTTTTTTAAAGTCTGCTGATTTTAATAACCTTCCATTAGTTTGAAAATATTTCCCCTTATTAGCCAGCTATACGCCAACCCCAAGTAGCCCCCTGGTGGAGGGAATATGTTGGAGAGGTGGCTGGAAAGAAAGGGGTGTGCTAGAGTACTGTTCAGCTGGCTGCAGAATGGCCCCAGCTGTTGCCAGCTACCAAAACTCAGCCCTGAAGATGCTCAAAATTGCACCCAGATCCAAACTGGTACTCCAGCTAGTCCCAGGATCAGAGGAGCATAGAGGCACCTTCCCCGTCCGTCTCCCTCCCTTCAGCACCCACAGATCCTGAGAGGAGAACAGAGTGCCCAGACCCAAAGATCAGGACTTCGGTTTCAGCATACAGGAAAATTAAACATAATCCTCAGAATGCCAATAGTCCCTCAACTTGATAGCCAAAATAAAGCAGTAAATCACTCCATATTGGTATATACAGCAGACTGAGAATTACCTATTGAGCAGGTAAATTTAAAGAGACTTTCTTAAAATAATACCGCAAAAAACACTACTTAGGTGAAGATATAAAGTTGTTTTCAGTGTTAGGGAAACAAATAAACCTACCAGGTCTTCATTATCTTTCCCTGGATAAATAATTGTCAGGTATATGGACAATTTCTGCACAAAGGCAGCCCAAATATTACCCATCAAGCCATTAACTTGTCAGTGGGAATTAAAACTTTTACAATGCAAGCAAACTGATAAATATATACAAATAAAAGCAAAAAAAGTCATTGCATCCACCTGAATTATTAAAACATTTTCAGTCCTCTATTAAATGGGAAAATGAATGTGCACAATTACCCTCTTTCTTTCCCATCACTTTCTAGCCAGCAGTCCTCACCCAATATTTGCCAGACACATCTAGAATTAAGAGTTTTGTTCCAGATTCAATTATTTTTAATTATAAAAATATATATATTTAGAGAGAAATCAGCTCTCTCTACTAATGGGTTAGGCCCAATTGCTCCTTTCTGGAGGCAATATAAAGGCCGGGGTTAAATGAGAGAAACCTATGTGCAGGTCTTATCACAAAGATTAAGACAATTGTTCTGTCAGAGGGAGGCACACAGATCTGTCTCCTCAAAGCAAGACCTAGTCACAAGACGAGAGAATAGGGTTACCATATTTCCACAATCAAAAAAGAGGACACTGGGGGCGGGGGGGAGAGCCCCACCCCCATCCACTCCCTCCCACTTCCCACCCCCTGACTGCCCCCCTCAGAACCCCCAACCCTCCCCTGCTTCTTGTCCCCTGACTGCCCCCCTAGGACCCTACCTGTCCCCTGACTGCCCCAACCCTTATGGGTGGCAGGTTTGTAGAAATTTTGGTGGATGAGGGGTTCATGATGCAGGAGGAGGCTCAGGGCTGGGGCAGAGGATAAGGGTGCGGGGGGATGACAGCTCTGGCTGAGGATGAGGGGTTCATGATACAGGAGGGGGCTCAGGGCTGGGGCAGAGGATTAGGGTGCAGGGGGATGACAGCTCTGGCTGAGGATGAGGGGTTCATGATGCAGGAGGGGGCTCAGGGCTGGGGCAGAGGATTAGGGTGCGGGGGGATGAGGGCTGGGGATGAGGGGTTTGGGGCATTGGAGAGGCTCAGGGCTAGGGTGGAAGCGCAGGGTAAGGGCAGCCTGCCTTGCCATTAGTGGATGGGGGGCACTAGGACCCTGGGGCAGCAGACAGCAGTTGCTGCCGGGAGCAGGGCTCCACATAGGAATGTGCTACTCCGGCAGCACAAGCAGGCACGGGAGAGGCGCGCGCTGCTTTCTTTCGGGCGGGGAAGGTGGAGGCCGGGGCCCACTCCAGGAAGGGCCAGGGGAGAGACCCAGCTCCAAATATTGCTGGAGCAGGGCCCCCGGCCCTGGATATTGCTGGAGCTCGGGTACCACAAAAGAATATAACCCGCCGCCCCCCCACCCCATATTCACACGCCCACCCCCAGAACTCCCGACCCATCCAACCCTCCCCCTGCTCCCTGACTGCCCCCCTGGACTCCCCTTACCATGCCCATGCTGGTCAGATGCTGGCTCCTCCACGTGGAGGCAGCAGGGGGGGAGCAGGGGAGGGGCTCTGGCTGCTGGAGGCCAATGGGAGCGGCTCAATCAGGCCCAGCCGCCCAATCAGCCACGCCGCACTCTGCATGGAAGGGAGGGAGGGAGGGAGGAGAGGGGGAAAAATCCCGGACCTTTTAACCTTGTTACCAATTCCTCCCAGACAGCTATTTAAAGACAAAAAAGCCGGACATGTCCGGGGAAATACGGACGGATGGTAACCCTATGATAGAACCCTCAGAGAGGAGCCAGGCACTTCTATACAAAGGCTCTGTGGCTCCACAGCAGCTCTGTGTCTGCTCCAGACTGAATGGCTCCCCTGGAGGGAAGCAGCAAAGTAATACAGCCTATTGCTGTACTTCATTTCCAGGGAATTGCCACTGGGCATGCATTTAGCCTCATGCACAGTTGACTGGGAGAGTGGGGGAGAATGGAGAATACTGCCATGGAAGCCCCTCTTCTAAGCACGAGGGGGTGATTAATGTGGGGATGGTTCCTGGCCATGCGTTGATCCTGGGGACACAATCAAGCCCCTGTTGTTGTTCTTTTATTTGCTTGTTTTAAAGTGTATTTTTACACCCATAGAAGGCAATTAAATGATACGCTGACAGCCTTAAAAGGCAAGTTCTCAGCTGATCTTCAGAGCAGGTACAGCACAGTTTGCTGTAGAGCAAGTTTCCCTATATTTCCCAAATTCTGTGCATAACCTTGTTCTAAAGGAACTACTTCTAGGGGGAGAGGCCAGTTTAATCAGTCATTTGTTTGTGTACTGGACCCGTCAACAAGGATATTTAGTGACATTTATGTGGCAACTTTTGTGAGGTCAATACCTATTTACTAGATACCGGACTAAGTCTATCAGCACCTTTCCCATAAGACATCAAATACCTATTGGATTATAAATTCCATTCACTATTTATCTGGGTTAGATTTGAAAAAATTATCTCTAGGTGAAAGGCAGAAGCTCTCTTGTCCCACAAATGTAAAATGTCTTAAACCAGATCAAACGTGCACCAATAATACTGTTTTTCAATAGGTCCCTTGGTGGTCCTTACTGAATCAATGAAGATAGTTTGAGTATAGAAAAAAACTTTTTATATTTATTGATTTTTTAAAATAACTACAAAACACAGTTACAATAAATACCATATCTCATACTTTAACTGGTATGAAAAACAAAATAAAGCATAACAACAAATACTGTATGCTTGTGATACCAGAAAAAATTGCAAATATTCTACTCCTCACAGAACACTTAAATAGATCTGAAATAAAAATCCAGTGTTAGCTGTCCAATGTTGTCTTTTTATTGACATCTTGACTAATAAGATATTCTCTCAAGGAAGTAAAAAGTGCAAAGAAAACGCCAAACATACTGCTCCAATTCATTTAAAAAGAATACTACATAACTTTGGTCTCAGTAATTAAAGTCAATATTACAAATATGCTGAATAGTTAGACTGTTCCCTACCCACTGACCCAAGCATGGGAACAGCATACTCTACTTTGGAAGCTCAGAGTGCCAAAGGGCAAGAGCCTTCAAGTACAGTACAACCCTCAAGTCTTAGAAGTGAATCTTGACATAGCTGTTCATGAACAGATATTATGACAGCTAATTCAAACAGGGAAAGTGAAATGTCTATCTTACAATAAATGGTAATTTTCCCATAGCACAGACATACATCAGGATAGCTCTAGCACTGGGTGTGGACAGAGATGAACACATATCCTCGAAGCATTAAAAGATAATTATAAAACTTTATAAACAAGCTAGGAAACACAGATCCTTTCTGAGAGCAATTCAGTATAGTGTTATATAAACCATGGTCAATGTTGAATCCATATCTGCTGTCTTTTAGGGTATATGACTTTAATGCACATCCTGGAATTAACAGAACACAGAGTTATCCAAGCGATCACTAAATTCTCTCTATACCCATCCTCCGTTATATTCACAGTTGACTAAGGAAAACAAAACCTGTCTATATGCAACAAAATCTTTGTTCTCCACCTCTGCATTCTTGGGCCCAACTGTGGCAATCAGAGTATTCTTGGATGCATCAGGGAATGTTAGTAATATGACACTAAAGTACGCATTCTTTCTGGTCCACATTACTAGAAATAGACATATCTCTTTACCATGTTAAAATTATATTATATAACATGAGATATAATTGCCACAGACATCACACAGTGGAATGTGAAATATATTAGCTATTAGCTATTTCCTATGTTATATATTGGGAAAAACTGTGGTTACTACGGTGTTGTGGCTGTTAGGAAATGTTGCCTTTAATAAGAACTTCTGTACTCAACTCCCAGCTTCATTTGATTACTCACTATAGTATCTGCAGAAATCCCAGAAGGTTCTAGCCAAAGGGCTCCAAGTAATATACAAAAACAGCACTCTGAATTCTCAGTAGATCCAATTTTTCTCCCAGTATGTAGCAGTTCCTCTCACTGACTCCCAGTAAAATACTGTATTGATTTTAAGTTCACAGTGTTTGCTAAGGCCCCCTCTACCGTTCTGACCATATCACCTTTATTTCTCATCCCATTCGCAAAAATAAACTAGTGTCAGTATTCAGACTTCTTCTCCACAATGCTGACTGAAGCCTCTTTGATTTCAACCATTTGCTAATTATGTTTTACAAATGAAGAATCTGCCGACAATTAATATTTAAAATGCTGAATTGCTCCCAGTTTAAAAATTTAAAGAAACTAAAGTATGATGGTATTTTAAATAGTTTTTATAAAGTGTCCTGGAAATAATTTCTAAAAGACAGACTTTTTCTATTGTACTATATTTTAAGCAATACATATTCCCAGATTAATAATGGCTACAGTACATTTACTTGGGACATTACTGCGTTTCATAAAGTCCATGTTATCCAGTTATATATACTGTTAGATTGCTGTCCTTATAACCTGCCTTATTTTAATATTTTGTGCTTTATAATTTTCAGACTGATTTTTTTGCTGTAGAAAAAAACAAATATTATTTGAGAACTAATATGTAATTGTGTATATTATAACACATGGCAAAAGTGGGGAGAGTTAAGGCTGTGGGTTTAAACATAGCTTTGGTATTTTCTGTTCTGTGAGTGCCTAACTTTGCATGATTTTGGTTTTGGCATATTTTATATCTACGTTTGAACTCTTTTTCCTCTTCAGTATTGTGGAAGTACGAAAAAAAATTCATCTAGAGCACCAGCACACCTAAGACTTACCTTGTTATTTTCCTGTGCATCAAGTTGTATTCCTATGGGTGCTCCACTGTAGGTGTGTCTGAGTCCCTATGCTGCTGATCAGAGAACTTTGGTAGCAGTGTCCATTGGGCACACAAATGCGCTGTCTCTCCTCTTGCTGTGCCACGAGGCTAGCCAGCACGTGTGAATTAACAGTCTTCAGTTCCTTCTTCACCGCAGAGTCATAAGCGAGAACTCCGAAGTAGAGGGGAGGAGGGCGGGTAGCGGAGCACCAATAGGGACACACATCTCGAAGAACCATCATTACTGCACAAAGTGAGTAACTTCTTCTTCTTCGAGGAGTGTCCCTATGGATGCTCCACTTTAGGTAGAGTCCCCAGTGATCACATAATGTTCTGCGAAGGTGTGGACTGATGCCCATGTCACCGCTCTGCAGATCTCTGAGATGGGGACAAACTTAAAGAAGGTGACTGAGGAGATCGATCTCATGGAATGTGTATGGATCGAGTCTGGAGGGGGTCATGTTACAACAATTTGGTAGCACTGTCTGATGCAATTTGTGACCCACTTGGGATGAAATGGCGGAATCCTTAGATCTTACTGCCATAGAGAGGAATAGCCTAGGGGACTTCCTGAAGGCTTTTGTCCTATCGAAGTAGAATGCAAGGGCTCTCCTAATGTCTAGGGTATGTAGTATGGCTTCCCTATTGTCTCAGTGAGGCTTGGGGTAAAAGGTGGGAAAGTGAATAGACTGATTCATGTGAAATGAGGAGGTCACTTTAAGGGTGCAACCTGAGTGTAACCTTATCTGGGAAGAACACTGTGTATGGGGGATGCACCATCGGAGCTGCTATTTCCCCTATTCTTCTAGCTGAGGTAACTGCAATCAGAAAGATTGTTTTCATCAATAGGTATGCTAGCGAACAGGTGGCCATACATTCGAAGGGGGGCCTGCTCAGCCCTTTCAGCACTAGATTTAGGTCCCACGATGGGGTAGGGAACAGAGGCCGAGGGAAGAGGATTCTTATTCCTTTAAGGAAACTTTTAGTGGTCGGGTGCAATAGTATGGAGTACCCCTCTACGGGTTGGTGAAATGCTGTAATAGCTGCGAGGTGGCTCCTGAGAGAGCTCAGAGATAACCCAATTTTTTAAGGGCCAGGGCATATTCCAGAACATGGGGAAGAGTTGCTGACACTGGAGAGATTTGTTGGGACGTGCACCAAATCTGGAACCTGGACCATTTCTGCAGGCTAAGTGCATCATGTGAGGACTTTCTACTGTGCAGTAGAACTCCTCTTGCACTTCCATTGAGCAGGAGCTGTCTAGGTGCTGGAACCACGTAGGAGCCATGCTTTGAGATGGAGGATCCCCAAGGTGTGATGTATGGTACACCCTTTGTCCTGAGAGAGAAGGTGCGGAGTGGCCAGAAGGGAGATCGGTGGGCACATTGGGAGTTGCATCAGGTAAGGGTACCAGGTCTGTCGCAGCCACATGGGAGCAATCAAAATTAAGTAAGCTCTGTCCCTCCTTATCTTTAGCAGGACCTTCAGCAGAAGAGGAAATGGAGGAAAGATGTAAAGAAGGTCCTTTTCCCATGGGTGGAGGAGGGCATCAGTCAGAGAGGGGAGGGATAGCTCAGTGGTTTGAGCATTGGCTTGCTAAACCCAGGGTTGTGAGTTCAATCCTTGAGGGGGGCCATTTAGGGATCTGGGGCAAAATCAGTACTTGGTCCTCCTAGTGAAGGCAGGGGGCTGGACTCAATGACCTTTCAAGGTCCCTTCCAGTTGTATGAGATAGGTATATCTCCACATATTATATTATTATTAGAGAATGCTGTCTGATCTCCACCCTTGAACAGTGTCGTAGACACTTCTTGTTCTGATAAGTGGTGAACAGATCTGTGTACGATGTTCTGTACTTGAAATTTTGCATGTCTGGGAGGTAAGCCATGACAAGGTGCTGTTGTGAGAGATGAACCAGTTCCATGGTTTCATCAACTCCATGCTTAGTGAGGACGATCTGGCCCCTCCTTGACGACTGATATAATACACACAGGCTATGTTGTCTGTTGGGATTTTTGTATGTGATCCTGTTATCAGCAGAAGGAAATTGGCACAGGTATTCCTGACTGCTCTCAACTTGAGTAGATTGATGTGCAGGGATATCTCTGCAGGTGACCACTTGCCTTGTGTTGTGAGACCGTTTAAATGCGTGCCCCATCCTTTGAGGGATACATCGGTGGCAAGGAGTGATGAAGGTTGCGCCTGTAAAAAGAGGATCACTTTGCATGCATTGGCCAGGTTCTTCCACCAGTCCAGGGAGTTCCTGATCCTGATGGGCAGTGACAGGGATTCGTCCAGATGCTCTCTGTTCAGTCTGTAAACCGAACTCAATCACAGCTGTAGGCATCACATGTGGAGTCTGGCGTGCGGAATCACTGCCGTGCTTACTGCCACGTGCCCCAGGAGCTGGAAGCAGATTCTGTCTGGCACTTGAGGGCTGCATTGAGCTGTGTCTATAAGTGAGACCAGGGATAGAAACCTGTCTTGAGGTAGGACGGCTTTGGCTTGTAGCGTGTCTAGGTCGGCCCACATGAATTCCAGGCATTGCACTGGTGTGAGGATCAACTTCTGGGAATTGATCTGTACGCCCAGTTCCGTGAACAAGTGTATCGTGGCCTGGGTGGCTCGATGAGCCTCCTGAAGCGATTGGGCTTTGAGGAGATAATCGTCCAGGTAATGATAGATCATTATCCCTTGTGATCGTAGATGGGTGGCCACCACTGAGAGAACTTTGGGAAATACTCTTGGGGCTGACGAAAGTCCCAAGGGGAGAACTCTGTATTGGCAGTGGTCGTGTCCCAGAGTGAACCTGAGAAATGTCTGTGAGCCACAATGCCCATCTCATCACCACAGCCGTGGAGATGGTTCTGGCAGCCATGTCTGGTAGTTGGAATTCAAAACCTGTAAGGTGGATGAGGAGTACACCTGGATCCATGAAAGCCTCGTTGATTGGGAGGGCAATTTTGGAAACAGGTGAAGCATGGAGAATATAGATGAGCTTGTGATGTGTCTTTTTATGGGATGTGGAGGATGTCCACCACTCTTTTCTTAGGTGTTACCTCCTCTTCTGTCTCTCTCTCCTGGTCCTCTGTTTCTTGAGGTGCTGAGGCCCGCGATCCTGTAGCCGAGGGGGCCTGCCTGGGAAGTGCTTGGACAATGCTTGGTGCCCTTGAGGCAGACTGGCAGTGCGCTGCTCAGGGGTCCCAGTATGGCCACTACAGTGGCATAGGGCCTGGTGGAGGTGCCTATAGGTGGCTGTACCAAGATGGTGGTGGTGTCATCTTGTGGTATGTTCCCAGATCCTGTTGATAGTGAGTCCCATATGGAGCTTGGGAGGAGTACTGTGAAACTAGTTCCGGCTTGTTATCTGATCCCTCGCTTGACATCGGAGGGGCATGGCATGATTGTGGTTGGCCACAGCTAGGTGCTGTGATCTCAGTACCAAGGGGAGGAGAGTCAGGTGGTACCAACATACTAAGGTCACCTTATGGAATTCCATTGATACTGAGCATCCCGGCGTTGGTGGCAGTGCCGTGAGAAATGGGAACCTTGCTTGTACTGATCTCTCTGGTGCTGGGTGGGCCAATGTCACTGGTTGTACTAATGTTGACTCGTATACCAAGAGCATCTTAGGGCATTTTCCCTTACCTCTCTGTACCGAAGCTCCATTGCCAGTGCCCAAAGGGTCTGTGGGTATTGACGGTATCGGACACGAACGGTCGCTATGAGGAGTGGATGCCGGATTACCTCGGTGCCGGTGGTGCCAAGGATACTGAGTGAAATGGTGGTCACTTTCGACTATCCCTGGGCTCACTGAGGGGACTTCCCACTCTCTTTTGCGACTTGGGGGAAAAATCCCCAGACCGTTTCTTAGACCCACTATCCTTTGAAGTCAAAGGTTGAGGGGAAGACTCTCGCCCGCCAGAGGGCTAGGGTCGGAGAGCCACTCCATAAAAATGATTTTCTGGTGGAGCTCTCTGTCCTTGCGGGATCTTGGTCAGAGCGGCTGGTGGAGCTCACCGAGGCAGCAGATGCACTGGGATTGCTTGTCCAAGACCAGGATCACCTCGCTGAAAGTGCGACACTTCTTGAAGCCCAGAGAGCCATATCCTTGTCCAGGTGGTGTAACCCCCTCACCGGGGGGTCAACGCAAGAACGAAGTCTTTTCTTTCTCTTTTTTAAAGGCACGGCCATAGGAGTCAGAAGAAAAGCTAGAAGGTTTCTAAAAGCTAAAATTTAACAAATGAAAGGGAGAGTTAACAATCAGCTAATGGACAGCTAAAGGCTCCGTCTCTAGCCGGGGACTGCTGAGAAGGAACTAAGGACAGTTAGCCCTCGCACTCTGGCTAGCTTTGTGGCACAGCACAAGGAGAGATAGCGCATGTGCGGGCCCAACAGACACTGCTACCAAAATTCTCTGATCAGCAGCGCAGGAATGCAGGCACACCTACAGCGCAGCACTCATAGGGACACTATTAGAAGGAGTTTAGGCTCCTAAATAGAACTGTCCTGATTTTAAAGGTGCTGACAACCTGCACATTCCACTGAGTACAAGGTGGGGTTGCTCAGCACTTCTGAAAATCAGGCCAATTCCATTGATGTGCCTACATATGATTTTGGAGTCTAACCTCAGGAACTCAGGTCTGAGAATTTTGGCCAAATATGTTTAATTGTGATTTTTCTATCTTGTTCAAAATCAGCACATTGACAGAAATAAGTTGATAAATTTGATTGATCTTCCGCCATTTATATAGTTTACTTTTACTGTTTCACTAATCTCACAAAACTACATATTACATTCATCTTAGACTGGTCTAATTCACTTCACTTTTGGTTTGTTTTTCCTTTCAGGATCTTCTGCATTAGCACCAGGCTGCAGTGTGGGTTTCCAGCATTCTATGGGAATATGTAAAAATATGAAAACCCACTGTTATATTATATTTTAAAAATAAAAACCATCTATGTTTATATTAGAATTTGAATAATCCAAACATTTTATTAAAGAAAAGCTAAATTGGGGCTGTGAAGAGTGTATGAACTTCTTTATAAAGTTCAATAATTCGTTACTTAAACAGAAAACTCACATCAATTTATCTCTCCAATTAAATCAATATTTTATGAAGGAATGGTGCCCTGCCAAAGGAGAACGTATGAAGCAGGTGAAAATACTCAGATTACCACCGCTTCCTGCAGCACCCATTGGCCAGGAACGGCAAACCGCGGCCACTGGGAGCTGCGGGAGGCTGTGCCTGCGGACGGTCAACGTCAGCAAAATGCCTCATGGTCCACAATCAGATTACCCTGATGGGCAGCATGCGGCCCTCGGGCCGCAGGTTGCCCACCACTTCTCTGAGTGCAGTCAGAACCATAATCAGAGATTTTCTTACAAGACGCTATTTCTTCCTCTATCCTTAGAATAGCTTGAGATATATTCCTATGATTCTTAGAGGATGATGAAACAGACCAGACAACAAAAAATATCAACAAAGTTCACAAACCACCACCCTAAAACTAAGTTTCACAATACTTACAGCTTTTCAAGATATCTTAATAAATTATGTTTTACATTTGCTTGTACTGAACAAATTGAACAAGGTGATTTATTATTCAGATGGGCACAAAAGATTTCTGAAATGCAAAAAGAAGGACTATAAAGGCACAAATCATCAGTAATGATGACAAGCTAAACTGCCTTTCAAATATGAACAAAATACAGGCATTTAGGGTATCATATATCATGGTCTCACAGACCCTCATTTATTTTCTAACCATAGAGACTGCCTGATCATTTAACTGGTGCTGTAATTCACATCTGTTAAGAATCTCTTTATTAGGTAAGTGTTTCTTCAACTTGTATACAGAATAGAATAGATTCTTTCAGGATCTCAGCCATTTGAAATTGAAACAAATAAATCTGTGCATAAACTTTTTCAGTCAAGACGATTATTTCCTTCACAACCATATTTGCACATTTTAAATGATTTTTTGCAGCGCTGGTGCCACATAGAAAAGTAGGGATAATATGAAAAAAACCTGCTCTTCACACCCAGAAGAAGAAAAGGATTGCTCAATCCATATCAGTAACTAAAGCATTAACATTTACAGTGGTTTGGATTCCTAATGTGATAGTATGCAGCTGAACACAATCAGTTTTAGCTGGTGGGATTTGTTGTTTTACTGTTTTTCCAATGGTCCGTGCAAAGCAAAATTAACATTAAGAACCAAAATTCTACTCCGTTACACCAGTGTAAATACCTCCATGTTACTCCATGTTTACACTGACAGAACACAGCAGAATTTGGTCCTAAAGAAACCTGATAGCCTTAACTCAGCTATTTAATTTATATATTTTACTGAACATTTAATGTCCTATAGTTTTCCATTTAGCATTATATAGTTTAATCTTATATTCTTAACAATAAGGCATATGTTAAATTAATCTTAATTCCTGGTCCTGCAAATAAGATGTGCAGTGCAGATTTCAATTAAACCACTGAAACTCTATGCAGAGTTAGGATCTACACCAGGACATCTACTTCAGAAATGGGAGCTTAGTGACTATAGGCACAGTTCAGTAAGATACTGAAGCAAGTGCTTATTTTGAAGTATATCTATCTGTGGTACTTATATAACCCCCATTACCATAGTATCTGAGTGCCTCACAATTTTATCTTCAAAACATCCCTGTGAGGAAGTGCTATTATCCCTATTTTAGAGATGGGGAACTGAAGCATGGAGAGAGTAAATAACTTGCCCAAGGTCACAAAGGAAGTCTGTGGTTGAGCAAAGAACTGAATCCAGGTCTCCCTAATTCCAGACTAGTACCCTAACCACTGGACCATCCTTCCTCTCTATTGAGGTCAAAGGGACGTCACATGTTTTTTGAAACAAGGAATGTGCTTAACTACCTTGTAGAATCATGGCTGATACAAGAGGCAAGCAATGTTTAGAGTCACCTTAGCTAGTCAAAACACATGATGACAAAGTTCAAACTGCACATGTAACATTTCTTCTTTTTGAGTCCAACTACAGGTAAATTGAGCCGATTTAGAAGGAAAGCTAAGCAACTATCACAGTGCAGAAACTAAAGTAATGACCTATTTAATTTCAGTGAAGATTCAGCAATATGAAAATAATTGCTTTTAGCAGAACATCTAATGATGGCGTTGGTCCCAAATGATTACACAAATGAACAGCTCACAGTTCACATCTGCATGTTTCAAATGAAACAAAACTCACTCTCTTTTCAACTAAATAAGGAGCAGCTAAGATTCTGATATCAAATCAGGCTAGTCCTAAACAATTATGTAGTCACAGTAATCTAGATTGCACATTTAATACTAGTAATTAAATTTGCTTAATAAAAATTACTTAAATTGTATCAAATGGCAAGCACAAAATTTTGAAGATTAGAAAAAGAACCACTAAGTTAGAAATAAAGGATAAGTCCTCTGCATATTGTTGTCATTTGATATGTTACAATTTAATTGAGATATAAATTGGAACACAAGACTAGCAATTTCAATCATAAAACACAAGGCAAGTATGACAAATGTTTAAGGCATAAAACATGACAAGAACATGTATTAGACAAACTGAATATAGACTTGTGAAACTAATTTTTGGTGTCTCCACAATTTGTATTATGAGGAGAGCTTGACACATGCTTCATAAAAAATGTTCACAAAATTTGACAAATTTCCCCCCTCACAAACTGTTCAGGAACTTTGATTTATATCAACTTTAAATTTTGTTTGTAGTGTAATTTTGAAAGGATTTTGAATTATGCAGGAACTAAGTTTACTCTCTATATTTATTATGCCCACTCTGACTGATCACCATAGTCACACAGTATTTTTTTTTTTGATTGGATGAATATGTAATGTAATCAAATCGCTGAGAATTAGATTCTCTCAGAGAGGAGGTGGGGCCATTTTTGGAATTATACATAGCTTTGCTATCAGGATTAAGGAATTAGAACATCATCAATCTTTTCCCTTTGGGGCCACTTGAATTAGGTCTTGCCACAGACATCACACCCCCAAAAATCTGTCTATTGTAACATTATTGGTTAGATTCTCTTTATAAGGTCAGAATGTAATTGCATGTGGGATGTGTGTGCATGGTCTGAGATTTGAAGGGTGCTGCCAGATCATGTTCCAAGGCTCCAGTCAGGGTTTTGGGGCACTTATAGTTGCAAAGTGTGCAATTACCTACTCCTATCAGTCTCATTTAGCTCTTTTAGTACCAGAAACATTAATTCATTTTAAGATTTTGGCAATACAATTCTCACATCATACTGTGTCACTTTTAACCACAATATCAGGGGTTCTCAAACTGGGGGTCATGAGGTTATTACATGGGGGAATCACAAGCTGTCAGCCTCCACCCACAAACCCTCCTTCACCTCCAGCATTTAGAATAGCATTAAATATTTAAAAAATGTTAATTTATAAGGGGGGGACGAACCCCTTATATAAGAAAGGGGTTATCAATACAAAAGTTTGAGAACCACTACACTATACCCAATCCTATATACAGCAATAATTAATGGATCTACAAAATGCATTTACTCAATTAAATGGTTTTTCAATTTTCTATAACCTATCACCACTATTCGTTACAGTCATTGTCACAAGCACAATAATAATTAACAAAAGTTAGTGGGTTGCTTCACATAGCTACCTTGCAGATCTCAGAAACTGGCATGTTCCTGAAGCAGGCAGAAGAGGATGCCTGTACCCTGGTGGAGTGCACCTCCATGTTCAGAATGAGAGGCTTGCTAGCCATTTGATAGAAGATGGAAATACGCTATGTGATCCACTTAAAGATTCTCTGCAACAGGTTGGCCTGTTGGTGTGCTGGATATGGCCACAAAGATGCAGAGAGAAATGGCCTAAATAATGTCTTGGTGTTATTGAGGTACTGTTGAAGCTCTGGGGGTTTCCAAAGTATGAAACTTTTTTTTTCCTGGTGTTAAATGTGGTTTTGAGAAGAAGCCTGGTAAGGTTTAAATGGAATTCCAAGACTACCTTAGGAATGAACTTGGAATGTGATCTAAGAACTACCTTGTCCCTGAGGACAGACATGTAAGACAGTCCAGGTATAAGGGTTTGCAGTGCATCTACTCTCTGTGCTGATGCAATGTCCACAAAGAACACCATCTTGATGGAAAAGTGCTGCATTGAGCACTCTAACCATAGTTCAAAGGGAGGCTCCATGAGGCTTTCCTTTAGAAAGATAGTGTTGAGGCCCCACATTGGAGGCAGGCCTCTGACTGGAAAGCAAATATGAAGGAGGCCCTTGAGGAATGTGGAAAACACAAGGTCTTAAGAAGGCCAACTACACCTCTACTGGAGCATGCCATATACATATCAGGTGGACCTTAAGAGAGTTAAATGTTATCGCTATATGTTTCAGGAGCAGCATATAGTCCAAGATCTTCAGTATTAGGACCTGCACAGGGTCAATATAATTTTGAGCTGCCTATATGGAGAATCTTTCATTTCAATGAATAAGTTTTTCTGGTGGACGGTTTCCTGCTTTGTATGAGAATTTCCTGAACTTGTAGGAAACAGTCTCTGTCTGTAATGCATAGCCAGCCAACATCCAGATCTTCAGTGGCAATGACTGTTGGTCTGGGTGCAGTATCTGACCTTGGTTCTGAGATGATATATCCAGGCAAGACATGGCATGTACGGAAGGACGTCAGTAACAAGTCTAACATCCAAAACTGGCCATACAGAGCTATTATAATCATGGAAGTCATGTCCCATCTGATCTTGGATACTATTCTGTGGATTAGGGGAATCAGTGGGAAAGCATATAGGAGCCTGCAAGACCACCAAAGGAGAAAGGCATCTGGCAGAGAGCCCAAGCTCACGCCTCCCCTGGGAACACTCCCATTCGAACACTTTGTGTTGTCATCTGCAACAAACAAGTCTATGACAGGAATCCCCCACTGATAGAATATTCTAAAAGATGATGTTTCAGCCTCATGGCTCATAGCTTGCATGTTCTAGTGTAGAAAAATAAGCATACCAAGCATCTGCTCAGTATATTCAATTCTCCAAGGCCAAAGAGAGACATCTTTCAGGGGGATTGCAGGATGGACCAGCCTAACATCTGCCATGATAATTAGCCCTGTACAGGGAATCTGTATGCGGGGAGAAGCGGAGGGGGAGGGTCTGGCTAACAGAATTCAGTCCAGATGGGTTGGATCAGTTTGTGGTAGTTGAATATAATAGATCAGAAGTTGTTCTGAAGACTTTGGAATGCTTCAAAGACATTTGCTGAGCAAAAAACTAGTAGGCTGGATGCTTGCCAGGTTCTGCCTTGCTGCTGCAAGTGGTAAGAGGGAAACTAGGAAGGATCGCAGCCTCCCCACACTTTGTGTCCTAGTATAGGAGCACAAGGAGACATAGGATGCCTGCATAACTCCAAAGGGTACTGCAATTAAAAACAAAAACAAAAACTGTGGCCTTGTGCAAAAGCACATGTGCACTTAAAGTGGGATCCAATGTAACTCAAAGAACACATACTCAAAGAAAAAGGAAAATTCACAAGCAAAAGGTTTTGTTAACATGGAGTTAACATGAAGTTAACAAGGTTGCAGGCACTCATCAGTACTCTGTGCCCCCATTACATTCCAGAACGTGAGTTCAATTTCCAAAAAACAAACTACCAAATCAGGAAATGCTGATTTGAAATGTTCTTACAAGAATGTTAGCATTACAGATAAAACATAACACAAACATTAGAAAATCAGGAAATGGGGAGTTAAGGTGACACATCCCTCACAACACAACCACCTTAACTCTGCCTTGGTAGGGATGCCAAGAACAACTGGGAACATCATGGTACCTTATGCATCCCTAACAAAAGCTGCTATTTTGTCTATGTACTCTGAACTCTAAATCAGAAACAGAGCTATGTGAATAATTGATTTTTTGTTTTGGTGGCTGAACTGAAGTTTTTATTAAAAAAAAATTCATTTCAAGTGAAATTGTTTGACCTGAAACTAAACATTTTGTTTACATGTTTTTAAATCTCTTTAAAATATTAAATTGCAGTAAAATTCTACACAAAAATGCATTTCAAATAAAAAATCATAACTGAGTGTTTCTGGTGGAGTTTCCCAACTGAAACAGTTCAGCAAATGTGACCGATGAGCCCAAATCTGTCCAAAAAAAAAGAAAAAAACAACAAACCCAAAAAACATTTTTGCACAAAAACTTTCGCCCACCTCTGATGAAGACTGATATCCATACACAATCCATCAACATGCTTGCAGATATATGAAGGGGAAAAAAGGGGGCAAGACCCTGTGATTTTCTTGTGAGACTCCTCAGGGCAGAGTCAAGGTTGTCTGATCATTTCACAGATAGGACAAAGTAACAATGAAACTATCTGCTTTCTCAGTTAATATCAGAACTATTTGTATTTATCTCTCTCAAATATCATTGTGATTTTTTTTGTTGTTGTTGCATATCATTACACAACACTTGTACTCATTAATGTCTCTCCCAGGACAAAATATTTGCAGATGGAATGATGGGAGCGACCACATTTTTATTTTAACATGTATTTTGCAGCAATGAGGATTGCTTACTCTGTTGTCATTTACTTGTGTTGTCACTTATACTCATGCAAAGGGAGGTTAAAATGCTCCTATTTTTATTTAGTAGCATTTTATACCCACTTTGTACTGGTGCTAATGACTACGCAATGTGCAGGGCAACAGAGAATCTGGTCCATGATCTGTAGTGGGAAATCCCTTCTTATTCCCATGAACTTCTTCAGAAAAGGGCAGTTGCTCCACAGGCTAGTAATGAGTAATACTTCTTAAGAGTACTCAGCACTGGGGGAACAGCTGCTAAATGTGATTGAGAGGAAGACAAGGATGCTGTTTCCAATTGCTACTTTTGTCAGACGGTTCTATAATTTCATCTGTGGGCTTTAGGTTATATGGCAATAATATTTTCCTTCAGCACCAAACATTACGTCTCTGTGATGCTGTTTGTGCAGTTCACATCTTATATGTGTGAAGAGGGCTTTGCTTCTATTATTGTTGGTGCAGCTGCTGCTGTCACAAAGTTCTATAATTTAATTCATGGGCCTTAATATATATATATATATATATATATATATATATATATATATATATATATATATATATATATATATATATATATATATATAAGATTTGATAATCATATTATGTAATGTTGCCAGTGCCTGTATGTAGAGCACACTGGGCACAACTTTGCCTTGGTACACGCAGAAACACAATGAGGAGAGATCCTGGTGGGGAAACAGACTGTCATCACTGAAAAAGAAAAATTAGAAGACATTTTGGACAGTAGAAATTCTTCCCACCCATTTCTTTGGAAATTACACTGTGAAAAACCCTGTCAGACCACAAGTTTTCTTAGTGTTGCCATCTCTTAACAATGTCATCAAGGCACTAAATGTGAAAAGGTGCTGCAGCAGTGGACAGAAAATCCACAATAGCATTTCCAGCCACTATCCCGGTACAACAGAAATACATGCACCCAATCAGGAGGGTGTTTTCTACAGGGGCTTTTCCAGCACAATTCAGACTATCAAAGTGTTTCTCCCCCTTAACTGGGGGTCCATTTACATTTAGTTTAAGGATCAATAGTTTGATGGTGTTTAGTTATTTTTTGGTGCAGTATAAGGCGTGAAGGAAGGTGAGGGAATGAGCCAGAAATATGAAGAAATGAGATACTACAACGTCACTGAGGAGGTGGGGAATCCTGCAGACAGGTTCCAGTTGTGGGACAATAGGCTAGTAAGCAAATATCATATCGTGGAGAAGATGTGTCCTAAAACAGGAGGCTATACAGTATAGGAGATGGTGCTTAAAGTGTGCTTCACCAAAACAAGCCACAGACACAAGAAATACTATTTCTGAAAAACAAGACAGGTCGCTGAGGGGTGCACATTTTTAGTATCACCTAGGGGAATCTACCTCTCATTGGCTGCTTTCTCCACTTGCCTGCATCCTGAAGAAGAGCAGCCAATCAGGGTTGCTACAAGAAAGAGACAGAGCTTTCCCCCCCACTCCCCAGACATCATTCTCACAGGAGGGGAGGGGCAGGGAGAGTGGGGAGCAGAAGGAGCCCAGCATCTCAGGACAGCCCTACTCCCCACTCCCCCTTCCCTCCTCTGAGTAAGGGTTGGTTCTTCTGCTGCTCTCCCTGCCCCCCTTCAACGCCCAACCTGGGAAGGGGCATAGGGGACCCCACTGAAACTGCTCCCCACCCCAGGCTTGGGAGAGGAGAATGAGGAAGAGCAGCAGAGGTTGGAGGAGGCAGAACAGGTGACAGGGCAAAACTGATCAGGGTCTAGAGGGGGCAGAATTAATTGCTGGGCAAGGGTAGGCAGTTGTGGGAATGATGAATTGCCCAATCCCCCTCCCCCCACCCACCCATTTTCAGATCACTTTAAACATAATTGTTAAATACTGGAAAACTCAGCCCAAGGATCTGGGTTCCCAGGAGATCAGATACCTTCTCAAGAATTCTGTCCTGCCTGCAAGACAGATTTAGTTAAACATCAGTAAATTCCAATGGGTGTGGCACAGCCAGCCACAAAATCTCTGTCCTCTTCTTTGAAATGCTGTTGGGGGCCCAGGGGAGAGGAGGTGAGGGATGGAAATTCTAGGAAAAGCAGCACACGGTGGGGTTTTCCACATTGCTTTGTCAAACTACTTCAGTTTCAACCTAGACCCATGCTCCTTAGGGATCAGAAGCAAGTGAAAACCTGTGTGTTTATTCTGCATCTTGAACATCCTTTCCCAGCTAATAGCTTTGAGACAAACACTCCACTGAATTCCCAAATGCACCAACATCACCTACTTTGCAGTACATACATGAAAAAACAAAGGAAGAATGGCTGTGATTTGATCCAAGTGATTCAGTAATTTCTCAATAGTTCCACATATTGTTGCAATGCTTGCACATAAATTATACTGAATAAAAATGGGTATCACTACATGCATATGGTTTAACAAAAATTAAATAGATACCAAAAATTATAGATGAATTTAAAGTATCTAACTAAAAATAATATAATACATAACTGCAAATTTTCTATGATTTTTATTGTATTTTCTCATCAATTTAAAAAGATCAATATATCCAAGCCACATTTTGTTTGTTTTCATTTCATTTATCTGCGCTTTTAAATTTGCTATGCTTGTTTGGTCACTAGAAGCTTTCCAAGGTTGTTGATCTTTAGTTATATTTCACTTGTATATTTTGTTGTTTTCCTTGCTTGTACCCCCAGAACCACAGGTTGCTATTATATATGTTATTCCAGGGGTTCTCAATCTTTTTCTTTCTGAGGCCCCACCAACATGCTATTAAAAACTCCAGGACCCAGCAGGGTGGTCTTGGGGGTCCAGCTGCGAAGTGGGGAAGCCTCAGATTCAGGGCTTCAGCCACTGGGGGGGGGTGTCAGGGCTTCAGACACTGTGTGAGAGTCAGGGCTTTAGCCCCTTGGGTGTGGGGGCTCTGGATTCTTGGCTTTAGCCCGGTGGGGTAGGGGACTCGGGGCTCTGAACATTAGCCCTGTGGGGCAGGGGGGCTCTGGGCTTTAGCCCCGCAGAGTACCAGAACTAGGGGCTTCTGCCCTGCGGGGTGGGGTTGCTTGGGGCTCTGGGCTTTAGCTCCATGAGTCACGGGGGCTCAGGGATTCTGCCTTGGGGAGCACCAGGGATTCTGCCCCACAGATGAGGAGACTCAGGGTTTCTGCCCCAGGGGCTTGGGGTTTAGCACTCTGGGCACCAGCCCCATGGGGTGGGGGGGCTCAGGGCTTTAGCCCCGTGGGGCAGAGGAGTTCCAGGCTTTAGCCCCAGGGGGCAAGTGGGCACGGGCTCAGAGCTCCGGGCATTCTCCCTATAGGTAGCCCCGTGGAGCCAGGGATGGGGGGAGCTCAGCGCTTCTAGCCCCGTGGGGCTTCTGCCTCTGCGGGGCGGGGGTCTTGGGGCTCCAGTCTTTAGCCTAGCGGGGTGGAGGGCTCCAAGCTTTAGCTGTGGGGTATCAGCACTTGGGGGCCCTGCTCTGCAGACCCCCCTGAAACTGACTCACGCCCCCCTGCTTGAGAACTGCTGTGTTACACTGTACTTGTGTACACACTCACACAAAAGCCAAAAAGATGCTAATTCAACTCAACACACTAGTACAGTCTCCGGTGTTGTCTTGCAGCTTTGTTTACATTGAAAGAGAGACAGACTCATGGCTCAGATGTAGACTAGTAATAAAGAAAATGTATATAAAATTCCAAAATATGTGAAGAAATTCTTCCTCTGTTAGCCTATGATTCCCTCCTTGTGCGAATTAGAAGCCAGTGTCACGGCTCCTCCCCCCTCCTCCGTCACTGGACCCAGAATAATCATCAACCATTATTTTAAGATCTACACGTTAAACTCAACAAGTTCCTTGTCACAGCCTGTCCACATCAGAGTGAGTGAACACGAGAACTCTCCCTAGTGGAGAGCCGGCGCCAGTGGCTGCTGCCTCTGCCTGCCTGCGAGACACACACACAGAGCTCTTCCTAGCACCACATCACACGCCACGCTCTCCCCCATCGCTCTTGCATTTCCAAAAGTAGCAGGGAATTCAGCTTCATCAAATCATCTGCCTGCAAGACAGGAGCATTACAGAGATTGCTTCATCCTGACCAGATCCGGAACCCAGATTGGAAACGGTGTCTGCTGAAACGACTCCCCACTCCTCCCCCCCTCTTCCCCCTGTTGGATTCGAGATCTCAGTGAAGACAATTGCAGTAAATGAGGACATTTCAGGAGTGCGTGGCTGCTGCCGCCGCTGCCTAGAGGCGAACGCTCTCTTGGTCACAGCTGAATAAATGTCTCAGTGTGATAGCTAAAGGGGTGGTGGTGATCAAGTCTCCGGAAAGCAAAAGAACATTTCCAGCCGGTATATCTTGCAGCAGATGCTCTACACCCGTGGATCGTTTCACTGCAAGCTTGCAGAAGTGAACGGAGAGAAATGCATCACAAAGGAATTGCACAGACTTTTAGTTATTTTTAAGGCAGCGTAAGGTAAGCTTTCCACTGCAATTAGACATGTTACCCTGAACTGTAATGCTACCCACAGATCTGGAGGGATCAGAGAGTCTGCTTTGCCACCTCCCTGAGAGAGGATTCATGCAAATAGTGAGTTTCCAGGTTTTCATAATTAAAACTTCATAGTGAAAAGTGTAAAGCCGCTAAGCCTAAATGTTTGGGGAGGGGCTGTTATGCAATAGTATTTGGCTGCCTGGGAATAGGTATTGCGTCCTGTAACTTTCATGACAGATAAGGGGAGAAAAGGGTTGAGGAAATATCACTGTGTGTCCAAACCATGTCTTTGTTCTAGAAAAATACCACAGCTTCAGCTAATAAAACACCTTGCCAGGGGATAAGTAGTTAAAGAATTTTCAGAAGATGCACAAGGTTCTTCAGCCTTAGAGGATTGATTACAACTACCACGGCTTATTAACTTTTCTATTATAAAGCCCAAATATAGTCCCAACAAAGAAATTATAATTATACCCACCTATAAAACATGGTAATGAGATTATTACCAAGCAGATTTCCTTCCCAGTAACTTGCTGTAAAGTACTGGGGCAGGGGAACACACACCTTGCTCTGGCTTTGAAGCTCCTAGCATTTTGTGAACTATTATTCTAGTTGGCAAACAGTGGCTCTCACCATTTAATGTTCCCAAACCCCTACCGCTTAACACATTTCAATTCGAGACGGCATGAAAATGTAGCAGACAAATAGGACAAAGGATAGTACACATCAAGCACCAAAGTCAGAGACTGCCTCGGACCTTGCATCTTGCTGCTTCATGCAGAGGGGTTTCCGTCTTGCGTCTGTATCACTCGAATAAAAATCCTCTCCTGTGACCTCAGCGTCTCTATTTAATATAATACTACAGAGAGCTCCAATAATAAAGGGGGAACTCGGATTGTGGTTAGCCTGGATTTGCAGGGGGTGGAGAACCATGACAAAATAGGACGTCTTTGCATTCTGCAAAGCAAGAAACAAATTCTCAGCTTGTGTCAATGTCTCCCAAGAGGTCTGTCCCAGTAGAACTGCGGCTCCTCTCTCTGCCAGGGGAGCCGGAATAGGCAGTGAAGCAGTTTAATTCGACCTTGTATGTCTAAACAGCTTAAATTCTGTGTAAGCATAACCGAGAGAAATTTAACTCATTAGGCTCTGGGATCTGGAAGTTTGAAAAAGATCCATTTTTTAAATCTCCACGATTATATTATTTTACACCTGAACACTGGAAGGCAGCAACAAAACAGACAACAGTAAAGGATCACATCAGTACTGGAGATTTATTTCCTTCCTTTAAGTGTTTCATTGTGGTTACCTTTCATATTTACTATCAGTGTCAGGGATGCTGTACCTATGAAGGTTAAAACCTAGATGCTGGATGAAAAACTAACCAGTAAATTACATGCCGTAACCATTCCAATTTGTATTGTACACATTTAAAATTAATGTAACATTAATTTCAAACCACAAAAATATGTCTGTAAAATTCTCAGCATGGAGAATCATAAGCCTTATTCTTACTCTTGGTGTTATACAGACTGTATTCCACCAATCTGCTAATGTTTCACTTTCTTCACTACAACAATATTATTCTCTGGCCAGATTGGCAATTAGAGTTTGAAAAGTTGTTGTTTATTTTAGTATATCTTTTAAAAATATATGCAAGCAGGTCGAATAATGGAAACTGTCATCTGAATTTTAACTATATATTACTAATTTAGCATCTAGAGGTTTACACCCTATATGGATGACATTTTTAGTCATGCTGGTTCTATTAAAAGCAGATTGTGAACATTTCTAATGCAACTACTCACACTGAACAGCTTCTTAAATATAATTACCAGATACAGTTTTAATGCGCTTCTGCATTTAAAGGATATTAAATCATCTAATGAAGACTCAGGGCTGCTGAAAGCTTACAGTACAGAAAATATTTTTATTTTAGTAATGACATCATTATGTCCTTAATAGGGAAAAAAAACTGTTATCACTGCTTTTTAATTTTAACATGATTAACAAAATAATTCTAACTTTTAATAAAACAGGACCCACTCCGCATCTCCACCCCCCACAACATATAGAAGAGTAGCCAGGTGGCAACAAGCCATCTGATAAAGAAAGTATTAGTTACTAATCTATGGGAACAACATTTAAACTGTTCAGCAATTGACATTCAATGCACAGGTCTGCTCATTAAGCAAGTACTTCACAGGATCATCTTTGTGGTTTGCAATTTAACTATTTCACTGACTGTGGCACCTTTCATAACAGAATAATATAATATTTAACAAATTTGGAGAAAATGAGATTAATTCTCACTGAAATGATTATGTACAATGAAAACATGGCCAACAGAACCACGAGCCTCTGCACAAGTGATGAATCACAAAGCATGTGTACTCCTCTTAACACGCACCACAGTGGACAGAATTCTATTGGTCACCAAAACACACTGTCACGTCACTTGGAAATCCAAACTCAGCAACAGACTTTATGCATTTTATGTTGAGACACCAATAATTTTTTGTATAAAAGGTATTATTCTTAGAATAAGATAAGAGCAAAGTTACACAATAGTAACATAAAGCTCTGATAGTGCCACTGTAGTGACCACTAAGATAATGAAAGTCAATGAAATCGATTAGCTTGCCAAAAATCTATGCTAGAACTTAAGCAGAGCCCTGCAAAGCAATTGAGCTGTGAAATCTCAAGGCAATTCCTTGATAGGGACCAGTTAGCTTGGGTAATCATACAAATTTTACAGACCTGAGGCAAATCACAGTAAATCTAAAAAAATGTAGAATGTAAAGACTCCCCAGACAAAACTTGCTTAATTATTTGTTAAGACTGCGTTATTTATTTCATGCCTTCTGATAACCACACTTTAGTTAACCAGCTGAAATCCCATTGAGACACTAAACAAAAACATGGATGCAGCAAACCTGTTTTATAGCACATAAGTCCTTTAACATTTTATTGCATCCACCTTTCAAATTTAGTACTGTTATTTCTTTTATAGATTGAGATCACAGGCATATTTTAGAGTGAAATCCTGAAGTGGTGAATTCAATGGGAGTTGAAGATATTAATCTCTCAGGAAGTGGTCCTTCAGTTTTTTTGTAATTGGATAAATACAGGGCAACATACAAAGCTAGAACTAATCTGATATTCAAATACAAATATTTTTGTGAAGTCTTGAGATTCATTATTAATTCAGAATATGATCAGATGCATTTTTATTATAGTGGAACATCTCTACGTTGAAGTCAATTTACTGCACATTTTACTACACTCAGAAAGAGAACAGAATCTCTACTGATCCCTTAATGCTTTCAAAAACAGTATTACTACTTTATGCATATGCACAGCACAAAGTCATGGGGATCACTGGCTTAAAATCAGCTACTTTTCAGTTATGTATATGAGCACAAATCTCACAGGCAAAGATAACTGGTTGCAAAAAACATTACAAAGACCTAAAAGCTCATTTTGATGTCCTTCCTTGTGCATACTTTTCTCCTTGAGCTGCGGAGAGATATTGGGCCTGATTTTGCTCTCATACCAATTTTAAAACTAGGCCCACAGACTTCAATGCAATTAGTCCATTTTTACACCCAGTGTAAGTTAAAGGGGAGTCAGGATCATTTAATCAGTCAGAGATGGACAGAACCAAAACCCCAGGTCTGAATATTCCCACGTTTGGGGAAATTTAGATCCCAGATCTGTGGCTTAGGTCCCTTTCTAGTTCTAATATAGACTTTGTTATGATTGTTAAGAGTCCGCAGAGGAAGTGGGAGAGGAGTGTGCATTCTCACTGGGAAATGCTAAACTATTAAATACAACACCAATTCCTAACTTTAAGCCATAGTATATGCCAATTCCAATGGCATCCTACATCAGCTGGTTTCCAAACCCACCCCAAATGAGACCAAAAACTGTATGAAATGTCTCATCAATGCTGTGAATATATGTGCACGTGCACTGTACTATTTAAGGACCTGATCCTGCAAATCCTTATTAACATGAGTAATCCTGTTGAAGTTACCGAAACTCAGTAAAGGATCACAGAACCAGACCCTAATGTGCTCTCTGGAATAATATGGTCATTAATTTTGAATGTATTTACTTGCTTGGCTAAATGCAGATATATTTTTATAGGCAAGTTTCTATGGAAAAAAATGTTAGACTCTTTAATCATTTAGTCCTAAATTTAAATGCATTAGACCAAGGATGTATTTGGTAAAATAAATAGCCTATGAGATGGCTAAGAAATAAACCTCAACCAAAAATATGCACCCATCTTTTTGTACTTCATGTCCAGGAGAGCTGCCATTCCAGTCAGACATCAGAAAACATTCTAAGTAAGGGCTGTGATACGCCCAGACAAATAATTCCTTAGATTTTCTGCACAAAACATTACCAAATCAGTTTACCATTTCTTACCTCTCTCCCTAAAATGAGCCTTCATTAAGCAATGTAAAGATCTGCACTTACACAACGGAGCCAACAAAATCTCTAGGCAACTTTCCCACCTGATAAGAAAAAGTCCACACAACCTGTGTAGTGTCAAGATAAAACCCCTTCCTGGAGTTTGACATTATATACAAATTAACGTAAAGACCAGCCCAAACCTTCTCCACAAGCTTGGCTCTCCCTAAGGTTTCTACTTTAGATCAGCCTGACCCTTAAGTCTTTTCTGTGTCAGACCCATGATTCCTCTTCTCAGGGGAGCACTTGCTCTGAGGTATACTTCCTCCCTTTTTAATGGCCTTCCATCTGGATAGCCTTTTATTTAGGTTTGATTTTGCTGGTAGGTGTTATGGGGTGGAGACAACTTCATTCCATCAATTCCTTCTGCCACAGTCCACCCCATCACAAGATGGCTTTTCTGTCTCTAATTGTCTGTGTTTTTAAACTTTTTCTTTATCCGGTTTATCTTTCATTTTATCCATTATTATTATTTATTAGTTGTACTGTGGTAGCACCTAGAGGACCCCACTCCTACCTCGATTTTTACATCAGTGTCCACATCTGTAAAATGGGGATGGTGATATGTACCTCCCTTTGTAAAGCTTTTCAAGATCTACTGATGAAAAGAGCTAGGTGTTATTGTTGTTGTTTGGAAGGAAAAGAGGAAGGGGGAGGAGGAGGCTGATTTTGACTTTTTTCCTTCTGCAGGATCAGCGTAAATATCGGTCATCAAGCTACAAAACCAGATCCTAAAAACTGATTTTAAAAAGATAGCCTAAGTGAGATCCACTTTCATGATCTGAAAGATGGGGGGGGGGGGGGGGAATGTCAAAAAAATAAAGGATGTGAACTATCCAAATTTCATGGTTATTCTTTCACCTCTCCATCCTCCCACATTTATGACAATTAAGTGTACCAATTTGTAGAACTCTTACAGAAAGACATGCATCATTGAACAAGCAGTTGACATCATGCATAGAATACTGCTTGTATTATATGTTCTCCTCCTCTTCTTTTCATTTTCTTCAGGAAGACAACAGAGCTTATAAATCACTAATGAAAAAAGTATGACCAAAGATTCGAAACAGACATTGCTAAGATATATGACAGTTAAAGCCTTAAGCAAGCACATAGAAAATAAAATGCGACTTTTGCAATGTGTGTATATAAAAATTAATGTTCAAAGATGTAACACCACATTATTTTGGTGTCTCAAAACTTCAAAGTGTGTCTCAAGCATCTTTCAGTCTGATGACAAATTGATCATTAAGAACAAACTTTTTCATTTCTGAAAAAAGAAAAAATATTACAGAGGTAATGACATCTGCACAAGTTTCACTCAACAAGCAGGCACTTCTGATGTTAAAATTCTTTGACAGCAAGCTTCAAAATCAAAACAACTAATCAGTAGTTCAATCATGTGAGACATCTGCCTTGAAACAAATCCTAATTGTATATTTTAAAGAAGTAAAACCTTTTGCTGTTAAAAAAAAAAAAAAGTTATACTGTTCCTAACCAAATATAGAGAAACAGGCCCTTAATGAAAACTCTAGAATTTCAGATCCAAATCTTGTGATTGACACCTAACTAAAATAAGTTGCACCAAAACGCCGGATTCTCAGCTAACCCCAACTTTGGATCAATATCAGTCTGGATCTAAACGTTGCCATTCAGCACTCTCTCTCAAAAATCCCCATTATCACCTAGACCAGATAAGTATTTAAATAGAAAAGCATACCATAGAAATAATTCTGCGAACTGTATGACTTAATACATCTTTTATCTCTAACTTCTCCAAGATAGATAATTGCACAAGCAAACCAGACACTCCACATTAGAACGATCAGATATTAATATGGCTAAATATAGATCTCTCTCTATTTACCCATTAAATAGAAATACACTTATTTTACTTAATTCCATGAAAATCACACAAGATAGCTCTTAATACCACTAGGCCCCATCTGCACTGAGAACCATGTTAACATAACAGTGGAAGCAGAACTCCCATTGAATCGCTTTCTAACATGGTTCGGTTAGGCAGCATGGGAAGGGCCAAATAATGTTAAGAAAAAAACTATTTGGGATTAGGTTCTTAGCTAACTGAGCACTTAAAAAAAAAAACCCCAGCTTTTATCATGGTTTGGCTCATTCTATAATGGCTGGATTATTAATATTTATATTAGTCACCCCCAGGAGCCTCAATCAGGACAGAAGCACTGTTATGTTAGCCATAATACAAACACATTGGCCCAGATTTTAGAGGTATTTAGACATTGCTCCGCTCTTTTGAAAATGGGACTTTGCCATTTAAGTCACTTAGGCCTTGCAAAACTAAGTGAAGCAGTGCCTAAATATCTTTTAAAATTTGGGCATGAGCTCTACCCAAATAACTAAAA
The DNA here is from genome assembly GCF_028017835.1 of Emys orbicularis. Classification (NCBI taxonomy): domain Eukaryota; kingdom Metazoa; phylum Chordata; order Testudines; family Emydidae; genus Emys; species Emys orbicularis. The sequence goes on along the minus strand of NC_088689.1, from coordinate 23,390,483 downwards.
AAATCTAAGGAGACAAATTACAGGAAAGATGTGGGTTGTATGGGGGAAAGGTATGAGAAAGAAGGCAGTCAAATAAATACAATATCTACATTTGCAATTTTTGTTTCTGTAAATAAAGTGCCAACTAACCCATTGGTCATTTTCTTCCTGACATCCCACCACACGCGAGTGAAGAGATTATGTGCAGAAGAGGGTAGTGATCTTATGAATCAGTTCAAGAAATTTTCTGTGCATAAAGGCCAGCGTCAAAGGAAGTACAAAGATGTTTCTGTGAGAAGCTGACAAATGGACAGACAAGACTGGAACCATTGACATCAAAATGCATAAGACAGTAGATCAGCAGGAACTATGCGTGAATTCAATATGATTAACACACACTGCTCCATTCTGAGTGTAGACTAGGGCTAAGTTCCCTGCATTTTAAGTGAAACCTGTAAACTTTACATAGCTTTTTATAACTACACAACTAGTGACAAAAAGGTGTTCAAGACTTCAGTCACATTCCTAGATTCGTATCTACCAGTGCTGTTTAAACACAAAAAGCCATATTAAAAATGACAGAAACTGTCTAACGAATGTCTGTCCTTGATACCTAGGGCTTTATTCAGGCCATTCCTATTAATGCATATGGGAGTTCTCAGCTAAAATCCTACACAGTTACATAAGCAGAGCACAATTCAAGCCAACAAAAGGAGGAAATTCAGAGTTCTAAGACCTTTAATTAATTTGAATACATTTTTTGTTATCCAAATCACATATACCCCATCTTAACATAGCCACTAGCTCATTCATTTCAACATCCTATTTGACGTTGTCTTTCATGTTCATAAAACCTGCAAGCAATTCCTACTCTGTCTACTCACCTCTGCACTTTATCTGCCAGTTTAACTCTAGCCTCTTCTTTTACTCTCCACACAATCCTTCCCAATGTTGTTTCGAGAACCTTCTCCCCTGCAAATCATGTCAGCTGGAACAAATCTTCCTGTATCTCCCTGTATGCCCCATTAACTGCCCATCTTAATTCAAATTTGATATGACAATATCGGATTCCTCTTGTCTATACCTGTGAGTCGTGCTCTCCCTTTGCTATTATTTACCTAAAAAGCATCTCGAGAAACAGCTTTTATCAAAGATGCTTCACAACAAAGATGTCCCGTAACATTTTACTGTATTGTAATACACTTTGGTACAACAGCTAAAAAGTATTTTCTCTACCGATTTTGTTCTTTTCCATTTAGGTAACATTGATTTTTGTACTGTCTCTCCAGTGTGTTGCAGAAGCCAGTTTTGCTTACTTCTCTTTTTCTTGCAGTAGCATCACTAAGCAAGAATATGCACAGGACTTACAATACTTTTTGTTAGTTAACAGCTACTGCAGAGCCAGCACAGGAAGCAATTGAGGACAAAAACTGCTTACATACAAGTTTTTTTTTTTGTTTTTTTTTAAGTGAATATTGCTTTCCTTTTATTTTTTGGTGACTGGTAAAGTTTGGAATGCAGACAGAGATATCTACAATCCTGAAGTCATTCATCAAATAATATTCTATTTAAGATATGTTAGATTTGAGGCCTAAATTACCTGCCTGCATTCTTTAGCACTACATCTATGCATGCTTATCTCATCACCTTGTGTCTATTATTACAAATGGCTTTTGACCAGCATCATATCGTACAATACGTAGTGATAATCATTATCCAAACAGAATGAGGTGATGCTATTTGGATGCCTTAACTCTGATACTGACCTCAGGACAGTCACCAATGCCTTTGTAACCTCCTAGCTGCAGTGGGCTCTAATGAAGGCTACCCTTGAAGAACAGTTCAAAGCTTCAGTAAAAAGAGATGATCTGCTTATTTAGTGGAAAAGTTTGGCCTTAGTGCATTACACATGTGCTCAGTGTATTGCAGGGGCTTCCCATCAACTCCAAGGTGAAATTCAAGGTTTTGGTTTTTGTCTATGTGGGGGTTTGGATCTGGTTATCTTACTGACTGTCTACCTACAACAGCTAAGATCAAACATCAGATGAGCCATTCTTGCTGACAGACTCAAGACGTACACCCTCAATACAAGGTCCCCATCTTGCTCTTTCTAGGGGTTTGTCAGAACTGGAGTCCACTGGCCTTCAGCACCTGGTGCGGACTCTTCTTTACCAATAAGCTTTTGCTGTGTCTAAACAAAAGAATTGTCTTGTGGTAGTTGTTTGATGTTTTCATGATGCATACTGATATTGAGGGTTAGTATTGCTGCCTACTGTGAACAATTTTAAATTCATATTAAATAACAATATAACTTACAGGAGAGGAACTGATATAACAACATTTACAATTTACTATTTGAATTTTTTTTAACAAGTAGTCAAATTTGAGGTTCTTTTGACCCATCAAACGTAAATGGAGCCATTTGAGTTTCTAATGCCAACAACATGTTAATCAGAATGGTTATAATATGAGTATTAGATATAACCTGGACAGACTGAATAGCTACACAGATTACATTGCAGAAAATACTGGTAAAATTTTACTGATAATTTCCATGTTATCAATAAGGTGCAATGCACAGTAGAAAAATAAGCAAAACTTTTATTATTTTTTCCACCAGTATCCTAAATCCCAGCAATGTTTGACAGAATAACAACTCCATGATTAATATAAATTGACATGGAACTTCCTTTGACATTGTATTTGTTCCAATGTCAAGTAAATAGTTATTAATTTGGACCTCCGGGGTCTATTCACCTCTTGATGCAAATGCCTAACTCCTACTATTAACATTGGTTACACTACCAGAAAGGGAAAATAAACCCATACTATACAGAATTTGATCAAGATAAAGAGGATTATATTTAATCTTGTGCATATAATGCAGTATATAGGATGTAATAAAGAAGAAATATAATTAGACTGTGGCAGTGTGCATAATATCTCTTTTTCAGTCTTACAGAAGAGAAGTTTAACAAAGTGTTTATCCAGCGGAATATTTTAAGGAATAGTTGCAAACTTTTATTTTTCAATATACTGCTGTTTTTGCTCCAGCACTGCTCTATCAAAGTATGCAAATATCATGATTTTTTTTGTGCAGTCACACCCAGAGCTAATCTTAACTATCTAAAAAGGCATAGTTTAATAAAAACAAGAGAAACTCTTACAGTAAAAACACATGTTCTTTTTTGTATGTGATGCAATTATTGTAAATGCTTTGCTACTCTACCTATAAGAAGAGAAGGCAATCAGAAGCTACAGCCTCTTATGTTATTCAGGAAGAAACCTTCACATTTTTAAGGCAACGAAGAAGCAGTCACATGAGTTTTCATAGGTTATCATAGTAACTATGGTACTGAAACTCTGAACACATCAAATTTAGGGATTTTACTAGTGCTGAACCTACAGTAGTTTAGAACATATTAAAAACAATACACGCCGCAGCTATTCTCTACAGTAGGACAATATCAATTTAAAAACAAAGTATCACCCAAGGCTCACAGTGGCAATGCTCTGATTTCTTGCAGTAATAACATGTATCAAGAGAGGAGAGGTACATGGCTAGAGCAGTTTGCACTTACATCGGTGAAAAGAGGGATCCATGAAAGAATAATAATAAGGAATAACTTTGATAAAAGATGAATAAGGAAGCCCAACATACAAAGTAGGAGTCTAAAATCAAATGCACAAGGTCTCCAAAACAGATTTCTTAAAAAGTTTATTTTGGCAGTTACTGTCATTGTTAGCTCCATTATTCTAGGTGAGAACTATAATAAAAAGTTAAGAGAGTGGTGCACACAACTGACACTTGTGTTGTCAGAGTTGTGATGTACACAACTCTGTATAACATCAGCTGTGCTTTTTTGCTTTTTAACCACAAAAACTAAACATCTACAAGCATTTGATTATGAGTGGAAATCAACCTACAGTACTGTGCCTGCATTTTAAAACTCAATGAAAAATGCATATTACACAGGAAAAGGTTTCTGCAAATAATTGGCAAAGATCATTAGTATCAGCAAGGAAAATTTTCCAGAACAGTTTTTCTTGCATACCAATAATCCTCAGTCCCATATTCAGGATATGAGTCTCCTGATTTTTAAAGTTTTTCTGATAGTAATACAGAGAGTTTACTAACAATTAAGTACCTTTATCAGGACTGAAAAAAATTCTAAATTTTTTTACTGAAATTCAAGGCACTTTTGATAAGTGTAGTAACCATGTGGTATTTAGAATGAAGAGAGATTTTGGCTGCCATGTTGGATTCGTTCATAGAAAGTAAATCCATGTGGTTTCTTTAGAAGTTTTGTTTCAACTGCAAAAGCCTATTGTGCACTACATATTCTTACAAGAAAAACAATGGAGGAGGAGGCAGGACACATGGATATTCATACATTTTGAAGTAAAACATGCTTTTCTCATTAAACCATGTGATATTTAAATGTATCAAACGCCACACAGGAGATTTCTTGCTAAAGGTGTACCTATGGTATATTAGTCTAAAGCAGGGGTCGGCAACCTTTCAGAAGTGGTGTGCCGAGTCTTCATTTATTTACTCTAATTTAAGGTTTCGCGTGCCAGTAATACATTTTGACATTTTTAGAAGGTCTCTTTCTATAAGTCTATAATATATAACTAAATTATTGTTGTATGTAAAGTAAATAAGGTTTTTCAAATGTTTAAGAAACTTCATTTAAAATTAAATTAAAATGCAGAGCCGCCCGGACTGGTGGCCACGACCCGGGCAGTATGAGTGTCACTGAAAATCAGCTTGCGTGCTGAAGGCGGCATGCGTGCCATAGGTTGCCTACCCCTGGTCTAAAGGCATCACGTACCCTGACTCCGTCTTCACTTTCTTGTGGTGAAAGCAAATCTTGTGCACATTGGTGAATTTCATCCTAGGCTATCAAATATAATCAGAATCCCCTGGTATGTGCATATAACCTTCGAGTTGTTGTTCATGTAGTCTTTCAATTTTGTGTGAAACTATACCATTTGTGAATTTACATCTTAAGCGGTTATGGAAATACAAGATGAAGTTAAAATATCTTTTATTAAACATACTTTTTGTAAGTTTTACTTTACATATATGTTTCTACAGATCCAAGAATATAAATCAATTTAAATTACAGTTTGGTGTCACTTTCAGACTACAAGACTGTTTTTTCTCTTCACTAACAAATCAATAGTTTATAAAACTGCAGTAATGTAATTTATGTTGTAACATAGGTAGGTGACTTCATTGAGCTTTGGCCTTGAAAAGACTTGTACACGTTTAACTTTACATATGGACTGTAATGGGACTCATCAGCATGCATATATTTTTGCAGGACTGGGGCTCGAATCATATCAGATAGGACCCTTTGCTGGATTTGTAAATGCTAGTACTGAAAACTGGATGGTGAGAAATCTGGATTGTTAGCAGGGGGTGAAGAATAGTAGGGGGGAGAGAAGTATGCAGTTTGATAAAATATGCTACAGAACACCTGAAACAATGTAAAAGTTAACAGCTACTGTGACTTTCCATAAAGATTCTCAGTACTTTTAACATCACATTTTGATACAGTTTGATAGACTACTTCCATATTCAGACAGAAAGTGAAGTCCCTTTTAGTCATAATCAACCTTAAACAAACAACAAAAACAAAGAAATCAAGGATTAGGGTTTAGCATCTAGAAAAATAAGCTCTGTGATCCCTTTAATATTTAACTTGGCAAATCATGTCATTCAATCAGTTAATCTCTTTAAATGTAGTTACAGCACAAGAAGCTATAATGCAGTATCTAATATGGACGTCTGCAAACTGAACTTCTGCAGTATTTATGCATATTGCTGAACTCCATCTCAGTAGTTTTTTTAAGTTTCTGGAAGAGGGATCAGTTCATTCCATGTGGTACAGTCACTCATCGTATATAACTGAATGTTTGTCACCTTTTGTCTTGTATCTCAAAAAACTCTACAGAGTTAAGTAATGTCAGCAGAATTACAGAGAAATAACATAGGCAAGGGAGTTAAGTTATATTTAGGGCCCTACCAAATTCATGGACCATTTTGGTCAATTTCATGGTCAGAGGATTTTTAAAATCGTAAATTTCATGATTTCAGATATTTAAATCTGAAATTTCACGGTGTTGTAATTCTAGGGGTCCTGACCCAAAAAGGAGTTGTCGGGAGGATCGCAAGGTTATTGTAGTGGGGTTGCGATATTGCTGCCCTTACTTCTGCGATGCTGCTGTCGGCAGCGCTGCCTTCAGAGCTGGGCGGCCCGAGAGCAGTGGCTGCTGGCCAGGAACCCAATTCTGAAGGTAGAGCCACCAGCAGCAGCGCAGAAGTAAGGATGGCATAGTATGGTATTGCCCCCCTTACTTATGTGCTGCTGCTTGCAGAGCAGGGCCGTCGGTCAGCAGCCACCATGCTCTGGCCACCCACCTCTCAAGGCAGCAGCGCAGAAGTAAGTGTGACATGGTATGGTATTGGAGTACTTGTGGCACCTTAGAGACTAACAAATTTATTTGAGCATAAGCTTTCGTGGGCTACAGCCCACTTCATCGGATGCATGTAGTGGAAAATACAGTAGGAAGATATATATATATATATATATACATACACACAGAGAACATGAAACAATGGGTGTTACCATACACACTATAAGGAGAGTGATCAGTTAAGGTGAGCTATTATCAGCAGGAGAGAAAAAGAACTGTTTGTAGTGGTAATGAAAATGGCCCATTTCCAGCAATTGACAAGGAGATGTGAGGAACTGTGTGTGTGGGGGGGAAGATAAGCATGGGGAAATAGTTTTACTTTGTGTAATGGCCCATCCACTCCCAATCTTTATTCAAGCCTAATTTAATGGTGTCCAATTTGCAAATTAATTCCAATTCAACAGTCTGTCATTGGAGGACGATCCATCACTCTCACAGATCTTGGGAGACAGGCCAGTCCTTGCTTACAGACAGCCCCCAAACCTGAAGCAAATACTCACTAGCAACCACACACCACACAACAAAAACACTAACCCAGGAACCTATCCTTGCAACAAAGCCCGTTGCCAACTCTGTCCACATATCTATTCAGGGGATACCATCATAGGACCTAATCACATCAGCCACACTATCAGAAGCTCGTTCACCTGCACATCTATCAATGTGATATATGCCATCATGTGCCAGCAATGCTCCTCTGCCATGTACATTGGCCAAACCGGACAGTCTCTTTGTAAAAGAATAAATGGACACAAATCAGACGTCAAGAATTATAACATTCAAAAACCAGTTGGAGAACACTTCAATATCCCTGGTCACTCAATTACAGACCTAAAAGTCGCACTATTACAACAAAAAAACTTCAAAAACAGTCTCCAACAAGAGACTCCTGAATTGGAATTAATTTGCAAATTGGACACCATTAAATTAGGCTTGAATAAAGACTGGGAGTGGATGGGTCATCACACAAAGTAAAACTATTTCCCCATGCTTATTCCCCCGCCCCCCTTACAGTTCCTCACATCTCCTTGTCAATTGCTGGAAATGGGCCATTTTCATTACCACTACAGTTCTTTTTCTCTCCTGCTGATAATAGCTCACCTTAACTGATCACTCTCCTTATAGTATGTATGGTAACACCCATTGTTTCATGTTCTCTGTGTGTATATACATATCTTCCTACTGTATTTTCCACTACATGCATCCGATGAAGTGGGCTGTAGCCCACGAAAGCTTATGCTCAAATAAATTTGTTAGTCTCTAAGGTGCCACAAGTACTCCTGTTCTTTTTGCGGATACAGACTAACATGGCTGCTACTCTGAAACATGGTATGGTATTGCCACCCTTACTTCTGCATTGCTGCTGGCGGGGCGCCACCTTCAGAGCTTGGTGCCCAGCCAACAGTCGCCGCTCTGCGGCCGCCCAGCTCTGAAGGCAGCACAGAAGTAAGGGTGGCAATACTGCAATCCTCCTAAAATAAACGTGCAACCCCCCACAGTCCCCTTTTGGGTCAGGATACCCAGTTTGAGAAACAGTGGCCTCCCCCATGAAATCTGTATAGTATAGAGTAAAAGCCCACAAAAGACCAGATTTCACAGTCTATGACACTTTTTTCATGGCCATGAATTTGATAGGGCCCTAGTTATATTACAGTTTCCCATATTCAATTGGCCTGTCCAGGGGCACAGATTTAGGGGCACAATCTGGCAAGGGACCTGCTCCTGCTCCCACTGAAATCAATGTGAGTTTTGGCATTGACTTCTGTGGGAGCAGAACAGGCCTGTGGGCCTCCCTCTCATAATAAGGAAAGTCTTCTGCAAAACAGTGCATTCAGGTTTTCAAGTACAGATGAACGGTTTACCCCCAACTTTCCATTAGGTTTTAGTCTGGATAGACGTGCCTGGCTAAGTAGAGCATATGTTTCCATTCCCTTGGTGAAAACAGTACACATACGGAAAAAAGTACATTTTAAATCCTTAATCATTTTACTGTGCATCAACTGTTTTGTTGAGCAGTCTGTCAGCAGATATGCATGTGCAATTCTCACTGAACACAAAAGAAGTTAAATAAGGCAAAGAATTTACAGTTACCCTTTTTGGTTGCAATCACCCCTAATCACAGATATCTAGAAAATTATTAGTTCAAGCTACTACTGGAAATAAAAGTCTCTCTAGCTGAATTACTCAGGCTAATGCAATTGGGAAAGGGAGATAGCCATTTTTGAAGTATCAATTTACTGGCTATTAAAGCCACACTTAAAATTAACTGCATCACAGAATATACTACATCATTTATCTTATCTCCATTCTGTAGAATATTATCAGATTCCTTGGTACATCTGTATTAAGGACAATATTAATTCTGTCGATTACATCATTCCAAAATAACCTAATGTTCTGGCGTTCCTAAAGCATATGGGACAAAGCAGTGGCTCAATTAATCTGGAAATTGAGCCAGGATTTTCAGTCCGGAGGTGTACTAACAAAACCTCACGCCAATTCTTTTAAATCTATCAGTTGCTAGCAGATTCTAAAGCTAAATAGCAAAGTCACTGAAAAACTCAGCATTCATATACTTAAGTTACTAGTAACTATTCTAATAACTTTTCAATATGAGACTTTCAGGGCTGAACGCTGAACACTGAGTTTTGTTTTTTGTTTTTATTTTTTGAAATTGTTTTTATCCTGGGTGCCTGTGCCCCAAAACATGGCCTTCTTTAAGGCATAATCATTCAGTGTTTGACAACTAAGTAAATGCAGCATATTCCATAGCTGATTAAATTTCATAGTTTAGTTTTTATCCAGTGGTGTAGCAGGTTACAGAAGTGAAAGCCCACAGACAAAGGATTTATTTCATAAGTGTCTTCACTTAAATTTCCTGTTAGGGTCACTGGTTTAACAGATTGCCAAGGAAAACTGGTTTCCCATAGTTTTGGGCATCTCAAGTAACTGGCTACCTGACAGGTTTCAAAAAGTAATCATAAATGGGAAATCATCATCAAGCAAGTGTGTTTCTAGTGGAGTCCCACAGGGATAAATTCTTGGCTTATACTATTTAACATTTTTAATCCATGACTGAAAGAAAACAAAATCATTACTGATAAAGTTTGCAGATGACACAATGACTGGAGGAATGGTAAATAATAAGAGGACAGGTCACTGATACAGAGCAATGTGGATCACTTGGTAAGCTGGATGCAAACAAACAATATACATTTCAATACAGCCAGATAAAAAGTCATATCTACGAATAAAGCATCACTGGGAAGCAGTGACTCTGAGAAGCACGTGGGGGTCATGGTAGATAACCAGTTGAACATGAGCTTCCAGTGAGACATTTGGGACCAGAAGTGCTAATGTAGTATTTGAATGTATAAACAGGAAGCTCAAGTAGGACTAGGGAGGATAGTATCTTTCTATTTGGCGAATATTGTGTCCAGTTTCGGGTTTCCCAATTCAAAAAAGGATGCTGATAAATTGGTGATAGTCAGAGAGGAGCCACTAGAATGATTAAAAGGATTGGAAAACATGCCTTATAGCAATAGACTCAAGGATCTCAATCTATTTGTCTTAACTAGAGAAAGTTAAGGCGTGACTTGATAACAGTGTATAAGTGTCTAGGTAAAAAATTTGATAATGGGCTCTTCAATCTAGAAGGCAAAGGGGATGACAAGATCCAACGGTTGGAAGTTGAAGCTAGACAAATTCAAACTGGATATATGGCGTACATTTTAAAAAGTGAAGGTAAAACTATTCCGTTATGCTGGATTTTCCATCACTGGCAATTTTAAAATCAAGATTGGTTGTTTTTCTAAAAAGATACGCTCTAGTTCAAATAGGAATTAACTCAGGGAAGTTCTATGGCCTGTGTTATACAGGTGGTCAGAGTGGATGATTATAATTGTTCCCCTTAGTTTTATAATCTACAAATAAGCAATAGGAGGATAAAAATGTAATTGATTATACTAGCCTACATTTTTGACCTACTTCAATGAAGTCTATTTCAGGTTTGTCTGTTCTCTCCAAGTTGGCTGGTCTCCATATTGTATTTTACCAAGCTTTACATAACTTAACTACCAGCATTCTGAAAATCCATCTTTAACTCAAATTTTTATTTTTAGTAGCTATGAAACAGATGGCATTCAGTATACAGAATCCATGTAACAGAAATGGGCACCAATCCAATGAAACAGTTATAGATGAATATGAATTAAAATAAAACTGAAAATAGCAAGTACAGTATACTAACATTTTGTCCCATAACAAACATGGCTGACATTTTTGGATATTCTTTACTGCTAAAAGACTGACACTCATGCGTGGCTCATTAATAAACTATTTGCCCTACATGGTCCTCAGTAGAACGCACAAGGGGAAATGAATTGGAGTTTTTCCCATTGACTTCAGTGAGGTGAGATTTCACCCGAATCCCAGAGTTAGACTCAGACTTTAAGGCCAGAAGGGACCATCATGATCATCTAGTCTGACCTCCTGCATGTTGCAGGCCACAGAACCTCACCCACCCACTTCTGTAATAGACCCCTAACCGCTGGCTGAATTGTTGAAGTCCTCAAATTATGTTTTAAAGACTTCAACTTACAGAGAATCCACCATTTACACTGGTTTAAATCTGCAAATGACCCATGCCTCGTGCTGCAGAGGAAGGCAAAAGCCCAAGGTCTCTGCCAATCTGACCCCCGGAAAAATTCCTTCCTGACCCCAAATATGGTGATCAGTTAGATCCTGAGCATGGGTGCAAGACCCAGCACCCAGACACCTGGAAAAATATTCTCTGTAATAACTCAGAGCCCTAACTCTCCTAACTTACCCCTTTCCTAGGATTTGGCTTTATTGATCACTCACTGCATGAAACTCACCTATGTTTCTTCTCTAGGCTTGGCTGCCCCTAGTGTTTTCTTCCAGGACTTCCTCTACCCTAGCTCCCTGTTACCACTGCATAGAGGGCTACTGGTATCTTTTTATATTCAGGGTTGAGTTAAGAAGCTGCACCTTCCACAATGAATCAGCAGAAATTCAGCAGCTTTATGCCGCATACTAGCATCTTTTAAAGTGATGTGTCAACAGATGAGCCTCTTATTATTTTAATTGTATTACAAGGCCTCATTATTTTAATATTGAGCCTGAAAAACTAATACGTGGGCAGTAAAATCTTTTGTGATCATTTGAATTCTTTGATTCTGCTTCTCTGTCTCTCCCCCACACTGAGTTTGAACATTTTCCTTGCAGGCTCATGCAGAAAACATTTCCCTTTCTACAGTAACTCTACTTCACCCACAGCCACCTGGAGGTAATGGTAATAAATATAGATTAGACTAGACATAATATGCTTTGGCTTCTAGAAAGTCTTACTTCAGGTGTTTGCTAATGATTGATTAGATCTACAGAATGTAGGGACACAATTCATTACAATTAATGGCAGCTGTGCATGAGATTTTCAGAAGCAGCTAAGTGGTTAAGAAGCACAAGTTATTGAATTCAATGGGATTTGTGCTCCTAAACCACTTTGCTGTTTTTGAAAATTCCATCCTATTATCTAAATATCCTCAGTGGCTCTGAAAACGTCCACCTTAGAATGATATTAAAATCCAACGAATGTTCCAGTATTGCACCTAGCTCGTTGAACTGTTACGTTTTGCTGCTTCTAGGTGTTAGGCTTTATCCCCACAGGGAGAAAGAGAGAGATGATAGGATTTAGAGCACATCTAAACAACAAATGAAGGTGTGATCGTAGCCCAGGGAGGCAAACCTGCACTAGTTTTAATGTAGCTAACATGGGTAAGAACAGTAGTAAAGACACGGAGGCACAAATTTCAGCACAGGCTAGCTGCTCCAGTACAAGCCCACTGGGACCTCCTGGTCTGGATTCTGGTTCTAGCCCACTCTGAAGTCAATGCCGCCATGTCTTCACTGCTATTATTACAGAGGCTAGCTAGATTAAAGCTACTGCAGGCATCCCACTGGAGCTGCGATCATACCTTCATTTGCTGTGGAGATATCAGACCTTAGAGAGGAGAAAGAAGAATCAGTATTCTGCCCTGTTCATAGGCAGCTGACAAACATGGCTTCAAAGTGGTAAGGGGTGAAGAGTAGTGATCCAACAACTAACAGCAGCAAAAAAAAAGCAAAAAGCAAACAAAAAACAAACAAACAAGGGTTTAAAAAGGAATATGCCCTGAAAACAGAGGTTTCTGCATGTTCAATACGTTACCTGAATTCCAGCGGTTAACAGTTGAGAAAATACTAAATATTACAGATGACAAAAAGACAATTTCAAGTTAAGGCTGAAATTGTCAGTTAAGGCTCACATTTCCTTCTGCTGGTTTGGCACTGCAAGAGTATTAAATCAGTATTAAATGGTGTATTGCATAATACTTCTTTGCAAGTGTGATGGACCCATGTCTCCGAAGGAACTCATGAAGACATCATCCATTATAAGTGGAAATGTGTGTTGTGGGCATTAGGGTACAGTTAAGAGGTATGACATAACTTGGCATTCCTTGGTAGCAAGGGTTTGCATTGAAGGATATCATACTTAAACATTGTTTTTTTCTTTATGTAATCTAAATATAAGATACTACTATTCTTTGATTACTATACTAAGCTAATATAAAGTTTTAGCTGGATTCTTTTCTTTACATTTTATCCTAATTATATGTATTTATATTTGAAAGGCTTTCATAATGCTGAATTAGTACCATTGTAATCACGTAATGACAATATTTCTAGTGGTTTGAGAAGGTGGAAGGGAATAAGGACTCCTGGGTGATATTCCAGCCTGCCATAAGGACTCTTGGAGTCACTTCTCAACTTTATCATTGGCTTGCTTTGTGACCTTGGAGAAGTCACTACCTCTGTACCTCTGTTTCCCCATCTATACAATGGAAATAATAATATTTATCTTCCTAGGAGTGTAAGGAGGCTTTAATGATGTTTGTAAAGCATGTTGAGATTTACAGATAAAAGACACTATAAGTAGAAATCTTTCCATGGCAACAGACTGATATGCAGGATTATGACTTCATTGCAGGATCAAGCAAAAAAGATTGCGAGGGATAGAAATCTCATTCAAGTATAAATGCTTTAAAATGGCAGGGAATACAATGAAAAAGGATTAGCCATGTAAACAGCTTTTTATATAAAACACTATTTCCCCCATGTTTGCCCCAGAATGCAAGTCTTGCTGTAATACCTAGACACATTTTTTTTCTTTGTATGAAACCTAAAAAACATCAGTTCATTTATCATAACAGATTCTTACTGAATGTGGGGGGACGGATGGGAGGGACACGCCATCAATGAAAGACACTTTAACTGTTTGCTGGTGTAAATATACACAAATCCATTGACTTCAATTGACTCTGTTAATTTATGCCAACAGAGAATTTAGCCCAAATGTATTTTCTTACTTCAGCAATCATGTAAACTTTTCCATGCACATAAAACTGCTGTGAAGCAACATAATAAATTCAGGTGTTACTCTAATGTGGAATAATCAGCCAGCCACCTGTATCTTAGCTACACTTAATAGTTCAGCACAGGATGAAAACTGAATGCTCAAAACAGAGCTCCATATTTTACTATTTCTTTAAGACAGAATTTCTCTGTTTTAACTGTTGGATATTGTAAACAATAATAGGCTTACTGTACAAAAAAGTTACTAGAGAAAAGATTTTTTTTCAAAATGGTGATAACTGGTTTTCTGTCTTTAAGACTAAAAAAGTTCAGATGAATCCATTGACATAGAAGCAGTAACAAGAATGCCCTCCACCATAATCATTGTACTTGCTTGCAAAAAACTATCAATATGTTGTAAAAATCTGGATGTCTTCTCAAGCGGAGCAACATGTTCCAAATATTTAATCTGTCCATATGATCTAACATACAAACAAGACCTATTAAGCTCTATACCCACTGCACAATTACTAATCCTTTCAAATGTTCTGATCTTAGATAGGTGCATACACTTCTACCCTTGAACTACAAAAGCTGGATTTTATAGCCAGGGGATTTAAAGACAATTGTTCTTTAAATCTAATCAGAAATTAATTATGCAATGTTCAAAAAATTAGTAGAGCCAAAACTGAACTCAATTATAATAATGGGAGGACTATGCAGTATTCTTAGTACTTTAAAATTGTATGTCTCTTGCAAGAAAAAAGTGTCTTTCACAGAAACCCAGCGCTGTTCATTGACAATCACCCTGCCCATAAGTGTTTTCAACTTTTGGATTGTGTGAAGTGCTGATTATAATAAAACATTCAACAGAGAAATACATAATTCTCCCAAAAGCAGTAAGGTATAGAACAGGGGTAGGCAACCTATTGCACGCGTGCCGAAGGCGGCATGCGAGCTGATTTTCAGTGGCACTCGCACTGCTTGGGTCCTGGCCACCGGTCCGGGCGGCTCTGCATTTTAATTTAATTTTAAATGAAGCTTCTTAAACATTTTAAAAACCTTATTTACTTTACATACAACAATAGTTTAGTTATATAGTATAGACTTATAGAAAGAGACCTCCTAAAAACGTTAATGTATTACTGGCACGCGAAACCTTAAATTAGAGTGAATAAATGAAGACTCGGCACACCACTTCTGAAAGGTTGCCGAACAAAGGAAGTAAAACTTTTCAAGCTACCATGAGGATCTAGTTTTCCCCACAGAGTCTGTTTTTCACAAACATAAAAGGGGACTACTTAAAAATACAAGATATTTTCTAGAAGTTTATAATATTTGAATTAAGGAAACATTTCTGTTTTAATAAAAGACTTCTTAAACTGTTTTTAAATACAGGCATCATGGTGAGTAAGGAATCCAGCAAATGCTTACTCACAACCTCAGAAAGTGAAGTTGAGCCAGCAGCTTCACTTGCTTTGGAGATGAAATATGCATTGGATCCCAATCGACAGATTAAGAAAAGAAACAAAGCCCTTCAGGTGAGATTTAAAGATATCTGCGAGGCCCAGAATGAACAAAGGGACAAACAACTATCAACAGTACAGCATGCAGACAAAAGAGAAACAAAGCCCATCTCTTATAAAGCAGCTTATCGTAAATATATGACAGTGCCTGCACGAAGGTCAATACCTAATGTTACTAAGAGCACAGGAGTTCAGACCTCACCAGATCTTAAAAAGTGTTACCAGACATTCCCTTTGGACCGCAAAAAAGGGAATATTATTAAAAGCGTCTCAGCTGTTGACACCTTTAAGAGTCAAAACAATGGATTTTTAATAAATATTAAGGATGAAGATAGTAAAAACTCAGGGGAGGCTGCTCATTGTAGCAAGGTCAGTGACCTAAAGACAGCAGAGTTTATTTCCCATACTAATGAACGCATGAATGCAGTAGATCAGCCTTCTAGTGACAACTGTTCAGAGGCATGTAAAAGCACTGATTCGCACAGCTGTACTAAAGAACCTCCTTCTCTTCAAAACTCAGCAGACTCTACTTCAGAAGAGCCTGATTACCAGCTGCATGATAACGCAAAACATGATACAGTGCCTCTGGATAATGAGGAATCTAATCAATCAGCACATGGGAAAGTGTTTAAGACGGAAGTAGCTACAATTTATTTACCTGCATCCAGTTCACATGCCACACAGCCTGACCCGCAAAACTCTGCAGCAGAGACTGAATGGTCACTATGCCCAGCAACAGATGAGGAAAAAAAGAGAACTGTGCATCTTAATGGTCTGCAATCCCAGGCAGTAAATGCTCAGGCCTGCTCAACACAGGCACAGTGCCAATCAGCCGAATGTAATGAACAGACCCTTCAGATAAATGTTTCACCTATGGAAGAAAACCAGCCTTGTCAGACAGCAGTTGCTGTGAGTGAAGAATGCCAACAAATTGTGCCTCACACAGAAGTGGTAGACTTGAAAGCACAGCTTCAGATGATGGAGAATTTGATCAGCTCAAGCCAGGAAACCATAAAAGTGCTGTTGGGTGTCATTCAGGAGTTAGAAAAAGGAGAAGCTCATAGAGAAGGGTAAGTATAAACCAAACTGTTTTTAAAAGCTTTCTTAATATGTACTGTCATTTAAATTTGCTAATTTAATCTACACAAGAAGCATAAATCTTAAGTAAATTCCAGTACTGAACCAGTGTCATATTTTTCACATGTACTAAATGTTTTTGCTTTAGAAATATGTCCTAGATTAACTAAATAGCCATCTTTAAAAATGGGTCTCATTTATTTATATTCCTTCAGTTGAATATTTAGTTGATTCATCTTTCTCGCTATATATATATTTTTGTTAAGGAATTGAATCCATTAGTCTGAGGATTAGTGCCTGAAATGACATTGAAGCTATTTCACTTTTTCTAATATGCACATAACAAACTACCTTTCAGAATATGCATTATTCAGTATGCTTTTTATATCAACAATTTGTATGAACAATAATTCTCTGTATGGCACTAAAAATTAGAAGAAAAGCCTCATTCTATAATAGAAATATGTTTTAAGATTAAGGGGTATTAATACAACTCTGAACAATCTCATTAACTGCATGAGAATCTTGATTGTTTTATTCTTTAAACTTCAGAGTTTTTAACCTTATTTGTATTCCTTCAGATATTTAATATAAAGGAAATATTTGAATAGCAAGTCTTCCACACAATGCTGATACTATCCAAAATATGCAAAACTTTTCATCACAGCCAAAGGGAACATTATTTTGTAATTATTTGTTTTCTTCCATAAGCTTACACATTTTCTACAAGTAGTATTACTTTTGCATGAGTGGTGCAAGTGATAGTTATTTAGCCAGATACAGATAATTTAGTCTTTATCTGATAATTGCAACCCTTGGGTGCTTTTGGTGTCCCATATACATTATCTTCATTTAATACTATAAGTATTTAAGAGATACTGAGTAAGGATAGTATCAGAGGGGTAGCCGTGTTAGTCTGGATCTGTAAGAAGCGACAAAAAGTCCTGTGGCACCTTATAGACTAACAGACGTATTGGAGCATAAGCTTTCGTGGGTGAATACCCACTTCGTCAGACGTCTGTTAGTCTATAAGGTGCCACAGGACTCTTTGTCGCTGAGTAAGGATAATGGAAACATCAATGGTCTCACATAAAACAAAGTATAACACGCTCCCTAAGAGTCTAAACTTAACTTTAACAGACTCTTATCTAAAGCAGTCTCCCAGCATCCACCTTTCATGAGTGCAAAAAGTGCTGTCCATTTTGCTCCCTCAGTGATGGATAAAGATGTGTCCTTTTTGCCTTCTGATATTCCCAACGTTCATTGTTTTGCCTCCAGAGTCGGAATACCCCCATGTGATTTAGGGCAGTTCTATGCTACGGGGGAAAGTTTATCTAAGCGACGCAATTTGAGTTACATTAGTAGCGTAACTCAAGTCGACATAACTTAGATTTACTTACCGCGAAGTCCACACTACGCTATGTTGATGGGAGATGCTCTCCCGTCGACTCCCCTTACTCTTTTCGTTTCGGTGCAGTACCGGAGTCAATGGGAGAGTGATCTGCGGTCGATTTAGCGGGCCTTCACTAGACCCGCTAAATCGACCCCTGGTGGCTCAATCGCCACAGCGCTGATCCACCAGTAAGTGGAGACAAGCCCTTAGTCTCCAGTGTCCTCCCAACCCCATATATTCCTTATGCAGATTTAGCTTTCATTGTGTTGGCTTACAGTCCTTAATTTACATAGTCAATAGCAAGACAACTTCCTTTGTCTGACTCAAAGCTTGTTTGTCAACCCTGCCTTGATTTAGACATCTATTTAGTACATATACACGACTTCTGTACATACATCACACAATGATTATGAAGATCAGTATGGTCCTGGATTCATTTAAAATCCCACATGACATTCCTTATAGATAAATACTATGTCAGCAATGTGTTGGGTGACGTGAGTTTATAAGGCCTGTCGGGGCTGCTGTTACAGAACAGTGAACCCTCTGCCAGTTAGCATTGAGTGGTTCTTAGAGTCATAATCTCTACCTCCTGTTGTGCAGGAGCTGGATACACCACCTCTATGCCAGCCTAGTTTCCCCCATTGCCAACGGAATTCTCAGAATGCCAGATCTATCTGCTTGCCAGACTGTTTGCATCAACTGAGCAACACAAAAAAGAATCTGACCCTATGCATAGAGGAAGTCCATGCTCCATTGATTAGATTCCATAAGAGTAGCTAAAAACATTCTGTTCCCTTAGAAAATGTATACCTCATGAAGACCAATTGTATCTTAAATCACTCTCTTCCCCAAAATACCCAACTCACGAATAAATAAATAAACCTTGCATTGTTCTAGGAATTTTCTTCCATAACTTTTTTTTCTACAGTGACCACAAATGCACAAAGTTATTCATACTGTCCATCAGTCCTTTTTTACAATGCTGGAATACTCACTTTTATTCAATATCTTGTTCTGAACTGATCCTGTCCTTGGTCACTTGGTTTTATGAAAACAAAAAATATTCCTCTAGTTCTATGCCTATCATAGCAGGCTCAACCATCTCTTCTGCCAAAATATCAACAATACTCAGCATTTCTACCACTTTATTCAATAAATGAAAAAATATGCTGTACATACACTTGTGAAGTAAATATAGCTTATAAAAATAATTTATAATTAGTAGATAAGCACAAACAGCTTAATATTTGGTAGAATAAAAAGTTTTAACATTTAATCAGACTTTCCTCCATTCAAGAAAGTCAGGGTCTTAAGTACTGTGGTAGTGCCGTGGAATTAGTGCTCAATGGAGTAATTTTCACTAATATTTTATAGGTCTTGAACTACTATTATGTACCACTCATCACTAAATATATCTGTGCCAGCAACAACTATATCAACATCTCCAGTGCTAGTGGCATCACCCTCTAGGTGACAAGCATCCCTGTTTACTTTTTAAGACTGTCATTTCTACATTCTCTCTACTCATATTTGTTCATACAGTAACATGCAGTAGTACTTGACTACACTGAAAATACATTCTGAACAAGTGCTGCAAAGAGAGAAGCTGTAATACTTGACAGCAAGTAGAGGGCTCTGTTTGGCTCTTTCTGGTTTACATGCAGAAATTGTACATTGGTCACAGTCCCTCCCCAGTCCTGACATTTAGAGAAATAAAATCGGATTCTCTTTTGCCTCTGGACTGGGTGCAGATCCCTGTATGCTTTTCACAGAACATTAAAATTGGGCCATGAAGAAACACTACTAGCCATACTGAAAGTCTGAGGTTTTATTTTTTTTAAAAGCATTAAAGAAAGTCTTGACATATTAAATGCCTGAATGTTTTGTAGGATTTTCCAGGGGAAACGAAAATTTGGTATGTCTAACCTGTGATCAAAGTTCAAAGAGGGAATTGTTTTTAAAAAAACACACAGCAGTTTTGTTGGGCTTTTTTTTTTTTTAATTATGTATTTATTTAGATTATGGAAAATGGTGATGGGGATTCAGTGAGCTAAAACTTAGGTTTAGACTTACAGGGTAAGTTAAAGCTGACAATGTATTAGATATTGTGTAATCTTTATCAAAACTAAAGATACAAGATGCAGATTCAAAAACCAACAAACAAACCACTAACTCCCTGCTGGCATTTGAGGGAAGATATTTGGAATACCTCCTAGTGAGCTGTCATAGTCGTGTAGACAGGTATTGCTCATTTAAATGCAATGGATACACATTTTTTGAGCCAAATTCTCTGTTTTATTTGTGCAACCTTAGTTATGCCAGTGAAGTTGCACAGGAGCCACTGAAAGCTAAATCTGAACCACTGTCTTAAAAGTTGGTTAACTACAGTACTGTACGTGGAATGTACGTTGAATATGCGCTGCTTGAGCATTAGGAGGATTGCAACATACTTAAGTGATTTGTTAAATTGTAGAACATCTGTGGCCAGTCCTTTGAAACTTCCAAGTATGAATAATGGCTATAAGCTAAGCCCTTTGTACTATACAGCAAAGTAGACTGAAATTCTGTAGAAAGGATCTGATTTATGTGGCAGAGCTGTATGGGATTATATGGCAATGGCAATGAAAAATCCATCAGGGTAAAATTTTCAGAAGATTCTAAGCTACTTAAGACGTTAAGTCCCATTGACTTACAAGCTGGGACTGGATGACAGGGGATGAATCACTCAAATTGACTGTTGTGTTCATTCCCTCTGAAACATCTGGCATCAACCACTGTCGAAGCCAGGATACTGGGCGTGGAGGACCATTGGGTCTGACTCAGTAGGGCCATTCTTATGTTCTTAAGTCACTTAACTTTTGAAAAAGTGTTGCCCTTTTCAGAGTATTTTTCAATAAACTTAAAATGCACCATAGTGAGAATATATAACTGTTATTTGTACTGGAAAGATTTGAAGCAGCTCCTAGGCTAACTTCAGCTGTTTGGAACTTGTAGAGCTGACTGAGTCTTAAAGTTTAAAATTCAGGATTCACAGTTAATTCAAATGAATATGGGTGCTCATATTTATTACTGCTATTGTTTGGAATAGTATTTTCATGTCTGATTGGAAGGCAGTATAGAGAGAGTATGTGTGAGAGAGACAGACAGACAGAGGCCAAGAGGCATGTCCCATACAGTTCTAAGCTATTTGTAGTAGCAGCCTCTTTCTGTCCTCACAAATACTGCAGCTCCTGTTGATGCTGGTTGCCTCTACTCCCACATTTCCTCCAAGAGAGCCACGGTCTCCACGCCTGGGAAGTTCCTAAGAACCACAAAAGCTAAACAACTTAGAAGCAAAGTGTTTCCTCCTTACACACAAATGGAAAAGCAAAGATCAAAGAGCCCATATAAATACACTCTATGAAAGAAGTTCCAGTGGGAATGGGGTGCTCACAGTGGCCTGTTCTCATTCTGGAAGGAGCTGCTTCTGCCTGCCTCCTGCTCTTCTCTTTTAAGGGCAGTCATAGCACAGAAGCAGGAACGGGAAGATCAATAAAATTACAGTGGGTGAGACTTAGGCCAGGGAGGAAGGCAATATGGTGGATGGAGAAGCTCAAGAGCAGAAGGCAGCTACATATTTGCAGATTTCTGCAATACAAACAGATTTTTATGATAACTAGAAACTGATAGATCACATAATTACATTATACACTGAATGTATTTAAATCTTAGCTTCTGTAGCAAAAATCCTTTGGAAGACAAGAAGACAGTGACTGTACTTTACTTTCTACTCTGTAGTCTCTACATTTGTTTGTTTGCTGATAGAATTAGTGACTTACTGAGAAAAAAGAACAGGAGTACTTGTGGCACCTTAGAGACTAACACATTTATTTTAGCATAAGCTTTCGTGGGCTACAGCTCACTTCATCGGATGCATGTAGTGGAAAATACAGAAGGAAGATATCTATAGATATAGATAGATATATATAGAGATATATATACACACACACACATATATACATATACACACACACACACACACACGACCGCCCAGAGGATTCAGGGGGCCTGGGGTCTTCGGCGGCGGGGGGCCCGGAGCGGAAGGACCCCCCGCCGCCGAACTGCCGCCGAAGACCTGGAGCGGAAGAAGCTCTGGGGGCCCGGGCACCACGAGAGTTTTCTGGGGGCCCCGGAGCGAGTGAAGGACCCCGCTCCAGGGCCCCCAAAAAACTCTCGTGGGGGCCCCTGCGGGGCCCGGGGCAAATTGTCCCACTTACCACCCCCCCCCCCGGGCGGCCCTGTATATACACACACACACACACACAGGGAACATGAAACAATGGGTATTACCATACACGTTATAAGGAGAGTGATCAGTTAAGGTGAGCTGTTGTCAGCAGGAGAGAAAAATAACTGTTTGTGGTGGTAATGAAAATGGCCCATTTCCAGCACTTGACAAGGAGATATAAGGAACTGTAGGGGGGGAAGATAAGCATGGGGAAATAGTTTTACTAATTCCTGAGTGCAGATGTATTAAGATGGCTTGGAAACTGTGGAGGCTCACCCTTCTGAAGCAAAGACAGCAAATTTCCTTGTATATGTCTTCTTGTTCAAGGCAAACAATTCCACACAAGTTAGTGCATTGTTGAGACTTGCTCAGAATGGCCTGCCACTTCCTTGAATGTTTTTTTCACTTACACTGCCCCTTTTTCACTGTCACCACCATATTTGCCCATCAAACATTTATCTTGTCTTCTTGACACAGCTATACTACTAGCACGAGCAGTTGTGTTTTAATTTTCTAGGTTATCTCAAAAACCCCAGCATCTCCGCCTTTACTCCTCTTACCCTCCACACAAGCACTCCTCTTTTGGTAAAAAGTGACAGTCTTTTTTACAGATCCAGACTAACATGGCTACCCCTCTGATACTCCTTTTGGGAGCATCCAATATCTGAAGTTCACTGAACTCTGATTCTGAAAATTGTCAGTGTCTGAATTTCAGACGGCTTCTCCCACTCCTTAAAGCAGTAGTAATATTGGGACAAACACTGCACGCCTTCTTGCATGGGGTCACATTCTTACATGTGACACTTCCATAGCTTTACTCCCCTGTAGCACTTCTGTGGCTAATACTTTTTGTGGGAATAGGAAGGGAGAGAGAAGGTCCACTGCTTTCTCTTCTCTCTGTGTGACTTTGTTTTCCTCATTCCAACTCCACAGTGTCATCAGTGGCCCTCATGCTATCACCTCCAGCCAGAGTGTGGCATCTAGGGCCTATGAGAGTATTAAATGTTCATAAAGGTGCCTCTTGGTAGGTGCTAGGTCACAGCATAGCTACCACCCCTTTCCCCTTACACTTCTTCCATAATAAAAACCTAGTGGACATAGAGCACAAGTGCTTCACATTGGTGACTGTGTAGACTTAGGATACACTACATGCTTGGGATACAGACCTCGTGACCTCCCCCATACTGGTTGTGCTAGCATAGACACACCTGTTCAAACGTCCCCTGCTTCCAGGTTAAAACCCAGGGTCAGGCATCTTCCCTCAATACTGCCTGAGAATTCTGAACAAGAGGGATCAGTGGGCTCCAAACTGAAGATCTTGCTGTTAAACTCAAGATTGGCCATCAACAGATCCAACACCATTCAAGTTTTAATCACAGATTCACCCCCACTTCTGGCCTGTATGTCCAAAACCAGGCTAGATGTCTCAACTAGATCTGTGAGGACACAACTAGCTCCAGATGGTTATCCTATGTTCAGATTAGCAGCCTATTTTTCATCCCAACTTCAAATACAAGTAAGGTATTATCTATGTAGGGGGAGCAGAGGGCAGAGCTTTCTCTCTGAAGAACCTGTAGGTGTGAAACAGATTTCCACTAGATGTGAACTGAACCCACGTCTTGTGACTTTCAGAACATGATGTGCATTTTGTATTTTTTGGGTAGGTGTTTTCATAGCAATTGGATGCGATCATTCTATTCCTCTTGGATTAAATGTCTAGAGAGTGGAGAAAAGGGAGGACAACCTTTCTCTATTCATAGAGTATTCCTTACAATACCTTTTCAGAGAACCCAGATATTATGACAGTTAAGGTTCTAGAAATACAATAACTGTCCTGCCATGTGTCTAATCAGAAAAATCAAAAGGCAATCTGGAAAAAAAAAAAAAAAAAGAATGAATGCAGAATGAGGAGGCCATTAAAGTGGTTCAGCCATACAAAACCACTGAAAAAGGAAACTTCAGCAACATCCAACTTGAAGAAAAAAACAAGTGGGAAAAATTTCAATAACTGAGTTTCAGAATCTTAATACTTACCCTTTTTCCTGAAAAAATTATGTTAGGATCCCGGAAAACACATCTCATTTTACTGATTCACTAATAGCTTGGCTGCACATACCGTGGAAACACAATTAGAATATCTTCTGTCAAAAATGGCCATTTAATTGGAATCAAACTTTCTATCTGGCCTTTCAGATGAGCCAAGATTTGAGGCATTCAAAGAAGATTCTGATGTACTTCTAGTGGCTATTTAATGTGACTGATTCTAAAGACAACTTGAAGTCTCATCATGTTTTACCTTCCCTTCAGCAGGAACTCTGAAATGTGTCTGAGAGTAGGGTCCTTCAGCATGAAGAGACTTTGAAGCTAGGACCACCATAGTGACATGGAAGTAACTGTGATCTGGATTCTCGGCTATTCATGACTAACTATATTTCCAGGGTGTTAGTCCTTAAGGGTATGTCTACACTACGAGAGTAGTTCGATTTTACTTAAATCGAATATGTGGAATCGATATTACAAAGTCGAACGTGTGTGTCCACACTAAAGACAGTAATTCGACTTTGAGTCCACACTAACGGGGCTAGCGTCGACATTGGAAGCGGTGCACTGTGGGCAGCTATCCCACAGTTCCCGCAGTCCTCGCTGCCCATTGGAATTCTGGGTCGAGCCCCCAATGCCTTCTGGGGAAAAAAATGTGTCGAGGGTGGTTTTGGGTAACTGTCGTCATCCAACAGTCACTCCAGCCCTCCCTCCCTGAAAGCGCCGGCGGGAAATCAGTTCGCGCACTTTTCTGGTCAGTGACAGCGCGGACGCCACAGCACTGCGAGCATGAAGCCCGCTGCGACCATCGCTGCAGTTATGGCCGTTGTCAACACCTCGCACCTTATCGTCCACCTTTCCCAGAGGCAGATGCTGAGAAATCGGGCGAGGAGGCTACGGCAGCGCGGTGAGGACCTGAAGTCTGAGAGTGGCACAGACCTGTCACAAAGCACGGGACCCCGCGCCGAGGACATCATGGTGGCAATGGGTCATGTTGATGTTGTGGAACGGCGATTCTGGGCCCGGGAAACAAGCACGGACTGGTGGGACCGCATAGTGCTGCAGGTCTGGGATGAATCACAGTGGCTGCGAAACTTTTGCATGCGGAAGGGGACTTTCATGGAACTTTGCGAGTTGCTGTCCCCTGCCCTGAAGCACAAGGACACCCGGATGCGAGCAGCCCTGACTGTCCAGAAGCGAGTGGCCATAGCCCTCTGGAAGCTTGCAACGCCAGACAGCTACCGGTCAGTCGCGAACCACTTTGGCGTGGGCAAATCTACCGTGGGGGTTGTTGTGATGCAAGTAGCCAACGCAATCGTTGAGCTACTGCTCTCAAAGGTAGTGACCCTGGGAAACGTGCAGGTCATCATAGATGGCTTCGCCGCGATGGGATTCCCAAACTGCGGTGGGGCTATAGATGGAACTCACATCCCTATCCTGGGACCGGACCACCAGGCCAGCCAGTACATTAACCGAAAGGGCTACTTTTCAATGGTGCTGCAAGCACTGGTGGACCATAGGGGACGTTTTACAAACATCAACGTCGGATGGCCAGGCAAGGTTCATGACGCTCGTGTTTTCAGGAACTCAGGTCTGTTTAGACGGCTGCAGGAAGGTATTTACTTCCCGGACCACAAAATAACTCTTGGGGATGTGGAGATGCCTATAGTCATCCTCGGGGACCCAGCCTACCCGCTAATGCCCTGGCTCATGAAGCCCTATACAGGCACCCTGGACACTGAAAAAGAACTCTTCAACTACCGACTGAGCAAGTGCAGAATGGTGGTGGAGTGTGCTTTTGGACGTCTCAAGGGGAGATGGAGAACCTTACTGACTCGCTGTGATCTCAGCGAAACCAATATCCCCATTGTTATTGCAGCTTGCTGTGTGCTCCACAATCTGTGTGAGAGCAAGGGGGAGACCTTTATGGCGGGGTGGGAGGTTGAGGCAAATAGCCTGGCTGCTGATTACGCCCAGCCAGACAGCCGGGCGATTAGAAGAGCCCAGCGGGACGCGCTGTGCATCCGGGAGGCTTTGAAAGCTAGGTTCCTGAGTGAGCAGGGTAACCTGTGACTATTAAGTTTGTTTACAGAGAAGCTGAACCTGCCCCCGTTTCTTTACCCAGTAAATGTTCACTATCCTCTCCAGTTACATACCGCGTTCACCCCGTTCCCCCCCTTCCCACACACGTTTAAAAATAAAATCACTTGAAATTTGTTAATGAACACCGTTTTCTTTATTACTCTTTTCGCGGGAAAGTGTTGAACCTGGGACGCAGACTGTGGTGGGGAGCGGGTGTAGTGTAGTGATGCAAAGGACGCTTCTAAACTCCAGGAATGACAGGCTCCGCACTGGTGGGTGGACTGGTTGTTTCAACGGAGCCTGCCACCCCTCCTGTTCGGGAATCTGTGTGTGGGTGCTATGTGACTTTGTGGCAGGGGGAGGATGGTTACAGATCCCCTGCTGCGTGGCTCTGTGATTCAGGATAAGGACCGCTGCATAAGATCTCTAACCGCCCTCCCCCGCCACAAAGTCACATAGCCGCCCCCCCTCCCCCCCCAGAACATGAAAACCACCTCCCAGACTGACCAGGGCAACTAGTGACTGCAATGTGTGTGTGCCCTGCTGCTGAACCTGCCCCTGCGTCTGTACCCTGGTAAAGGTGACTGTCCTGTCCAATTACCAACCCCCTTCCCCCCCTGCAAACAGACTCTCCTCTAAAAGAACATGATGGAAACAGTAATTAACAGAAACGTATTTTTTATTAGCAACTACACATGAAACTGGGGGATGAAACTGGGACGGGGGCTTGGGTGAGGCGGGAAGGAAAGGACTTATCAAATTTTGGGGAATGAGAGCCTTCTGATACTTGAGCAGTCTGCAGGGGTGGAGTGAGTTTTCACGGACTCTGCCACCCCTCCTTCTTGGGACTTTGGGTGAGGGGGGTATGGGACTTTGTGGCGGGGGAGGGCGGTTAGAGATAGACTGCAGCGGGGCTCTGTCCTCCTGCCTCCGGTCCTGCAGAACATCCACAAGGCGCCGGAGCGTGTCCGTTTGCTCCCTCATTAGTCCAAGCAGCGTTTGAGTCGCCTGCTGGTCTTCCTGCCGCCACCTCTCCTCCCGTTCCATGTGTGATCGGTGCATTTGGGACAAGTTCTCCCTCCACTGGGTCTGCTGGGCTGCCTGGGCTCGGGAGCAGCCCATAAGTTCCGAGAACATGTCCTCCCGTGTCCTCTTCTTCCTACGCCTAATCTGCGCTAGCCTCTGGGAGTGTGATGCCAGGCTAGGTCGGGAGACAGTCGCAGCTGTAGGATGGGAAAAAGGAAGTGAATTCCTCAGAAAGATAAATTTTTGGTTGAACAAAGAACATAGTCTTTCTCTGTGAACAAGACCATGCACAGCACCTATCACATGCGCACTCAGGACAAGGTCGAATTTTCGGCCTTGCATTCAGTGCCTGGGGTCTTGCAGTGCAGATCAGACAAGTGGGACAGGACAGCAGAATTTGGGTAACAGGCTGACATGGTAAGCCGTAGACTTGTGGCTGCTTAAAACTTTAATAATAGCACTGGCCTCCTTTCACGTTCAAAGCAATGCCAGTCCCTGCTGCCAGCAATCTGGCAAGCATGAACTCTGCCCCTGTCCCACCCCCTCGCGGCTGTCCCAGGGAAAGATCCCTGTATGCTGCTCCTCTCCCGCCTCCACCGCGTGGCTGTAAACCGCCGGTTACAGTTTTGTAAAGGAACAGGCAAGCAGTCCCAATACTAACATTCCCCTACCTAATTCAAAGCAGGTCACCATGAGTGACATCACTCTGATGAGGATTTCAGAGACCGAGAAAGAAAGGATGCTTCGGGAAAGCCTGCAAAGACCAGGGCCGTATGCCGCCATGCTCTGCAAGGCAATGATCCCCGAGTACTTGCTTGTCTCCTGGCGCGGAAACGTTTCCTACCACGGAGGACCCAATAAGGCCGCTCTCCCCAGGAACCTGATGCAAAGGCTTTCCAATTACCTTCCTCGAGATGTCCCAGGAGGATTTCTGCTCTATCCCCAGACATATAGACCGGATTTTACTGTAGCTGCACTGGCAGGGACTAAACAGTAGAGCGCCTAGGGCAAAACAATCATGCTAAACCGGACATTGTTAGATTTTTTTTCAGTAGTTGCACTGCCAAGGACTGAAACGTTAAGCGCCTAGGGCAAACTAATCATGAAAAACCCATTGTTAATATTCCTGTTCTGTTAAAAATAAATGTGTACGTGTTTAAAACACTTACTGACTGATCCTTCCCCTGATTCTGTGTCCGGGTTAACGCCTGGGGACGGTTGGTAGGGGATCTCTGTAAGGGTGATGAAGAGATCCTGGCTGTCGGGGAAATCAGCGTTGTAAGCGCTGTCGACTGCCTCGTCCTCCTCATCTCCTTCCTCATCTTCCCCGTCCGCTAACATGTCCGAGGAACCGGCCGTCGACAATATCCCATCCTCAGAGTCCACGGTCAGTGGTGGGGTAGTGGTGGCGGCCGCACCTAGGATGGAATGCAGTGCCTCGTAGAAACGGGATGTCTGGGGCTGGGATCCGGAGCGTCCGTTTGCCTCTTTGGTCTTCTGGTAGCCTTGTCTCAGCTCCTTGATTTTCACGGGGCACTGCGTTGCATCCCGGCTGTATCCTCTCTCTGCCATGGCTTTAGAGATCTTCTCGTAGATCTTTGCATTCCGTCTTTTCGATCGCAGCTCGGAAAGCACGGACTCATCGCCCCACACAGCGATCAGATCCAAGACTTCCCAATCAGTCCATGCTGGGGCCCTCTTTCTATTCTGAGATTGCATGGCCATCTCTGCTGGAGAGCTCTGCATCGTTGCCAGTGCTGCTGAGCTCGCCACGATGTCCAAACAGGAAATGAGATTCAAACTGCCCAGACAGGAAAAGGAATTCAAATTTTCCTGGGGCTTTTCCTGTGTGGCTGGTCAGAGCATCCGAGCTCGGACTGCTGTCCAGAGCGTCAACAGAGTGGTACACTGTGGGATAGCTCCCGGAGCTATTACCGTCGATTTCCATCCACACCTAGCCTAATTCGACATGGCCATGTCGAATTTAGCGCTACTCCCCTCGTTGGGGAGGAGTACAGAAGTTGAATTTAAGAGACCTCTATGTTGAACTAAATAGCTTCGTGGTGTGGACGGGTGCAGAGTTAATTCGATGTAACGGTGCTAAATTCGACATAAACTCCTAGTGTAGACCAGGCCTAACAGTTCCCACATTCCTTTGTTGTTCTGTAAAATGTTAACTAGCCTTCCTGATAAATCCATTCATATTAGTTGCCAGAGATGCTTTTCCAGATGTGTCAAGTTGACCCTCCATTCCTCTCACAGCCCTCCAAATTATGTACCTGCAAGGACAGCTTTTTCTACAGTCATGTACAAAGGATACTATTTAGGCAATAAATTACCAATTTTCACTTTAAATGAGTAGAGTAATCCTATAATAAATTCATTTTGACTGTCAGTGGTGAAAGCCAGGGAGACAGGGCAGTGAGCCAGATATCCATCCAAACATGCTAAAATGAGACACGCAAAGCTTAAAAGGTATCCACATTTGAACTGGTATTGTTCTCAGAGAGATTAATCTATCTTTCCTATGAGATAACCATCACAGTTGTGTCTGAGCACCTCCCAAAACTATGAAGTACACAGAGATACATTCAACTCTTTCACCCCGATCAGAAAAAAAATGGCCTTCATGAGTGTGGGCTGTTATTGTGCAAAGGCTAGACTGAAGAGGTCAGTTTAGCTTTGAAACTGCTGAGGGTTCAGCACTGATTCTGGAGCAAGTTCCAGATTTGCGAGTCAGTCAGCAATAAAACTTCTCCATGTGAGTCTTACTTTTGAGGTTGACCACTGCAGTGGGCCATAACTATTGTGGGAGGTCATTGGGTGAAGTGGTTCTTATGTAAACTCAGTCCAGTTCTATGGAGAGCTTTGAAGATGAAGACCAAAACCTTTACTTTGACCTGATATTCAGTGGAGATCCTAATAAGGAGCTGGAAAGCATGATTGTGATGTGTTCTCAGTGGTTTACGTTGCTGAGAACACAGGCTGCTGTGTTCTGAACCAACAGCTGACTTCAGCAGTTTAATATCTAGGTCCAGAGAATCATCATAAATGTGTGGAACACTATGCAGTCTACTTATATGATGTAGATGGAAATAGCCCCAGCTGTCTAAGACACACTATCTGGGTATCCAGGAGCAACAAAGAGTTGAGTTGGGCACAAAATCTTTGCACAGTTTTAGCAATCTGATGGCTCGGTATGGAATCAGTAGTGTACTGGGTGTCTGTCTCTACCTCCTCCTCCTCCTCCCCCACCCCCACTCCCCCCAATCACAGCATCACACTGTCTTTCCAAGATTCAGTTTTAGAGCCAGCTGCATTTCAACTAGTTGCTGATCTCGGTCAGGCACTTTGATAGGTGGGAGATGGTGCTATTTGTGTTTGATATGATATAAGAGCTGAGCTTCATTTGTAAATTGCTGGCATAATCAATATTGTTGCACAATCTCCCAATGGATCTTTGCAGGACTCCACAGCTAAGAACCTTAGAGGCAGAGGAGCTGATGCCTATGGTCAACTGTATCAAAACTGGCAAAGCAGTCCAACAACATAAGTATGGCTATTCAGACTTTGTCCATAATCAAAACTAAATCATCCCTCATTGCCACCAGCACCATCTCTGTTCCATGTCCTAGCCTGAAAACTGATTGGGAGAGGTCCAGGGTATTAGAATATTCAAGCAAGATGGAGGCAACCCTTGGTGAGCTTCCTATTTCAAAGCAAACTACTTAAGAGGTTGCATACTGGGTGTTAGTTAAAGAGAACATTTGGCTCAAGCAATGGTTTAATTGCTGGTTGGATTTGCTGGTTGGTACTTTAGGATGGTAGATTTTCCTCCTCAAGAGAGTTGGCAACAGTCTCATCTAATAGGTCTCATACTCTTGGCTTGGGAAAGAGAATCAAGGCAATCAGGGATCAGAGTTACAGGTGGTGGCTAAGTTTTCTGCAGTGCCTCTTGTTGCATGAATGAGTTAGGTTGATAGTACTTTACTGGATGGATGGATGTCCGTTGGTTCCTAGCATTCTGAAAGGATATCTTGGATGCAAGTGATTTTCCACAAAAAGTAGGCTAATAATTCTTCATAAAAAATGCCAGGTTCTAGAATTGAACGGAGATATAACAAGGCAATTCACATTCCAGAATAGTTCAGCATGGCATGATTCAGCAGCTACCTGGGTGGAAGAGATGCCATCGTTCACCATCACCTCCAGATCAGTGTCTCTCTATAATTCCTTGTGCCAGAGCCTATCTGTAACTGCTTCTGCTTTCTACCAAGATGCTCAAAGTTTTCTTCCTTCCACTTTATCTGTCACAAGTCACCAGAGAACCAGACGTGCA
This sequence comes from Emys orbicularis, assembly GCF_028017835.1. Taxonomy (NCBI): domain Eukaryota; kingdom Metazoa; phylum Chordata; order Testudines; family Emydidae; genus Emys; species Emys orbicularis. Next base: position 23,358,852 of record NC_088689.1, on the reverse strand, counting down.
CTACAGAAAGGTCTCACAAACTCTGCCATAAATTGAGTTCACACAAATGGGAAAACAAAATTAAGACCTGAGAAGAGGTATTCAAGTTCAACACATCTGCACACACTAATAAAACGTTCTACCCTTTGGGTTGGCATGTTTTTATTTTTTTTAATTGTTTTTTTTTTCTTCCATAAATGTTTGGCCCTAACTACAGATACTATACATTTAGTAATGTTGCAGGTTACTCTTCCTATGGTATCTCCTTTATTTCATGATACTTTGAATATTTAGGGTTTGAAACCAGGGTGGTTTTTTTTTGCATAGTGACTATTGGACCATACAATACTTTATTATTGTAAGCCAACATCTGATTATGAATCTCACATGCAGAAAAGGAGTATTTGAATGATGTTTCAGTATAAAGTACATCTATCTGAAAATATTATACAGTGTATAGATGGTTGGCAATTTCACTTTTGTTTTATATCTTTTTCCTTGACAGTTGTCAGAAAATAAGCATTTAAAAATGTTATACTTATTGATAATTGTATTGAAAGTAGAACCATCTCAGCCAACCAGAGTCCAAGGTTTTCTATACAGTTACTGACCCATAAATATGTGGTTAATCCTCTGTTATGAAATTCACTACAGTATGATTGGTTGAGAGGTTTTAATTTGCATAATAACTGTATGGTTATAAATCCCAGTACTCTGACTAAGGGCTATTAGCCACAATGCCGAGAGCCGACTAATCACTGTACAGTTGAGAAACAATTCAACTAGGGGTCATAAGTGATAGGGAGTTATGAAGGCAATAATCCACAAAGGCAGATTTGCATGAGGCAAACACATGATCCCAGCTAATCCCAGATATTACACACAATAGAAATTCTTTTAAAATTTAGGTGGGGTTTTGCTGGGGGCGGACGGTAGGCGGAAATGGGAAGAAGGAATGCAAATATTCCTAAATGGCAAGGCGCAGCAGTGTGGGGACACAGAGATATTAAAGAACAGGTTCCTAAGGGGGATGGGCTACAGGGTCAGATGTTGGTTGGGAGCATATGTAGTGATGAGGTTCAGTGGTAAATCTGAGAAGAGAGATTTATGACAGACTGCAGGTGCTGAAAAGACAGAGTTCATTTTAGTGTAACAGCTTTGAGTATAATCTCCAATAATGTGGTTATAAGTGCTTTGCCCCAGAATTTATTAGTGCAGGATACAGTTATTACATCATGTTCCAGTAAAAAAGTATGCTTCCGCTAAAATTTAAATATTTATTAAAATACCTGGCACTTTTATTACCTTCCTTGATTTTATTTATGGGAAAATCAAGGCACAAAGTGATTTGCTGAACATCATATGGTTCTTGAAATATAGATTCTATGACTCATCTGTCAGGGATACAACTCAAGACCCCCGATTCCCACTTTTGGTCTCTAACCACTAGATATGCTGCCTTATTAAAAAACGCCATGCGGAAATTAAAATAAAATTTAAATTCCCTACTAATCTCAGAGTAAACTACAAAATACAGTTACAATGGGAAAAAATACACTTGAAATTGTTGTCCTGGACTTATTCCATACAAACACAAACCTCAAAAAGGAGATTAGTCATCTAGTTGCAATTGTCAAAATGAAGTTTAAACAGCACCACAAATTACTGACCTGGGAACAGTTTGAAAAAGCTCATCATTGAGCCATCATGTAATTCAATATTTTTGTACCCACTATTCATCATGAGCCAAATAAGTAATTTCAAGGATAAAATCAACGTAGAATAAAGTTTGAGATGAAGGCCCCAGTAAGTAGGAGTACAAAATCTGCATTCTCATCATTCCCAAATTGGAAGAAGAGTGTGTGATATTTCTGCATTTTTCATTTAAAACATCAAATACATTCTGTTAAAAAAAAAATTAATCCTTCTAATGTGTTACTTTTTACTATCATGTTGCTGCTACTATTGATCAAACCAATTGCGTACAGGATTTGCTATGGTGACTATTCCAGGACTTTCCCCCTCCTCTTTTAGTGCCTGCAAATGAAAACTGCCATAGTGGCAGTCAAGGGGCAGCCCCTGATCCTCTGCCAACAGTGCAGCAACAAACTTGGTCAGGCTGAGGACTGCCTCCCACCCTCATTGCACCTTCCAGCCATCACTTTCCCCTGAAGAAGGGAGATGCCTTTCTCGGGGTTCAGTTAATCCAAGTGTGGACTCTCTCCCACTTGGTGACCAGAGTCAGGGAAAAACCATCCCCCACCACACATTAGCCTTTAAGGATGTCAATCACTATCATAAAAGGAAAGGAATAATGTTAGGTCATCTTCAAGCCAGCCAAGGTCAGAGATACTATGGCTTTGTCTACATTACAGATTATATTAGAGGTGAGAGGTGCTTAACTAGAATTATTAGCTTCATGCAAACTAAAGGGAGTCATGGCATCTGCACACAGACCTTTCACATGTATTCAGTGTATTTGCTGTTATATCCAAGTATCCATAATAGCTCTAAACTTGAATTATGTTGGTTGAAATTATTTCTGGGCATGCATTACATTGTACAAATGTTGGTATTAATTGTGCCAGCCAAATTTGTGAAATGTTGATGCATCAGCCCAAAGTTCTGATGGTGGCCTCTGGCCAGATGGAAGCCCTCTGTGATATGCTCTTAGCATCCATTATAGATCTAGATTCATCAGATACTTCGGGAATCAGTATGATGAAGATGTTCACCTCCATGAAAAAACTAGAAGGCATGTGACTGTGACTGGCAACATATATTGGGAAGCGAGTTCTGGTTGGGTTGACCTATTGACACTAGCTATCTAAGGCCATTCTGTGGTCTCTGCAAGGCATTATGGGACAGTATTAAATAGTTAGCTTCCATTGATTGTTGTAACACATTCCCATTGGCAATAACACAGCTGATGCTCAATACACTTTAGCCTCACTTGGAGTCAACCCTAGGCCACAGCCTAGACTGACTGCTCCAAATTTTAACTTGACCTTCACATAATAGTGTTGTGTTGTATACAGGTATTTAAGGTCATGCTAGATTCTGATTCTGACCATGAACCAAAACTTTAATCTAAGCAAGGATGTACTTTTCCTGGGGGCACATGGTCAGATTACTCCTGGTGGAAATCTGTGCAAAAAAAAATTCTGTATATTTTGTGTGTCAAAATAACACAATATAATCGCACAAGTTTCATTTGGGTACTTTTATTTCAAAATACCTGTCAGCAAGTATGTCTGTAACAATACAGACAACAAAAAAGTTTCCCCCAGGAGTAGAGTTAAGAAACTACTATGACAGCTCAGTTCCTGTTTCTCTGTTATGATTTTGTTGGGCACCTCAGTCTGGGTGGGTCACATGTGCCAGCTAGGCTCATCTTGGGGAAGGGGAGGCAGAAATCTCCACTTACACCCCTCCCCCTGGAGCCCAGCCACAGGGCACCCCACGGCCCACACATCTGCACCCCCTCCCACCATAGCCCAGCCATGGGCACCCCATGGCCCACAAACCCGCATCCCCTTCCCCCAGAGCCCAGCCACAGGGCTACCCTCAGCCCAGACACTCACACCCCTTACGCCCCAGCTCAGACACCCACACCTCTATCCTCCAGAGCCCAGCCACGGGGTGCCCCCCATCCCAGACACCTGTACCTCCAATTCCCCAGAGCCCAGGGATCCAGAAAGAGAAACAGCCTGATGCTGGGTCCCAGACTCGTATGGAGTTTCCTGCATGCTGCCTCCTTCCTTCAGGACATGATGGGAACCGCAGCTGCCCAGAACCCTCCAGATCTCCGCCCCCCACCCCACACACACACACACGCAGTGTCCTGTATTTGCGAGCTGGAGAGCCTGGCTCTGCTGGGTACAGCAGCCACTAGTGGCGGTCAGCAGCTCTGCAGCACCAATTCTGCAGGGAAAAATGAAATTCTGCATTGCGTAGTGATGCAGAATTTCCCCAGAAGTATCAGATGGACCTAGCATATAACGCAGACTAATCACCTACAAAATTTCATCCAGGAAAAAAAAATGAGGTAGAAACAAATGTTGTAAAGCAGAAAAACAATGTCAAATTTATATTCAGGTGAAGACCTTGAACACCAAAGTCTCAAGAGAATTTTTAGCATAAAATTATAGAGCATGAAGAAACAGTTAAGAATATGTTCTCAATTATCACTGTACTAGCAAAGCAATGCACATTAGTGTCTGGAAATGAAAACCCTGTGCTTGTACTTATGAATATAACGCAAGTACAGCACCATTAAGGCTAGGTCCTCCCAAGAATCTTTTGTCAGTACAATAATAATAGAGTATGATTTTTGACGTTTTTATACCAGCAAAAGCCCTAGCACAGATGCAATTATACACCAACAAAAACACTTTTTTCATTCAAGGAACTGGTATAAACTATACCACCAAAAGCAAATTTTTCCAGTAGGAGCTGTGTCTATACTAGGAGGATTTGCTATACCAGTAACCTGACATTTACATATTTAATTTTCCTCCAGTAAGGAGAGTGAAGGAAGTAACTTAAATCATATGCTGAACTAAAATACAGTGTTAATTGTTTAATGCTTTTCCAGTAGCAAGAAAATGTACGAACTTGGTAAGTTACCAAGTTACAACCAGGATTTCCATTTTAAGGCCCCAAGCCTGCAAAGACTTATTCATATGCTTAACTATACACATTATGAGTAGTCCACTGTGAGTGGAACTAGTCACAGTGTGGAATTGCAAGCACATATTTAAGTCTTTGCAGGATCAGAGCCTAAATTTTTACTATACATTTGTACAGTAAGTCTAAGCCCTACAAACTTCCTCAATAGTGAGGAGCAGCCAAAATTGTCACGGCAAAAGGATTTCAAAATCCCACTGCCCTCCTCAGAAACAAATTTAACTAGTTTTTTATTTTAAATTTCAATCTTTAGAAAAAATTCTCTATTTATCCCCCTTTCAGGTGGTTGTGTTTAGTTCATCACTCGATGTATTACATCAGTACTATCTAAAGAGAACACTCACTGCACTAATGTGCAGTATAGTCATGTCTATGAAAATCATGCCACCAAGTAAGGATCAATATGAAGGATTCCCTGGTTTGTAATCGCTTCACTAAAAGAATATTAAAAAACAGGAAGGCTATTTGAACTCTTTTTACACATATACGAGGGATGCAGAGAATTAGACTCCACTACATATCATCCAAATAGCAACTGAAGACATTAGAGAGACCATCTGGGCTTCAGTTTCTTAGCTCCATAGTCTCCCAATCAAATTAATCTAGCAAATGACAACTCAAATGCAAGGAAGATTCTGTTATGCATTAAGACGAGGCTTTTCAAAAAAGCCTAAGGCAGTTGGTAGCTCAGCTCCAAATGAATTTCAGTGGGATTTTGGAGCTTAACTTCCTTAGGCTCCTTCAAAAAAAAACTGCAGCCTGTTTTTTGTCACTAGTCTACAAGTCACAAAGATGTCTGTCCATGTCGATCCATTTATTTATTATTATTGTTTATTATTTGTATCATATTAGTGCCCAGATGCCCAAGCTAAGATCAAGGCCCCATTGTGCTAGGTTCTGTACAAGCATATTGAGACAGTTCCTGCTCCCAAAGAACATACAAACTAGACAAAGGATGGGAGCAGAAAAAGGCAGAGAGGTCAAGTGACTTGCCCAAGGCCAAACAGGAAGTTAAACAGATTCTGTTGCCAGCTCTGTCTCTCTCAATTCCCAGTCCAGGCTATACTTCCTTTTGGAAAGGAAAGTCATCTAAAGAGAGGCATATTCATCGGGCTGGTTTTGCCATCAAGAACAAGATTGCTAGCCAGCTTTTAAAACTCCCTATGGGTATTCACAAAATGTCTCATGACTCTTTGTCTTAATCTTAGTAACAACCAGTATGCCACGGTCATCAATGAATTTGCTTCCACACTTGACAATGAAGAAGACAACAAGGAGCAGTTTTACAGTGCTCCTAATTCAATCTTGACTGACACGGCCAAGGAAGACCAGCTCATCTTCATGGATGACTTCAGTGCAAGAGTTGGGCGACACCCCGAATTCTGGAAGGTACCATTGGAAAAGAAGGGTTGGGGAAAGTCAACTCGAATGGCATTCTCCTCATCAGCAAATGTATGGAGCATGATTTGCTTATCACAAATACCATCTTTGGACAGAGGAACAAATATAAGACCACTTGGAAACACCCAGGCTCCAGACACTGGCATCTTCCTGACGATGTCCTCATTAGAGCCGGTGATTGTACTGATGTCCATATTACATGAGTCATGAGAGGTACGGATGACTGCTGGACAGACCATCATTTGGTCAAATCAATCATGAACGTGTGGCTTGCACCAAAACACTGTAAACAACCTGTAAATCACGCTGGTCCTGAGACCCTTCACAGCGCCTCATCGAAAGTCTCTTTGGCCTATCTGACATCATCAATGATATCCAAACACACTGGGAGGAGTTCAAGAGCATTATTCACAAGGCATGTGAGAGTCGACTGGATACTCCATTCACCACCATCAGGATTGGTTTGATGAGAACAACAAGGAAATCCTAGCACTTATTCATAAGAAGAGAAGCACATTTTGCACTTGGCAAAATGAACTCTCTCACCAGCAAAAAATGAGACTTATCATCGGCTTAAAGCTGTTTTTCAAAGAAGGCTGTGTGACATCAAGAACCAGTGGGGGCAAATAAAGGCTGTGGAGATCCAGAGCTTCGCCAATCAGCCTGATTTGAGAAGCTTTTTTTTTTAAGCAACGAAAGACATCTATGGGCCAAGCTCAAGCAGCACAACCCCTCTGCGATCCCAGGACAGATCCACCCTTCTTAGGGACAATGTAGCCCTCAAGCTATGTTGGAAGAAGCACTTCAAGACTCTACTTAACCACGAATCTGAAGTCTCAGCTGCCACCATTGAGTCCATTTCTCAGCATTCTGTAATAAATAGAATCTCTTGCTTGCCCCCCATCTCCTGAGGAAGTTTGGTATGCCATCGTTTAGACTAGAAACAACAAGGCACCAGGCCCAGATGGCATCCCCTTGGAAGTCTTCAAAGCTGGTGTAATGGCACTTGTGCAAAAACGTCATCAACTTCTTATAAGAATTTGGGTTAATGAAGAAATTTCATCCGACCTAAAGAATTCCTAAAAATGGTCACAATATTGGCAAGGGGACAAGTCAATGTGTAGGAATTACTGAGGCATTGCCTTCCTCTCTGACATGATTTTTGTTGCACGACAGATCCAAGAGCAGTGTAGAGAACACCACCAGCCATTGTTTATGGCATTTATTGACCTACGGCCTTTGATTTCATTAATCATGCAGCATTATGGAAGGTGCTGTCTAGGTTCGGTTGTCCATTAAGTGCATTCATGTTCTCAGGCTATTTCATGATGGAATGACCACCACCATCCTTTGTTATGGGTTGGAGATGGACTCGTTCACCATCCATACTGGTGTTAAGCAGGGCTGTGTTAGTGGCCTAACCATTTCTTCCATCTATTTTGCTGTAATCTTGACTCTTATTCGTGACCGCCTCTCTTCTGGAATTAGGATTGCGTATTGCATGGACAGCGAGCTCTTCAACCTGCAGAATCTTCATTCTAAAACTAAGGTCACCAGGACTGTTATTACCGACCTTCACTATGCTGACAACTGTGCCATCCTTGTGTACAGAGAGGCTGACTTACAATCCACCCTTGATCTTTTCTTAGGTGCCTATCATAGCCTGGGACTTTCTCTCAATATTGGGAAGACTAAGGTGCTCCACCAGTCAGCCCCAGCACAAGTTGCCCCCCTTCTCTCACTAATTGTCAGCGGTGATGAACTCCTGGAAAGCACTGAAAATTTCCCTTACCTTGGTAGCCACCTCTCCCAGACAGCCAATCTTGATGTGGAGATTGAACATTGGATCCTTTGTGCCAGCACGTCCTTTGGAAAGTTGCTTCATCGTGTCTTTATTGACAGAGGTCTTCATATGGAAACTAGATCCTGGTCTACAATGCAGTAGTCATCCCCACTCTTCTTTATGGGTGCGAGACATGAGTGACATACTGAACCCATCTTAAGCATCTGCAGTGCTAGCACCAGCTCTGTCTTAGGAAGATTCTCCATATCAGATAGGAAGATTGTCACACTAATGCCAGCATTCTCTCTGCAGCTAACATCACCACTGTTGAGGTGAAGATTATGAAATATCAACTTCCCTGGGCTGGCCATTGTGTGCAGATGGCTGATCCTCATCTTCTGAAGCAAGTCCTCTTTTCTCAACTTAGTCATGGTAAGAAGACCCACAGGGGAACAGAGGAAACGCTACAAGGACACCTGAAAGTATATCTTAAGAAGGGAGGCACTGACCCCACGAATTGGGAAGAGCTGGCTGGCAATAGACTGAAATGGTGTTGCATCATACATCAAGCCTCATTCCATTTTGAAGAGAATTGCCTTGCTCAAGAGGCTGAGAAACAGCAAAGGAAGAAGGAAATTGTACAGCATCCCGGCCAGCAGTTGTGCTCTCTCCAAGCAACCACCCATCATATATGTGGAAAAACCTGTCGAACACGGATTGGACTCCACAGCCATCTTAAGTTTCACCAATGAAACCCCCCCAAAAAAATCTTCCCCGCAGACATCATCTTCGTATCGAGTGATAGGCGACAATGACAATATACACACAATGGTCTTCTAGAATACTGACTGATCAGCACTTTCATTTTCATTCTTGTAGAACATGTCTCTGTGTCAGTACTCTATGTTTTCATATTTACCTCACAGTGTGTAATATATTTACTAACACTCAAATCACTACTTTTCTGATGGCTTCTTAAGGAAAGCTATCAAGTAGCAGGGATTCTATCCAATTACCCAGAAGAAAATTTAAAGATAGTTTTCCTTCATTGTATACATGGTGAACAATTTTTATTTCCCACTAAAAACCAGGACATCTTTTTTTAATAATGTCACTGGAAGGAAGGAAATGAAATTCAGAAGAGATTTTTCGCAACTGAAGGAATCAGAATGAAGTACAGGCAGGGGAGGATTTATATTGGGAGCAGGTGATGGCAAATGTTTCTCTCTGCCTATTCCCTCCTTATCTCCCGCCCCCAACAATTCCTTCCAGCTTCTCCATCCAGTCTGTCTTCTGAGCAAGTTCTTCCTTCCTTTCCATTTCAAATGTATATGCATCCAGGTACCTCTTCAACAGACCATGCTGCACAACTTACTTGCCTGTCTTTCCATAGAACTATGCACGTGCTAAGGTACAGTAGAGTGTTGTACATTCCAAATCCCCCAGGATTGTCTGAGACATTATGGGATTTAGAATGCTCTGACTCCACTACATTGCAGCACAAACAATATGTTGGATAGGTTACCAAGGTGCATATCAAAAGGCCTGCATGGAACCAAATAAGTTTATCAAAGAAGTACAAAGTGGGATGGAGGGAGAGACAGAGTCACATAGGCAAGGTCAGGTAGCTGATGTTCACCAGTCAAAATGCTTCTCAATCCACACTTTTTTTTAATTGAAAACAATTCTATTTTAGTTTCACTGTAATCTCTATAGGCATTCTATTAAAGCACACTTACTCGCTTCATTCTGATGTGCTTTTATGTCCACTGAAAGGACAGTTATATTGATAGACACTCATCTGAGAAAAGCAGATCTTGCCAACACTTTCATGGTTTGGGTTTGAGCCCAAAGTTTATCAAAGTTATTTTACAATATCTATATTCTTTATCCCTACACAAAATGAAATAATTTATCAAAATGAAAATGTTTTGTTCAAATTTTTTTCCAAAGAACTTTTGACTTTTGACTAAATGAAAAAGATTTGCCCCCTCATACTTGCCCTCTTCCTTTAAAAGGTTAAAAAGGAAAGTAGATGGGGGGGAATGGGGGGAAAGAAAAAATAAAGACTTTTTTTATTGTCAAAACCAGATTTTTCTACATTTTTTCCCCATCAAAATAGGATACATTTTGTACAAAAGCTCCATTCCATTTTTCAAAACAATTTGCATAAAAAGGTTTCCCAGTTCTAATAAATTGTAATCTGTGATAAACAGCAACGCATCCAAACCTCGAATTAGCTGGCACGTTTATTTGTCAAAGTTCTCAGTGTGCTGTACAGCAGAATTTGAACACTGTATACTTAAAAACCATTTTGAAAAGAGAGAGGCTCTAACAAAAAAACAGAAAAGGAAAATTATAAATAAGGCTCCAACAGTGATTAAATCAAATCCATTTTTGTAAATGTCTTAAGAAGTCCTTAAAATGGAAGGGAATGAGCTGAGTGTGACAAGCTAGCAGTGTTCACCTCAATCACCCCACCCTATAATCAGATGTTGATTCCACTTGGAAACAGCTAGGTGGGAGGAGGTGGCTGATTTTCTTACCAAGGGATATAATGGACATGGGAGAAAAAAAGATCTATGGTGTGGGCTGAGCAACTCAGAAAAAGAAACCAAGGAGCAGCTTAGCCTAAGATGAGTGGCTTCAGCTAAACTTTAACTCCTGGAAGGGAAAGAGACTGGACTCCACTGAGTATGTGAACTGTGCTCATTGAAGTAGTTGAGCAAGGCAACTTGTTGCACCAAAGACAAGAGAATTCCATGCCCCATTACAGCAAAAACATGATGCCTTGCTCATGTTCTTATGTAAGATGAGCCAATGGGACTCTTAAAAGCCAAGTGACATCAAGCAGAAACCAACATTTCAGAATAATTAATAGAACTGAGTGAAATTCAGAATTTCTGTCCCATGGAAAACATTTCTTTTAGTCTCAAAATGAGACCAAAAGTTGACATTTCAAAAAAAAAAAAAAGAATTGTGGAATGGAAATTCCAAAAATTTTTAATTTGGAAATGTTGAAATATTTCATTTACAAAGTTTTGCTCAAGCTCCCTCCCCCTCCCCGCCCCCGACACACACAAGTCAACATTCTCAATCAAATTTTGGGTTGTTGAAACTATTTGAAATGCTTAGAGCATTAAGCTGCATTTTCCCACTGGGGTACATTGCCTCCTGGGAGTTGTAGTTTGAGAGCCTGATGCCCGACTTTCTTTCATGTCTTTTTTTTGGGACAAAATGAAATATTCTGATTAAGGTTGAACGGATCCTAAATCAAATATTTAATTTCTATTTGACATGAAAAAAAATCCAACTTTTTCCTGTAGAAACTTCAATTTTGTAGAACTGCATTTTCCGCTGGAAAATCATTGCAATAGAAAATTCCCAACCAGCTCTAATAATTAGTGAAGGATGGATGTTACTAGGTTTATAACCAAGACTCTTGTGAATTTGGGTCTTGGTATCTCAAGCAACGTTTCCCCACATTAAAATTAAAAAAAAAAAAAAGCTGAATTTAACCTTCTCACACACACACACACACACACAGAAAATATGGTCATTTGTATTCATGCCCACTGCACCCAGAACATGTTCATAAACTTCTATTTCCATGTATGTTTGGGTAGGAAGAAAAGGTCATCTTTAACAGCTCTATTTCTTAACAGGTTTGTATTTTAAAAGGACCTCACTGCATATGATTTTACAAGGAAATTGTCAGTTAAGCACAACATCATCTTTTCCGGCCTGAAGGAGAATAGCAACAAGATGAATTCCATGCAATTTTCTGTTAAGTAGATGATTATATGGAAATGAGAAAGTGTGATCCCAGTGCCTCAAGGTGAACAAGATAGATATCCTTGACAGAAAGAGTTTAACTTAGAAGAAATAATTGAACTTACATTGTTTCAACCATTCCAGAATCATGTCTTAGCCAGCTAACAAACTACCTTAGAAATACCTAGGACACTCCAATTTAAGAAAAAGCATGTGAATTTTAGCATCCTGCTGTAGTTACGAAGCAAATGCCACTTCCATTCGAAGTCCATATTTTCCGTAGCTTATGAAGAATAAACAAACTATTTTTAATTTAACAATTCAAGTGTCTCACAAATATGATCCTCATTAAAGAACATTGCTTTGCTAAGTGAACGGGGAAATTGGTTGGTAAATAAAGTTAATTACAAAGAAAATAATTAACTGTGTATGTACTATTTTCCTTATAGATTTGAGTGCATAGAGTGTAATTACATTAATACATTACAAGGCCAGAACGGACCACTATGATTATCTAGTCTGACCTCCTGTATAACTCATGCCATAGAACTTTCCCCAGAATTAGTCCTAGAGCATCTTTTAGAAAACATCCAATCTTGATTTAAAAATAGTCTGTGATGGAGAGTCCATCACAACCTCGGAGAGTTATTCCAATGGTTAACTATTCTCTTTGTTAAAATTTTACACCTTATTTCCCATTTGATTTTGTCTAGATTCAACTTCCAGCCATAGACTCATGCTATCCCTTTCTCTGTGAGACTAAAGAGCCCAATATTAAATATGTGTTCCCTATGTCTACACAGCAAAGAAAAACTTGCAGCTGGCCTGTGCCAGCCGACTCAGGCTCACAGGGCTCAGGCTGTGAGGCTGTTTCACTGCAGTGTAGACTTCTGGGCTCAGGCTGGAGCCCAGGCTCTAGGACCCTCTGAGGTGGGACAGTCCCAGAGCTCAGGCTCCAGCCCCAGCCCAGAGGTCTACACAGCAATGAAACAGCTCCATAGCCCAGGCTCCACGAGCCCGAGTCGGCTGGCATAGGCCAGCCGCAGGTTTTTCTTTGTTGTGTAGACGTACCCATAGATTGTAATAAAGTCACCCCTTAACTTTTTCCTGTTAAACTAAATAGAATGAGCTCCTTGAGTCTATCACTATAAAGCATGTTTTCGAATCCTTTAGTCATTCTCTTGGCTCTTCTCTGAACCCTCTGTAATTTATCAACCCCTTTCTTGAATTGCGGATACCAGAACTGGACACAGTATTCCAGAAGCAGTGGCACCAGCATCAAATACAGGGGTAACATAACCTCTCTACTCCAACTCAAAAGTCACGTTTACACACCCAAAACTTACAATACCCCTTTTGGCCATAGTGTCAAACTGGGAACTCATGTACAGCTGATTATTCACAACCCCCAAATCTTTTTCAGAGTCACTGCTTCCCAGGATAGAGTCCTCCATCCTGTAAGTACGTTCTTTGTTCCTAGATGTATACATTTACTTATATTAAAATGCATATTGTTTGCTTGAGCCCAGCTTACCCAGCAATCCACATTGCTTTGTATCTGTTACCTGTACTCTTCACTATTTATCACTTCCCCAATTTTTATGTCATCGGCAAACTTTATGATTATATGTTTCTTTCCAGGTCATTAATAAAAATGTTAAATAGTGTAGGGCCAAAAACTGATCCCTGCAAGACCCCACTAGACACAGACATTTTATGATGATTCCCTGTTTACAGTTCCATTGAATGGGTACCAAGATAATTTTTATATCATTATACTTTTTTTAAATGAAAATGTCATGTGGTTCCAAGTCAAACACCTTACGGAAGTTTACTACATCAACATTATTGCCTTTATAAACTAAATTTATAATCTTATTAAAAAAGATGAGACATTTCTTTGACATGATCTATTTTCCATAAACCCATGCATCCGAAGAAGTGGGCTGTAGCCCACGAAAGCTTATGCTCAAATAAATTGGTCTCTAAGGTGCCACAAGTACTGTTCTTTTTGCGGATACAGACTAACACGGCTTCATTATATTACCCTCCTTTAATTCTTTATTAATCAAGTCCCATATCAGCCACTCCATTATCCTGCCTGGGATCAATGTCAGAAGGACCAGCCTACTATTACCAGGGTCATCCCACTTACCCTTTATTACTATTGGCTCACCTTTAGCTTTCTTCCTGTCTTCTGGAACGTCCCTGCTGTTCCAAGACTTATTGAAAAAAATCAACATTAACGGTCCAACAAGCTTTTCACCCAGCTTTTTTAAAAGCTTGGGTGCAAGGTATCCAGACCTCCTGGATTTAACATCCTCCTGAGATGATAGTTAAGGCTAAGATTTTGTCACGGAAGTCACAGAATCCATGACTTCCAGAGACCTCTGTGACATTCTCCACTTCAGCACCGAGGCGTTGGGACTGGAGCTGTCAGCCAGAGGGAGCCGTCCGCAGCTCCCAGCAACATTGGGCAGCGGGGGGACCCCGGAGCCTCAGCAGCCGTGGGAGCGGAACCTCCTCCCTCCCCATTTTGTCACAGTTATTTTTAGTAAAAGTGAGGGACAGGTCACAGGCTTTCATGAATTTTTGTTTATTGCCCGTGATCTGTCCATGACTTTCACTAAAAAGAACCTTAACACAAGCATAACCTTTATGATAGTGCACTGGAAAGAGTGTTATATTATATGACTATATCTCTTTTTTCCCAAATACAAAAAAGAAAAACATTTATTGAACACTTCTCCCTTTTGATAATTCTACCCTTTCCATTTAGTAATGGACCAATACCAGTGTTAGGGTTCTTTTGGTTCCTAAGACACTCCTTCTTATTGTATTTAACTGTGCTGGCCATAGATTTCTCCCTGTGTCTTTTTGTTTCCCCTATCAATTTTCTACAATTCTTAGCTTCTGATTTATATTTATTTTCAATGTTCCCTTCTTTTCATTTGTTTAGGTTTTTTTTTTTTTTTATAGCTGCGTTCATTTCCCCTCCAAACCAAGTTGGCTTTTTAACCAATACAGCCTTCTTCCTCAGTTGTGGCTTTTTGGTCATTTAATAAAGTGTTCTTAAATAATTCCTAACTCAATCACATTTTTTTCTGACTCCCAACCCCCACAGCAAGCTATAGGTAGAGTCACTAGAAATCCATGCTAAAAATCTCATGAGCATTCTCTCCATACTTCTGAAATCTTAAGAAAGCTATACATGCTACAATGTTGAGAAAAGTTAACTCAACACAAAGCTTTATTTTAGCATGGATTTCTAGTCACTCTACCTGTAACTTGCTGTGGGGGTTGGGAGTCATGGATATAGGGCAGCGGGAGAATACTGCCCTCCAAATATGGTATTAGAAACGGCTGAATTTTGGAAAGCAACTGATCTAAATATATAGCAGTTCATTAAGGGCTCTCCTTCAGCAGAAATACGGTACAGCTTAAAAAGCCACACAACTGATCTAATTGTACTTCAGCCATATTAAGTAAAAATGGGTTCAAAATATGGAACTAAGTTTTGGCCAGGTATTTGGCAGCTTGGAGCAGATTTCTATTACACGCCACTCTTCCCCATCTTCCCTGCCCTTTGCCCCATAGCAAATCGTTAATCATTAGGCCAGAAACAGTGCCTGCTATGTCTATGAAAGTTATTCTTTGATTTTCGTAGTTAATCCATAATCCAACACTGAGTGCAAATAGCTGAAGCTCAAGATAGACAGATGCTTTGGTTGTCCTAGTTTAGAATTCTTTTCTCAAGTTGCACACAGATGGGAGCACTTGTTGTTTACACTCAGGTCATACATTAAGATGGTAGCTTGTGTATTCAGAATGTGGAGTAACCATCAGATTAATGCACATGTCCAGCGAAAATGTTAAAATGTTAGCATTTGATTGTAAATGCTCTATCTCCCGTTTAAATCCATATTTAGACAGCAATGCCACATGCCTTCTGAACTAGATTACAACAGCTGGCACTTATGTGCTGTAGCCTTTATGGCCTTTATTGATTCATCAGTACATATTTTTAAATGTCAAATCTATAATAAGAATGTTAAATATGTAATCCCTAGAGTGGAAGATTAAATCTGAATTCTTCAATAACGCTGGAAAAATCCAGTTTCACGCAGACCTTTAAGTGTTATGGGACTATTTGAAAGTTAGTGGCTTCTAAAATTCTCTTTAAAAGGAAAATTTACATGTCATCAGAGAAAGATACAAGGCCATCACACTGACAGACAACAAGATGGAACACAAGCAATTAATAAAACACAGTGGTTGCCCTGGAAAGTAATGCTGGCATAGTACATATAACTACCACACGAAGAAAGAGAATTTTATGAAATGTGTGATGTTGTTACTAAATTTTGAACCTGGTGGATTAAAAGTTAACTTAAATAGGTTCTTGCAAGTATTACTGATGCAATTTAGTTAACACTTTAAGACAGCTCTTCTCATTCACAGATCTCAAAAGTCCTTCAGAAAGGAGGATGCGTTAAGACCAATAGTCCCAGTTTACAGATGAAGAAACTGAGCCACAAAGAGGTTACAACTTGCCATATTATAATTATTTGTATTAGCATAGTGCCTAGAAGCCTTGTTCATGGACCAGGACCCCATTGTGCTAGGTGCTGTACGAACACAAAACAGAAACACCATCCCTGCACCCAAAAGATTAGATTCTAAATAGTCCTACTTTAACTAATAATGGCAGAGAACAGAGGTCTCCTGACTCTCAGGTCTAGTCTCTACCATCTAGATCACACTGATTGATTACCAAAAACTAAATAAAAACATGGTTAATTTATTTTGGACTGGAAAAAGGATCTTTTAAGCACTTCAGTCAATCCAGTGGACAAGCCCAGAGGCTATAGAGAAGCAGGGGAGTAGTGACAGATTGGATAAGCTATTTAGAGGATGACTTCCAAAGGAATGGAACAGTTAAACAGGCTCAGAGAGAAGAAAGCAAATGTCCATTTTGAGACTACCTGCTATATGAATGTCTCTTGTGGAGCACCATGAATTCTCAAAGGATCATTAAGAGTTGTGAATCCCTTAAGTAACATTTATTCTTCATGTTAGAATTAGACCTATAGAGTAGCTTGAGTGATAAGCTATAGATGATTATTTAATATTCTTTGGATTTTCTCTTTAATAACCTATTTGACATTAAAGCTCTAATTTAAGAAAACCAAAAGTGATTTCTATAGTTATGGGGGAGGTTTTTTGGGGAGTGTTGTTTTTAATTTGACAGGGAAGTTGCGGAAAGGAGGTCTCTATCCACAATGTTCGTAATTAAAACCCTGGAAGGTGCAGAGAGGTTATAAAAAGAATAAAGATTGACAATAAAATAATTTAATGGAGTTCCATTAATATTGGTCTTTAAAAATATTTGTGGGAGGATGGAGGGCACATAATGCAACCACCAAAACGACAGCATTCTTTTAAGTAAATTCTAAGTACTTCAAATGATTACCTATAAGAAATAAACACTTCCATTCGGTGACTAAATATTTTCCCATTTAATGTAACCAGATAGGAATTTTGCAGGTAAACAGCCTGTGTGTTACATTGTAATTTTCTCAAGTTAGGTTGACTGCATCAATAATTAATGGTTTCTCTTTGTAAAAGTTTTATACAGTAAAAGCTTTGTTGGGGGAATGGGGAGTGCCAGTAAGTCAAAAATTCTGGTTAACTAAGAGGGAGGGACTTTGGGTGCGGGAGGGGACTCAGAGCTGGGGATAGGGGCACAGGAGGGGGTGTGGGCTGTGGGAGGCAGTTTGGGTGCAGGAGGGGGCTCAGGGCAGGGGATTGGGGCATGGGAGGAGGGTGTGGGGTGCTGGATCTGGGTGGTGCTCACCTCGGGTGGGTTCCCGCAAGTGGGGACATAAGTGCTGCTCCTAGGTGTAGGCGTGGCTAGGCAGCTCTGTGCGCTGCCTCCGCCCGCAGGTGCTGCCCCCGTAGCTCCCATTGGCCGCATAGTTCCTGGCAATGGGAGCTGCGGAGCCAGCGGTCGGGGTGGGGCGGGGGCAGTGCGTAGAGTCACCCAGCCACACCTCCGCCTAGGAGCAGCAGGGACATGTCGCTGCTTGCGGGGAATGGCCCGAGGTGAGTGCTGCCCAGATCCGGCATCCCGCACTTCCTGCCGCGCCCCAACCCCCTGCCCTGAACCCCCTCCTGCACCCACACTCCCTCCCAGAGCCTACGCCCCTCACCCTCTCCCACACTCCGAACCCCTCGTGGCTGTTCCTCCACCTAGGAGCAGCAGGGACATTTTGCCACTTCCGGGGAGCCACGCGGAGCCAAGTAGGGAGCCTGCCAGCCCCACGCCAACTGGACTATAAACCAGACTTTCAATGAAGATCAGAAATGCCGATTTATAGATCTTTCTGGTTGGTAAAGTGCCGGATAATACAGCTTTTACTGTAGTATGAATTCCATATCAACTAATATTGTATCATTCCTAGTATTACTGGTTAAAGGGAACAAAGTTGATTATTCTGGTGAAAAGAAAACAGAGATATTAGAAGATTTGAAAAGCAAACACAAAATCCACTGAGAGTTTATACTATTTTATTTCACTTTCTATATATATATATATTTATATATATACACACACACACACACACACACACACACAAAATGTAGAGTTTTTCCAAAAATGTTTATGTAGCACAAAATACATAAATAGGCACTGATAAAAACTTTTTTTTCCATTTAAAAATCCATTATGCGTGTAAGAAAATTTCCCATAAAGCAGAAGGCAATTATAA
The DNA here is from genome assembly GCF_028017835.1 of Emys orbicularis. Taxonomy (NCBI): domain Eukaryota; kingdom Metazoa; phylum Chordata; order Testudines; family Emydidae; genus Emys; species Emys orbicularis. The sequence goes on along the minus strand of NC_088689.1, from coordinate 23,340,456 downwards.
GAAACAAACAAAAAAACTAACAGACAGATATTCTACTTTTTCCATGAATTTAACAGATCCTCCCATAATAGGTTTGCTTCGCGGCGTGAAAGGGACATTCAGAGAAGTCTCCCACGCATTTCACAGCAATATTCGATGGAAGTTAGACACAGGGCAGGTAGGTACGGGAAATGCTATGAAAGCTACCGTTTGCTGATTTTTGAGATCATCACTGTAAGCGCCCTCCTCCCCTTACAGGCAAAATTCCAAAAGAAAATGTTACCATCTAAATAGTACAAATTAATAGCTTACGCAATTATTATAAAAGATTATACATGTGCAATGCTTGCTAGTGAAACCCTCTGTGGTTTACTGAAATTTCTAAGGCGGCTGTACAGAAAAGTAGTTAAAACACCATTGCTATGTCTTGTAATTGTACAGTAATGAGGCAATTTAAAATGATAACTCAGCATTTTGGTGTACAAAAAAAGTAATGTAAAAGCTGGCTTTTACATAATTTGGTTTGCTCAGAGTTTTCTATAGAAATGTTCATAGAAGTATAGCTGAACTGAATCATTACATTCCTTCCCTTAATGATTAAATAAAACTTCTTCATAATTTCCAAAATTCCCTCATCTTCATGTCGCAAACTTTAAAAAGTTGAAGAACACTAATTTTGGACAGTGTTATTTCCTATGGACACTTAGATTTTTATAATCAACATTAAAATGGAAAAAACAAAACTAAAGCTTTGGTTACAATGAACAGCAATGATAGAGGGCAAAAAAAGGATAAAACAACCACTTGTAATGATGTCATGTTCTTATCTTTGTAGGCTTTCATATCGGACTGGTCAAGACACAGCTAATTGTGACACATGCAGGAACAGTGCATGTATTATCTATAGGTAGGTTAAAAATTCTAATATTCCCACTTTTTATTGAGTGAAAGTAATGATTTTATCCACCAATGCAAGATCAAATGTTAGTCACTATTATAAATTGCTATTTCAACAAGAAGAAAGGAGAAATAAAAGACCAGGAAATTAATCTTTATTTCACTATAAAATTCAATGAATAAAATATTTTTAATATTAAAACTAAAATACAGGATATGCATATAGTCCATGAATTAAGCAGGTTCTTTTCACCTCTGCTTTGCAAGTTTAACTGGCTGTTTTAAGCAACACGCCTTGACTTGGAGGGTTTTAGCGTAATTTTGCATCTTGCACCATTGTAAAGAAAACATAGACATACTCTTGTTCAGGAAAAATAAACAAAAGTCCTAGAGAAGACCCTGAATGTAGTGCAACAGGTGCAACTGCACTGCACTTGAGGAGGGAGCAGGAGGGGTTTCTGGCACCTATGTGCCACACAGCTAATCTTCATGGGAGGCTTCTCTAGAGCTGCCATAGAAAGAGCCGTGGCAGCAGAGAGAATGGGATCTGGCCATTGGATATGCACGCACCTATATTAGTGACCATTACCCCTCTGGAGTAGGGAGGGGAAGCTGCAGCAGTGGCTGTAGAGCAGCTCTGCATCCCCAACCCACTCCATTTACACAGGCTGTAAGGCTATCTTCTACCTACAAAACTACTTCAGATCTTAAAAGTCAAACCACTACAAAAAGAGAGAGGAGTTTCCACTACTCCCAGATCTCAACCTAAGCATCACCTAAAATTAAACAAAGCAAACAAAAACTTTACCTAGTAGCAATCACTTGAAATATTATTTTTTCCCAAACGGAAGCCCTTAATGAATTAATGCAAACATCATATTATTTATCAGGATTGCCATCACCAAAGAGTAACAGTTAATGTTCCATGGAGACTATTAACAAGCAAACTTTCTGCAGAGAAGTATATATGAAAGTCTACAAGTTTCTGCACAAAATCCATTAAATTTGCATTGCAATGCATGTTTTATGTAGTTTTTCAGAAAAAAATCCTGCACTTCTAGTTGTTGCCACTTAAGATTGACTTCTAAAATGAATAATTCTATATTTAATCCATCATTTATGAACCTTTTGTGTAAGTGTTAAGATCATTCTTAACTATCATTTATTTCTCAGGTTTATGATTTACAAGTAAAACTGGATTAACAATGTACCCCCCTCTGATGTCAAACTGTACCAAGCATTAATACTGGTGGGTTTCATTTTAATATTGCTGAGGGTATATAGTATTTTCTGTACTATGTGCTGCAGCAAAATATTTTAGAATAGCTTTTCATAGCTGTCATGCATTAGGATTGGGGAAGTAGTATTGGACAGACCTTATAGCACAGATCATAATCAGATAGACATGCACTACATGTGGGAAAATTACACTTCCATCACCAAGCATTCTGTACTACAGATCAAATACACAGAATTACGTATTAAAGCATATGGGATATATCTTGCTTGCCTAACTTAAATAGCACCACCAACTTCATTAGGATGAACCACTGCCTTCTGCATACACATGTGTGTGGTTAACAATGATGCCATTCATTAAGCATTGGGTTATTTTCAAGATCACAACCAATTTGAATAAAGCAAGCAGGATTTTGTAGCATCAGAGCAACTGATAGACAGTGACAACATTTGGCTATGAAATGAACAGATTTCTTTACCAGAGCCTTTAACATGAGATGAGAGTTCTGCAACAGCAAGAAAGTTTCCAAATTTATTGTAACACTGGATGTTTTAATCACTAGAGAGAAATCAGTGTGCACAAGTTGTAAACATGCATTTCATACTACCAATTGTGGAAGACAGTTTGGATTTACTGCATACATAGCTCAATTTCTGCAGACTATCATATCACTTTGCTGAACAGCTTAAATCCAGTCTACTCTGTAATGCAAGTGCTCCAACAATCAATGAGTGTGACAGGGCTATGTCATGACTTTTATAAGGTGTTTTATACTGACAACTCAGTTATTGTCATCCCACTGCAGTGAAGGCTACACAAAACCATTGGATGTCTTCATGTATTGCAAGTAACATGAAAAACAGTATGTCTCAGAATTAAATTATCAACCTATCAAGAACTCCTTTTCTGTCTCCTGTCCAGGAGATGCTTATGAAAATTATTTCAGGGATTCAGGGAACTGTGTTCACAAGAAAATGTGCAACAAGCCTATTAATTATGAGCTAGCTTTTTACACCCCTTACTCAGCCATGCAGGGAAATAATGACTCATTTCTCTGTGACACACCTCATTTCTCTACGTAGTCCTGCTCAGACTGTGACCCACACACGGGGGGAGGAACTGGGGCTATTTACCCAATGCTCCCTCCCTGCAAACAAGTGAATGAAGAGTGGACAGACAGCAGAAGTCCCCAACTCCACCTCCTCTGCTCAGCAGCCACCTATGATCACAAACATGGAGACAGGAGGGTGGTGAGGATGCTGCTGTATGAAGTGGAGTAAAGCAAATTAGGTATTCCTCCTCTAAGCAAGGAGGGGAAGAGGAGGAAAAAGCATGACTAACACAGCCACAATTTGCTCACAGCTCAGCTCTGGAGGCTGGGCAGCTATGCACCATCCCTTTCTCAAAGCAGATTGCAAAATTAAAATCTAGCCTTAAATGATAAAGAGCTCTGTTTTTGTTTTACCTGTTATAAAAATAAGAAAAATTAGGAAAACGGATACAATGTTTATTTCCAATAGGCAGTTCCAGCCACTTGGTACTTCCGTTTCACATGCAACTAAGAACCATAATCACATACATAATACAGTAGTGCAGTATAACTAATAGTATTGCACACAATAGTCTAGTCAGTGTATTATCTACTAGCGTTAACAAGCCTCCAACCCTTCAGGCAGAAAGGTTGTAGAAGAGGCATCTCTGATACAAGAAATATAGGACATTAAGATGTTTATGGAGCAAGGGTTTGAAGAACAAAATGACAGGTTAATTACCCTATAAGTAGACTCCATATGTAAGGGCCTGTCCAGCTCCCATTAAAATAAATGGATGTCGTTCTGCTAACTTCAATGGGAGCTGTATCAGGACTAGATGTGCAAGTTCATCCTTCTTCATTGCACATCTATTGTAAGTATCCTATACTACTGTATATACCATAATAGTTCTACCATTGAAGTTAGCTAAGTCACACAGCCCCTCCCTTTCACTTTCCACCCATTATATTTATTATAATTTATAGGAAATGAATATAGAAATTTACTTTAAAATGGTTCACTATAGGTGGTTCTGGTAACCCCATCTAAAGTGTCTTGATGCTTCCCATTACAAGACCCTGCTTTCAGTTGCTTATAACTTTGCCTAATTTCAATCATTTGGGCTGAAATTTTTAATGACGGGCAGCTGTCTGAGATTAAAAGTTTCAGGAAAAATGCTTCACCTGTTTCAGAGAACAAGATTAGGGAAAAATATGCTGGCTGTGCAAGAAGACTAGGAGGCGAAGACTGAGATCAAATGAGTAGCCCAGGGGAAAAAAGGGGGAAGCAGAGTGGCTAGGCAAGGAGATTGAGATTTGGATCTGTTGAGAGGAGGGAAAAACAGGGACTCAGACAAAGAGCTGGTGGGGGGAAAAGGACAGATATAGACAGGCCACAGGGGAATGGGAAAAAAGGGGTCAGGACTGGGTTGAGAACAACAGGAGCAGGAGAGTCTGTGACCACTAGAGAACACTTCACCTTCCTGAACCTGGAATGGAATCCAGTATTCCTGAGTCTCACCATTCCTCTGTCAGCAAATATCTGAAATCCATTAACAAAATGTCTCATCCCGCTCTAGTGCTGATCCACAGAAAGGATGAAAACCTACGATTGCTATCACTTACTCAGTTAGCTCAAGTGGCAGGGGTCTGTGTGGTGGATCAAAATTTTCTAACTCTGCTTATGAACCTCATAGGTGGCAATATGATTCCAGATAATAAAATTTTGGTTTTTTAAATCTAGAAAATTATACACAAAAAAGTATGTTCAAAGAACATTAAGGTTGCACACAAGGTAAAGCCAGGCACCCAGAAGACAGGAAATGCCAGAATTAAGTATGTGTGTAACGTTAATTTGCCCCCTTCAGTGTCTGCATTATGATAGTCTTTAATTACATGAACACAATTTCCCCCCCCCCCCCCCCCACAGGACTCTTGCCTCATTCAGTGCACAGGATGTTCTGGGGATGGGTTATGTAGTGAAGGAGACTGTTGTCTGTGGGACATCTACTTCATTTGTTGTAGAAGTTTGAAGTTTAGTGACTGAAATGGGAATGAAGTAAGAAAAAGGTTAAGGCAGCTGATTGGAGAACTTGATTATATTCCTGCCTCTGCCACAGAGTTACTGTGTGTTGCTGGAACAAAATGTCCAAACATTTCACAGGTGGTCACTAATTGAGTGTTCCTTGTTTTCTTGGTGCCTGACTTGAGCCACTGGGATCCAATTTGCAGAGGTGATGAGCATTCACAGCTTCAACTGAAGTTAATGAAAGCTGTGCTTTGAACATATACAATGCTAAGTACTCTGAAAACTCAGGCCCTAGGTGTCTCAATTTGGGCACCCAAAATTCATGTACACTTTTGACCACAATTCTTCTGTTCCTCCAATTGTAAAATGGGGATAATAGTCCCTCACTTCAGACGGTGTTGTGAAAATAAATTCATTAATATTTGTGAAGCACTCAGATGTTACATTGATACATGCTATAAAAAAACACGAAGAAATTAATAATTCGGTCTTCAGAGAAGGGTTTGCATCACAGTTGCCAACTTTCACGCGGTAAATAAGCACCCCGACATTCACAATAAACCAGAAATCAAGCTAATCCCATTTCAAAACAAGGCCAAAACAAGCCAACCCCCAAGAACCCCAACACCCTATGTGACTAGATCCCCAGGGCGTGCAGTCTGGGACTGTGGTGGGCCCGCTGTGCACCCCTGACTCTCTCCCCACCTTGCCCTGCTTGCCCCCCCCCCCCTTGCCGGGAGCTGATCAAAAAAAAGAAGCAACAAGCTACAAGCCAAAAACTAGCCAACAAGCAACTCACAAGCCAATTAAGCCAAAACCAAGCCCAATTTCTGTTTTTTCCCCCGCGGGTTTGGCATGTCTGGTTTGCATAGTGTGCAGTAAGTAAAGCATAGGGCTACATATAGAATAATGGGGATAAAATAAAATATTTAAAAGCTGCTTATGCAGTGAGTACCATACATCCAGTGTACTGAATGGAAAAAATAGTACATGATCTCGTAATTAAAGATAACCTCATAATGCATATGCACCAGGGGGACAAATTATGTTGTACAGAGAACCTTAAATTTAGGAACTGCCAGATTTAGAGTACTTGACTTGGCAACCTTTATGTTCTCTTAACATAGTTTTTGTGTGCAATATAAAAGCATGTTCAAGTTAAACAGGTTAATTGTAGAAAATGTGTGAGTTTCTCAAATAGCGATCCCCTCTTTATTTTTAAACTGGTTTAAGTGAAGCAGAACAGCACTTTTACAGCAATGAGTCAATTGCCCTGCTGACTACCCAACTGCATCCAGTAATGTCAAGTGCAGCATAACTAAGAAACTGGAATGTAGAAATGATTAATGTAATTAACTTTTTTCTGAAGATGACATTTTAAAAATATTAATGTGATCTAGCTCAATAGCTGAAGTCTAATTAAAGACCATCATGACGTGGAAGAAGATTAAAAATGATTCAGTACTTTACGTTTTTATCTTTTTGTTGAATTTGTAGATTTTGTCAAAATATACTGAGTATTTTAGCAAACATTTTAAGTCTGAATTACAAATACAATATTTGTCAATATGCAGTTTACATTTTCCACAGAGATTGCTATCACTTTTGTAACTTTTTAGATGTTCCTTTTTGCCCCACTGATAAGAGTGAATCGCTAATACTTTTGAAGAGGAAAAAGGAAAAGATGAAAAAACTTAATTTTAAGTCACTTTTCCCCCTTTTAAATAAATGGATAACTAATAAATCATATGAGGAAAAGCTCTACTGTGTATTGAAAAGTTAAACACTTTTTTTAAGAGAGAATATATTTGATTTTTACCTTTTGAGTAAAGAGAACAGCAGTTTTTTTGAAATTCTAACATTATAATGTGGAGTTAGACCAAATTTTTATAGCAAAGTTTACCTGACAACACTTAGATATGTAGTCTTTTGTACATACAGGTTTTTATTATAAGCATCAGCTGGATAACACAGGCCATATCCTGCTAATATTCTCTATGCCAAATTCCAGTGAAAGTCAACTATATAATAATGAGAGGGGAAACAGAGGTCTCTGTTCCCTCAAAAATGCCACGCAAAAATAGACAGTGAACAGAGGTTTTCACAGGATACTCAGACTGTACTGGATCTTACAGGCACATACATTCCCACTAGTTACTACAAAGAGAATGGGAGGGCCCAAAATTGAAGTCTCTATAGAAATCAGTAGGGCAATAATACACATTGAAGATTTTGATCTTCTTTTTCCCAAGCCCCAATTATTTTTGCTATTAGAAGTAAACTAAACAGTTTGGCAGGGATTAAAAACACTGACATACTATTGTCTACTTTCTCCCATTTCACAAGGTAAGCAAACTTAACTACATCTCCCTATTTATAGCACATGTCAATTCTTCATTATCTTTAATGCAAGTGAAAAATTATCTTGTTAGACCTGGAGAGTGTAGGTAGATGGTTGTGTAAATATAACGAAGGGTTCTGCCACTGTAGTACCATTGTTCTGTCACTACACTTCTCATGAGTCAATTGTGCTAAATCATACAGAGGTTTTGTGATGGAGACTACTAATTTACAGAGATTAGCCTACTTTATGCTTTAAGTTCAAAGTCAAACTTCTATTAACAGAGAGCACCGTCACCATAACCCGTAAAGAATCAATATGAAGCCCTTATTACATAGCAATAGACTAACATTTAGTTAACAAAAATATGCAGCATACTGAGGAATGACAGTAAATTCTAGACCACATATAGATAACGAAAGTAGTCAAAAATCCCAATTTTAAGTAGTAAATTAAACTTAACAATTCAAGCGTTCATTTTGCTTTATCAAATGTTCAAGTACATTAGTATTAAGATCACAAAATATGAAATCACAAATACATCCTTTCAGAATTGGCTATCTTTTACAAATGGAGGTATACCACTGAATTAGATTATAAAAACAAGAAAAAGATTAAATAGTGCACTATCAAGACAACTCAAATACTAAAGTCTAATGAAGTCTTATTGTTAAGGGAGATAATTGTATTGGTATGCAGAAATTGTGCCAATTCAATCATGTCCAATGCCCACGTGGAATAAAATCTTTGCAGCCTGTGTCATTCTGTGATTATCTCTTAGTGGAAGTACCCTTTCCATTCCTGCTTAAATTACTATCACTTGTGAATTTAAATTCTTTAACACAATGAATCAACGTGGGGCAAATTAGACTTTTGTTTAATATTTTGTGCATTAATCTTAGGCATTTATCATGAATAATATGAAACTGGGAACATCCTAAAGAATTCACAATAGATTTCACATTGGTCAGAAAGGTCAGAAGTACTCTATATAACCTATTCAAGGTTATTTTAGCTTCTGGAAAGATTCTTTTATTAATCAGATTAGTAGTCAATTTCTGCAGAGAAAAAAACCTGATTAAACCAGACTATAGAACTGTAGTTATTGAGAAATATTACTGAAAGCCACATCAAAAAATAATTCAGACATTTTCTACTCCTATGAAATTTTAAAATTGTATTTGCTATTTTTAACAAGTTTTGTCCTTGCTATTAAAGTTCTTCTGATGTTGAGTTCTGACAACTGAATTGAAAATAGATTATTCAAGTCTATGAAATTTAATCCTCTCAATACAACAGCAGCAAATGAAACAAGTTCATAGGTTAAAAATCACATTTGTCAGATGAAAGCTAATTAGATAGCAGAAAATCCTCACAGAACTAAGTTTCCCTTACCTATCAATGCCAGAAGTCTATGAAAAGGTCTATTAAATTAAAGTCAATCTGGGAAAGAGAAAATAAAAAAAAAGTAAGTAGATTATAGACTGAAAAACTGCCAATATATATGCATAACCAACTGCATGTGCATCACTTGTTTGTGAAGTATCAAACGTACTTGTAGTTTCTTAACAATAGTAATAATCAATTTAAAACTGTGTAATTTTAAAATTTTGATATAAATCTATTGGCCTATATTTTCAAAAGCAACTAGTCACTTTGGCCCCAAAGCTTCAAAGAACTTACACGAGTAGTCCCATTGAGTCCAATTAATTAAAAAATATATTTTTGGTAAGTTAGAAATAGTGGGGGTGGGGTGGTGGATAAAGTGTAATGGTATTTCTTCTCTTCCTGTTCCAATGGGACTACTTGTGCACATCAGTGAAGCAAGCATGTAAGCACTTGCAGGATCCAGGCCTTAACGTGTACTCATGTCACATATTAGGTAATAAAGTGAACATACAAAAGGCATTACTTTAGGCTTTAAGTGTATTAGGAACTGACTGTAACCAAGCCACATGAGGTATTCTCAATAAATGTTTCAGTAATTGCAAATATACCTACTGTTCCATTGCATGCTCCTGTGTGTACACACACATCCTTGTTTTTATCTTGCCAAGTATATATGTTTAAATTCATAGGGCTGGTTAAAAAGATAAATAGTACTGGCTAATAGATAGAGTTAGGAACAAAAAGATTCTCCAAACAGTGTTGTCAATGCAGCTTGATCATGATTGCACTAAAGTCCTGGCTCTCCTAGTTATGTCCCACTCTTACACCAACTGCAGTACCAACTACAGTACAACAGGCTAAATTGTGTAGTGATTTTATTAAATGTGTAAGAGACCGCCAAACTCCTTCATATACACAACATCTCCTAGCCTCATCCTCCAAACTGTCATCAGACACTTTTACTTGTAAATAGATAAAACAAGGCACACAAATACAAATATTTGAAATCCAGTGCCAATCATTGGAATGATCCACCCGTTATATAGTTCTTCGCATCAGGGGAATGCTTGTTTTTTTATTTTTGTCATTTAGTCAAATAGATGAAATTAACAGCTATCCATTCTAAAATAATTCAACTCTGAACTTAAGCCAACAAAAACAAAAAATATTTGAGATAAATGTTGACAGTTATGGATAAGTATTCTACAGTTTCCTGATCAGTGCATAAACATTGCTATTTTATATGATAAAATAAAGTAGGAAAGGAAAGCATCCCTAGTCAGGAGAGTGGTTAAACACGTACTTCGCTTTAAGCAAGTGTAAGTGCTTTTTTGAATTAGATTTAGAGCAAATAACAATGCTAGATTATTTTGGTCAATTTATATTAATGTCTTCAACATTTAGTTTTGAGGTTTTCTTTTACATACACGCACACAAACAAAATGTAAGTGTTTTAGAAAGTATTTTGGGAATATTCTATTGAACATCACCATATAAATTTATATTCTGATTTACAGAAGAGTTGAGCCCCTTCATTTCCCACTGAAAGGTAGGCTACAGAGGCTTATCACTCCAAAAATTCTGGATACATCATATTTACTTACAGGGATGAAGTCAGTGGCAAAACCCCAAATTGTCTTGAGCTATGAACCAAAAAAAGACAACCAAAAAACAGCAGAAAAACTGTTCAGGAAGTGACATGAGAAAGCAGTTTTCAAATGCCTCTCAGTTTGGTTATTGGAGCATTCAATATATTGTTAAGGCTACTGACGTTTAGTAACTTGTTACACAGGTCACCTCTGAAGTGTAGTTCTGATCTGAGAAGAAACCATTTGAAAACGGCACCTTCATATTCAACAGATTTGCTCCTTTACACACAATCATATTCATTCACTTGAATGAGAAAAGTATGTTTTTGCTACTCTTACCCATTAGTCCCGCAGAGCCAGCATAGCTATGGGTGAGCAGTATGCTAATTCTTCTTGTGCATTAGCAGAATAATCCCAATTACAGAGCCACTTACACCTGTGCAACCCCACTGACAGCAATGGGATGCCCCAGGTGTAATGGAATGCCGCAGAACATTTATTAACAGTGATATGCTAGAAGGAAACAAATCTGCTTGGCTTTCTGATCCTAAATTTACAGGATTAATAGTTATAACAATTTTTTAAAATATCTTTTTGTTGTAAAGTGGGCACATTTCATATGCAGGCTATTGAGAAACAAACATGGAAATTCATATTTAAAAATAAATTGTTTATTTCAACTTTTGATAGCACCCATACCCTGCTCTAGACACCTTACAATAATTAAAATGAGTAATACTAAAATATATAAAAATATACTCACAATGCCATAATAGTTGGCCTTAATAATAACCAGGCATCTAACTTCTCCTCATTGTCATCATGTCCACAGGCTAAAAGATCCAGGTTCTGGGGCACCAAGGAAGGGACAAGATCCAGAATTCAGAGCCCTTCAGAAAAATACCTTGCCCTTCAGCCCCATTCTTACTTAACCAGAGATGCTGCTAAGTTAAGCATGTCTGCTGACTGTAATTCTTATGGTACTGTACCAAATAAGAGAGACAATCTCTAGAATAGGTAGGCCCTTAAACTCTATCCAGAAATTAACAGCCAGTGCAGACTACGGAGCAATGACTACATGAAGCTGTAAAGTAGGCAGGCTTGGCGGAATTCAATTTTTTTGTAATTTCGATGGATACTACCGATACTTATTTTTAACCATTTTTTCTATTTTTGGTTATTTAAATTTTCATAGATGTGAAAAATTATGGAGAGGATCAGACAATTATTTAATGACAGTAGACACAGATTCAAAAAGTTTAAGCTTTATAACCATTACCACAAATTTTCAATGTTGTATTTTAAAATATACAAAGTAAATAGCCGTAAAATCAAATGCTAATAAGTTCTCAATAGCATTTTCTTACTTTACCTATCTGTAAATTTCAATCATCAGTGGAAATATTTTTTCAGTGGTTTGTGGCTATAAGGTGATACCGGTAAAAAATCTAATCTTTCCAAGCCTAAAAGTAGGCCTGATTCTAATCTCACTAATATTAGTTTTACAAGTATAAGGAGGATACACGGATAACCTTTGCCAATGCATCAACCATGCCAGGAAACATAGTCATAGAAAATTAGTTGACTGCTGAATAACAAGGACATTGCCACTCATGTTGCTCCACTAACTCTCTTAATGGCCTTACATACACATTGAACAGGAGGGATGAAAAACTAGAACCATACAGTACCCCAATCTGAAAGAGCCATCACCCAAAGCCATCCTCTGGGACCTCTCACAAATTACCCATGATACTACCATGCTTTCCAGCACACTGCATCAGAATGCAGCTGTGACGGGTTGGGTCACAGAAACCCCCTTGGGAGCTGCCACCCAATGTACCAAGACTACCTCTGCTCCTGTTTTCCCTGCCAGCTCAGGACTCCAGCACCCTGTCTTGCTGAGCCAGACACTCCCGTCTGCTCCAACACCGACCCAGGGTCTGAATCACTTGCCCCAGAGCTGCAAGTTTACCTGAAACAGCTCACAGAAGTGTGCTTGTCTTTAGCACTCAGATGCCCAACTCCCAATGGGGTCTAAACCCAGATAAATCCGTTTTACCCTGCATAAAGCTTATGCAGGGCAAACTCATAAACTGTTCGCCCTCTATAACACTGATAGAGAGATCTGCACAGTTGTTTGCTCCCTCAGGTATTAATACATACTCTGAGTAAATTACTAAATAAAAAGTGATTTTATTAAATACAGAAAATAGGATTTAAGTGGTTCCAAGTAGTAACAGACAGAACAAAGTAAGTCACCAAGCAAAATAAAATAAAATGCGCAAATCTATGTCTAATCAAACTAAATACAGATAATCTCACCCTCAGAGATACTTCAGTAAGTTTTTCTCAGACTGGACACCTTCCAGGCCTGGGCACAATTCTTTCCCCTGGTACAGCTCTTGTTCCAGCTCAGGTGATAGCTAGGGGATTCTTCATGATGGCTCCTCTCTCCTTTGTTCTGTTCCACCCCTTTATATATCTTTTGCATAAGGCGGGAACCCTTTGTCCCTCTGGGTTTCCACCCCCCCTCACTGGAAAAGCACCAGGTTAAAGATGGATTCCAGTTCAGGTGACATGATCACATGTCACTGCAAGACTTCATTGCCCACTTGCCAGCACACACATATACAGGAAGACTCACAGGTAAATACAGCCATCTGCGGATAATGGTCCTTGTTAATGGGAGTCATTAAGATTCCAAACCATCATTAATGGCCTACACTTTACATAATTACAATAGGCCCTCAGAGTTATATTTTATATTTCTAGTTTTAGATACAAGAGTGGTACATTTATACAAATCGGATGATCATACTCAGTAGATTATAAGCTTTGTAATGATACCTTACAAGAGACCTTTTGCATGAAGCATATCCCAGTTACGTTATATTCACTTATCATGTTTTTATAAAACCATACAGACTGCACAACGTCACAGCAGCCTCACAGGCAGTCTCGCAGAGACCAGAGGCATCTATTGGCATAGCATTTTTAATAAATCAGAATGTCAATGAGGGCAAAACTGTTGTAATATTTGTTTTTAGACATGATTTCTCAATTGTTACCTTATAAACAACCAACATATTTCAATTTGTTACTATATTATTTCTTAGAGCAATGTGTATTATGTAAGATTCTTAGATAAGGAGTAAATCCAAAAGAATTTCCAAGTTTGCTGCTAGATCTCCTCCCACATACCATATGTTTAAAACTAGTGTTTATGACTCAGCAGACTCTATGCTCAAAACCATACACACTATTAACAGCAATTTTAAAGCTTGTTCTGTTCCCAGCATTTTAAAATATATTCACTCATGAAAAAAGTATAGTATTCTACTATAATAATCCAAAACACTACAGTTTCCAATATTTGATTCTGCAAAGTTTTTGGATTATTACTGTTGAATACTTTTTTGTTGTTTTAATAAAGGACAGCTACAAGCATATGTTATCTTAAAAACCTTAGTCAAATTAGCAAAAGGAAACCAACGGAGGAAAAAATGATTACTAAAGAAAAAAGATCCAGCTTTAGGTAATATATTGGTTTCATTTTACTACAGATCTGGGTTAAAATGAGTTTGTACACTCATCCAGTTTCTTTTAAAAGTTAAAGACTCTTATTATGTTGCTGGAACTCCTCCTCATGAGAAACAAGATAAGAATCCTACTTGAAAAAGTGAAGAGAAAGGAGAAAAAAGGGGATCAGGAAGGAGGGAAACTAGTTTGACGTGGAGTGATAAATGAAAGGCTAGAATGGAGGCACGTCCAAGAGTAACCTTGCTGGGGAGTCACAAGTCATGATGCTATCCCTGCTGATTGTTCATTGGAATTTTGGTATAAATATGTAGCTATACATCTGCTATTAAAAATAAATGTTATAGGTTAAAGGGACGGCTGCCTTATATTTCTTTATATTTAACATGAGTATGTAGTTATATTGGTGTGGGTAGCATTTTACAGAGACAAAGACAAGCTCCTTGCCTAAAGAGTTTATAATCTAAATTAGATACGACATGATAGGGGGGGAAATATGTCAAGCGAGAGGGAGGAAGGCTAATTTACACAAACTACCATTATGACAGATGTATGCATTCACAAAGAATGCATTATATTATGCCAATTACAAACGCATGAGCATGCGCGCACGCACACACACAAAGTTAAAGGACATTACTGGGCTTGCAAAGCAAAGCACTCAAAAGTTAGCAAATGCCAGCATTTCCTAACTTTTGAGAGCTTGACTTTTCAACTTAAATAATGTTCTTTTAATATTTTTTGGGGAGAGGGGAGGTTGTATGAAGTTGTCATAATATAATGCAAATTAAGGAAACTACCTCTCGTAATGCTAATGCCTGTAGAACCTTCATTTGGCCCTCTGAGCGGATGCATTATGACATAATCTTTAATTGCATGATCACATAACTTTTTTTCCCCCACAGGACCGTTGCCTCATTCAGTGGATGATTCATATCGTATACTCATGGTTCAATGTGTGACCCAATCCCTTCTTTATTGCACACTCTTCAAACCCTGCTCTGAACACAGTATTATTAATTTCCTCATGAGCTTTTCTCTGGCACCCATCACTATAAAATCTGAGTGCTTCACAACAATTGATCTTCACAAAACACCTGTGAGAAGAGTGGGTATTATTATCCCCATTTTACAGATGGGGAAGTGAAGCACAGACAGATTAAGGTCAAAAGTATCTACTAATTTTGGATACCCAATTTGAGAAGCCTAGGACCTGATTTTTCACAGTGCCTAGCAATATACAGCACTTTATATAGTATCACAGAAATATAGAGCTGGAAGGGACCTCAAGCGCTGCAGCATGACCATCCCTGACCGATGTTTGTTCAACCTGTTCTTAAAAATCTCCAATGATGGGGATTCCACAGCCTCCTTTGGGAGCCTATTCCAGAGCTTGTCGTTAGAAAGATTTTCCTAAAATATAGCCTAAAACTCCCTTGCTGCAGATTCAGCTGATTACTTCTTCTCCTACCTTCACTGGACTTTCTTACAGTGTGGTGCCCAGAACTGGACACAGTATTCTAGATGGGGCCTCATCAGTGCTGAGTAGAGTAGGATAATTACCTTCCAAGTCCTCCAGACAAGACTCCTGTTAAAACACCCCAGAGGATATTAGCCTTTTTAGCAACTACATCATGTTGTTGACTCAGTCAATTTGTGATTCTCTATAACCCCCAGATCCTTTTCTGCAATACGATTACCTAGCCAGTTATTCCTCATTTTGTTGTTGTTCATTTGATTTTTTTTTTTCTTCTTAAGTGTAGTACTTTGCACTTCTCTATACTGAATTCCATCCTGTTGATTTCAGGCCAATTCTCCAATCTGTCACAGATATTTTGAATTCTTTTAATCCTGTCCTCCAAAGTGCTTGCAACCCTTCCCTGCTTGTTGTCTTCCACTAATTTTACAAGCAGACTCTTCATTTCTTTATCCAAGTCATAAATGAAAACATTGAATAGTACTGGACCCAGGATTGACCCCTGCTAGACCCCATCAGATACATCCCCCCAATTTGACAGCAAACCATTGAGAACTGCTCTTTGAGCATGGTCTTTCAACCAGTTTTGAACCCACCTAATGGTAATTTCATCTAGACCTTACTTCTCTAGTTTGCATACGAGAAGGTCATGTGGGACTGTGTCAAAAGCCTTACTGAAAATCAAGATATATCATGTCTACTGCGTCCCTCTATCCAGTAGGCCAGTAACCCTGGTAAAGAAGAAAATTAGTTTGTTCTTAGCAAATTGGCGTTTGTTCTTGACAAATCCATGCTGGCTATTACTTATAATCCTATTATCCCCTGGGTGCTTACAAATTGATTTTTTAATTTGTCCCAGTATCTTTCCAGGTACCAACGTTAGGCTGACTGATCTATAATTCCTCAGGTCTTCTTTTTTCCCTTTTTAAAGAGAGATGCTATGTTTTCCTTCTCTGGTCCTCTGAGACCTTACCCATCTCCATGATTTCTCAAAGATAATCTGCCAGCAGTTCTGAAATTGTTTCAGTTAGTTCCTTAAGTACCCTAGGATGAACTGCAACTTTAATACATTTAACATTCCTAAGTATTATTTAACCTGTTCTTTCCCTATTTTGGCTTGCAATACTTCCCTTTTGTTGTTAATATTAATTATAATTATCTACGTTAAGCATTTGGTCACAATTTACCTTTTTAGTGTAAACAAACAAAATAGGCATTAAACACCTCAGTCTTCTTAGCATAATCCATTAACATCTCTCCCTCCCTGCTAAGAAAGGACCTACGCTTTCCTTTGTATTTCTCTTGCTCCTAATGTATTTATAGAACTTCTTCTTATTGCCTTTTATGTCTCTTGCTAGGTATACCTCATTTTGTGCCTTAGCCTTTCTGCTTTTTCCCCTACATGCTTGGTGCTATTCTTTTGTACTCATCTTTAGCGATTTGTCCATGTTTCTACTTTTTGTAGGATTCCTTTTTAATTTTCAGGTCATTAACACTGTTCTGATGGAGCCATATTGGCCTCTTACTGTTCTTATCTTTCCTTCCCATCAGGACAGTTTGCTGGTTTGCCTTTAATATTGTCTGAGAAACTGTGAGCTCTCCTGAACTCCTTTTGTTCAAAGCACAGCTCCCATTGACCACAGTTGTACTGTGAGTGCCCAGCACTTCTGCAAATCAGACCCCAAGCTCTCAAGTCAAGTGCCCATAAAATGACAATTAGTGACTGCCTGTGAAAAGTTTGGTGTGACTTGCCCAGCATCACACAGGAACTCTGTGACAAAGTCAAGGATAGAATCCAGTTTTCCGGGGCAGCATTCAACTGCCTTAACCATGAAACCATCCTTTCTTTCCCTTCAATCCCCTGCCTCAATCACTGCACACATTCCAACTTTTGCAATAAATGTAGCAGGGGTTCTATACACAACAGCCTTCTTGACTACACAGCCTTGATTAACTCCCAGAGCAGGTCCATCCTGTGTACTTAATGAGGCAGGTGTCCTGTGGGGAAAAAAACAGCATGTGCTCATGTAATTCAAGACTGTCTCAAGGCACATGCACAATGGAGGGGGAACCTTCATTTTGGGGTTTCCTACTTGACTGTGCACCTTTAATAATGTCCTAACAGAGGGATATGGGTGTATGCATAATTTACTAGGTTTTTTAAAAAAAAGCTGAAAAATCAGAAATGCCATCATGTCAAGTCACATTGACACCCACCTGAGTCATTCTGCGATTTGAGCTAAAAGAGTAGCCGATAGCAGTAACAGGTTTTCATCCAATGTGCACCAGCACTAGAAGGGGATGATATACACTGCCAAAGGGTTTCACAGATGAGTGGTGAGATTCAAAAATCATGAGTTCCATTCCAGGCTCCAGAGAGGAGTGTGCTCTAGTGGGCAGAGACTGTTCTGCCTTTCCTTCCCTCCCACTACGCTCATTCCCCAACGACCTGTCACCCCATCACCCAGTCCTTTGGCCAGCCATTCCCAATCACCTCCCCACTCCCATGCCCAGTTTCTCCTCTCCCAGCTCCTCATCCAATCTTTTGCTTCCCTTTCCACTCCCCCGCCTCCATATGCCTGCTCCCTACCTACATACCCTGTCTCCACTGGGTTCCCACTCCTGGTCTTCTCAACCAGGTAGTCACAGCTTCTTTCTACCCCAATCCCCAGGTTCCTTCTCTACCCCCACCCCCCAACAGCCTACAGTCCCAGTAATGTACCCCCATCCAGGCCCCTGTCCATGCCCCCTGCTCTGGCTCTTATCTCCTCTGCACTGGAATTATTCAGTTTCCTTTTCCATGTTGCCTGTGCATCAGCAGAGGGGAGTACTGAACACAGGAGAGACAAGCTCCTTCCCCTTAGTTCCGGTGCCCAGCCCCAGCACAACCTGCAGCAGCACAGCGCTTTAATTCAAAGCAAAGTCCTGCTCAGCTGCAGGCTGAATCATGTTTATTGAAAATGGAATGTTCTGTCTTTTTACCTAGGAAGCTCTAGCAAGTCTCTACTGAGAGTGTGCAGTTCCTAAAGACTAATAATTTGGGCACATTTGGGTGGATTTTCAAATCCTTGACACAAAAAGTCACTCCCCTTACCCACAAAATTGCAAGTTCTTGGAAACAGTTGAACTGTTTGGGTTGAAATTTACACACAAATACGAAGTCAGCCAGAGGCAGACCCCTGGCATGGAAAATTTCAGCCCAACTGGTTAAAAACTGTCAAAGATAGAAGCAACTGTAGGTTGTGTCAGGCAAACTTCATATTTAGGCAGTGCTACCATCCCTGTCTATAATATTTAGCATTGTCTCTCGTTTCTGGTGAGATTTGTTATTTATTAATTTTTAGGCCAGCCTAATAAAAGCTAAAGCTACTTATTCTGCTTCCCTTTCACACGTTCAGTAATACCTCACTTCAGAGCACTGATGCCAACAGTAAAACACACAAGTAAGGGTGATGCAGCCATCACTTTTATTAAGCTTGTGTGGGTCATTGTGGGAGAGGCTGAGGAAAAAGTGGGGAAGATTCTGAAGGTGAATGAGACTGTGTGGCTGATAGGATCAAGAATAATTAAGGCAGAGAGGACAGCGTGGGAGAAAAGAGGAAGGATACAAACAGGCATGAAGGTATGCAAGATTATCAGAGGGTAGAGTTCAAGCAGAAGAGTGGTAAGAGGTAACATCTAAGCGTGGTCAAAGATCTGCAGCTCCCTGAAGACAAGGACAAGGGGTTTCAATATGATATTGACGTAGATGAGGAAAATGAAGGGACTCAAGTGGGGATGACGTGGTCAGAGCAGCAGGAGATGACTTTGGGAATGGTATTTTGGATACTCTAGAAGGGATGTGCAATGTGGGAATCAGGTAGATCAGAAAGAAAGTTGAAACAGCCTACGCAAGAGATAAGTGTTTGGAAGTAGGGATAAAGGAGGAGGGATACATTTGGGATATATTGTAGAGGAGGAAATGGCAATTTTTTAGCAATAGACTAGATGTAACTAAAGCCAACCAAGCCCAGAATTTTGAAAGGCAAAGCAGGAGAAAACTACAATAATGGTACATCAACTATGTTGAACATGATGGACAGGTCACAGAAAAAGAAGATTAAGAAAAAGCTGTTGGACTTGGCCAGAAAGAGGACGCAAGTGCAGGCTCAGTGGAGTGAGAGGCCAAGTAAGACTGAAGAGTCACGGACAGAGTTAGCAGCATGGAAGTCAAGGCAATGGGACAAAACAAACAAAAACAATGTATCTGACATTCCTGTTTGTAAGCTTTCCAAAATGTTATTTGTTTATTTTGATAGTAGTACTTGTATACACAGCCAAACGTTTAGAGGTCAACTGTAAACAGCTTACATTTTAGTTAGGCTTCTTTTAAAAGTACACTGAAATGTCTGTATCAGCAGCATAATGCTAGTAACAGCTGAGCAAAGTGTAAGGACAAAGCAACACATACTGTAAGTAAACCTCAGTATTTAGACCAGCTCCCATTAGTTGAAGTCTTGCATTTCTTAAAAATGTAAATGTTAGTTATTAGACTACTTCAGAAATATTCAGTTAAAATACTTGTATAAATTCATCAATACTCATGGCTTTCAAATTCTCATTTTCAATCTCCTAAGAACAGCATCCTAATTCTACCATCACCAAAATACTTACTATATAAAAATACAGCTGGTCATATAAACGTGTGTGTAACTATCGATAAACATAGATATAGATATCGATAGATAGATAGATAGATAGATAGATAGATAGATAGATAGATAACACGTGACCAGCTATATTTTACTGCATTATAAAAGAAAAACTCTGTTTTTGTTTCACAATGATAAAATATGCAAATATGTATTAAGTCATTAATTTGCCATCAAACAAGTTATTTGCATGGAAGGTTACAGGAAGATAAGAAAATTCTAATTTAAATGCATTTATCTTCTGGGCCAACAAGCCTTTCTCCTGTAAAACCTATACAGTTATAAAAGGTGACAGGATATAAGTGTTAGTATTCTCTCACTCTCTTCAAAATAACACATTGTTATTTTGATGCCAACTGATAAAAACAGCCTGAGATGCAGTACAGATGGTTTTATGCAGTACAGAATAACAATAGTTTCTAACCCAAATATGCTTTTCCTCACAGGAATTAAAACTGCATACGCTTTTATCTTGCAGTCAGTAAACATTTTGTAATAAAAACTGATTATAAAAAGTTGCTTAACACGTTATAAATGATTTTAAGAATTATCTTTGAAGTCTAAAATAGACCTTAATTTAAAAAAGCTTTACATTGGTGAATATCACAGAACATGATAAAAACATATTGGGCTAGGTGAAAACAAACATTTTTCCCCAGTGAGAGCTGAACTGCATATTTCATACATTTATTCAAGTAAACAAGCTGATGCTAACATTGCAAGCCAAATTCTGCCCAGGTTTGCACCCCACCATAATGAACAGATCTGTAAAGCAAAATTTGTTCTTTTTCTATGTAAGATATTTTTAATCGCCATGCTGATTTTTCCAGTTTTATTTTTGGAAATAAACACACAGCATACACACAACTCAACGGTATCCCAACCTTTTAACCAAACCACAGGTTTCTTGCTAGCTTTCTTTTGCTAGCAGTGCAGCTAAACTGCAAATAACAATTTGTCATCCACATAGTCTTGCCATTTTGTTAACAAGAAGTTGGATTATATTACTCTGTAATTACATGGTTCTGCAGTGAGATTAATTGCTTAATAACAAGATACCCAATGTAGCTGCTTAATAGAAATTCAATATTAGGTCAGTCTGAAGCAACAGAATTTTTTTTTTTTACATGTTACAATTTTTAATATGTCTTTCATACTGTTAGATTAATACTCAATATGCACTTTGAAGTGTCTCCATTCTTAGAAGTGTAATTACTTTTCTCTTTTACCGGCAATCAGAAAGGCTATGTAAAGTTTTCAAACTGACAGGAATGTCCATACTTATATTGAAGCCTAGAACACATTTAACCATTCTCCACAATTTAACAAACAAGGCTGTTCTCCTGAGTTTATGATCCACATAAATGGATCCTCACACTGGTGCAGAGCCCACTGATTTCACAGGGACGTCCTGCAGGTGGATTCTTGTGAGCTCTGACACCAGTTCCTCTTAGTAAGTCACTTAACCTCTCTGGTTTTCTTTTCCCATCTGTAAAATGAGGATAACATTTAGCTACCTCACAGGTAGGGTGACTTGGGTCAGGACGCAAATTGTCCCGATATCTGCCGACAGTGCTTTTTTTTGCTCTGGCGGCAGGGACTGACTTGGTGGTTTGTTTTTTTTGCCCCCCCCATGTGTCCCGATTTTCTCTTTCCCTCATCTGGTCACCCTACTCACAGGATTGTAGTGAGAAGCACTCAATATCTGCAAAGTGCTACATAGGAGCTAAAATACACCAAAACCTTCCAATGGCTGGAGGCATAATGGCTCCCAAACACCCAGCATATCTAAAAAAATTTCCCTTAAAACTCTTTAAAATGTAACGTTAGGTATGAAGCAACAAGGCTTCACATCTCATGCAGCTTGAGGTTGGAGAAGTAAGAATCAAAGGTCTCCCGTTTTAGTATATGTAACCAGTTAATTTGGTGATGGCTTAAAGCAGTGGTTCCCAAACTTGTTCCGCCGCTTGTGCAGGGAAAGCCCCTGGCGGGCTCCACTACGTCCCTTGGCCCGCGCCGCTTCCAGCAGCTCCCATTAGCCTGGAGCAGCGAACCGCGGCCACTGGGAGCCGCGATCGGCCGAACCTGCGGACGCGGCAGGTAAACAAACCGGCCCGGCCCGCCAGGGGCTTTCCCTGCACAAGCGGCAGAACAAGTTTGGGAACCACTGGCTTAAAGAATCTGTCCCCTAACCCACATCAAAATCACTAAGATCAACCCTTTGCATGGAGTTGATTACACTGGGAATCTGAGGGCCTACAAAATTAAAAATGCTAAGCTGATACCTGGGTCAGAAAGGACTTAAACCAAAACTATATTAAATGCAAAAAAGCCCCAACACCACCTAGAAAACAAAGAGAAAAAATACATTTGTGCAATACTACTGTTGCACAATTAAGTGCTGAAAAGCCGGGAGATACCAAAAGTTAAGCTTGAATGGGCAGGCTTATCTCCGCCCCTTGAGCATAAGCATTATGATATACAATTGTTTTTTCACATGTTAATCAAATATTATTAAAGCAGCAGATAGCAGCTGCTGAATGGGGCCAGATGACTTGTCCCAGGCCGTCAGTAAGCCCCTTGCTCTCTCTCAAATTCCTCCCTGAGCCTGAACCTGCCCTGTCCCCTAATTCTCTTTCCAAAATCCTGCTGTGCTCCCTAACATACAGAGTAAGGTGAGAAGGCCCACTGTCAACTTTCTCCACATCCAGCATGCATTGGAACAAGATCATTTCTGCTTCATTCAGAGCTTTTGCGGCTCTTATTTGGCTTGGATTACTGTGCCAAATTCCCATTTTTATTCACCCTTTTGCTGCATCTTGAGATGGCATTTCTTTGTTTTTACAAACTAAATTTGAAATGTACTTTAGTGCTGTATGTTGATCCTAGGGCTATAAATTCAGCTGCATCTTTTTTCTTAACTACAGGGCAGCCTGCAAGGTTTTCCACTCCACAAACTGCTTACAATTTAGGATGCATATTTTATGAGTTTAAGTTTAGTTTCATGTGTTAGATTTAGATTGTTGAATGAGTAATAGATTTTATAAATATAATAGATCTATTATAAATAGATTTTTTTTACTATAATATGGGGCTATCAAAAAGTATACCCTAGATCTACTGAAACAACTTTTCTTTCTTTAGCTAAAAATGTGGATCTACAACAGATGTTTTGTCTTGCAATCAAAATAAAGACTCAGGCATGTTTTTGACTTGGAAGGGCTATTATTTGCAGTAGGTTAAGTGTACTTTAGATTATGCTGCCAGAAATATGGCCAAGTTCAGAGGCAATTAGTGTATGCTAGAAAGCTTGAGCATCAAGGAGCCTTAATCACTGTAACGTACATATAGATAACACCCACCTGTGGGAAAAGATGTAAGGACCTGCTCCCAAACCTTACAAACCCCATGAGATCTACACAGATCCCAAAATATCAAAGAGGAAGTATGTCTCTCTCCACCTGCTTTGGCCCCACTAGAACTATGCCACCAGGGAGTTGAGCCCTACTGATAGCTGAAACGGAGATCCCTGGGAGGGTAATCTCCACATGAATTGGAGTTAGGGGGACAGGGCATACCCCTTCCTCAATATAGATGCAGGCCCATAGAGAAGTGTTTCCAGACTCCAAGGATGAAATTGCCTAAGGAGGTTGTAGAATCTCCATCACTGGAAATTTTTAAGAGCAGGTTAGACAGACACCTGTCAGGGATGGTCTAGATAATACTTAGTCCTGCTATGAGTGCAGGGAACTGGACTAGATGACCTCTCAAGGTCCCTTCTAGTCCGATGATTATATGATCTGCCACATAGCAAGTTACTATGGAATCATCTCTGAACGTGGCCAGAATTCGTATTTTTCTTTGTGGTACAAGGAATTTTTTTTTCAAATTCACATTTGTTGGAGTTACAGAGATCTAGTTTATATTTCTTTTGTATATACTGTTAATACCTTCGCACTTGGATATCAGTGTTGGATGTTGTCTTAATTGAAATCATTATATCATAATAATTTAGCTCTTAATTGCAATTTTTTTTTTTTTTTTAAAGTGTGGAGTTGGATTTTAAACAGCAGGAAGACAAACTACAGCCGGTTCTGAGAAAACTTCACCCTATTGAGGAAACTCAGGTTGCACCTTTGCCTTATTCTCAGGAGAGTTACTCAACTCCCAAACAAAAATCCAAAACTGAATCAAAAAAGCACGGAAGATGGAAACTCTGGTTTCTTTAATAAGTCCATTAGCTATGGAGTTTAAGGCCTTCTTTGAAACATATTTGGAATTCAATTAATCATCTAAAAAGGGATCTTGGTAAATTGATCAGTGTTATCAGCCACTGTTACTCTGGTTATTATGGGCAGCATTCAGTTCTCACCATATGTACCAAAAAGGCCTTTGTACCTATAAACTAATGTTCATGAGCAAGGCATTAAATCATACCTTGCCAACTTTTATTTGCAGTTCACCAATGTGGGATGTAAAATCAGAATTGAAATGTGTATAGACAAAGATGACAAGTAAAACTATTTTCCCACCACCACCACCCCCCTTAGATCTGCAAGTGTTATGTTTCAACCTGGTAAATGGCATCCTGCACACAGCTAAAATCACTATTTTTAAGCCTTTTTATGTTCCGTTTCGTTTTAAACATTAATGAGGAAAAAAGCAAGCCTTGTGTTTGCAAAGATCTTCAATTTTACATTTAATTTTGCAAATAAGTGGGGGTCATGAGAAGTGCAATTTTTAGCACATAATATCCTGGAGAAAGCACAACTTTTCAAATGGTCCAAGACCATGAATAATCTCTATGATGTGACTATATATGTGTATTTGCCTTCATGTGCTGTAGAGTTAAACCAAGTTATTACATCTCAGCATCATATTGACACCTCTAATTTAGTGTCATATTTATCACCGGACTTGTGACATATTTACTGCTCATTTCAAAGGATGAGCAGCCAGAAACCACCCGAAGTCAGGACACACATTTAATCACTAAAAGTTGACAGGGTCGAAGCTATGGGACACTAACCTTTCTTAGATCTCATTTTTATATTTTGGTACCCAGAGGCCAAAATGCTATATTCTGGCACAGAATATGAAAAAAATAAGATGGATAATATTAAAATGATAAATTGTTGGCAGTTGCCACACTTTAAATCCTTTTGTAATTCAATCGTCAGAAAAACTGTACACTATTGTAGAGGGTGCTAGAAATTTCATAGTATGCATTATGCTTTATTACAAGAGTTCAGAAGGGCCTGGCAACTTTAATAGTTATTTATTTAGCTGAGCTTCTAAGATCAATTTCCAGACCAACATAATATCATTTGTATTAAAGTAATATATTAACTGTACTAATCAATCACACATAGGGGGGAAAGCTGTGAATCAAATTTCTTCTTAGATTTTTAAAAACAGTAACACTTTAAATCCACTATCAGTTATACACTGCAATCTTTTCCCTTTCCATATTAAGCACTGTCGTTAAAAAACCCTAATCTAGGTGACTGTCTGGAAAACTCTTGTAATGATAGGGATTGGGAATCTTTTTCTTTTTTCTTTTAGTTAAATAATTTGAGTAGTATACACTCATGTGACAGAAACTGGGATACAAGGTACTGGCTCTGCAATTTCATATCCCAAGGCAGCATTAAGATGTGAATTTTTCAGTCTTTAGATGCAGCAAAAAGGTGGAAGAAATGAATCCCTACCAGAAGAGTCTGCACCTAAACCTGGAGATGTTTATGTTCAACTCTTTTTACCCCCTTACCTCAACATCAAATCCACTTTTAAGTACTATTAATTTTACAAAGATCCTGAAGCAAGCAGTGTGGTCTTTGTCTTCAAAGTAAATAGAAAGTTAATGTGAGTACATACAGTATATGTGAAACTGTTTATGTCCACTTCAAAACTATTTCAAATGGATGCTTTAATGAAAAACTCACCTGTGTAGTAAATGTCAAGAGGGCTACAAATCCTTGTACATAAGTAAACAGTATTCTAAAATATTTTTGTGAGAGATAAAGGATAAGAAAAGGTGTGCAATGAAGGAAGTGCAATTGTTTCATGTGGAAAAAAAATGTTTCATGTATTTTATATTGTTTTTAATTAAAGTTATAAAACTGTTTACAAGATATCCCATCTTGTTTTAAAAATCCCAACTATTTCAAAGCATTAAATATATATATAATTTATTTACTTATTTTTCCTAAACAGGACAAAGTCTCAAATATGGGCATACGTAGAAAAAAACACACATTCAGTATTTTAAAACAGTGCTATACTTCAAAGTATAGTGTCACACTTACAAAGAAAATATCATACATGTCAAGTATATTTTTTAAAACACTGAGTCAAACATCTCACAAACGGGATTCTTTACAGATGGTTAATGCCAACTAATAAGACAGACTTCTTAAAAATCCATTCTAAATCTTCTTGTGTGCAAGGACTCTGATGCAAAACTCTATAAATGCTTGGTTTTTATGCTTTTTATGCTTGGTTATTGAGTCATACCCAAAACTAGTATTATACAGGCGTTCAGAATGAAAAAGAAGGATTCCTTGGTGAAATATTTAAGAGCTAAAAAAATGAAAGTTATCACTGAGTGTTCTCTACATGTCCAGACTATTTTCTTAAACAAGTTGCAGATTTTTAATTTTTTACATTTTTTTAAAAAGAAAAAGCTAACATACATAGTAAATACATATTGTGTTATACCATACCATACTATGTAATTTGTAATAAAATGTTTTTTCAAGTGTGTTAAATGCATCATATTGTATAACATTTAGGATCACACAGGCTCGATTTAGATCTTGAGAGGAATATTTAATTCTTATAACTTTTAGCTACATATGGTATGTGACTGACATAGAACTGTTTCCACCCTAATGTGATACATGTGATAAAAAGCAGGAACAACATTATGACAAAGGAAACATCACCACTATTAGTGTAGCATATTATGTAATTTTGCTGCTAAATTCATTGGCAATATCATGCATTCTCAGACACTAAATTTACTATTTGCACTGCTCCCATAATATGCTTTAATTACTTTCTAATCAATAAATACTGCAGTAATTTTGCATTACTTACTGTTTTCATATTACATGGACAATGTTTTCTAAGTCTGCATAATTCCCATTAAGCAACAGTGACATTCCTATGTTTTGAAATTATTATTAGGAAACAATTCATGTAAGTATCACTTGTTTTCTTAAAATTAATCACTGTAAAATACTTTATAATCAGGGTAAAATGAAAAAAAATCATGATTAAAACTGAAAAAAAACCCACAATAAGTACAAAGTGTTTGGTTTTTCTTGCTTCAGATAAGATGCTATGCAATGAACAAACAGAATAACTGACTATGCATTCTTTACTTTCTTCAATGTTTTAATGCTACATTACATTTTAAAAACCTAATAGATTATTTTTTCATAAGCATTTTGAAATCAAGCTGTTAAAATTGCATTAATCTAATGTAATAGCACACAGTATGTACTACTCTTTTAATTTCGTGGCTGTGATTGCCACCAATAATATAATGGCAGTGTGTTTACAGCTCTGATATA
This sequence comes from Emys orbicularis, assembly GCF_028017835.1. Classification (NCBI taxonomy): domain Eukaryota; kingdom Metazoa; phylum Chordata; order Testudines; family Emydidae; genus Emys; species Emys orbicularis. The sequence goes on along the minus strand of NC_088689.1, from coordinate 23,312,674 downwards.
CTAGGATGAAGCAGAAGGCCTGAAACATTTCTTAGCATTATTTCAGTATCAGTAAAGTACAACTGTAGCTGCTGGAAATATGCTGCCAATTTATTTAACTGAATGCAGTCTCGAGGTAAAACTTGGTATATTATATGTATATTCCATGTCCATTTGCTCCATTCATGATGATATTCAATTCATACTTCAATGCACAAAAAGCTAGATAATAGTGAGGGAACGAAGTCTTAATTTTTGCAATAATGGCTTGTAATGAGTAATTTGAAATGTGTTATGAGAAAAAAAATTACATTGTGCCACAATACTATTTTTTACTTTGCAGTAGCCAATGAAGAAAATAACATTGCAAACCTTCTGCCCAAGACTTTGGCACTCACTGTACCCCATGATTCATAGAGTTAAAAGTCCTCAAATTTTATAAGCAAAGATCCAAAATAGCAAATACTGAAAAGTCCATCTATTTATTTTCATTGCTGTGTTTGTGGGGGAAACATATTGAGTTGGTGTTTTTGTGTAAAGTGTGGGTCTTCGTGATTTTTGGACTTATAATACTTATCAAAAGTGCCTAGAAGAGAGCATCGGAAATTCTAAAATGTGTTTACAGGACACTCACAGTTCTTTCCATTTATCATTTTTTTAAAGCAACCCGTTTTTCAGAAGCTTAAAGGTCCTGTTTCTGTCAAAGCGAAATCTTGCTGCAGCTGTATACATTAAGCCTTTATTGGGTCTTCCGTAATAAAATGAAATAAATAAATAATCTAGTGTGGATAGAGTGACTATAGATAGCAGAACAAACCAAAAAAGAAAGTGAGAGGACAAAGGAAGAATACAGACTTGAAGAAGACAGACACTGGAAACTGGGTGTAAGTGTACAGAGTCACTTATGATAACAAAAAGGGCCATGGTTATCTTGCAAAAATCATGGTCCATATCATATTCCAGTAACTACTCATGACTCTCTTCACCTGAGCATCAAGGAGATAATACTAAATAATAATAAATTAATGGAGATATCCTATCTCCTAGAATTGGAAGGGATCTTGAAAGGTCATTGAGTCCAGCCCCCTGCCTTCACTAGCAGGACCAAGTACTGATTTTTGCCCCAGATCCCTAAGTGGCCCCCTCAAAGATTGAACTCACAACCCTGGGTTTAGCAGGCCAATGCTCAAACCACTGAGCTATCCCTCCCCCTGATAAACTGATACAAATTGGTATTAGTTTTTACCAACTAGCTAGTGAGCTTCATTCTCTGACTAGAAGGTGTCTGAAGGTTTTCAAACCCTGGTGAAGGCTGAAAAAAAAAATCTGGAGAGAAAACTAAATGATCAAAACAGATTTAGCTTTTATAGCAAAAACACATTTAGGATAAAAATGGTAAAAAAACCACAATCATTTAAGGGAGTTTTTGGGGGGTCATGAGGTTTCCAGAGTCCCTGCAAATGTTAAATGTAACAAAGAAGAAAAAATTAAAATGTTCTGATCTTTAAAATTTGTTACTGTGCTCACTTGTGGAATGTAAGTTTGTGACATATAGTACGTGACAGTGTATCCCATGTTAGACATAGGTATCTGGGCCCATTATGTACAACAGAACCATCTATTGTCAATACTTTTGTTGAATCAATTTAACGATTGTCACAACAGTAATCAAGATTTTAAATCACATCCATAAGTTATCAGACAGAGAAAATAAATCTTTTTGAATAGTCACAAATTCTCAAAAAAGCTGAAAGCGAGGCTTAGTATTAAATTATTTATAATTTCATAACTAGAGTCTTGAATTATATATCCTCTTGCAACAGCGAATATTTTGCATGTTATATTAGTGCTTATCTACGAATTTCATGTCCTACTGATGCTCTTTGTCTTGTGATCAGAAAACACACTGTATTTAAAAAAATAACCATCATCAACATACCTTTACTCCCTCTGTTTCAAGGCAACTCCATTCTACCTTGAATAGTGGAATTCTGTTAAAATCCCCTGTTGACATCCAAAATGCTAGGCTCTCAAGTACAGACACAGACACATGCACACACTTTGGGGCATACTGCATACTTGTGCACAGTTCAGAACTTGGAAATGTGCGTAAAGAGTGTTATCTATGCAAATTAAATGCACCAACAAAAGAACACCGTGTTGGATATTTATACATAAAAAGCACCCATTACAGTGCATCTAAGAATACCAAATAAAAATCCCACTGATCTTAAAACCAAGTTATGAAAAGAATGCATAATGCAAAACCAATATTATTTGATTCACTTTTGTCGTATTGGGCCCAACCCTGCAAATCCTTGTTCAGACATGTAGCTCCATTGTATTCATTGGGACTACTCAAGCAGAACCACTCAGGAGTGAATATTTGCAGAATCAAGATATAAATTTGTATCGTAATGAACATATTGCATTCTTTTAAAGAAGAAAGCATCATCAAAAATCTTCCAACATCTTTGCAAATACATAATATGCAAATTCCATATTATTACCAGTGCAATAAATTTTAAATAAGAGGTGAAATATATAGTCATTTTTTCAAGGTGAAAAAATTATTTAGATTCAACTACTGCAACACCTGTATAGCTATTTTATGTAAGAAATGAATTATATATGATTTGTGATACATTATTTTAAAAAAATGCCATCACCTAAACTATCCTTCTTTATGGTTCTTGGTCTAGAAACTGTTTTTTCTTCTATTTGTTCTGCTATGATCTATTCTCTAATCTAAATTCTAGGTGCAACTTTCAAGTCAAAAAAATTTAATGCATAAATCTCAATCTGATGCTGATCCAAGAAGGGTAAGGTTATGCATACTAAGTATTGGTTGCATTTCCATCTTACTACTTTATTGACACCACAAAAGTGAATCATTATTGGTTGATTACCGAGAGATGCTTTTAGAAATGCACTGAATTTTAAATAGTAAGTGCCCTCTTAAAAATTCCTGATGCTGTCAGCATTCATTAAATAATTATAGTATGTTCAGATGTAATGCTTTCAGGCTATGTTCATGTTCACAGTGTGCATTTTTAATACAATTGCGCTTAGTTAAAATATATATATGCAAGACTTAAACTTGCAAATACATTTTGCTACAGCTAAAAAGGGGAAAAACTAACTATGGCTCTAACAACGTAATGCTTCAGAATATATCCTGTTCTGTTTTTGTATCATTTCAAATATACAGACATCATCACAGTTTAGCAGAGGGGAAATAAAATTGAAGAATTTTGATAAATACATCAGCTATATTTCTACAAACAATTTAACCTACAGAAACAACAACAACATTTTGTCTGCATTCTACTGTCTATATATTTTATTATATACAAACACAACACACACTCCAAACCTAATGACTTTTGTCTGCTTTCTCAATATTAAGTTTGTCTTCCATAAGAATTATAACTACTTTACTTACTCAAGGGTTAATCCTTGTCATTTGGGGGGGCGGGGGGATACAAAATCATTAACGGACAGCATGTTGTTGGAAGTGGGAAAGCAAGTGCCAAGATGATAGCTGGAGAGACAATTAGGAGTAAGAGAAGGTTTTTATCATTCTTAGGGATACAAACACCATTACAGATGATGAAGAGTGGAGGACAGAGGGTGAGAGAGGGTGGTGTCCAGGGGACAGACTGAGGGCCTAGAAGGATGAAGGGAGATATCACAGTGAGAGACTGGGGTAAAGGAATAATATGGAATTAGAGGAAGAGAGGAGAGAGTTAATTGAGAACATTCTCAATTTTGATTTTTTTTTAAATGATGTAATACAGTACAGAGAAGGAAGAGGTAAAGAAAGAAGTTTTAAGAAGAGAATCAAAGCCACTAAAGTGTGCAGATTGGTAGGAAACATTTCATGATCTCTCCTTCTAGGTTTCCACCAAAGTAATTGTTCCAGAATGGTACAGAACTTTAAATGAATGCAAGCTTTTACACCAATTAAGTACACTGTGTGCAAATATGCTGCAAATAGTGACAAACATTTACAGATTTTTTAAAAAAAAAGTTAATAAAGGCCCATATCTTCAGCTGATACAAACCAGTGTAGCTCCACTGACGTCAAACATCTGATGCAGAATATTTAAGTGGTCCAATAAACAAAATATTTTAAAAGGTAACAAACTTTGTTAAATATCATATCGAGCAAAACTCAACAAAAGTTAAGCTCTTCTAATATTAAGTTATGTCAGTGCATTCTTAAATGGATAATCTTGGAATAACCATATTATTTCTCAGGACTTGCATGGGCACACATCCAAGTCTTTGTTTCAATATGAAAGTTGTAATTGCCAGGGCCATATTCCGCAATCCTCCACTTATTTAAATCAATATGCCTATGTGAGTCATTACCCCAATTGAACCACCAATAATGCGAGTAACCGTTGGCAGAATTAAGCCTCCAGTCTGATTTACATGTCAGCAACAAAAGTTTGTTTCATTTACACAACATTTTTAGCTGGTTAAAATCTTGTAATTGCAAAAAATAAAATTAGTTTTGGTTAAACATACCCAATTAAATTCATCATTTGATCACTGACAATTTAAATAGGACCTTTCTCCTCCTAATATAAGCCACACAAAAATTATAATCTAAAACTCTACAGTTTACTTGAACACACAAGAGAGTTACAATAGGTTTCGATTGCTTTTTATCACCGGGGATTTAAATCCTATATTATGTGAGGTGCAAGAAGTTGTGATAAAAATACTTTTAAGTTTATGTCAAGAGACACTTACAATGAGCTCTGAATCGCGTCCCATGGAAATGACGGTTCTATTTACTGTCCTCAATAGCTTCTCCATGATTATCTGGACATGTCGCTGTGTTGGTCCCTGAAGAGAAAGGATAATCTAGTGGAAACTATCACCAAAAGACAATCAATACAACTCAAATATTGATGCTCATTATTAAAATCCATCTATCCTGTTGAAACCAAATCAATTATAACTCCTCACAACTACTGCTCAACAAGATGAAAAACAGTCTTTGTTAAAAGCAAAGACTGCACAAAGAAAATAGACTTTTTATTACTGGCTGCTACTGAAAGTCAATTACATAATTAGAGTAATTTAAATAAAAAGCAAATACTTGGGGGGAAAACAGAATGTTTATGGCATTTGGTTAGTTCACAATTTAGTTTTCCAAAGACATTTTTTCACCATTTAAAATCAAAGGTCTCTGATCAAAGTAAACATGGCATACTTAATAACAGTGTATCAGATAAATTAAACAACTTAACTAAGGCCTTTCAAAGTGATTCTCAATTGTTTCATATATATTCTGGTTTTAGAGGTGATCTGCTAGGATTTTTTTTAAAGCATTAAAAGTGTGGTGTTGGTGTTGACTGTAAATGCCCTTTGTGAACACATTAGGGATGTATGTCCCAACCTTGTAAGGGAAGGAAGCCCCACAAAGATTGGGGGTAGGGAAGTATCACACTAATATAGGGAACTTGCTTCCCCTACTCCCACAATGTAAACGTGCTCCTTAAAAGTTACTTGCCTTCCCTTGCCCTAATGCAACTGTCTTTAGGGACTACTCTATGGTTGTCAACATTTGAAATGTTTTGCCAGACAATTCTCTGAATAGGATATGCTGCAGGCTGTTGCTGGACAGCTGTGCAAACCTTCTTGTGAAATGCCATTTTTTTTTTTTTAAATGAGTGAGAAAAATAACCCAAGGATCACCAGTTGCATTTAACTTCCAGAGTCTCCCGCTGGCCTAGGTGAAAAAGTATCCCTCATCTCCAGTACATGTATGTGCAGCTATTGTTCTGCAGCACCCAAGCTTCCTGATGGTGACAAGCTGGGACTTTCCTACTCTGTGTCCCTTCTCACCTTCTTTTCCCCACAGCTCCTCCGTCTCCCTTTTCTGCCTGCATACAGGCATCAATCATCCGGCAGCTCAGCAGCCCTCTCTCACCCAATTGTTGTCTCTCTCAGTAACAGAAGCCAGCTCCTAATTCTGCCCCCTAACCCTCATGAAGACCTTCTCAACTGAGTTCACCTCAGCAGGTGGTGGAGCTGAAAGCCAGTAAGTACGGCTTGCTGAGAGAGATGCAGACAGCAAAAAATGGGGAGGGGCTATTGCGCTGTCAGGACAGAAACTCGTCTTTTTAATGTAATCTGCTTCCTGATGCCACAGAATCTGGGATCATAGAAGAATGCAGTTACCAAGGACAGTTTTTAAAAAGTTGGAACTTGCCCTGGCCAAAGTGTAGGTAGCTATGCAGCTCGTGTATAGGAATCCAGACTCAGGCAGCAACCCTCTGGTCCAAAAATCTTTATCGCTGGCAAATAACTGGAACGGATTATAGCTCCCCACCAAAAGAGAGAGATTTGTATAGTTACTGTCTAGTCAATAAAAAATTGTAATCATGCAAATGACACACCCACAACTGCGTAACAGAAAAAAATTGTGCAGTTTTGCATGTGTAATTGTACAGCACCTTTACATTCTGAATGGATAGGACTGTTCAACTTCCCTATAATACTCAGGCAGAAGGAAGCATTGTCAAGTTATTTAGTTATATCTTGAGAGAATTGGCTAGAGGGGGCCTGTTTTATTTTACTGAGCTGTCTGAAGAGGAACCTACTTCCCGCAGATTGTTTTTAAATGTCATAGATCACACGGGGATATTTCTGTACATTTTAAATTCCTGACAAATTGTTCATTCACACCATCAAACCAGCATTTTGGATTTTCCTATAACTTGAACAAGTCCTGTTGCTAAGAAAGTCATTTAAAGCTACTCTTTTACAGTGAGAGACTTGTAAGAGACTATTTTTTCCTGTAGTGAAATTTTCTGCTACAAATTTCAAACAGCACACTCAGTTTTTATCCTCTTTAGTTGACGAACAACTACCAAAGGACCAAAAGCTAGCCCAACAAACCAGCATCAATGCAATGAAGAGGTTGAAGAGTTCATGTTCCAAACTTATCAAACACTCCCCAATGTCGCAGGAGGTGCAAGTGCTGTGGAGGAAGGATGCTCAACTCCTGTGAGTATCTGACCAATATCTGGAGCGGTGTTATGGGATGAGCTCCAGAGGGAGCCATATTCCATTTCCTCTGGGCCAGAATAAAGGTTGTCATAAGTGAGAAATCTTGAGGCCAGAGAGCAACATGGTGAAAGAGTAAACATCAGACAACACCACCTCACCTCCGACCACCACAATAGAGGAGGAGAAGAAAGAAAAAGAAAGCAAAAACTCAGAACAAAAATAAATGACAAAAACTAAGTCATAGCCAGCTTTACTTCATGATCACTCCTATCACTCACAAGACATAGTATTCTTAAGGGCTAATTGGTATGAACATCAGTTACTAACCACATCTTTCCTGTAAAGGACTTCCAGGATGTTACTAAGCAGTTGGCAGCAAGCCTCCAAGTCTTCCTGCCTTTCCAAATGATACTTCAACTGATCTGTCATCATTGGCAGCAAGATCTCCCTGCAGTCTGCACATAAAGATACAATGTTACAAGTATGTCTTACATAATTTCATAGTATACACACATATCATGTTGCAAACAGATCAAATATTTTAAAGAAAACTTTCAGGAAAAAAGTTAACTTCCTGGAAGACAGAAAGCCAGACCAAATTTTGGGCAAAAGTTTAAAAACCAAAAAACCAGACAGTCATAAGCAAATGCAAAGTGACCTCTTTATAGCAGAGTACAACTGAACAGCAAAAAAATCCCTGCAGCAGTGAGTCTCAGAGCCCAGGTCAACTGAGTCCGTTGGCTCAGGCTTTGAGACTCGCTGCCACATGTCTTTTATTGCAGTGTAGACATTCCCTAGACAACCTGAAGTATAAAGATTGGTACACGCTTTGTCCCCAGGCTCCAATTCAGCAAGGTACTTAAGTATATGCATAACTTTAAACACACGACTACTTCTACTTATGATAACTACATGTATTTAAGCATTGTGATCATGCAAATGACACACCTACAACTGAGCACAGGGCACTGCATAACGGAGGGAAAAGTTGTGCAGTTTTGCATGTGTAACTGTACAGCACCTTTACATTTTGAATGGATAGGATTGTTCAACTTCCCTATAATACTCAGGCAAAAGGAAGTTAGCATTGACACAATCCGGTGAACATGTGCCCTGCAAATTAGGCTGCAAAAAGAGTGGAGAGTTTTTTCATTATGTTTTTGCTTTAAGGCAGTGTTCCCCAATGCGGTGCCTGCGGGTGCCATGGCGCCCGCCGGGCCATTTATGTGTGCCCACCTAGTGCCCAGCCGGAGAGAAGCCGCAGCCCCGTGCCTGCTGGGGACAGAGTTCTCCGGGGCTGCGGGCGCCGGTGTTCTCTGTCCTCACGGCTTCTCTCCGGCTTCTCTCTCCTCTCTGGATTCATATATTATGTAATATTAAATATGATGTTTTTCATATTATTTAATGTACAAATACAAAATAAGCCTTGAAAAATTGTTGGCGCCCGCCACCCTCTTCTGAAAACATGAATGTGCTACTGGCCACAAAAAGTTGGGGACCACTGCTTTAAGGGGAAGGAGGATGTAGTCAAGAAGTAAGGAACTACCCTGACTTGCAACAGAATCCTTAATTATGAGTTGGAGCAATGCAGTGATTTTTGTGGGTGTCCCCACCCCAACTGAGAAGCAGGGATGGTGGTGGAGAGAGCAAAGCTAGATGTTTCTTGTCAGAGCTGAAAGAGTAACATGGGCCCTCGAGGTATTCAATTGGGGATGGGGTGGGGAAGGGGAGAAACAGATAAAGAAGACACCACCTTCCTTGAGGAGAATGCTGCTTCACACTAATTGGTTGTCACTTTTTCTGAATTTCCTTCCAGGACAAGTAATGATATTGGCCACACAGAATGATATCACTGCAACACGAGGCAACATCAAGTCCTAATGTATCACAACATCACTCAACTATGTGATGATGCATGCAAGCAGCCTGGTACTGAAATTCATGGGATTTTTTTCCAAACAACACTTCCTGCATATTAATCTTACAGGATGTCTGAAAATCCAGATAGTTTTGTGACACATTTTACTCTCCTTTAGCCATGGACACACTTTCCAACCATCTCCTTCCAAAGCCCTCTCCCACTGCACACACCCAAAATTTAATATTACATCCACCGCCTTTCTGGCCAAACAGTGGAGAGATCTCTCAACAAAGCTCATTTGTGTTATACCTTGGTCACCCAGAGAGACTACACATGTGCAGAAGCATGAACTCCACCTGAATGGTTGAGCACAGTACCTCTATGTTACACAAGGGACTAGGTTATAAAAAAAAAAATGACAGGCAGCATATTTTTCAGAAAATGTCACATTCACATGAAAAAGGGAAAGTAATATAGTTATGTTTTAATACTGTTTTAATTAATGGCATGGCTAATATTTTATAGTCTCACAAATAATGCATTAATTATTAGCAAGTACTTTCAATTAGCTTCAGACTTTTTTGTTTCCAACAAAGGAACAATATTCATCTTTACAGAGCTAATAGCAGAAACTCTTGAATGCAGTATTTCTGTTTATCTGATCCTTGGTCATTTAGCCTCTGGCATAAGGCTTCAAGGGAGAAGAATCACAGCTTGAGAGTTGAAATGTTTGCCTCAGGGCACAACTATTAGGCCTGCATTGTATATCCACAGATAAATGTTGTCATTATAGGGTTCTATGTACCTTACAGGTAAGTATTAGCTACAGATTCACATTTTTAGAGACTAGAAAGCTCAGGGGATGGTCTACACTTGAAACGTTCATCAGCATAGCTACATCTCTCAAGAGTGTGAAAAATCCACACACCTTAAGAGATGTAACTATGCCAACCTAACCCCTGGTATTGACAGCACCAGGTCAACAAAAGAATTCTTCTGTCGACTTAGCCACCGCTTTTCAGGGCAATGAAGGGAGAACCCCTCCCGTTGCTGTAGTGAGTATCTACACTGAAGCTCTACAGTGGCACAGTTGCAGCACAGTTGCAGCGTTTTAAGTGTAGACATAGCCTAAAAAGTTAACATAGTGTAACCGTGGCCCAAACTGCATTTCAGTTTTTAAAAGTACAAACACAACCTTAAGGGGTCTTAATAATTAATAATAAATATTAAATAATACATATTAATTAATACATTAATAAGATTTTGTGTTACCTAACAGACAAGAAAATGTATACATGCATAACAAATGTTAATAATATAGCACACTGACAGAATCTTTCATTGTATCTGAAAGCAGTTTATGTAATATGAAGTCGGACAACACTCCTACATGGCAGGTAATGAATTGTAAGTATTTAACCTAATAGTCTGCTATGAGTTTTTCAAGATACATGATCCTAAACCACATTCACAAAAGATTATGGCAATGAAAAAATGGGGATATGGGACACAGAAGAATATCTTGCCATCAGCTAAATAAGGAAAGTATTAGAAATGTTGCTAAGAAATAGTCTTATAAATATTAATCCAAACTTTAATTTTCCTGTGAAGCTGTTTTGAGGTAATACACTGCAGATTTTTGGAAAATCTATCACATGGTGCAGCCTTTCAGATCTGTTATGGAGGAGGTTATACATACTGTCATAGGTCTGACTAAGTATGCTTTAATATGTTTAACTCCTAATAAGGAACAAAACAAATGGCTCCTTGAACACTAGCTGCTGTAATGTATTCATAAGTAATTCAATAAGATTAAATTGTGAGGGACTTCATTTACCTCAGACTCAAAATAGGCATTTTTTTTTTAAAAAAAATAACCAGTTTGTGGAATACTGCTTTTAATGAAATGAGTAAAAGCAGGATTCTGACACACGGTTGGCAGGCGCTATGGAGAAGTAACTGTACTAACTTCAAGAGCCGGCGCTAGGCATAAGCCAACTAAGCAATTGCTTTAGGGTCCCGAGCAGCTCAAGGGGGCCCCCTATTAATTATTAGTATGCGTTTGGGGGAAGGGGAATATTCCTGCCTAGGGTCCTCAATAAAGTAGCACCGCTGCTGCTAACTTGTCTTTGTGAAGCCTCTGGGTGCATCAATCAGTACCATTACAAAAGCCCTTAATTAGAGATTGCAAGTTTCATGTCCCTTTTAAATCCTACTACTAGAGAATGGTCACAGATCAATGTAGTATCTGCAAAGCATGTGGAAATCTAAAATTGCAGTTACATCAGCTTTGAGTGGGTTGCCTGGAGCTGAGACTGATCAATAGTGAAGGTAAGCAAGCTGATTTTGAGAGACAAGGAAAACCACCTAATTGATTTGTCATATTACTTCCATTTGAAATTATAAACCTCTATACTGAGGGCTGGTTCCTTTCAAGTAGCGAAGAGGACTTGACAAAATTTCTCAGTCATCATTTCAGTGGATCTCTGCCTTCCCAAGAACCAAGCTGTGAGTAAATGAACTGTTGAGTTTGTAAATTTTGCAGGTTATATAACATGAAGATAAAACAAGGAGTCAAGGATGTCTCAGGTGCACCATTGATCAATATAAGTCACACACACACACAGAAGGTAACTCTGCTATTGGATTTGGCCTTAGCTTTATTTCAAAGGCTTCACTGAAAAAAGTTATTCACTCCCATACTTGTATTTGTTTGGGACAGTAACATTAGTTAATTATAGTTATACTACTTGGAGATTTCCTACCCAGACACGATAGCTTTCATAGGCAAATAAAGATACATTACAATCACAGTCATCACCACGAGCTCTTTCTGGGATCTGCTGGTACCCTCTACCTAATTATGGGCGGGAAACACTGCACAGAAATAATTCTACAGTCTAAAGCTTATTTCCCATCAGTCTGAAAGTAATAAATATCAAGAACTAAGAAAATGGAAGTTGTGATTATGATACATTGGAAAATATATACATAAAAAGCGTTTCACAGTAGTAGTGTTTAGAGAGTGAGTGTGATTTTTGTGTCAATAAACACTTCCACTTCCAGCACTCAAGGAGCAGACCTAATATTTGTGCTGTGAGGCAAAAGTCTTTACCTTTGGACTACAAATTCACCTCTGCTGATAGCATGCATCACAGCTAGAGCAGGTTGAAAAAATGTTTACAAATTTTTTTCCTGTCAAAAACAATGCCAGAACTAAACATTTTGAAAGGTCTCTGCTTCATTCTGTATTAGAATGAAAACAATTTTCAAAACCTCAAATTTTTCTCACAAAACCAAATTGATGTTTTCTAGCCAGCCCTAATTACAGGCAGTATGACCCAGATGTAGCAATCCAAAGATAATTTCAGGCAAATTATTTTACAACCAGCACTACAATAATATGGTGTACAAAGCAGGTGATGCCTTAAATGAATCCTTCCTACAAACCTGAATATTATTCTCAATATTTTATCATCTATATTTAAATTAACAGAAAGTACAGAATAGCAAAGGTTAATCTTTATCAAACTGCCTCTCACGTGTACCTCCCAACACTGATTAATGAACAACCTTAATAAATCCATAGTCTTTATCACTACTCTCCTGTTCAAAAGCCAGCTCTGAAGGTAACTCATAAGTATGATACACAATGATTACAGACAACAATAATTCGACATCTGTTCTTCCCCTGCTGCACTGGTATATCCCACAATGATTAATGTCAGGGTAACGTGCACTGAGAATAAAGTATTAATCTTTATAAGAGGACACTCAACGGGCATTATCGGCTTATGAATATCCAAGCAAAAATATTTCACCACAACACTGATATGGGAACTTTGTTACAGCAAACTGCATGAACATTAACGAATTTGTCAGTTTAAAACATTTATTTTTATGAACACCAAGTAGTGTGTTTTTTTGTTTAATGTGACCAAACAAAAAATTAAATGATCCATAAAGTGACGTTAAATAACTTTGCTCCCATTATATAGCACTGAGATAAAGATTAACATTTTTTTATGAGAATTAAACAGTAAGAGCGCATATAAATGGTGTATGCTTTCTATTAAACTTTTATGGGCAAGCAATTTTCTAATAGAGAAATCACCTGATTTTTCAGCTTAAAGCCCAGAACTCACATAATTCAGTTGACACTTGGCTTTGTTTTACAAAAGAGCTCAAGCTACAGAAAAATAGTTAGTTATACCATTAGTATAAATCATTAGTATAAAACTGAATCTTGGCGTTTGAGTTGTATATTTTATGTCGTATATATATATATATATATGACATATAACATAATGTCATAACAACATCCATAACAAAAATTAAATACATTTATAGTTTAAAGCATCCATTAGGTTATTGCAAAACCACTGTATTCAAACACACATATATACACATGCCCAATCCCTATGTAACTTAATGCAGCACCACACCCTGCCAGAACAAATGCAAACCCTACAGACTTATCACCACTGCTATGATGATCAGTGCCCCCCAAAACATACCTTTTCAAGATCCATGTTCCTATACAACATATGCTATCACAACATATGGTGTACTTCATCCAGTGCATCAAATGCCTCAACAACTATTTGGGTGAAACAAGACAAGCACTATGCTCTTGAATGAACTCTCAGAGAAAAATGATAAAAGACAAAAACATCCTATCACCTGTGGGCGAACACTTTTCACAAAGCGATCACTCCATATCTGACCTCTCATTCCTCATCCTCAAAGGAAACCTACACAACACTTTCAAAAGACAAGCCTAGGAGCTTAAATTCATAACTCTCCTGGACACTTAAAAAACCATGGACTTAACAGAGACCTTACTTTTATGGCTTATTACAACAATTTGTAACAAACCCTGCTGCTGACTAATCCTCCTTTATCCTACGACTGCAGAGATGTTAATTGCAGACTTCATTTTAAGTGGTCTCCTACAACATGTATAAACACCTTATGTTTAACCATCTGTACCACCTTGCATTTAGCTTGGACACTCTGGTTACCTTCCCCAGACCTGAGAAAGAGCTCTGTGAAGCTTGAAAACTTGCCCCTTCCACCAACAGAAGTCAGTCCAATAAAGATATTTTCTCACCCACCTTGACTCTTTCAGTGGTACTACTCGCATTCTAAAAGTTAGGCATGTACCCAAGTACCTGGCTGAATCAGGATTTTAACTTCTAAATATCAACACACTCAGTACTGTGCAGAATTGGACTTCAAAATGCTTTACAAAGTAAGAAAGTAGCATCCCAATTTTTAGAAATGAAAGCTGGGATTCCCTTGAATTCCAAAGGGATTTTGGCACCTAACCCGCTTAACTTTCTTTTGAAAATCTATACAACTTCACAGAAATGTTAAGTATCTTGTTTAAGATACTGACTCCACATATCCTCATTCTCAGTCTCACACTTTATTCCTATTGACCACGCTGCTTCTAATAGTAATATAGCTACAAACTGCATAAACCAAAAACAGAAATCCTCCAAAAACCCATAAAAAGGAGTGAAAGAGCATCAGCCTCGAGATTTTGAATAACTCTTGCAAATCAAACAGGACACACTTGGATCATCTTTGTGATACAATTCCAAGGCAATAATGTTTTGTCAAAGACTCTAATGAATTTCTATAACAACATAACTGTGACCAAATGATCTTTTCAATGCCCTTACAGTAACTGTTCTGTCAAATCAGATTGAGGACAAATGAATGCAGAAGCAATTTAAATATGGTTCTTTTGTGAGAGGAGAGAGAAATTTGGGTATCATTTCCCAAGAGCTTTGTCCATGACAAAGAAAGACCAAGATAATTAGTTGTTTGTTTCCCCCCAAGAGAAAACTAAATTTATCTATCAAGCTTCAGAAAAATGAGGATATAAGTGAGGATATAAAACTAGTGGGACGTCTAACAGACTAAAGGAGATGTACAAAGTAGCCTTTGGATGGAACTCAATGACTATGACCCTCACAAATTTATGTAAATTGGTTTGGTTCTATTAGTAGGGGAATAATTTCCAGCAGTAAAAGAAAACAATTTTTTCTTCAAACAGTAGTGAATATTCATTGTCTTAAAGCTAGGAATGTGATGAATACCCAAAGCAGAATCAGTCTGTACAGAGTTCTATGTTATACTTGGAAGTTTATGTAGAAAATTTGGAAATGGTCACAGGCCTTGAAAAGTGTGGGTCTTGGAAGTCAACTGGTAATTCCTCACCAACAAAATTTTCCTGCTTGATGTTCCTTTGACTGATTGGCTAATTTTAAACACTAATCAACCTCTGTCCTTTTTGGTACAAGTTCTCCATTTTGAATCACTGCAGAAACAGAACAAGCAACAAAATTAAAGTATTGTATAGGAGTTTCCCTCCAGAGCAACAGGAATCCTGCTAAAAGTAATGTAGGTTCTATAAAGGGAAAGGAGTAATCTAGGACACTCAGAGGGAACAAAATTCCTTATTCAGAGAATATGGCACAGCAGTGGATAAAATAAGTAAATATATTCACTGCTCCCCTATGTCCTATATCACCTATTCTGAAAAAACAGGGGCTGCAATACAAATGCAAAATCCTATATCTTACTTGGATATACAGTATCACTGTAATCATGCAGATAATTTGGACTACCAAACAACACATTCATGTTTATTAAGGAACTCAAGGTTGCCATAAAGAATAAAGACCATCGGTTATGGTTCAGTATGCTTCCTCCAGCATTGTCAATAACTGATACTTCAGCTGCTTGGGGAGAAGGGGGAAATGTGTGGAGAAAATATCCCAAAGTCTTCTGAAATCTATGTATTCCAGGCATTCTGATTTATGAATTAGCTAGGGCTTTTGCTGGTGCAGTTTCTGGCTTGTTCATGGTATAGTAAAAACTGTTTTATCCGGCACTTCGCCAACCGGAAAGCTCTATAAACCGGCATTTCTGAGATTCATTGAAATTCCGGTTTATAGTCCGGTTGGCGCTGGAGGGGGTGTGGAGCGCAGGCTCTGGGAGGGAATTTGGGTGCGGGAGAGGGCTCAGGGCAGCGGGTTGGGGCACAGGAGAGGCGCGGGGTGCCAGTTCTGGGCGGTGCTCACCTTGGGAGGCTCCCCGCAAGCGGTGACCTGTCCCGTCTGCTCCTAGGCGGAAGCGCAGCAGGCGGCTCCGCGCACTGCCCCTGCCCCGAGCGCTAGCTCTTCAGCTCCCAATGGTTGGGAACTGTGGCCAATGGGAGCTGTGGGGGCAGCGCCTGTGGACGGAGACAGTGCGCAGAGTCATCTGCCGTGCCTCTGCCTAAGAGCAGCTGGGACAGGTCACCGCTTGCGGGGAGCTGCCCAAGGTGAATGCCCCATGGATCCGGTACACCCCCTCACGTGCCCCCTCCCGCACCCAAACTCCCTCCCTCTTAGTTAACTGGTATTTTTCACTTACCGGAACCTCTCATTCTCCCAATATGCCAGATAAAACAGCTTTTACTGTAGCTTGTTCTTTCAACCTCATCTACTGAGGTTACTAAGCATTTTATGTCATAGTCCCAGGTGTGTAAACAGAGGATGGCTCTACCGGACCTCGTTCCATGCAGCTCTGCTGATAAAGCTGTTCTGGATGCTGCTGGTGTAGTTTCTGACTCTCATTATCAATCTCATTAACCATCCAGTCTCTCCTGAAGTGTGAGACTTAAGTCAGTACCTTTAACATAGATCATTTGTCCTAAAGGATATATCATACTTATTTCAGTTTTAGGGACACGCAAATACAATGTGATGTAAGAAGTTTTATGCATATACTATCATGCTTCCTTGCTTTTACAAATTTATTTTAGCCCACAAAGTAACCTTAGAGTAAGCTTTTACCCTTTAATTTCCTTTATACATAGTAGTACATTTTACATTCATGTTGTTGCATTTTGACCCTTCTTCCTGTTTCTAGGTGGTTTCTTATCTCTACTATATACATTCCTGCATTTACGTGCCAGAGTCATCTTATTATGAAAGATGCATGTAATTTATTTTATTAGCCATCTGCTAAATTTGCCTCCTAATACACTAAATGATCTGTGAACCACTGGGAGCCGTTACTCTCAGGCAGGCATTCTGCATGTGAAAGCATATATACTGCTTCAGAATATCTGTGCATGTGTGTACACTGGATTTAACCAATCAATTTATTTAAAAAAATTCGAAACAGGAAAAGGAATTACTCCATACATTTAGGACTACATTTTCACAGTATGGTGCTATGAGGGTACAGATAATTCAGATAACTACAGAACACTACCAGTGCAGAGGGTACTTGTGCATTTTAAGGAGCAGCACCTAGTTCACAGCCCTTTCAAAATGTTGAGTGTTAAGGACTAACGCACTCTGAAAAATCAGTTTCATACTCCTCTTACGAATAATTTTAAGAACTATTTCCCCAACAATTTTTTATCTAGCTCCTCTCCCCAATATTTTAGCAACAAAAGGAATTTTTCCAACATAATCACTAAATTCCTGAGAAATACAGGTTAAGAATGGAAAGTCATATAGCCCATGAAATGTACAGTGTACTCTTAAATAAAAACGTCAATGCATTTTTCTTTTCAACAGGACACAAACTTTTAAATTGACTTTGGGGTGGGTTTTTTTTTTTGTGGGGGGGAGAGCGGGGGGGGGGGAGGGGGAGTTGCCTTGCACACCTTGCAATGCTGAGGAAGCCTATTTATCAAAGTCCTACTACTCTATGGCCTGGTCTACACTACGACTTTAATTCGGATTTAGCTGCTTTAATTCGAATTAACGCTTGACCCGTCCACACAACGAAGCCATTTAATTCGAATTAAAGAGCCCTTTAATTCGATTTCTGTACTCCTCCTCGACGAGAGGAGTAGCGTCAAAATCGGTATTGTTAATCCGAATTAAGGTTAGTGTGGCCGCAATTCGATGTTATTGGCAATTAGATGTTATTGGCTACCCACAATGCAACACTCTGGAAATCGATGCTACTACGGTAGCTTGGACGCACACCACCGAATTAATGGTGCCTAGTGTGGCCGAATACATTCGAATTTATAAAATCGGTTTCCTAAATTCGAATTATATAAATTCGGATTAATCCTGTAGTGTAGACATACCCTATGTTCCAATCACTACGTTCAGACTTCATTTATTTTTTCAGTGTGTCATCTTTACCTACAAGTAAAATCGACAATAGATAAAAAAGGACCAAAGCCTTCTAGAAAGTTTCAAGTCCCTGTAACTTGTTACTTCTCTCACCTAAGTGGCTTCTTTTTATAATCATATCAGACAAAGAAGGAATTATGTTTGTTAAATCTGTAACAGTTACCCACAAAACAGATACATTAAAATACATACTGTCAGGTTTAATTTTCTTTAAAATCCTTATCAGTATTACTAAAATTCCCTTAAATAATCAAGACTGACCATATTTTTTAAATTAAAAAATTATTTTTCTTCATCCATTCTGTGGTAGTTTCATATAAATTGGGCAGCGAAATTAGACTGCTCTCTTTTATAGCCCATTTTACTTTATGGTCCATATATATATATATATATATATATATATACACACACACACACCAATATAAGTCTGTCTGCTTGCAAATACTTCAGGGAGAGGTTTAAATCCAAAAATAATTTTTCACTGCTCAGTTATAGTTTCATAAATACAGCATTTATTACTATTAAGATTTGTAAAGCTTTTAAAAAAGAACCCATCAAATCTAAATTTGGGGTCTAAATGGTTTAGCAGCTTCCTTTTAAGCTATCCTGGTTAAATTCGTTCACCCTACTTGATCACTGCAAAACATCTAAATGAAGAGAAGGACTTTGCCTCTCTTTCCTCAGGCCCTTAGAACTTTGACGAAATTGAAGAGATTACTAGGAAGGGAGGAGAGGGCAACAGTTAGTTGCTCACTGTGTTAACTTATCTCACCAGGAAACAACACTTTGGTCTACACTATAGCCATCTAGAAAGAAAGGCAATGCTGTACCTCAAATGAAAACCTAGATAATCCATAAAATAACCATTTGAACTTGTCTTTCATTGGGCCACTAACTGCAAAGTGGAATGAAAATGTGGGTGCATGGTATAGTGTCAATGTATTTAATTTGGAATTTGTGTGAAGTATTTAAAAAAATAAAACAGAAAGGTCAAGTTCTCTCTCTCAATTTCCTTGACACAAAATTCCATTACAGAAATGCGAAAGTGACAATTTCATATTTTAAAAATTACAATCCAAGCCAATTACACTGTGTTTAATGCTCTTTTAAATTACAAATTACAAGTTTTTGCCTTCATTTCTCCATGATCTACCACCTACACTAACTGTCAATTAGCATTTTCTTACATAGTCTAAATCTGCTTGTCCTTGTAGTGGAACAACTTTAATTGGTTGCAACTTCCACTACCTTCTAAAGTGAGGACAGAACTGACACTGATAGAGGTCTAGAGACAATGAATAATGTGACAATGTAATGATTTCCAGGGCTCTGCTTACCATGCTGCGTGAAGAGGTCACTGTGAACTATTTCGATCAAACAGTACAGCTTCTGAATTGTGAGCCGACCCATTGGAACATTTAGGATGAAATCTGTAAACAGCTTGCTATACAAAAATGGGCAATTAAGAAAAGGAATATGTTAATTTCTCAAAAGTATATAAAACCAAATGTCTATAGCTAGAGAAGAAACTGAGCAGTTAGTTCAGTAAACATTTTTTTGGGCGGGTGGAAGGGGGAGCAGAGGAGGACCAAGCCCTTTTCTACATAGTGAGGAGTTCTAGAAAGGCAATTCAGTGCTCACAATTAGTTTAAATTTCTTTGGCCAATATATTTATTTCTGCTCTTCATTTTCCTCCCTCATTCCACTACAGATGAACAAGGCTCTACTCGTGTAGCAGCATACAGCTTCTCCATTTTGGCTTATGTATTTCAAAATCAAACTGAGGCACAGAGGCAATGCACATAAGACAATTAAAATATAAATATGAGTTACTGTAAATGCAAAAGCCTGCTACTTAGGTAGGGGAAGAAGCATGATAGTAAGGATCCTTTATGTGAACAGCTTCGATTAGGGGTAGGGGCAGAACTGAGACCGACGCAGAAAAAAATTCACAGGCTTTGGGACCAGAAGGGACCTGGTTGACAACCTGCATAACAGAGGTCATTCAACTTGACCCAGTAGTTCCTGCATCAAGCCCTATAACTTGTGGTTGAGCTAAGCATATCTTTTAGAAAGACATCCAATCTTGATTAAAAGACTTAAAGTGATGGGAAATTGACAACATCCTTTAGTAAGATGGTCCAATGACCAGTATTTTACTTTTGGACAGATTTTTCAATACTTTTTGCTACCATACATCTTTCAGAAATGGCTTAGTCTTGGAACTCTATACTCATGGCCCAAGAAGACCTAGTGGAAAAGGATATATAGAGGCATGCAGAACAGGTAAATGAAAAGTTATACTTTAGCTTCTGGGTGCAATGAAAAATTTCAGCAATAATTATGATTTTTTGTACAGAATATCTCCAAACTGAAATTTAGCTTTTGAATTATAGCCTCATTTTCCAGCATTTATTTTATTAAAAATTAACTCTGAATTTCCACATTTATTTTTTATTAACACTTGAGTGTTCTCTTAACTACCTCAATAAAATCACAGACTATACAATTGAAGACAATGTAGAGTCTGTGCAATCAAAACGTCTAAAATAGATTACTATAGGGTTTTTTTAAAACACATTAGCAGTGTGTTTAATCTTAGTTATTTGTTTGTTTTTAAACAAATTTTCCCCTTTACCTTTTTTGTAAAAGGGGTCCATGGAGAGATGATTGTTTTTGCTTTAGTAAAATTTCCACACACAACTAGTGTGCACTGAACTATAACAAAGCTATCATTATTCAAATCAATTGAGGTGCAGAGTGATGCATGAAACACATGAGCTATAAGTCTGATATCACTCAAATGATTTACAATTTTTGGCATCTCATTAGATGATCTTTACTAGACAGGCTTGCAAATTTGTCAAGAAAAAATAATAAGCTTGCCTACTACACATTTTACTTTAAAATAAAAATATGTATGCAGGGCCGGCTCCAGGCACCAGCCCACCAAGCTTGTGCTTGGGGCGGCACCTGGGGGCGGCGCAGCGCTCCGGCCGCCGGGGAGAGCGGGGCCACGGCCGGGCTCGCCGCCCTCCCCCCGGCGCTCTGGCTGCCCTCACCCCCGGCCGCCGGGGGGAGAGCGGCGAGCCCTGCGCTCTGGCCGCCGGGGGGAGAGCGGAGCCCCGGCCGGGGCTCGCCGCCCTCCTCCCAGGGCTCCGGCCGCCCACCCCCCCGGCGCCCTCCCCCCGGGGCTCCGGCCGCCCTCCCCCCCCCCGGGCGGCAAAAAAGCCAGAGCCGGCCCTGTATGTATGTATACTCTTGAAGATGGCTGAAGCAAAGAATTTTGATCAAAGTGCAATATCATAGATGATTATGATTTCTTGTCCTAGGGATTCAAGTTACCAAGATAGCAATAAAAGTTCATATAAAATGTTGTACAGTAAATAATTATACCCAAGTTCAAACACAAAAATGTAGATCTAGACAATAGAAAGTACACAGTACATTACTTTAATAACATTACTTACCTAAGTTCTTTTGGATCAAATACCAATTTCACATCATTGACAATAGTTGGCAAGTATTTAAGTGCAGCCCCCTAAAAATTAAAAACACAGCAATGATCTTAGTGTAAACACCAGTTTGACAGTTACCACAATGTAAAGTTACAATGCAGAGTTCACTGAAAGGGATAGAAATTAAAAATAAGGGAGTTGTACAATATTACAAGATGGACCATTTAAACAGAAACTACTTGAATTAGAAAAGGCAAATTCCTCTTATCACCATATGTTGGAATGGTTCCGCCCAAGAGTAGGAATAGATTGAGAGATTTGCCAATGGAACAATAATGAAAAAAATTAGGAACACTACATGAAGTCCCTCAAACCTGTAGAAATCCAGAGACATCATTAGACAAGTAAACTATATCAACTGGATCACCCTTGTCCACATGCTTGTTGACGTTGTCCGACTATACCGAATGAAGGACAGAAGACACTTCACAGGGATTTAATCAGGGCACAGCTTTATTATTAGATATCTGTGACTATCCGTCAGATAATAGTATACAGTACACACAATTCCATATTCATTCAAATAACTACCAGGGGCTTCCACCAGCCCCCCTCATAGGAGAGTTAAGGTGGGCCATGAGAAAGGGGAGTTGGCTCCCTGCCATTCCAATCATAGGAGCCCTGAACCCCCCAAGCAAGGTGCTGCCTTCCCTGATGTGTGGAGAAAGGGCTACTGAGCGAATTTGCCCCTTTTAAAGCCTTTCAGACTTACGTTCCCAGGGGTATGAGTCAGCATCACCCAACCTGACCCCCACCCACCCCTTTTGCAGCAGCTTGACCTCCTTTTCCCCCACCCACAAAGCACTGCTACACTTACTCGGGCAAGCCCAGAGAATGTCTCCCGTCCCGCACCCCTCGTTTCAGGTATGGTGCTGTCATCCTCAAAGAATTTTAATAGATTGATGAGGCATGATTTCCCGTTACAAAAGCTGTGTTGACTCTTCCCCAACATATCGTATTCATCTGTCTCTCTGATAATTCTGTTCTTTACTACAGTTTCAACTAATCTGCTTGGTACTGAAGTTAGGGCTACCAGCCTGTAATTGACAGGATCTCCTCTGGAGTCTTATTTTTTTTTTTTAAGTCGATTATTTACATGGATAAATAAGGAACATATTTATTTATTTTTAGATCTGTATATCTCTTCTGCTGACTAACAGTAAAATGCAGAGGTGTGGTCAGAAATGTCTTTGCAGAGACTGTGTTACTTGATTACAAACTCACATTTCCATGAAGGAGGTGGGTGGGAAAACAAAAATTCTGTGCCCTTTGCTAGCACATAGTACTTTTTGTCTGCCTGTTTGTGTGTCTGCCATATGACCCTAGCAGGGTCTAGGAGGGCCTCTGGTAGAGGTGGAAGAGTGGAGAATGTCCACCAGCTTGTGATGGGGTTCAGTTACTTTATGCAGGACTTCAGCCGCTCTTTGGGGTAGGTCCTGGAATGATTTAAAGCCATCTGCCAAGGAAGGCGGAGGGGGCATCACTGCCTTGTCAGGTGAGGATGATGAAAGATGGGCTGGAGGAATATCCTCTTTTTCTGATTCGGTTTCCATTCCTTCCCCCAATAGCTCAGGAGGGTCTGCCACCTTTGAAGCCGCTGCTAAAGGAGGGTGCCTGGTACTCCACACTAGGGATCTGTGAGGCTTGTTGCCTCTGGGTTTGCCAGAGGTCTCAGTTCAGCCACTGCGGGTAGGGAGCTAGTGGCTGGAAGTGTGGCTGCCGAAACCATGACCAGTGTGGGGCTAGGACACGCAATAGAAACCTAAGTCCTCTCATTCACTATCTGAGTCTGAAGAGAAGAGAAACAGTGAAGGGCATGGATATGCCATTGTGTCCCTACTCCTGGCAAGCTCAGTACCGGAGCCTCGGTACTGAGAAGGGGTGAGGGCGGTGCATCAGAGAGCAAGAGGTCCAATGCATAGTCGGTCGGTGCGGGGAGTACTAGTATCAGTTCCGATGGCTGTTGGTGCCAGTGCCGACAACCTAGTTGACGTAGCCTTCCCTGGTGCAGAACATCTGTTTCTCACGCACCCCCGGTACCAGAACTTCCTTGCCTGGGCCCATCGGGTCTTTGGAGGGACCAACTGGCTCTGTTGGCTCAGTACCATGCGTGCCCTGGGTACTGACTCTAGGCAGCTTCGGCGCCGTAGGTACCAAAGATACTGATGGAGCTGGAGGTCATTTCCTGCTCTATCTGGGCTCGTTATGGGGACTCACAGACCTTTTCTTAGAGGTCTTTAGTGAGTGGCTCGTCTCTTTGGGATCACCTGCCTTTGACGTAGAAGGTTGTGGTGATCGTTCTTGTCAGGACTCTGGGGAATGGAGGGCAGGAATTTCAACTCTCTGTCCTTCCTGGACCTGGGTTTTAGCTGCTGGCACCAGCCACAATTTTGTGGATTGTGCGTCTCCCCGAGGCAGTGGATACACTGCGAATGTCCATCCACTGGAATCTTTCCAGCTAAGACACTTTTTGAAGCCTGGGGAGCCAGGCATACCATTGTGCAGGAAGATCACTCTCCAACAAGCTTGGTGGGAGGCAAACCTTTTCTACTTTTTCTACCTTTCTTTTCTGACCCCTCCCCCCCCACACACTTTTTTTTGGCATGTCCAGCTAAACACAAATAAGTACTAAAAGAAAAGAGGATTAAAGAGAAGCAAAAATTTGCAAAATTAAAGGAGCTAATGATCTGTGAATGGACAGCTCCTAGCTCCGTCTCTAGCTTAGGGCGGTTGAGGAGGAACTGAGGAGGGAATACCCGTGCATGCCAGCTGGCCTCATGGCCCCACAGGAGGGACTGACTGCTATTGAAATTCTCCGATGTCACAGGAACGCACAAACACCTACAGTGGAGCACCCATAGGGACACTACTCGAAGAAGGAGGTAAGTTGACGTTCCTTCCCTTACTCCTTTAGTCACTGAATCATTGCAAGTAGTCAGCTTCCCTTTCTGGCTCACAATATATTAGCTAATAAATCCTCAAGTTAATGAATTATATTATGGTTCAAATCTTTTTCATGGCACCAAAACTGACAGTCACTAACTCTACATAAATCTTAATTTAAGGATATTGCAGCTTCCGTCTTTTTCTCTTGGCCACACACACAGATTAAATATAGTATGGCATCAGATAAATGTCTTGTAATATTTATGTACACATCATAGCTTAATACTGTGTACAAGTGACACTGGTTAGTTCCACTGTCATTGCAAAATCTAACCATAGCAAAAAAAAATTGCACAGTTCAAATAAGAATTAAACACAACTGTTAAGTCAAGTGAAACTAATCAGAAAAGCGCAGAAGCTCACTGAAAAAGTTAGGCTCAGATCAGGCAAGTTCTGCTTTGTGTCAAACCAAGACCTTTCTTATCACAGGACAAAGGGTTTCCTCCCTCTCCCTACCTTTATTTTCATTTATCCCCTTCTAACTTTTAAGGTAGATAAATAATAAATATTTACAGAAGGAACTAAAAGAAGTTAGGTGAGTGAAGACGAGTCAGGAATAGATATCAGGAGTTCTCAGTCCCCTCTGCTGACATCATATTTTAAAGTGCCCCAAAAGATGACAAATGCCTCACAAAACAAGGGTAGCTATGGGTCCTTGCTCCAGAAAGTGTAAGCATTTAAATTCAACATAATGTAACAAATTGGGTGTCAACCAGATAAAGAGAGAGAGAGTGGAGGGAGAGAAAAAGTGTGACAGGAAGAGAAAGCACAGGGGTGAATTCTTCAAATTACGCTGCATCTCTAAAATAACATTCAAGCCAAATTATATACACAATAAATATGAAATATTTGCATCATATAGTAACAAAAACTATTCACCCAATTAGATTGAAGACTCAATAGCTCATTTTTTGAATTTATCAAGCAGTGAAATGTCAATCATTTCAACATGTTGTCAGTTTCCAAGGTACTAGTACGAGTTTTCACACACACAATAAACACACAGAGAGAGAAAGATCCAAAAAACTATATTAAAAGAACCTTACGATTACAAAATTAAGCACTCAAAAGTTAGAAGATGCCAGTCTTAAGGTTGCCTGTGGAACTTTAATACTGCCTCCTTGTGCATATACACTATGAATGAGGACCTTCATTTTAGCCAAAAATTTTGACCAAAAATTTCCCATGTTTTACAGAAGCTATGATGTGGGTTTTACCGATTTTCACCCTTATTTTGAAAGTGCTGGAACTTCCCAGACCCAGCTCTCCACTCTGGATGGAGAGGCAGCTCTATAACTGCCATCTCTCCTTACAGAGCGGGAAGCTGGTCAGGATTCGGGGGGGGGGGGGGGGGGTCACGCTCAGCACAGTGGAACTTCCCAGACCCCAGGTTGCCAAGCCCCTCTCTCTCTCCTTCTGGAGCAGAGAACCAGGTCAGAAGTACTGTAATAACTCAAACACTGGCATATGTACTGTTGTCAATTCTGCACTCATCAAACATCTAGAAAACATGACATTCAAGGCAAGACTGAAAAAATTGGGTTCGTTTAATCTGGAGAAGAGAAGACTGAGTGGGGACATGGTAACAATCTTCAAGTATGTAAAAGGTTGCTATAAAGAGGAGAGTGATATATTGTTTTCCTTATCCACTGAGGACAGGCAAGAAGTAATGGGCTTTAATTGCAGCAAGGAAGCTTTAGGTTATACATTAGAAAAAACTTCCTAACTGTAAGGGTAGTTAAGCACTGGAACAAAATACCTAGGACGATTGCGGAATCCCTGTCATTGGAGGTTTTAATAACATTTTAGACAAACACCTGTCAAGCATGGTCTCAATCAGCGGTTCTCAAACTGTGGGTCAGACCCCAAAGTGGGTCACGACCCCATTTTAACAGGGTCGCCAGGGCTGGTGTTAGACTTGCTGGGGCCCAGGGCCAAAGCTGAAGCCCGAGCCCCACCACCCAGGGGCCCACGCCCGAGCCCCACCACCCGTGGGCCCACGCCCGAGGTCTTCAGCCTTGACTGGCAGGGCTCAGGTTATAGGCCCCCTGCCAGGGGCTGAAGCTTTTGGGCTTTGGCTCCTCCTTCCCTCCGCCACCCAGGGTGACAGGACTTGTGCGGGCCCAGGCTTCAGTCCTCCGTCCTGGGGTTGTGTAGTAATTTTTGTTGTCAGAAGGGGGTTGTGGTGCAATGAAGTTTGAGAACCGCAAATCTGGATAATACTTGGTCCTGTCTCAGGGAAGGGGACTGGACAAGATGGCCTATCGATGCTTACCAGCTTTACAGATAACTCGCCATGCTATCAGCATTCAAAACCAATAAAAGTAAATTACTTTTCATGCTAAAATGGGTTGAAAATAAAAAACTGTATCCATCTACATTTCAGATTATCAGAGTTTTTTTTAAAATTACAAAATAGTGATATTAACACTGATATTTACCCAGAAAATTGTAACATTAATTTTTTGCAGCTATTTTCACCCATTTTTAAAAATTTTTGTAATGAACACAGATAAATTCCCAGAAAATGTAAAACAAAATAAAAACTGAAACTAAGGGCCTTAATCATGAGACAATCATTAATTACATGATCACACTTTTTCCACAGGGCCCATGTTTCATTTGGTGTACAGGATGGACAGTGCTCTGGGAATGAATCAAGACAGTACAGTGAATAAGGCTGTGTTCTGTAGGACCACTGCCGCATTTGTTGCAAAAGTTGGAAGGTGTGTGTTGAATAAACCTGTGGTGAATAAACAATGGAGGAAGAGGAAGAATGAGCTCATCGTTAAGGCAGCTGAATGCCACCCTGGAGAACTCGATTCAATTCCTGCTTCTGCCAGAATTCCTACATGATGCGTGGCAAGTCACTTAAACCAAAACTTCACAGGTGGCCACTGTCTTCCTCATTTTCTGGGTACCCAACTTGAGACATCTGGGGGTTCAATTTGCAGAAGCACTCACTGCTCCTACTGACATCAATGGGAGCTCTGCTCTGAACATATGAAGTGCAATAAAATGCTAGGTACTCTGAAAAATGAGGCCTATGGCTTATCAAATTGAGCACCTAAAATTACTTGGCACTTGATAATTTAGGCATTGATCTCTGAGCCTCAGTTCTCCATCTGCAAAATGTGGATAATGCCACCAGACCTCACAGTATTGTAAAGATAAATCCATTAAGAATTAAGATACTACAATGAGAGCACTAGCCAATGAAGAAATTAACTAGCGATGTATGTTTTAAGTGAAGGGTTTGGTATGGTGTGGAGTAAATAATGCAAAGGGCCACACACAATGAATGATGAGAATAAGAAGAAATGAACAATTCCAATGAGCAACATCCATCCTGTACACTGAATGAGGCAGGGTTCTTTGGGGAAAAGAGTATATCATATATGCATATGCACAAAGGGGCTGAATTAAGATTGCACAGGCAACCTTAATTGTGGCCCTACCTAATCAAATGCTTGAATTTACAACTTTAATGCTCTTAAGATGGGTTTGTGCATGGGGTTACGTGCATGTGCATATATTTATAATGAGTGTGTATATATAAACATTTGTAATGTGCACACACACAAATGCAATTTTAAAGTTAAAATTCAAAACAATAATTATTTGAGTTTTACAAAATTAATAAATTACTATAATTTCACTTTAAGATTGTCACATTATCAATAACTGGGGTGAGGCAAGAACCAAGAGATCTTGACCAAATTATTCCAGAAACAATACTATAATAGGAAAGCCCGTTATAAACACATGATCATAGAAGTTAGATACAGAAAACGCCTATTAAGTCATCCAAGTCCATCACCCTGTCAATGCCGGACTTAACTCTACAATGCATTTTCTAGCATTTTATCCAATTGATTTTCAGAGTCCCAATCAACAGGGCTTTCATCACCTCCACTAAGGCATTATTCCACATCTCACTAATAACTAGGATTGTCAATTATTAATATCTGCTTAGTCTTATTTACACCCTCATATACATAATAAATAATTGTTTTTCCTTCTTGGTTTTTACACCATTCAAATATTTATAGATGTGCCCCTAAAATAGCAATACACAGTTATTTTTAAATCTTTCTCAATAAGTCAACTGTGATAGTCTCTGATCATTTTTGTTGCTTTTCTCCAATCTCCCTCCATTTTGCCAGTATATTTCTAGCGATGTAATGCCCAGGAAGGAACATAATATTCCAGATGCAGATGTAACACAGCCATTCAGAAAAGGAGAATTATCTCCCTTTGTCTTGGATCTTACTATTTATATGAAAAAAGATCTACGTTACTGAATAAGGTTAGCCCCTTAAAAAAAATTTTAGAGGCAAAAAAAGAATCAGATTCTTACATCATTCTAAGAAATGCTGAGCACCTGCAGCTCGCATTTAAGTCAATGGCAGTTGCAGGTTTTCAAAATTAAATCAGAATAGACCATAAATCACTAGGCAGAGAAGTCCTCATATTTATTTATGATCACTCTTTCCAACGCCAAGTGTCATGATGTCACAGATAAATTACACTACTAATACTCAAGCCAAATCTTTAAACAAAAAAAGGGAAAAATATTTGGTTTGTTATCTAATATCAATCAAATATTGTAATTGTCTTTGTAGCTAGAAATATGACTACTGATGATGATTAATATGTACTATTTTAGGGTAAAGTTCAGGGTACATTATTCAGTATAATTATTTTAATTAAATCCATTAGCATATCTTTATATAAGATTAGAAGATCTATCAGTGATACAAAATAAGCTTTTCTTGAATAATGTATGAAGCAATTATTAATTTACATATTTCTTAAGAAAATGCATATTAAACTGAATTCAGTTAGATGGCTGAACCGGAAATACACACAACTGAGAAAAACAACTTCAAAAAGGAGATGTTCCTTTCTCCAAATAGTTAAGTGCCATCTACTAAGGTTATTAGTTTTGTGGTCTTGGCAACAGGACTAAACATGACAAGATGGATTCAGTTTAGGAACGCCTTTTAGTCTCCCTCCACCTCCACTCAAGAAACACTGGCATTGGTGTCTAATGGCACATCTGGCATCCAAATCCGGGTCACTATATCAAGGACAAAAAAAATTCCTTAGGCCTAGATTGTGAAAAAGGCCACCATCTGGCTAGTAATGGTCTGATTCACATCCCCATCAGCCAATAAAAAGACACCTATTGGTGAACTGGGTTTTAGGTCAGACCTCAAGTGAATAGCTTTGTAGCATGGAATCCTAAAAGTAAAGAAATAAGCATTACGATGTATGAGTTTGGCAATGTTTTTATATTTTAATAACCAATGGTTCTACATATTGGAAAGGACTTTGTATATTTCTGAGAGGCTGTAGTGTAAGTGGGACAAGATAGAAACAGTGGCAGATTTTTCCCCAAAATAATGAGTTTAGCTGGCCATGCAGGTGGTAGGCCACTTCTTCCTGATGCCTCAGTGATTTCAAGGGGCCTTGTGGTCATCTCCATCATCTTCCAAATCATGAGGGGGTTCCAGCATCTACTTCAGGGGTGTGGCAAAAGCGGTCCTATCCGCACAGGGGTGGGGCAGGAACTCTGCCCACTCCACAGAGCAACAGGACTGTAAGGAGTGCCCACTCCTCAGGGCACTCACTTTTTCCTGCTAGCAGACGTTCTCCCAAGCCAGATATAGAGATGCCTCGTAATTCTCAGTGTGGAATACCTGGGATTCCTGACAACTGTTTGCTAAGGATTCAAATTTTTCTCTTCCTTGGGGGGAAATTAGCAAGGAACTCTGGGCTGAGGTTTTCTGAGAGTAACAGAACATGAACCCCACCCTGTTTTCCAACAGGCTCTGGATCTTTTGTGAAATTGTCACAAAACATATGCTGCTTTAAAGATTAGAGTCAAAACCCTCCTTTGCCTTTAAGTTTTGACTGAAGAAGTGATGTAGAGTCTCAGAGGAGAGAGTAGGATAGAAAGACTTCAGATTAGGAGGACTCTAACACAATCCAATTTGATCCCTGAACTTCACCATCTCAAAGAAAACATCCTCCCACGAGCTATGAAATGGAGAAAGTATTTTGTTGTGGTTGGAAAAAAAAATCATTCCAGATAAAAGAACAGGCATATCAACTCTGATATATAGGTAAAGGCATCTACCTTCACTTTTCATAGCAGGTTGTCTAATGTGCTAATGAAGAAAATGAGAACAGTATCGCAGTCGGTCCTGAGTAAAGCTCCGTCCACAGGACAATCCCCAGGCTGCTCTGTTGCATCTCAATCCACTGGACCCATGTACTTGAAGCTTCCCTTGATCTGAGCAGGCTCCAGCACTGTCTCTTTCCTTGGCCTCTCCAGAACATTTCCAGGGCACACGCTGCCAGCCTGTTATCCCTTCACAGAAATGGGACCAGGTGGCCCAGATGCCGAGGGCCCCAAAACCTGTGCTGACCCCTCATACTCTCCAGAAACTTTAGTAAACCCTTCCCAAAACTCCAACTGTGTGGGCACTCCAGGCTTACAATTTAACTCTTCTGGGGCATGTAATACTGAAAGCAAACAGACATACAGACTTTGCACAGAATTCTAAAAGAAATTACTCGTTACTTAGACCGCACAAGAAATACACAGATGTATACGAAATAAAATACATCTATACTTGTTTCCCTGCCTCAGTTTCCTCACAATGCTGGAGAGTTCTCTGGGGTGGCTAGGATCCTTCTCCTACAGCCCATGGCTTCTTCCCCTAATCATGGAGTTTCTCTCACTCTCTAGGTCAGCTAGCTTCCTTCTTCCTCAGCTGATCCTGCAGTTAAACAGGACCACCACCACCACCACTATGAAAGCACACCAGCTTCTTCTTTTCTCTTGCACAAAGTATCCTGTGCGTCTCTTGAATGTATATGTTCCACCAGTAATACCTGGTTTCTTTGTTCTGCGGCTAGGGATTATCCACACACTAAAACTGAGCACCCTCCAGGGAAGTTGGAGAAAACTGGCTGTCCTGACTTCAATCAACCAGTGGTCCCAAGGTGTTTAAACTCAATAGGCAACCATTAAGGCTAACAATTGACCATTATCCCTGGTCGAGTAAATATGCGATACAGCTCCTGTGACCAAATGGAAGATTCCACATACGAGGCATTCTAGGATTCCACAATTTCATATCGACCAGAATTTATAAGATGTACATAGACAGATTCCTAAAATCATCACAGAAAATATGGTCATGTCTTAACATATCTAACTCAATTTTAGAACACAATTACAAGGTTATTGTGTTATATATTTTTTGCATATGCCTGGAGTTACATAACATGTCACACTAATTTTTCACTAGGGAAAGGAAAATAATTCAGTCTCAATGTCCCTTTGGGCCTAATACATCTTGTTTATGGCTAGTTAGAGCTTTCTTACCTTGTGGTCCACCAATTAGTCAAACCAGAATGGCTCCAAAGTAAGTTCCTTTTTGGCTCATACATTTATCTATCATGGAACTTCTAGGCTCCCAGGCAGAAGTTGGCTAGTGATCAAGTAACAATCTACATAATATAAAAACCTTTCCTTTAACAAGACATGCACATGGCATCAGAATACTTGACAGTTCTAAATAGTGATATTTCCACTAAAACAAATAGATTAAGCAATATAGAAAAAAATATAGAGAAAATCCCCTTCATAGAAAACAGAGAACTGAAAGTTCAGGCAGGGACCAGCAATACTGGCCTGATCACATACTGGCTGACCCAAGATCATCCTTGTAACATTGCATCAAAGCAGTAATCTTAAAAAGAGTATATAATGAGCATCAACTTGCTGCCTGGCACATTTTGATAGCTGTCACTGCCCTGAAGCAAGCTACTATCAATGTTCCAGCTTTAATTAAATAGACTTTAATTTGTTCCATGGAAAACCAATGAGAAATGCACAAGGACAACCATTTCAATGACTATTAAACACAGGCACTGAGTTATTGTCTTAACATCAGGAGAAGCAAAAAAGATTTAATGATTTTTCTCCTGGTGTTCTATCCATTACTGACAAAAAAATCAAAGACCATGTGGAAACACAGTTTGGAAATTAAATAACTAAAGGACAATTAGACTGATTTCAGATCAAATAATTTAAAAATTCCAAAGCCATCTTTTACTGCATGTTTTTGAAGAACACGCTTTATATAAACCTAACACACTTTATATAAAACTATCACGAATATATTAATCACTAGTGTTTATTTCTCATAAATTCTATGAAACAAAGAGGGAGAGTCATTTTGGTGCATACACTACATGCACAGAAAATCCTCGAAAGAGAACACCATTCTCAATTCCCAGGCTGCCATTATGAAGCTTGTGCCAGAGGGCTGTGGCAGATAGTTTATCTTAAAAATTTATGGAGCATTTATCACTGTAGTATTTAGACATTAAAATGATATTACGAATTGCAGAAGGACAGCCCAAACTAGAGTCTGCTCTTGCCAATCCTACATTCAACCACAAAAAGGGTGCGTTTTCATCCCCCCTTCTTTCTCCCATCTCTTCTCTCTCTACTGAGTTTCCCAACTGCCCTCTCATATCATGCATAGAAAGGTTCACTTTGCCTTCCTTCATCTCCGGTCTTCCCAGTTGCTGTCTGGGGTCCACCCAAGTCCAAAAAGCCTTACAAATAAGCAGCAGTTGGTTCGCCACAGACTCAGGGAAGTCAAAGCCAGGCTGGAGAAAAAAATATATCAGAGCATAGACTGAAAGGGACCACCTGGTTCACCAAATCCAGTCTCCTGCTATCACAAGAAATCTCCTCATATAATTCTATTCATAAATTTATCAAACTCCATCTTAAAACTAATTAAATTGCTTGTCCACACTGCTCCTAGTGGGAGGCTGTTCCAGAACCTCACCCACAGATGTTTAGAAATCTTTTAATTTCCAGCCCATATTTAATCATGGCCAGTTTATACCCATCTGTTCTTGGGCCAACATTTTTGTTTAAATAGCGTTTTTCCCTCTCTGATTTATTAAAGAGAGAGAGAGCAATCCTACCACCTCACAGCTTTTGTTTTGCTAGGCTAAACAAGCCAAACTTTTTTAGCTTCCTCAGGTAAAATAATCTCTCCTTTCCCCGATCACCCTAGTAGTCCTCCTTTGCACTTGTTCCAGTTTGAATTGGAAAACAGCATCTCATATTTTCACAGTAGTAAGTGGGAACTGGTGATGGGGCCCCAAATGTTATTTCACACAGGGCTGCCCAAAACCTAGAACTGGCTGACCACTGCGTAGTTCAACATTTTCACTGTGATTTCTGTCAAATTCATCTCATATGATGCTTTCAAATCTGGGGGGGAAAATAAACTCACTTCTCAGCCCTGTAATCTGAAAGTTCAAAAGATAAGCACTTCCCAGCATGACTAAACTGTAAAATGATTTTAAAAATAAGTTTTTATTGACAACTGACATTTAGAACTAATTTCAAGTATATGTAAGAATGTATTCATGTGAGAAATATTTATCGTCTGAAATTTCAGACTGCTGAGCTGAGTAAGAGTTCGCAGAGTTCCTCCCTCCGCTGGGCCAATTTATGATCAATTACTTCAACTTTGTGCCCCCAGTAGCAATGCACAGCTGCAAATAAGTGTAGAAATGGTCTTAACAGTAGAAAACCAGCAGAAATCAAGAGGGAACAGTATTGACAAAAAGGACAATTAATTTGAAAAGATATGAACTTTAGTGCAAAGAGAAAGTCAAACAGAATGCACAAGAAACTAATCTTAGAATAAAATCAATTCATGTACTCTTCTGAAATGCAAATACACAATTTTGTTTTACACTGAACTACACACACTGAAATACACTGATGACTCTTAAGACATGACTGATACAAAGATGGAACAAACTATAAAAAATATTTATCACTAGTTAGCTAGTTCTAAAAACTATTCTCAATTTCAGCACTATACTAGAGTTGGGTAAATACTTCAAAACATTTGTACTAATAAAAAATAAATTTGTTCAAATAAAATATTGAATCTGCTTTCTTTGTGTGCATGTCATTTTTGTGTTTGCTTTCTATAAATAATCTGATGAATGAATTTACTGGCAGGAACATTCATGGAAAGAGAGGATTTTAAAGTGAATGATATAGAAAATGAGTTTTAAATTCAAATATCAGCTTCAGCAGCAGAAATATGGTCCAAAGAGATATGCTCATCTTACAGAATGTGACCCAATTGTGCAGCCCACACACTAAGTTAAAGAAACTTTTGTAAGAGGAGTATTTGTATTTTGCATTAACAGTACTGTTGTATTAAAATGAGTGTTTTATTTAAGACATGGAAGGTAACTGTCCTGCTATACTCAGCGCTGCTGAAGACTCAGGTGGAGTACGATTCCAATTATGGGCCTCACACTTTAGGAAAGAGATGGACAAACTGGAGAGAGTCCAGAAGAGAGCAAAAAAGTGGTAAAAAAACATTTAGAAAACCTGACATATGAGGAAAGGTTAAAAAACTGGGCATATTTAGTCCTGGGAAAAGAAGACTGAGGGGGACGGGGGATGGACCTGATAGTCTTCAAATATGTTAAGGGCTGTTATAAAGAGGATGTTGATCAATTGTTCTCCATGTCAGCTGAAGATAGGACAAAAAGTAATAGGCTTAATCTGCAACAAAGGAGATTTAGGTTAGATATTAGGAAAAACTTTTTAACTATAAGGGCAGCTAAACTCTGGAATAGGATTCCAAGGAAGGTTGTTGAATCCCCATCATTGGAGGTTTTTAAGAACAGGTTGGACAAACACCGGTCAGCGATGGTCTAGGTTTACTTGGCCCTGCCTTAGCACAGGGGACTGGACCTGGTGACTTCTTGTGGTCCCTTCCAGCTCTACATTTCTATGATTCTCTGAAATTTGTCAAATAATTTCAAATAATGAACAAAATATGATAAAACTCCTGAATTGCTTACTGGCAAACAACAGAGAGGAAGGACACTGTTAAATAATTTAGCTGCTAACTAGAAATTGTACTGTCTTCTCTGAACAGTGTCAACTCAACTTGTACAACTCTTATGTGTCAATGCAACTGTGAAGAGTTTGCAGCTATTCCCTAGTTTTAACTATCTCAGGGTGTCAATCCTTTATAACAAGATAACTGAACAAAGCTTACTATCTAGAAAAATACTGGTGTTACATTCAAGCTCTGAAAAACACTACAATAGCTAATAGAAATAGAACCAAGACTGAAATGTATATAGAAGAATTAGCCATTATTAGTTTTCCATTAATGTACAACTGGAATTTAAAACTAAGCCACACAATGGAATTAGTAAATATTTTGAATTTTCCATGACATTACAGGATTAACATTTAGGTTATTAAATTTAGATGTCAAATATTTTGACAACCTCTAATATTCCCCCATTTAAATGACATACAAATCCTTTCAACTGCCTCTTATATTGTTCTTCTGCAGATTTTTGTAGGATTAGTTTAAATCCTTTAACCAGTAATAATAGAGATCCTCTGTTTTTTTGAAAGTATAAGCTCTTCAGAGAAGAGACTGTGTCTTCTTTTTATTTATACTGTGACTTGTGCATTACACTACTAGAAACAAATAATATAAAAAATTAACAGTAAAGTAATAAATTCCAACTGAGATTGAGGATGAGGGATGATCATGTCCTGTTATAATCCAGTGGCATCAACAGCAATTCAAAAATAATCCCCTGGGGGGGTCTGCAATGTGATGTTAATGTCCTGATGTGAATAGCAATGTTTCATCTTGCTAGTTTATTGAAATAGGTGAGCAGGCAGCATTGTAGGCATTGAGTAAAACTTTCAGAAGCGCTTAAGAGATTTAGGAGAGTAAATCTAATTCACTTTCACTGGTACCTAACTCCTAAATCACTTGGATGCTTTTGAAAATTTTCAGCAAGAGTTGACTCTCAAAATCTACTCCATTATCAACCAAACCCTTCTTCCCACTCTCACCTAGATCAGCAGTTCTCAACCAGGGGTCCGAGGCCCCTTGGAGGGGCCGCAAGCAGGTTTCAGGGGGTCCACCAAGCAGGGCCAGCAATAGACTCACTGAGGTCCAGGGCGGAAAGCCAAAGCCCTACCACCCTGAGCCCTGCCAACCAGGCCTCAAGCTGAAGCCTGAGCAGCTTAGCTTTGCGGGGGCCCCTGTGGCGTGGGGCCACGGGCAGTTGCCCTGCTTGCTACCCCCTAATGCCAGCCTGGCTTTTACATGCATATAAAACAGTTGTTGTGGCATATATGGGCCGTGGAGTTTTTATAACATGTTAGGGAGGCCTCAGAAAGAAAAAGGTTGAGAACCCCTGACCTATATGACACTTTCTAATAAAATATTCAGAGGTCACTAGATAACAGAGTCAAAACTGAATAAAGGAAGATGATTATTAGGAGCTAAACAGGGCCTGATACAAGATTTCCATTGACTTCAATGGATTTAAGCATATGCTTAATGGAACTACTCACATGCTTACAAATTAAGCACATAGAATCATAGAATATCAGGGTTGGAAGGGACCTCAGGAGATCATCTAGTCCAACCCCCTGCTCAGAGCAGGACCAATCCCCAACTAAATCATCCCAGCCAGGGCTTTGTCATATCCAGCTTCTCGTCCACTGTAACCCCAGGTCCTTTTCTGCAGAACTGCTGCCTAACCACTCGGTCCCTAGCCTGTAGCACTGTATGGGATTCTTCCGTCCTAAGTAAGTACTTTGCTGGGTAGGGCTATAACTGCTGCCATTACAAAATCATTGTTGCATCTTTATTTACCTATCATTCAGTAGCAACGGATGTTGCAGTATATGCCAACTGATTCAGTTACAGTACTGCCAACCTTAAAATGTCAAAAACCATGTGTCAGACCCTCAAAATTCATGAGATTAGCCCTCCCGCCCCCAAATCAATTTTTTTTTTAAAGTCAAACCGTATTTTTAATCTGCCAGTCTGTGTGTGATAATTTCAGATTGAAAAATCAATCTTTAATGCACACAGAAATGCACACAGAAATTCACACCTGTCCCTGGCTGCTCAGATAGCAACTTCATTTACCATCTCCTCACCCCTAAAATACAGGAATTGCCATCTAATTTAATATATTGTCTTCTCCCAGCTACAATATTTCTTTGTCTCCTGCTGCTCAGGACTTCTTTACCCGGGATCCAACTGCACCGTTTCCTCAACTCCCCACTCCCTCGCCTCTTGCTACCCTACCCTAGGGCTTCTCTTCTGCCTGGGTCCCAGCAGCACCACTAACCCAACTCTCCCCACCCCAGGCCCCTCTCTGTCTGCCCTAATACCATATATGAGGGCATGTGAGGCTAATCACACAGACCTCTGCCTAGCCCTGAAAAATAACAGGATCGGAGGAGCTTCTTGCATCATGACAGCTCGCCCTACAGGCACCAAAATCCCATGTCTCACAATCAATTTGTGAGAGCTGGCAACAATGCAATACTGCCTTACCCTGGCTGCTCAGGGGGGCTCTCCTTCCCTATCACCACCTCCATCACTGTCCTCTGATCCCCTCACCCTTCTACTTGCCCCCATATACCCTTATACCTCATTCCTCTGCAACCCCTAAATCTGCCTTCTGCTCCCCCCAATACTCCGCTCTCACTCATTCTCCCCCCTCCACCTTTCGGTGTTCCTGCTAATCCTCACAGTTCCCATGTCCTGGCCAGTTCCAGAATCACAGAGTGGCAACCATTTTGCCTGTGGACATGGCTTCAGTGTCACTGAGAACAGTGGAAGGTGGCAGCCAACTCTACTAAGACCAGCCTCATTTCCACAGGCAGATAGACCATAGAGAAATGGCAGCCATCTTGCTGGCTTCAGCCCCACTGACAGTAGAAGGCCATTCAGCCCCACTTACAGATTATGGCCATTTTGAATAAGGAAAAACTCATTAGCTGGCAGCCCTTCATCTTTATGAGACCGGTAAACAACACCCCCAAAAAATCACTAGAGCTGTGATAAAAATCTCAAGTGTTGGCAATACGTCAATGAGTAAGATTACGTATCAAATCAAATTAAAAGAGATAATATGGTTAGGCAACATAGCCACAGAAAAGTTAATCTAAATTAGTATAAGAAAAAAATCCCATTTAAGTTACTCTATATAAATACTAGCTTTTATAAAAGCTAAGCTGTGAACCTAACTTTTATTCTGTTAAAAAGGTGCAGCTGAAAATAGAACCCAACAATACCAGAAACATCATTACAATCTAAATTATTCCCAGATGCTGAAATAAAGAATTCAGGGATATTAATTTCATAAAACGACAAATAGTCTTCAGATACTGATACAACATCAGGAACAACTCCAAACAATTAAGCAGTTTATTAAATTCTTAAAATTAACATTTTTAATTAGAATTACAAACACACTTGTGCAACACTGGGCCAAGGTTCAGATCCCTGTTCACATAAGCACAAAAACTACAGGTTTTAATTAGTCTAAAGAAAAGACCTATTTCCATACCAAAAAAAACCTAAACACATATGAAAAAGAGGACTAGGAAGCACAAAAATGAAATGCTTCAATTCCAGAATTTTTAACACCGATAGAATATTACCGTAATCATTAAGTGATCTCATTAGGAAGTAAGCACTGGCATACAGAATTAGAAATACACATCTCTGATATATTTGCACTGTTACTGTACATTTATTTAATTTAGATAATTTCAAACAATTACATTGTGATAAATGATTATTTTATACCACACAGGAAATAGGGGAGTACTTCACAGAAAATAAAGTCCCTACCCTAAATTGCTTGCAAGCTACATTTTAGACATAATACAACAAATGAGGGAGAAAAAAGTAGTAGAGAGGGGATGGGGTAGGAAATGACAAGAATAACAGAAATATGTCTATGTGGTTATTCTGTTTAAAGCATTTGCACATCTTGGTAGTTCTGCAAAGTGTATCACAGATGTGAAATTTTTAAGGGGATGTGATTAAGTGACTGATCCACGGTCAATGAAAACTTTAATGGGCTTTTCATCAGACTGTAAACAAAGACGAAGAAGAGGACTCCCTTCTTCTCAATGAACAAACTGATGCCATTACCTTGTTGAAGCACTTGCAAACTATGGCAAAAGGTAATTAACTATTCCAGGAAATAAAGAAAAGTAAATGAAAATAATACGGTCCAAAAAAGTCCAACCTTTGCTTTAAATAGTTTAAATTAACCAGGAATTGATAGTCACAGTTCTTAGCACGTGCAATATGCAGGCTGAATTTCTTATATTGTATAGTTGCACCAGGAAATTGCAGGTTATTTCTACAATCATCACAAACATCTCTGCATGTCATCCTTTGAGGCCTTTTAAGGCATTTAAAAATAAAATAATTTGAATAATCATTAAATCGTTTCTCCAAACATTTTAAAAATTTACCAGATTTGTATAATGCCGAACAATTATTTCAGTGGTAGCCTACCTGAAACTATTAGTGGCAAAGACAGCACTAGTCTTAATTTTTAAATCTCCATGATGAAAGAAAGCACTAGCCTCTTAATTTTTAAGTTTCCTATTTCAGTCCCTTCCCTATTAGAAAATTGTGTTTATTATGAAAATTGCCATGTTTGATGGTTAGGAACCATTTAGAAGTACTGGGAATTTTTTTGCCAATAACCTCCTAGTGTGACAGAATATACTCTTGTATTCATACTCTACACACTACTGTAATAATCTTTGTGCAATGTACGCTTTACAAGGTATCATCTGAAAACGAAGCTTGCTGCTCAGTACTGTCCTGATAAAATATGTGTGGCAACACTATATGTGAAGGGGAATCTTACATTCCAAACCCCACAGCCCTGACCAAGCAGAAGTTGGCAATCCGGTCTGTCCTAAACAATAGAACGTGTGCTTGCCTTAATTTGCATTTAAGCAGTAAACAGAGTCATCAAGCAGGAAGGAAAACAAAGGAAGCTCAAACAGGTGGAAAAAGACAGCAGGGAAGATCCTTCCACACAGACTCTGTCTCCTAGTTCCCAGCTGGAAATGGTTTTTCAAGAGGGGGACAAACTATAAAAAGAAGGAGCAGACACCTCCTCTCTCTCCTGCATTGCATCTAAGACGACAAAGGAAAAGAGCTATTGGATTCTCAGGGTGCAGGGTGGTCCTGACCTGAACAGTCTGGTCAGTAAACTTGCTGGAAGTATGTGGTGAGAAATTTGCTTGAATCTAATATAGTTCGTTAAGTTAGGCACTATTAAGCGTTTTATCTTTATTTTTCTTGTAGGCATTTCTGACTTTTATGCCTCATTACCTGTATTCACTTAAAATCTCTCTTTGTAGTTAATAAATTTGTTTAACTATTTTACCTAATCCAGTGTGTTTAAGTTGAAGTGTCCGGGCAACTCTATTTAAGATAATAAACTGGCATATTATTCTCGTAGAGTAACAATGGACTTAATATATTTGTACTGTCCAGGAGAGAGATGGGCAGTACAGGACATACATTTCTGGGGTAAGATCTGGGACTGGTGGTAAATTGGGGTCACCCTGCTATATAACCAAGGCTGGTGACAGTCCCGGTGTAACTGGCAGGCTACAGTTACATGCAGACACTCAGGGTATGGCTTATGTGCTGGAAGGCTGGTTATGAGCAGTCCAGGAGCAAGCTCCTTCGGCAAAGCATTGTAAGGTACCCAGGGTTGCAGGGCAGGGGTGACACAGCCCCCCACTAGTTTCGGTTGTGCCCTGGTATGTCACACCTAGTCATTACTGGTTGGACTATATCTTGCATATGTCACTTCAAAAGACAGGCCCTGAGGAGGAATTTGGCTTGTTATGACTCCTCTAAACACAGTGTAGTTAAACCTCCTTGAAAACTCAGACATAAAATATGTTTGTAGAAAACTGGTTGCAATTAAGCAAACTTATAATTATTGTCGTTTGTCCTTCCATGGGGACATCTGACTTATTTTGCCAACTGAAAAAGAATTCTCATCAGATATAAATATATTTCAGTACTACAATCTTAGCTCATACCCCACAGTAAGTACTACCTCTTTCATCAGTAACCTAAAAACAATCCCTGCATTTCTTTGTATTGATAAGAAGAGTTGGCCTCACTTTAAGATGCTGAGTACACACAACTCCCATCAATGTAACAGAGGGGAGGGATAGCTCAGTGGTTTAAGCATTGGTCTGCTAAACCCAGGGTTGTGAGTTCAATCCTTGAGGTGTACCATTTAGGGATCTGGGGCAAAATCAGTACTTGGTCTGTGAAGGCAGGGGGGGCTGGACTTGATGACCTTTGTCCCTTCCAGTTCTATGAGAGAGGATATCTATTTTAATTTTAAAATCAGGCCTACTATGTTGATGGGTTTTTTTGAGAGCAGTGTGATATTTACAAGAAGATTGACTTTAACTATTAAGTTCTATAGGTGCTCAGCTTTTGTTTAAGGACATGCAATTGTCATTTAGCAATGTAAAATAAGATGCAGGATGGTCCAGTGGTTATGGTACTAGCCTAGATCTTGGGAGACCCAGGTTGAATCCCCTATTACATCACAGAATTCCTGTGTGACTTTGGGCAAGTCACTTAGCCTCTCTGCACCTCAGCTCCCCATCTGTTAAAAATGGAGATAAATGGGACTTCCCTACCTCACAGAAGTGTTGAGAGGATAAGTACACACAGATTGTCAGAGGCTCAGATACTACGGTGATGGGGATCAGATTAATATCTTGGATGGATGTTTCACTTTGAGCTGATGCTACCTTTAGCATGCCCTTCTCTGGTGTTGTTTCCCTTAGCATTCCTGTAGCAGCACACCCTTCCCTGGTGCTGCCTCTCCTTCTATATACTGTCTTAAAAGAGATTTTTATAAGTTCCAGACTCCTCTCACTGACAGGATACTTTCCTAAAGCTCCCCTCTTCCCTTTATCATTGGGTGATGCCACGGCGTAGTTCTAATCCTGATTTAGATGAATACTTTCTATATCTATTTCTATATCTTGCTTCCTTGTATATTCAGCCCCTGAAAGACCTTGAGTTTTTCCTTTCTCCTTGTGACAGTTTACTTTGTCACAACCAGCATTAATCTTTTGTATATATTCGATCACCAGTCCCCAAAGCAATCTAGACCACCTTGGTAAATGACCTTTTCAACATACTAGATCACCAAATGTAGCAAGGTGTGGAATAAAAAACCTTAACAATATAGTAGAACTGAAGCATGTTTTGTATTTGTATAAGTGCAATAATTATCTTTTTTTCTGAAAAATAATATAATGAAACGTTGCTCAACTCAGCGGATTTATCATGAATTGTTTGTAAACAAGTCACTTCATTTCCATGATTTTGACAAGTCTAGAGTGCTTATTTATGTTTCCAGATTTGGGGAATGTACGAGACAGAGGACATTCCACTATGAAAATGTTATGCTGAAACCCCAGAATTTAACAAACTAATATTCTATCATATTAGCATAAAGCTACAATAAAGGATACATAAATGTTAGAGAATTATGTTGCATCATGGCACCCTTCTGTCTCTCGATATTAGACTAATATTAAACCGCAAAGCCAATGTCTATAATGCACAAGCACTTCTTTACCATATTAGAGCAAACAGAAAATGAGATGGAATATCCCCACTAAGTGGTTTAAAACATCTTCTGACAGCTTTTAAATAATGCAGTACATGAAAGATGGGGACTTTATTTATTTATTTTATTTTTGCTCATAATGCAGGCCTCTTGTGAAGACTGAACCATCCTTTCGGAATTACAAAAATAGGACTTAAGAATAAGAGTCAAAAAAGAGTCAGTAGCAAACCACTGTAAAAACAAAATGATAGTTCTATGTAAGCAAAAACAAAATCTTACAACAGAAGAAAATCCAAATTTCCAATCCATTCTTAGATTTATCCAACAAAGAACAGTAGAAGCAAAAAACCCAAATACCTGTCAAAGCAGCTGTTTTTAAAAGGGGATTCAACTTACGGTTTTGAATAAACAGTATTTGCTGAAACATCAAACTAAGTGTATTTTGCATAAATACAAGAGAAAAAACACAGTTTAATGTGTATAGATTAACAGAAACCAGTTTGGTATCCTATAGAACAAAACACGCAATTTAATGTGTGTCTGTTTTCTAAATCATTCATTTGAAACTGCATCTCTAGTTGTGTAGTCAAGAAATTGAGTATATTGTTACTGAACATCCAGCATGTACAATTATGAAAGCTATTTATATGATGAAGTAGTAAAGCTGCTTTTACTAGATTTATTCATAATGTGATTTCAAGGTTACTTCTATCTCCTATGTATTCAACAGAAAATACAATACAGCTACATGAGTATTACCTTGGGCTGTGATCCTGACAAACCCACAAGTTTAGCAAGATCAGGCCTTCTCAGCATTTGTAGACTACCACCCAGGATATCTACATGATGCAGTGGTTCAAAATTATAGCATTCAGATTTTCTGTCTCCCACCTTAAAACTAAAGAAAATGTTTCTTGAGGGATGAACCATAGTTTTTAATTTACCATAGTATTAAAGGAAGCTAACATGAAAGTGCAAAAGGAAACCTCAAAATTCCCTGTCACAGATCCACAGAAAATATATGGAGAGAAATTAACTTTTTTCAGGCAATGGATTGCAAAACAATTTCTGATGTGCATTAACAAAGTGCCTGCAGCTAAATATAATTTGTATTATGCTACCTCAGGCAATCAAGGTTACATCACTTAACATTATTTGGTGCCTAGGAGAAAGCATTTTCACTCATTCTTATTAGTTACATTTAGTTAAGTCAAACCAAAAAAGCTGTCCACACCGGCACTTTTCACACCCCTGACCGACAAAAGTTTTACCGACAAAAGTGCCAGTGTAGATATAACGTGAGGCTCTACAGCAGGGGTCTCAAACTCCCGGCCCGCGAGCCACTCCAATGCGACCCGTGGGGCTCCATCAGTTTTGGGGTCTCTCCCTTGGCCCCACCTGCTACCCCCAGGCACTCCCCCCTCAGGGGCCCCAGCAGCGCAGTGGAGCTGAGTGGCAGCTGCCTACTCACTCCACTGGCTGCCGGCCCCTCCCTGAGGCCCAGGGGCGGGGCTGTGCCTCCGCGCGACTGCCCCCACCCCAAGTGCCCCTGCGGCCAATGGGACTCTGCGCACGGAGGCCCCCCGGCCTGCCCTGCCTTGGAGCCCAAGGTAAGCGCCGCACCCCTCCCCCTTCCCAGAGCCTGCACCTCCCACCCCCAAACTCCCTCCCAGAGCCTGCATCCGGTCCCCACATCCCCCTCCCGCCCCCAAACTCCCTCTCAGAGCCTGCACCCAGTCCCCACACACTCCCAGCCCCCAAACTCCCCCCCAGACCCTGCACCACATCCCCACACCCCCTAGCCCTCAAACTCCCTCCCAGA
The DNA here is from genome assembly GCF_028017835.1 of Emys orbicularis. Lineage (NCBI taxonomy): Eukaryota > Metazoa > Chordata > Testudines > Emydidae > Emys > Emys orbicularis. The sequence goes on along the minus strand of NC_088689.1, from coordinate 23,267,782 downwards.
GCCTGCACCCCCTTCCCCTTCATCCCCTCCCAGCCCCAAACTTCCTCCCAGAGCCTGCGCCCCATCCCCACACCCCCCAGCCCCCAAACTCCCTCCCAGAGCCTGCACCCCAGACCCCCTCCCACACCCAAACTCCCTCCCAGAGCCCAACCTCTCACCCCTTCTGCACCCAAACTCCCTCCCAGAGCCTGAACCCCAATCCCCTACCCCAGTCTGCCTCCCCCCACCCAAACTCCGTCTAAGAGCCTTAGGCAGGTGGGGCGGGGCGGAGTTTTTGGGGGGGGGTGTTTTGGGGGGTCGGGGTCTGGGTGGCATGAGTGACACTGGCCCACTGGGAGGATTTGAGGACTGGCACTGGCCCTGAGGTAAATTGAGTCTGAGACCCCTGCTCCACAGCTTTAACACTTGGTGGGTCTCAATGTGCAATCCCCACCTTCCTGCAACACCATGCTGCTCCAGGGCCCTAGATACCCTTTTTCTGTACCTCACTCCTCCCAACTACCACAGAATCTTCCCATTGGCGACCCATCACTCATATGAGTAAGAGGAAAAGAGCAGCAACAAAATCACCTGTAGCAAATTCAGCACACTGTCCTCCGTTGAGCATCACTGTTCATCACAATGTAACAAAGTTATTTTATTAAGTACTCTTTTCGAGATCAGGATGAGACCTACATGAGGGGCACATGATCCCAAATCTGCCTACTGTGGGATTCTTACACCTTCCCCTGGGGCATATGTGCCGCACTAGTATAAGATGGGGCTTGCATACCTACGTCAGGTATGTTTAAGTATACAGCTAGACAAACCTTTACTAGAATGAATTCGGTATTAACTATGTTCAAAGTAAAATACACTACTGGCACACTATACAATTTCATAATTATTGCTTCTCAATTCAATGAAAATGTATTCTTTAAGTCATGCTATCATATTACCCAATGCAAAGTCAAGACATTTTTCTTTGAAACACCTACCTTCACCATCACAGTTTGATCAGAGACACCACTCATCATCTCATTGATAGACTTAAATAGCTGAAGCAAGGATTCCATGAAGTCTGCTTCTCCTTTGTTTTCATAAAGTCTGAGAAACAAATAATTGCTTGTGTAATATAAGCATAAACCACAAGGGAAAAAAACGGAAATATTGTATAAAGCAATGGAAATTGTTCCCAAAGCAGTCATTTTTTGTTCAAATGACTACTGACAATGCCATGTATTACTCACGACATTTAAAATAAAAGGGGTTCTTAAATTCCACAACTTTTATCAATCAAGCAGGAGTGTTTTTCCACAGAATGGTGAACCAAAAGGAAATTCATTGAAGTCACAGACCTAAAATGGATTATTACTAATTTAAAGCTTCCCCTGGTAAAACATCAAATAGGTGGAGATTTAACACTGAATCCTAAGTCACTGAGACACTATCAATCCATCTCATTATCACCGACCTCCACATAGCTGCAAAATAATGAGCTACATTCACTCCTTCACTCAGCACAGGAGTAAGTAAGGAGGTGGGAAGAGCATGCCAGGAAGCCAGTTCCAGCTCCCTGATTCTCAGGACCACACCCAGCCTAACTTACAAGTGGTGCTAGTCATCTTTAAATTCTGCCGCTATCGTAAGGTTCTTAATAGACGCTATGCAAGGAGAATTACTGTGGCAACCCCCTTTCCACCACCAGCAAACCCGCTGCGTGGGAAGAGGGGAGTTTGTATTAATTGACATGGAACATATAGGCTAAGGGTGTTAACATAACTCAGGGTAGGTCTACACTTACCCGGCAGTTCGGCGGCTGGCGATCCAACTTCTGGGTTCGACTTATCACGTCTTGTCTGGACGCGATAAGTCGAACCCGGAAGTGCTTGCCGTCGACTGCGGTACTCCTGCTTGGCGAGAGGAGTACCGCGGAGTCGACGGCAGAGCCTGCCTGCCGCGTGTGGACCGAGGTAAGTTCGAACTATGGTACTTCGAACTACGTGAATAACGTAGCTGAAGTTGCGTACCTTAGTTCGAATTGGGGGGTTAGTGTAGACCTGGCCTCAGTTACTGTCTAAAACTCAAGTGTTAAACAAGATTTGCTGTACACACAATTTCGCCTTCTTAGTATTATGGCAAACACACCATGAAACAGCCTTTTTATTGAAGATAAAGAAAAACAGTTACAATATTTGACACGTAAAGTATTAAATAAGGCATTTATTTTAACAACATTCCTGGTTCCTTTTCTTTTTAACTGGAGAGAGTTTTTAGAACTCTTTTTAGAACTCATTGTCAACAGTCTTTTAGATGGTATTAAAGATGGTAGTAATTGTTTTTTGGAGGAAAAAAGAAGCTAGTTGAGATGGGCTGAAGCTGTTGTGCTGCTGATAAAGTTTGATTTCATTTTATTTTAGGTGGTATTTGAGATTCAGCAGGAGTTGACAGATGTTATTTGGGTCTCTTTTTTGGGGGGGGCCCAGTTTGGTCAGGACATTTTTCAGGATTAGGAAAAAGAAGGTCTGGAGTCTTAGGAGATGGTGGGAGTGGTAACCATGATGATGAGGCTTGCTCCGATAGTCACCATCGTTTTTTATAAAAGGTGGGGTTTTTTTTAAGGACTTAAAAAGGAAGTGATGCGGGAATAGTCCATCCCCTTATTATTTTGTCTATTAATTAGGTTTAATATCTGACACACTAAATTTTGGTTTATTAATTTTTGGACTTGCTTTTTATTTATTCAGCATGACTTTAATAGAGTTTTTGAGTTATATTAGTAGACTTTTGGGTTTGGACTAATTCGGGGGGTTTTGTTTTAATTTTTTGGTATTTATTAACATTTGTTATGATAGATTTTTGTGATGGTTTATGAACTTCCATGTACTGTTTATAGATGAGTATATAACTAGGGTAAATTTGTAGGCTTAACAGAACTAACTCACAGGAGCCACGCTGCAGAGCAGATACATCAGCAGAGCGTTCCTCCAATGCCAGAGGATCTCTGTTGGTGCTTGAGGCCAGATCACAACTCCTTTGTGCCACCTCAGTGGTGTAAAAAGGATGTAACCCAGCTAGAGAATTTGGTCCAATCTCTAAATATGGCAAAAAAGTGACTTAATTCCAGAATCTCCTTTCTATTTTAAATCAACATGGACTTT